>NC_052146.1:61563217-62163217 GCF_902713615.1 Scyliorhinus canicula
TCGAGGAGTCGCCCATTCGACTGATTGAATCGATGTGACCTACTGGTGGACTTCTGCCTGCAGATGGACTCTTGTATTTTTTGTTCCTTGCCTGTTCCCCATTTTTTTTTTCACCCCACCAATTTTATACACTGTACATAGTTGCTGTTTTCTTTTGCACATTAGTTGCAGGTCAGTGGGCAGCCATCGATGCAACGGTACGACCTAAACATCTCTAGTCATACTACCAGTCTCACGTACTCACGGGTCACGCCCCCCACCTCATGTCCGCGTTTTTCCCCACCCCCCGCTTCCTTTTCAACAAGGGGTGAATGTGGTAGTATGACTAGAGGTATTACGGTACCTTGGAAGTGAGCTGCTATTGGTGCAGAAGACTTGCTGCCCATTGGCCAGAGTACGTCATGTGCCTCTCAGCCGATTGGCTGAGGAAGTCATGTGCCTCTCAGCCGATTGGCTGAGAGGTAGGTAGCTCCGCCTACAAGACAGGATATAAGAACCCGTGCTACCCGGCAGTCGGCCTTTCTTCTGTACGCCTGCTGCCGGGCACTCATTTTGTGCATTAAAGCCTATCGTTTGGATCTCATCTACGTCTCGTGTCCATTGATGGTGCATCGGGGGGGGGGGGGGGGCAGTGTGTGTGTGGGGGGGACAATATGTGTGTGTGTGTGTGGGGGGGGCAGTGTGTGTGTGTGTGGGGGGGGGGACAATATGTGTATGTGTGGGGGGCGGGGGTAGCAGTTTCATCTCCTTTAGTGTGAGCTGAATTTAAATTTCAGAAGTGAGAAGGATCGCAGTCTCACCGTGTTGCTCAGTCCCAGTTATTCTGCTCAATTCTCCAAGCGACTTGTTAACCTTGATTATCTAAGTGCTTCCCAATTTTATCCAGTGTCATTCTGGCCACATCAAGGCAGCAGAACATCAATCACCTCAGAACATTTACCTCAAACAATTTAATCAAGCGTGATTTGAATGCAATAAAATCAGCAAAAATAAGCAAAATACTGCGGATGCCAGATTTGCTGAGTTTTTCAGCATTCTCTGTTTGTGGTTCAGATGCAAATGGTAATTTAAAATGTTATCGATGCATTAAATCGCTTGCTGCCATGAATGGAGTCAGGAACCTTTAAACGTTTCTGGTCACAGTTTATTCCAGATGATTCACACCAGTCAATCTCAGTCTTCTGAGCTAATGTTGCTTCTTTGAACTTTCCATGTCAAAGCTGAGGATGTGAAAAAGAAAAAGGCCTCCAGTATTCTGTCTGTGTCACCGCGGTCTAGGTAATTGAAAGCTTTCCGCCTCCAACTACAATCCCTCTGTAATCCACTAGGTGTCAGCATTTTCTATGAATCCATTGGGGCATTGAATGCAAGCCTCGGGTGATGAGAGTTGTGTCAGCCTCTTGACAAACAACTGTGTTGAATTCGATCATTTATTGTGAGCACGTTAAATGGTTTGAATTTCTTCAATGTCATTTCTGCCTCTGGCACAGCTATGAAAAAGTCCCAATCAAAGTGAAACATGGGCCAGAATTCTCCGATTTTCGGGATTCGCTTTTCCCGCCGACAATGCACCCCATGCCAGCTCTCCCCCGGCGGCCTGGGTGATTTCAATGGGAAATCCCACTGACAAGCGGCAGGAGGGTAGAATATCGCCGCCAGTGCACCGTGCGCAGCCGAGAAACACACGGCTGGGGGAGTGGAGAATCCCGGTTTGTGGCTTTTTAAAATTGTTGGCCAGCATTTACTGCCCACCCCTAATTACCTTTGAAATGAATAGCTTTCTCGACCATTTCAGAGGGTAGTTAAGAGTCAACCACATTGCTATGGGTCTGGAGTCACTTGTAGGCCAGACCAGGTAAGGATGGTGGGTTTCCTTCCCCAATAGATATTGGTGAACCAGATGGGTTTTTCTGACAACGGTTTCATGGTCATTATTATGTTTTAATTCCAGATTTACATTGGGCTGGATTCTCCGCAGACCAACTCCGCAATCGGGCCTAGGGCCGGTCCAATGATTCTCCGGGTGCCAAAACTCACCGTCACCGTGGAGTACGCCGCGCCGCCAGGGGTCCATTGCCAGAGGCCTGCTCATCAAAGCTCCGCTCCCGACCGGCCGATATCCCGATGGTGTGGAACTAACCAGCTATTGCTGGTCGGGATGCTCACGTGGCGGCTGCGGACTCAATCCGTGGCCGCCCTGGTCGGGGACGGGTGGGTCGGAGAGCAGGGGGGCCTTATAGGCGGCCGGGGATTAAATGTGCGGGGGTTGAGGCTCGGGAGCGCGGCCGATCGTGGGGGGGGGGTCTCTTTCCTCGGTATGGCTCCGGGGTCCGAGCCCCCCCCATGGAGCATGGTGCGGCCGCTGGAGGTCGTTGTTGCATGCGCGGCCTCTGACCCCAGAAGTGCAGGTGCCCATATCTGCAGCAAAAGCTGCGAGATTCACTCCGAGTCCATGATAGCCCCCTGCAGGGCATTGAATTTGTCTAACTTTTTCAAGGAATTTCAGGAGTAAAACTCCACCGTTTTTACGCCGGCGTAGGGACATAGTCTCATTTTGGGAGAATCCAGCCCATTGAATTCAAGTCTTATCACCTGCTATGGTAGGATTTAAACCTGGGTCCCCAGAGCATTACCCTGGGTCTCTGGATTACTAGTCCAGGGAAAAAGCACTGTGCCACCAGCACCGTGTCATGGTGTCAATGGTCAGCTACCTCTCCATGTCCTTCTCAAGCTGTTTGCAGCCTTCATCATCGTTGATCCTTCACCTTCAATGCCTCTCATCCACTGCACAACTTGTGGAGTGGATGACTGGACTCTTCCCTCCCCGAAATTGTTAAATCTGAGTTCAACAAAGGATCGATCTATGGCCTCCTCCTATCTTCATTTATGTGCTGGACTTTAGCAACATCTTTGGATGATGTGGCATCATGTACCACATAAATTCTACACCGCCCCAACACCTCTGTTGACCCCTCTATTGCCTCAGTGTTGTTAGCCATCTAGTCTGACATCCAGTCTGGGATGAGCCACAATTTCTCCATGTAATCATTGGGAAGACCAAAGCCATAGCCTTCATTCCCCCATGACACCCATCTCCATCTCCCCAACCCATACAAATATTCTCCTGCTCCTGATTCCATCCCACTTTGCTGGCCGCTCAGTCAGGCGGGACCAAATTATTCAAAACCACAACATCCTACTTCGCCCTGAGGTGGGCTTTTGGCTCCGTATCCGCCCCAGCACAAAGACCAGTTATTTCCACCTTTATAACGTTGTCCATCTCCTTCTCTGCCTCTGATGTACTGTCAATTACGATGAGCCTAGAGTAGAGGGTAACCAAAGCTTTATTAAGCAGAGATGTGTGGCCTCCCGCAGCTGCTACCAGAATGGGAGCAGCTCGGTGTGTACACACATTTATACTCTGCCTATTGGGCGGAGCCAGCAGGCAGAGATCTACCCCTATACCTGTAGTACAGGAGCCTTACCATCTTCCCTCTATTATACAATCAGTGGTGACTACCACAGCCTCAGTCTGCCTGCTGCTGACATCTGTATCTATGCTGTTGTTGCCTCCAGATGCATCTATTCCAGTGCTCTCGAGGCAAACGCCCAATCTTCTACCCGCTATACACTTCAGCTCTGACAGTTTATGTCCATTTCTAACCCACACTGAGAGACAATCCTCCAATCCTCCTGTGGTGGCTTCTGTCAGATTTTGTCTGGTTATGTTTCTGTGAAGCACCTCAGGAGATTTTTCTACATTGCAAACATTGCATGAACACAAATCTGCTGCCAATTCTCTTACTGGTTCGATTCCTGCTGTGCCGCTTTGCTCTTCATCTTAGCATTGAGGCTGAAAAATATCTGCTTTAATGACGCTGAGCTGAAATTAAAGTGATTTGTCCAATTGTGGCAATCTGTTCCAGTTTCCTGTTTATCCCAGAAGCATTTGTCTCACAAAAAAAATTCCTCTAAATTTCAACCCAGAGCTACTGCAAAGGTTGGTCATTCCTAGGCCTTGAATTCCTCCCATTGGTGCCAATTGTCATTATTGTTGTCTATACATTTTCCTTCACAAGATTAGGATTAAAAGGATCAACTATTTGCCAAACGTTATCCAGTTTGAATCCTAATTCAGAAGCATTTTGCTTGGACTAAGGCCGCTGTAAACATTAAATAAGTCATTCGATTTACAAACTTTTGCAAACATCTTACTCAAAGCATCAGCCAGTAACTCAGCCTTCATTAACTGCAAGCACTGATTTTGCATCAACAGTAACATTCTAAGGGCGTATTAATGTTACAGACCTACTTCGAGGCAGCCGCACTGATGCCGACCTTGTCTTGTGAGTATCTAGTCCCTGAAGATCCGGGCTGGATTCTCCATTTGGGAGACTAAGACCCCCACGCCGGCGTGATAACGGTGGTGTTTTACACCCGGAAAACTGGCGCAAAACGGCCACTGATTTGGCATTTTGCTGGGGGCTAGCAGGGAGGCAGTGTAGAGCTTCCACCTTTAGCTGCCGATACGGCCCTGAGCATTTCCGGGTCTGTGGCCACGCATGCGCACTGTGGCGGCCTGCAGTGGCTGTGGACCCCCCTTTGCGCCCCAGACCACCCCGCCCACAGTGCCCCCAGCCCTGAATGAAGCCCTCCCAGTAGGTGGATTGACCATCCCCCGAATGTGGCGGCACAGGACTGAGTCCGCAGCTGCCGTGCAAAATTCACAACATGTGAGACCACACGTGTCCCATACTGTTGGGAACGCGGCCGGTCAGGGACGGAGCACTGCGGGGCGGGCTTCAGCCAGCGTCCGGAGCCCGTGGATATAGTGGGCGGTCCAAGCAGATGCAAATTAGTCCCTTGTTCTTGGTTCACATTCCTGGATGGTAATTGGGCAAAGTACTAGAAAAGGCACCCAGACCCCATGGAATCCAACTACAGCAAGAACCCCAATGCCTTCACCGGAGGAGGGAAATCATTGGCAGAGGAACATTGACAGCAAAAAAAAGACTCTGCTTCTTAAAGTTAATCGGCAGGGTTCCCGTGTGGTGAAATAGAACATAGAACATAGAACAGTACAGCACAGAACAGGCCCTTCGGCCCTCGATGTTGTGCCAAGCAATGATCACCCTACTCAAACCCACATATCCACCCTATACCCGTAACCCAAACAACCCCCCCTTAACCTTACTTTTAAGGACACTACAGGCAATTTATCATGGCCAATCCACCTAACCCGCACATCTTTGGACTGTGGGAGGAAACCGGAGCACCCGGAGGAAACCCACGCACACACGGGGAGGACGTGCAGACTCCGCACAGACAGTGACCCAGCCGGGAACTGAACCTGGGACCCTGGAGCTGTGAAGCATTTATACTAACCACCATGCTACCGTGCTGCCCCAAATCCATTCAGTTTACAGTGCAAGACCTAGTACCAGGCTGACAGATAAATGTTTTTACTGGTCCAATGAACGCAGTGAACGGTATAAATTGTTTCTCATTGCTGGATCCTCCAGCGTCAGGCTAGAGAGGGGTTGGCAGGATGAATCACTGAGCCTACCAGCGACCAAGAGAGGCCAACCCATCCCTCCAGTGAGGCAAAACCACAAACAAAGGCTCGGCTTCATTTTTTGTGCTGTACCATGTCTCATATGGCAGGTGGGCCATGAAGCAGTCAGGAATGCAGTCATCAGACTGACTCCATTTTGTTTGATACCCTTGAAGGCCCATTGCCTACTGTGATGGATTTGGGCCTTGCTAAAGGAAGGCATCCACCTGGGCTCATGCTTGCTGACTGGCAGTAAACATAAACTGAAATTCAATCTCCGTAATCACATGCCTGAACTTATAATTCCCAGCGCATGTGAGGGTGAGGGCAATCATTTGGTCCCAGCCAGGAAAAGAACCATTTAAAAAAAAATTTGACATTGAGAGGTTTTCGAGAAACATCCCTGACTGCGTAGAGATAATATGCAATTGGAGTCTTTCCTAGATGAGGACATTGTTTGAGGGATGTAACGTTTCAGCGCAGCATAGGTCTTGAACTGAAAGGCAAGAACTGGAAGCAATAAAAATTACCACCAAGCCACCCACAGTGAGGCCCATGGAATGAAATGAAAAATGAAATTAAAATGGCTTATTGTCACGAGTAGGCTTCAATGAAGTTACTGTGAAAAGCCCCTAGTCGCCACATTCCGGCGCCTGTCCGGGGAGGCTGGTACGGGAGTTGAACCGTGCTGCTGGCCTGCTTGATCTGCTTTTAAAGCCAGCGATTTGGCCCAGTGAGCTAAACCAGTCAGGAATATTACTCCAGCATGGTTTAAAGGGGAAGAGGGGAAAAAGGAAATTCAGCAGTGGGAAGAATGTGGAATTGTCCACCATAGTTCACGGTAGAAGCAGGTAGCAATCCCTTCTAAACGGATTGGCAAAGAGAATTACTTAATTTTCTAGGGAATAGACTGAAATATGGGGTTAGACTCGAAGGTTCATGCACAGGGGAAAAAAAACACCAGCAGAGCCTAGTGGGTCAAATAGTCTGCTTTAAGAAAAGAAGGAAATTGGAGAGAAAGAAGACATTTTGTTAAGATTAGGCATTTGGTTGGATGGAACATTGGTTTGGCATCGAACACTTGGGAGAGCATCATGATTGGTACAAACAAAGGTACATTAATCGTGGCATCAGCTGTCTTTTCAGGTTTACTGACAGGCATTGTTCACCATTTTTGTAATTGCTTTGACAGAGGAGCCTAAACAACGACATGCTTCTGATACGCTGTTTGTTGTACCATGCAGGAGAACATACAGTTTAGATCAAAGTCAATTGAACTTCACACAGGTTTATCCTCAAAAGATGCATAGCACAGCCCTTTGGAAGCAAGCTGCCTGAACTTACCATATGAAATGTGGGGCACAATTAAATGGAAACATTTTTCAGTGTCATTTTGGCCTTGGTTGGCAGGGTGTTTCTCGACTGCCACGTTGCGAGATCACAGCGCATATTAAACGGCACTTAGTGCCAGAAATAAGCCCTTATGAGCTTCTCGCCAGTACTGTCAGTCTCACCACCTGATTCGCCAGATTAGTCCCTCAGTGTCCTGCCACTAACACGAGGAGCTGCTTTTAAACACTCCCTCACCTCTCACTGCCAGTCCACATGTGATGCTATGGATATGAGCACTGCCATTGGTGCAGAGCACTGGCTTCCCATTGGCTCTGGCTGGTCATGTGCTTCTCGTCCGATTGGTTGGGACTAGTCATGTGACTGCTCTCCAATTGGTCGAGAGGCAAGTAGGCCCCGCCTCCGAGGCAGGGTATAACTACCCAGAGTTCCCGGCGGTCGGCCATTCTCTGTAGTTGACTACCGGGCTAACAACTAGCAGATTAAAGCCACTATTCGGATCCTAAATGTGTCTTGAGTCGAATTGATGGTACATCACCACACACAAGCATGGCAATGTGCAGATCTGCTCCTCCCTTAGGGGATGCCGACATGGCCAGGCTTCTCGACACTGTGGATGCGAGATGGGACGACCTGTTCCCCCAAGGAGGTCAGAGGCCCAGCAGCTGGGTCACCAATGTCGCCTCAGACACAGTGGCACCAGCTATCAGTTCATCATGACAGGGAGGACCGCCATCCAATGTCGGACGAAGATCAACGACCTCCACCGGGCTGCAAGGATAAGTTACCACCGCTCGCCTGGCATCAGTTCTGCTTGCCTCTCCTCAAATTCCCAACCCACCACTCCCCCAACCCCCATCAAAATCCACTGGCTGACACCCCATATCCGAACTTCGTGCTGACAGTGCGCTCACACCCATCCTCTGAATGGGGTCTGCACCGGGGGCATTTGATCTTAAACCATTGAGCCCAGGGAGTGGGTGCTAGGGGGAGCAAAGTGCAACAGGGAGTGGCCCACTGTGAAGATTAATGTGACAGAGATTTCACATGTAGCAGGTGTACCATATTTTAATAGCAAACATTGGACATTTCCATTCCCCCTAGCTACAGATAGTGCCCCCCTCACCTCCCAGTTCCCACTCTCTTCTCGATCTTTCATGGTCTACTGCTACATCTGGGTGTGTCCCACATCTAGGCACATCAGAGGTGGAGATAAGCACATGAGCTTATTTGCTATATAAAACACAAGGCACCAATCACTCATAAGGGATTGAATAAACATGTGTGTTTATTTCTGAAGACTAGGTGCAAGAGAACAATAATACATGAATATAAAGTTTGAAGGCATCAGAGCTGTGTGTGTGTGTGTGTGTCGCTCTGCTCAAAACAAAAGTTAAACTAAGACTGAATCACATTTCCCCTCTGGTGATGTCATGCTGATATCCTTTAAAGGCATTATACAACAGTAATTATCACCTCTTTTGGGGTGAAAACCATAATTACCTCAGCCTCCCATCTTTCCAGCCAGCCCGCATTATGCACTTCTTGGGAGTTAAGTTCTCCCTCTAAGAGCTGTTTCAGATATCAGTGACCCTCTGAGAAAAGAAAAGTCTCCCGAAAAGCAACTTCTTGTCCTTGGCCATTTCAGTCTTCACCTCAATTCCCCGTGCTGCCCTTTCTCTGAATCCATTTTGTGTTCTTTCTTTCTTCAGGCTTGCTCTTCATGTAAATTGCTCGATCCACATCTATGATCCCATTATTCCTTGTGGCCTCAGACACCGACAAGACCATGGCTGGCAGTACTTTTTTTCTTATCTTCCATTCCACCCACATTCATGTGCATCCCTCCAATCCTATTGCTTTCATCTCCTATTCATTGAAAAAATACTGCCTCCATAGCCTTACAATCACCCTCATCAACTCCCCAACCCCCCCCCCCCCCCCCCCATTTTAGGTTCTCTACTTATGACAACTCTGCCATAGTCAACCTCTTTAACTGCTCCCTCACCTCTATTTTCAGGATCCCAGCAAATGTCCCCAGCATCTGCCACTCCTATAGTGCAAGCCCAACTTTGCTCCCTCATGTTGAGCGCAAATTGCCTGAGACATCCATTAGCAATTATGGCGTGAACGTTTTGAGTACTGTTGTGATTTGCTGCCCTCAAACAAAAGCTGGGTGGCACGATAGCACAGTGGTTAGCACAATTGCTTCACAGCTCCAGGGACCCAGGTTCGTTTCTCGGCTCGGGTCACTGTCTGTGCGGAGTCTGCACGTTCCCCCTGTGTCTGTGTGGGTTTCCTCCGGGTGCTCCGGTTTCCTCCCACAGTCCAAAGATGTGAAGGCTAGGTGGATTGGCCAGGATAAATTGCCCTTTGTGTCCAAAAAAGGTTACGGAGATGGGGTGGAGGTGTGGGCTTAGGTGGCGTGCTCTTTCCAAGGGCCGGTGCAGACTCCATGGACCAAATGGCCTCCTTCTGCACTGTAAGTTCTATGATTCTACCTATGATAAGTCTAGGCTTTTTTTGGAGGCACGAACAAAGCAAAATTCCTTTGTTTTTAGCAAACAACCACCTCCTTAATCTCCTCTCTTTTGCCCCTCCACTTTAACTTGAACAATGATTGTGAGGAGCTCGCACCCACTCTTGCTCTGAACTTCACTATCTCGGTGCAGTAAGGCACTTCCTTTTCCCTCAGTTCTCTTCCCACTCCACTCTTAGCCACCCCAAATTCTCTTCCTGCTTTGCATGTTAGCTGAAATCATCAATGGATTGCTCTCTCCTCAGGCAACATCCTGCTCTCTTTTTACCCTCCTTTCTCAAAGAAAACCCCCCATTGACCTCTCTGTTTTTACAGCGATGATTTCCGACACCTCTCCTCTCTCTAAGTTGCTTATGACATCATTTCCTATCTTTGCTGTAATTCCCTATTCAAATTCTTCCAATACGGCTTTTTTACTTAAGCAGCCCTAATCAAACTCAGGAATGACTCTATAACTAGGGTGCACCATCTCTTCTCATCTTTCTATTTTTACTTTTGACGGAGTTGATCATGCATTCCTGTCTTTCTAACCCATTGGTGCTGGTTTAGCACACTTGGCTGAATCACTGGCTTTTAAAGCAGACCAAGGCAGGCCAGCAGCACGGTTCAATTCCCGTACCAGCCTCCCCAAACAGGTGCTGGGATGTGGTGACTAGGGGCTTTTCACAGTAACTTAATTGAAGCCTACTCGTGACAATAAGCATTTTTCATTTTTTCAATGCTTCTCCTCCATCATCCAGTTGTTTGGTTTGATTCCTACCTACCTGACTGTAGCCAATTGATCTTCAAAGCTGGTTTGATTTCCCTCCTCCATGCTGTTCTCTCTCATCCATACGTTTCCCCTATGCCCTATCAGTTTCAGGCTGTTTCCAGCAGCAAGCCAATGATGCCCAATAGTGAGGAAATGCGCGCATTGTGGGAAGGGATTCGGATCCCCATCTGAGCTGGAAACTCATCGACGCACTCACAGAGACCATTCACCTGCTCTGAGTGTGGGAAGGGATTAACTAATTCATCCAGCCTACTCACACACCAGTAAATTCACAATGGGGAGAAGCCATTTACCTGCTCCGTGTGTGGGAAGGGATTCAGAGATTCGTCCAGTCTGCTCACACCGACCGGCATGTTCAGACTGGGGAGAAGCTGTTCACCTGTTCTGACTGTGGGAAGGGATTCACTCAGTTATCCAGCCTGCTGAGGCACCAGTGAGTTCACAATGGGGAGAGACCATTCACCTGCTCCATGTGTGGGAAGGAATTTGGATGTTTATACAACCTGCTGACGCACCAGTGAGTTATACTGGGGAGAAGCCCTTTATCTGCTCCGTGTGCGGGAAAGGATTCCGAAATTCATCCCACGTGCAGAAACACCGAGTTCACAAGTAATGACTGGGGTTAGATTCTGCTGCTGTTGCTGTGGGTAACCACATCCAGGACTGAATCACATTCTTTCTGACAGTTGGTGTTCGAAAGGAAGTTAGACAAAGGAGAGCCGGTGGATGTAATCTATTTAGATGTTCAAAATGCCTTTGACAAGGTGCCATATAAGTTAAGAGCCCATGGTGTTAAGGGCATGGATAGAAGATTGGCTGACTGGCAGAAGGCAGAGAGTGGGGATGTGAATTGGGACATTCTGAATTCTCCCTCAGTGTACCCAAACAGGGCATCCAGGAGATTTTCACAGTAACTTCATTGCAGTGTTAATGTAACCCTCCTTGCGACACTAATAAAGATTATTATTACTCCCACTCCACCACCGACCTTTGGGTAAGGGATTCCGTACCATAGCATTAAACCCCCTTCAAAAATGGAGAGAAAACTTATCTGGGGAAAGAACATGCATTGGCAGAGTATGATACTCATGCAACATCAGCTCGCTGTAAAAAATGGCCCAAGTGAGGCTTTACTCACCTCCCCTTTCCTCCCCTTGTCACTCCACCAATCTCTCAGCTGACAGTATCAATGTTCTGGTCAGCTAGGCAGAGCAGTGGCAAATGGAATTCAATCAAGAAAAGTGTGGGGCAATGCACTTGAGAAGGGCGAACAAGGCCAAGGATTACATGATGAATGGACGGACCCTGGAAAGTACTGAGGGATCTTGGAATCCACATCCACAGATCCCTGAAGGTGGTAGGGAAGATAAATAAAGTGGTTAAGAAGGCATATGGTAAAATTACCTTTGTAATAATAATAAAAATCTTTATTGTCACAGGTAGTCTTTACATTAACACTGCAATGAAGTTACTGGGAAAATGGGTGGAGGGAGGATTAGAGGGCGGGCACTGAGAACTCGGGGGGTGCAGGCTAGCGCTGGTAATGTAACCGCTCAAAAGGACAGCTGCTGCAGAGCTACCTCAGGGAGTGCAGACTGGCACAAAATTAATCCCCAAAATTCTCTGCACACAGTGTCTGGGCAGCACATTCAGACACAAACCTCAGGCACTGACCCCTTTGAAGATTTTATCTCAGCCCTGCCATTTCATCCCACCCTGAATCAAGATTCCTCATTTCTGAGGCTAAGTGTAGATGCCAGCGGAGGATGTGTGTCATTTTATGACAGAAAAATCGCCCGCACCTTCCCCTCCCCCTGGCCCAGTGTCTAATCATACATGTCGTCTTGTGTCTTACAGGACCAGTGCCAGAGATGGTACCTCCCAGACAGCCGAGCACTGGCGGGTAGAGCAGCCGGAACACCAGCCCTTCGCCCAAGACTCAGGACACCCCGAATCTTGGGCGACGGGTCGGACTCCAGCTGAGTTCTGCCGAGTCCCACCGGCGTGGTTCCAACTGGTAACACACGGCGGTAGTTCGGACCCGTGGCCACGGTGGATATCCTGGTGAAGGGGGGCGGGGGGGATCTGACTACGGGGGGAGGGCCTCTACGGGGTCCAGGCACACGATTGGGGGCTTCCGATCGGCGGGCGCCCGCGATCTGGAGGGGGCCTACCTCCTTCCGCTTGGCCCGTTGTAAGGTCCCCGACACGTTGCTCCACTCTGGTGCGGATACGGCAACCACGCACATGAGCCGGCACAAAGAGGGCTGTTGCGCGCACGCACAGACCTGCGCCGGCCGTGCAGGGCCGCCTTTCAGTGCCGGAGCAGCACGCAGCACTCCGGCACTGTGCTAGCCCTCTGAAGACCTATGAATTGCTGGGCCAGGAGGCCCATTGACGCCTGTGTACACCATTCCGGTGTTTAAGCCGGCGTCAACACTTGGCAGGGATTTCAGAGAATCCCGGCCCAGGAATCCCATGATAACTTTGCGACAGATTTTAGATTAAAGGCCCAGTCGTGCAATTTTGGACAGTTGCAGTCGTCAATGATCCGTGATCAAATTGTTTATGGGATCTTGGATGTTGTGCTATGATAACAATTGATGAGGGAAGATAACCTGATGCTCGACGCCACCACCAGAATATGCCAGGCAAGTAAGCTCTCTGCGTCACAGATCGGGGCCTTCAGCACAGAAAGTATTGGCGCCAATCTTGGAAGCGATGCTGGCACCATAAATGCTGTGGTGCAGTTCAGAAAGAAATGTGGTCTCAGTATGGGCAGCCATTTTGAGTGCACTGTTATGGAACATCAGAAGAAACGTAGTCTTGATGGGGGCGGCCATCTTGAGCACAACAATGTGCAACATCAAAAGAAACATAGTCCTAATGGGGCGGCCATTTTGGCAACAAGTCCCATCTGCCATTTTGTACCAAAAATGTAGCAGCAGACACTTGCCGTGGCGATGTCGTGCTTTCAAAGAAAATTGTCAGAAGTGTGGCAGAATGGGTCACTTTGCCCGCCGATGCACAATTGTCCGGGCAGAAAAGAAGAGTTCAGTCGAGGACAACGGGGATAACTACCGAGCTCATCTAGATGGGATACATCACAGATTGCATGGTTCCTTACCGACATATCTCGGTGGAGTCGATCTCAAAGTCACATCTGGAGGTATTTCAGGGATTTGGCACTCTATACTTCACCTACTGCTACTAGTAATAATATTTATTGTCACAAGTAGGCTTACATTAACACTGCAATGAAGTTACTGGGAAAATCCCCGAGTCACCACATTCCAGCGCCTGTTCGGGTACACAGAGGGGGAATTCAGAATGTCCAATTCACCTAAGAAGCACGTCATTCGGGACTTGTGGGAGGAAACCGGAGCACGCGGAGGGAACCCACGCAGACACTGGAAAATGTGCAGACTCCACACAGACAGTGACCAAAGCGGGGAATCGAGCCAGGGTCCCTGGTGCTATGAAGCAACAGTGCTAACCACTGTGCTACCGTGCGCATACAACTAAAGGAGGATGCCAGACCGGTAGTGCCTGCTTCGCTGAGGGAGAACCTTAAAGCTGAGCTGCAGTGGATGACAACCCTGGGTACCATATGGCGCATAGAAGAGCCCACTGCCTGGGTCAACCCAATGGTATGTGTAAAGAAACGGAATTGAGACCTGAGGATTTGCATGGACCCCAAGGATCTTAACACAAGCATTAAAAGTGAGCACTACCACGGGCAGTACGGTGGGTCAATGGTTAGCACTGCTGCCTCACAGCGTCGAGGTCCCAAGTTCGATCCCGGCTCTGGATCACTGCCTGTGTGTAGTTTGCACATTCTCCCTGTGTATGTGTGGGTTTCACCCCCACAGCCCAAAGATGTGCAGGGTAGGTGGATTGGCCATGCTAAATTTCCCCTTAATTGGAAAAAATGAATTGAGTACTCTAAATTGTTTTTAAAAAGTGAGCATTACCCTATCCCAAGGAGGGAGGAAATTGCATGCAAAATGGCTGGAGCAACATGCTTCAGCAAGCTGGATGCGTCACAGGGCTTCTGGCAGCTCAAGCTTGATGAGGCAAGCACTATACACTTTTAGCCCTTCAGCCAGTCCTGCTTCCAGCAGATGGCCTTCGGTATCATCTCTGCATCAGAAAACTTTCATCGAGCCATGGAGCACATAGTGGAAGGATTGCTGGGTGTCTGTGTTTATGTTGACGACATCATAATTTGGGGGTCCATGCGTGAGGAGCATGATGCACGGCTCTTTCAAGTTCTCCAAAGGGTCAGTAAGAATGGCCTCAAACTCCAATGCCAAGTCGGCGTTGATACTATCACCTTTATAGGAGTTAGGATATCAAAAGGGGTACAACTGGATGATGAGAAAATCAAGGCCATCATCAAGATGCTGAGACCCACAGACAAACAGGGCATCCTGCGCATTCTGGGCATGATTAACTTTGTGGGAAAGTTCATTCCCAACCTTGCTTCCAAGACATCATGGCTCAGGGAATCCATTAAGAAGGATGTTGTCTTCCAGTGGTCACTGAAGCACAAGCAGGAATGGAAAGCGCCACGTGTTTCGCCGACAACGGCGCCCATCCTGGCCTTTTTCGACCCGGCCAAGAGGACCAAAATCTCCAGGGATGCATCTCAGGATGGGATCGGGGCAGTATCTCTGTGAATGGCGATTGGCAGTCGGTGGTTTATGCTTTGAGGGCCATGACAGAAACAGAGTGCAGATTTGCGCAGATCGAAGAGAAATGCCTGGGGCTAGTTACAGGCCTCGCATAATTTCACGATTATGTATATGGACTGCCTAAATTTTTAGTTGAGACATACTGGCTGCTGGTTGCGATAGTCCACAAGAAATTATGTCAGATGTCCACAAGCTGACAATGACTCATGATAAAACTCCAGCGGTATGACTTCAACACGACCTACACACCAGGCAAATCTCTGCTTATCACCGACATGCTTTCGAGAGCTGTGTCCATCAATGAGGTCTGTCCAGGGGCTGACGAAGTTCAGTTACATGTCGACATGGTGGCTGCATCACTGCCAATATCCGATGAGAAATCGAGGCTAATCAAGGCAGAAACGACCAAGGTCTGGTACTTCGGAAGGTCAGCAGGTGTCTCAAGGAAGGTTGGCAAACAGGCTCCTGCTCTGCATACTATAATGTTCGTGCTGAGCTCAGTGAGGTGAATGGTCTTCTTTTAAAGCAGCACAAGATTGTTATCCCACATTCGCTAAGGCGACTCATGCTAAAAAAGCTTCATGAAAGGCTCCTGGGCATTGAAAAATGCAAACGTCAGGCCCGGGAGATGATATATTGGCCAGGCATCGCCCAGGACATAGCAGGAATGGTGGAGCAATACGACACTTGTCAAAAATATATCTGCAGACAGAGCAAGAAACCCATGCAAGTGGAAGACATCGTTGTCAGTCCATGGCATAAAGTTGGTATGGACTTGTTCTATTTTCAATGGAGAGACTACCTGGTTGTCATTGAATTACATACATGTGGCGCAGTTGCCCAATGCAACAACTCGCTGCGTAATCCAGCAGATCAAATCGATCTTTGCCCAGCATGGCATATCATCCATTATCATGTTGGACAATGGCCCTTGCTTCAGCAATCATGAGTGGCCTGAGTTTGCTTGCCGATATGATTTTAAGCACATTACATTGAGCCTGCTCTATCACCAGTCGAATGGGAAGGTAGAAAATGGTGCACACACAGTAAAGGAACTGCTCACGAAGGTCCGGGACAACTGGGAAGGCATATATCTCATCTTGCTCAGCTACCGGTCAGTCGTACTGGTAAATGGCCTGTCACTAGCATATCTGCTTATGTACAGTAGCTGCGAACAACGCTGCCTCCATTATGGCCATTTGTACTTCACCCAGCCGACGAGTCTGGATGTAATACCAAACTAGAAATAGACGCAGACTATCCAGCACATCCTGGCATTAACAATGCGTCTGCAGTGGTGCCGGGGAAAGGCCACGATTGATGAAGATGGGGCCCGCTCACCAACCCAGCCGGTCCTCAGACGGTCAACCAGAGTTATGCACAAGGCTGATAGACTGAACCTGTGACTGATTGCTCAAGGCATGTTCCAAACACACCTTTCCCCAAAGGAAGGGGGAATGTGGGGATATGCACATATCTGTATCTAAGTGTACATAGTTACACCAATGTATATAACTGTATATAACAGTCCCAATGTATATAGCTGTTGATCAATACACGTAGTAACAGATATGACCTCCTGCCAGTAGGTGGAACCAGACACACATGGTGCCACATATATATATCAGGGGGCAGACGAGATGCAGGCACTTGGTAGCAGGACGGACAATAAGACAGTCTTATCTTAGCTCAGGGGTGGGCAAACTACGGCCCGCGGGCCGCATGCGGCCCGCCAAAGGTATTTCTGCGGCCCACCAAGTCATTAAAAAAAAAATAAAAAATAATTTTTTTTTTAATTTTTTTTTTTTTAAATTTTTTTTTTAAGGTTAATGGGGGGGGGGGGCTGTTGGGTTACTTACTGGTATAGGGTGGATACATTGACTTGAGTAGGGTGATCATTGCTCGGCACAACATCGAGGGCCGAAGGGCCTGTTCTGTGCTGTACTGTTCTATGTTCTATATGAGGCGCCCAGAATCATAACCGGGTGAAGTAATTATTTTACTTAATATACTATGCGGCCCTTTGTGAATTGTGAATTTCTGAATGTGGCCCTTGCACGGAAAAGTTTGCCCACCCCTGTCTTAGCTCTATAGTCACTTAGAAACAATTGTCTGCACATAGGTTTGTTGGTTACCTCTCCATGCGTCAAGAATAAATACTTGTACAACCATGCACTCATGTTCCATGCATGTCTTCATGATCAGGGTGCCATAGATTACAACAATGGAGAATTGTGATTTGGCATCAAATCGGCGCCTGCTGCAGTTTTGGTGTCGGAACCGATTCTCCGCCCAATCGCGTTTCGTGATTTTGGTATCGCCCAACGGAGTACTCCGGCTGTTGTGATTCTCTGTTCCTCCTGGCAGCGCACCCCCGACCACAGGTTTCAAGGAGACTTGGGGCTGGATTCTCCGCAGCCCGTGACAAAATCGCATTTGGCGCGAGAGCGGAGAATCAATGTTTACGATGGAATCGGGCCTGGTGCCGCTCTGGCGATTCTCCCGGCCACGAATATCCGTGCGTCCGCGATTTGCGCCACATGGCGGGCCATTGCCAGAGGCACGCCTAACGATACTCCGCTCCCAGCAGTCCGCATTCCCGACGGAGTGGGTCTTTTTAAAAAAAAGTATTTTTATGAAGGTTTTGCAAAATTTTTCATAATAAAACAGTAGTAAACAGGGGCTGGTTTAGCTCACTCGGCTAAATCGCTGGCTTTTAAAGCAGACCAAGCTGGCCAGCAGCACGGTTCGATTCCCCTACCAGCCTCCCCGGACAGGCGCCGGAATGTGGCGACTAGGGGCTTTTCACAGTAACTTCATTGAAGCCTACTCGTGACAATAAGCGATTTTCATTTTCATTCATTTCAGTAGTAACCATAATAACAAAACAAACTAGAGTGAACATTAACATAGTGCAAAAATAGGATATACAATAACAATTAAATAGACATTACCCCACGCTACCCAGTCTTCCCACACCATTCCAATGAAGCACTCCCCCCCCCCACCCCCCACGGATTGCTGCTGCTGCTGACATTTTAATTTTCCCCGAGAAAGTCGACGAACGGCTGCCACCTCCGAGAGAACGCTAGCGTAGACTCTCTTAAGGCAAACTTTTTTTTCTTGAGGCTGAGAAACCCAGGCATGTCGTTAACCCAAGTCTCTACACTCGGGGGTTTCAAGTCCCTCCACATTAATAAAATCTGTCTCCGGGCTACTAGGGAGGCAAAAGCCAAGACGTCGGCCTCTTTTGGCCCCTGAACTCCCGGGTCTACTGACACTCCAAAGATCGCTATCTCTGGACTCTGCACCACCCGTGTGTTAAGCACCTTGGACATTGCCCTCGCGAGCCCTTGCCAGAACACTGTAAGCTCCGGGCATGCCCAAAACATGTGGATATGGTTTGTAGGGCTGCCCTTGCACCTCATATAACTGTCTTCTACCCCAAAAAACTTGCTCATTCTTGCTGCCGTCATGTGTGCCTGGTGGGCCACCTTAAATTGAATTAGACTGAGCCTGGCACATGAGGAATTAACCCTGCCCAGGATCTCTGCCCACAGACCTGCTTCCAACTCCTCACCTAACTCCTCCTCCCACTTGTCCTTGAGCTCCTCCACCGGGGTTTCCTCCACTTCCTGTCGTTCCTGGTAGATATCCGACACCTTCCCCTCCCCACCCAGGTGCCGGAGACCACCTTGTCCTGTATCCTCAGTGGCGGCAGGAAAGGCCACTACCTGACTTTTCAGGAAGGCTCGTACTTGCAGATATTTAAACGCATTTCCTGGCGGCAGATTAAATTTGTCCTCCAGCACCTAAAACTGGGAAAGCTTCTGTCTATGAACAGATCTCCCATCCTTCTGACGCCTGCCCTCTGCCAGCTCTGGAACCCACCATCCATCCTACCCGGGACAGACCTGTGGTTGTTGCATATCGGGGTCCAGACCGACGCTCCCTCCACCTTCTTGTACCTCCTCCACTGTCCCCAGATCCGCAGTGTCGCCATCACCACCGGACTTGTGGAGTAACGGGTCAGTGAGAACGGCAAAGGAGCCGTTATTAAAGCTCCCAGACTAGTACCTTTACCTGACGCTGCCTCCAGTTGCTCCCACGCCCCCCCCCCCCCCCCGCCCCCCATCGCTCACTGCCTAATCATAGCTATATTGGCCACTCAGTAGTAGTTGCAAAAGTTAGGCAACGCCAACCCAACCACCCCCCCCCCCCCCCCCCCCCCCGAACCAGTCCCCGCCAGTTCCTCGAGGCTCTCAGCGCCATAGCTAGTGGTTCTATAGCTAGGGCAAATAGTAACGGGGAGAGGGGCACCCCTTCCTCGTTCCCCGGTGAAGACACCCCTGCCTTGTTCCCCGGTGAAGACACCCCTGCCTCGTTCCCCGGTGAAGACACTCCTGCCTTGTTCCCCGGTGAAGTCGACGGCCTGGTTCTAACCACGTATGGCCGGTCGGAAACCTCGCGTGGTGGCTGCGGACTCAGTCTGCGGCCGCCCTGGGAGGGGGGGGGAATCGAGCACAGGGTGGGGTGGCCTAGTTTGTTGATGTTGGTCCTCAGTCCGAGTCCACCATGGCGCGCAGCACAGCTGCTGGAAGCCGCCGCCATGCGCATACGCCGGAACCGGAACCGGAAGTGCGGGGGCCCGTGTGCGCAGCGAAAGCTGCGTGAAGCACCCCAGGTCCCTGCCAGCCCCTTCAAGGTAAGTGAATCGACTTTTATTTTTTGCAGGAATCTGGGAAGTGCAACACCAGCGTTTTTACGTCAGCGTGGGGACCGAGCCCCATTTTCGGAGAATCCAGCCCATGGGGTGGCTTCAATGGGAAATCCCATTGACAAGCTGCAGGAATATAGAATCCCACCACCAGTGAACAGCATGCCAGTGAGAAACACATGGCTGGGGGACCAGAGAATCCAGCCCATAGTCGAGTCTGTGATGTGGGCAGGAAAGAGAATAGGCTGAGGAGTAATCATCAGTGGAGTTGAGTTGAACTTGGTCAAATAGAGTGTGCGTAAAATAATGGGTGTCTATGAGACAGCAACATAAAATGAGAGATAATCAGATAACGTAAAGCAGAACTGAATTTATGCCAGGTAACATGACCCTCAAGATTGAACTAATCTGATCCTAATTATCTTGTTTGAAAAATGCCTTTGTTAGCACAGTATTATTGATTCCATACACAGACAGTTTATACATTACAGATTGATGCCTGCACATGGGTCGCAGTGTACAAGTCTGTGGGCATTCATCTGCTCAACAGCTACAAACTTCAAAAGCCAGAGAGTCCCTGCATTTCTTCACCAGATGCAGAGGGAAGTATATACCCCAAGTGCTGTTCCTTATGGCAGAATTATTATCATTAAAAATTGAGCGTTCAAAACAAATGTGTTTATGATGCGACTTTGTGATTCTTACCCCCAGAATATCAATTGATAATAATCACCTCATAAAGCAGCTCACATCCCACTTGCTGTGTTACCTGAATTGCTAGGCACTTTGAAAATACTCACCAATAGGAGGTGACCATCAGCTCCCTCAGGTGGCTGGTTTAGCACGGGGCTAAATCGCTGGCTTTGAAAGCAGACCAAGGCAGGCCAGCAGCGCGGGTTCAATTCCCGTAACAGCCTCCCCGAACAGGCGCCGGAATGTGGCAACTAGGGGCTTTTCACAGTAACTTCATTTGAAGCCTACTTGTGACAATAAGCGATTTTCATTTTTTCATTCCGTAGCTGGGATCAGCTAGATCAGCGAGATTAGAGTTCAATTGAATTAAATACCGAATGACAGAACTTAAAAATGGTATCTATTTCTAAATCCCTTTCAATGAGAGGAGGGTATAATGTGTAAGGAATTTGGATGTGTCTCAACAGCCAGGAAAATCCTCTCTGCTGTTCCAATTCGACCATCAGACATTTGACCAAAGTTGCACTTCAAGTAAGATCCAGTCAGTGGTTCAGCTTACAAGAATTTTGATCGACACTGGGGCCAGAAAGAAGAAAGATCTACTTATGGAGCATTTTCCCGCATCCTCAGGACACCCCTGAAGCACTTCCTGATCGGTGAGTTAAACAGTCGCTGTTGTTATTCAGCCAATGTCCAGAACACAATGAAATGAGTGACAACCAATCAGTTCTGATGGTATCGCTTGAGGGGTGAGCATCAGCAAGGGCACTCAGAGAACTTCTTGTGTTTCAAAATAGTGCCAGGAGATCTTTTACATCTCACAGACTCAACCTCACTCTAACATTTCATTCAAAAACAATTCCCTGGGTTATGCACTGAAATGTCAGTCTGATTTTATGCCAAAGTTCCGGAGTGGAGTTTAAACCCATAAACTTTTGCTACCAGTGAACCAGGTTGACTCAAGGCTTTGACAAAGTAATGGTTATTCATGTGTGGGCTTTCATGATGTGAATGGTGAATTTGACAATGAATGTATCACAGCCCAGCTCAATTTGATCCTATTTCTTCAATAACAATTTTGGACACATCTCCTAACTGTTTTACTGTAGTTCCGTTGCGGCCAGTGCCGATTCCGCTATTCCTGGTGAATAGTAGGAGAGCTCCTCAACATGGAGGCCATTGGAGTCCTCGGGTGGGCATTGACTGGGCAGGGAAGTGCACTGGCACTTCCCCTGGCACCCTGGCAGTGCCAACCTGGCAGTGCCAACTGGGCACCAGGTTGGAAATTCCAGGGTGCCGGGGGCAGTGTCAAGAGGCACTTCTAGAGTATTTAGGGTCTCTGCCAAGGGACAGGGCCTGAGGGGAACCATGGTCATAAAAGGAAGCTGATGACAATGAAGGGTGGCATGAAGGGGGTGCATCAGTGGGGTGCCTGAAGGGAGAGGTCTGAAGGATGGTATGTAGGGCGGCCATGAAGGGGAAGTAAAGGGGGGGTATGAGCAGGGTGGGGGGAAGGGGGGGTGGCAGAAGCGGGTGGGGGGAGAGGCCTGAAAGAGGAGGTGGCCTTAAAGATGAGGGGTTCTCAGCAACCCCTAAGCGGGCTATGCTCACTTGGGAGGTGAGGGGGCGAATCCCAGATGTAACGAGGATAGATTGGGCGGGGCGG
The DNA here is from genome assembly GCF_902713615.1 of Scyliorhinus canicula. Lineage (NCBI taxonomy): Eukaryota > Metazoa > Chordata > Chondrichthyes > Carcharhiniformes > Scyliorhinidae > Scyliorhinus > Scyliorhinus canicula. The sequence continues at coordinate 61,585,206 of NC_052146.1, forward strand.
GGTCACCCTCATGCCTGGGTGGTGTGGGGGGTTTATGATGGCAAGGAGGTTATCCCTCCGGGCCTGAGAGGAGTATTGCCTATGTCTGTGGGGAGTCACGTTGTCCATGGTTGAAGAGGGGGGGGGGGGGGGGGGGGTTATGGGTGGCCCTCAACTTAACTTTGAGATTAGGGACCATTTAAAAAGGGGTGCCCAAATCTCTGAAAAGCCGGTCTTGCCGGCGTCTTTAGTTCCCCGCTGCAGAAACAATTCTATGGGCGCGATTCTCCGGAAAGCGTTCTAAGTGTGGTAGCTTCCCGGCACTCAGCCCAGCGAGGTTGGCAACGCGCTTTAATGCTGATTGGTCCACTTAATGAGGTCCCGCGTCTTCTTGTCGCAGATGAAGGCTCGCCAGCCCATACGTTTGCACCGAATTCGCCAGCACCCCGCTACTAAGCTCGAGCTGCATTAAAGCAGCACTTGCTCAGCGAACCCCAGCCAGTTCATGATAATGACGCCCAGGAGACAGGCCCCAAGGTCTGAGGAGGATCCTAGATGCAGTGGAGACCAGGAGGGATGTCCCATTCCCCCGAGGGTTCTGGAGGGTCAGCCACAGGGCAGCCAGTGCTGCCTGAGAGGAGATTGTGGCAGCTGTAAGCGCAGGGAATGTGACCAGGAGGACTAGCCTCCAGTGCCAGAAAAAGGTCAACAACCCTCACCGGGCAGCATGAGTGAGTGGACACCAATGCCCCCTCCCCTCACCCGACTGAGATCTATCTGCCCCAGGCGAGCATTCACCCCCCAACTTTCCATATGACCCCCAACCTGCCTTCACCCACTCTCCCTTAACCCTCCAACCTTCCATCCACCCCCTCTCTCTCCCTTCAACACCCCCCAACCCTTCCTTCACACACACTTCCCCCACCCGAGGGTCCCCCATCTCCCGCCGAGCACTGGGGTGGCAAGCCCAGTGCCCCCGGGCTCTCTGCTTGTGAGGAAAGATGGCTACTCATCTCCTCGGCTCCCTGCAGAAGCCCTTCCGCCAGGTTCAAGTTTTTCAAAATTTGTTAATCAGCACCAACATGACCACTTGCTGGGGAAGACTGAGAATGACTGAAGGCCGTTGGATATGGGGTCGCTCTCGTTAATTGTATCAAAAATGGGCTCCAGTGGTGATTATTGGTTTCTCACCACGTTACGGCGAGATCCCGATTTCGCTTATGGGTGCGGCCGGTTGCATTGCAAACTGTTTGGTGCATGGAGCGGTTCTCGTTTTCAGCCTCTCCCGCTATTCATTGGCAGTGTTTCACTTCAGCGAGAGCATAACGAGGCTGGAGAATCACGCACTATGTGTGGGATATTTCAGTGAGAATCTCCTAAAACTCCAAATGAAATGGCCGTGTGAGTGAATTGCCAACTGGATCGCCCCTATATTCAGCAGACATCACCCCGCACATCCCACCCAAAATGACATGTGGGGCACGATCTAACCAAAACAAAACAGAGTTTGTTCTGGGCGGGATTAGCGGAGTTGTTCCCATTGTTTGTCTTGCTGGAAATTATTCCGCTATCTAATGGCACTCCCGATACCACACTTACTGTCATTTCCTGCACTGAGCAGCTTCGCAGGAAGAGACCAGGATGCCATTTTTAAATGGCGTCCCAATCTCTTGACTCTCTAATGCAAGGCCCGTACCCTCCAATGCTCTAGTTCAGCTGCCGGGCGTCCTTGAGCCCGCGCACCCGCTGCATCTCACCACATACCAGCAGGGCAACCCGGGCCCAATCCCTGGTGCAGGCACTGTGGTGGTATGACTAGGAGGTTTACGGTACCTCAGAGTAGTGCTGCCATTGGTGCAGAGAACTCGCTGCCCATTGGCTCAGGCAGGTCATGTGTCTCTCTGCCAATTGGCTGAGGCTAGTCATGTGACTGCTCACCGATTGGCCGAGAGGCCGGTAGCCCCTCCTACGAGGCGGGGTATAAGAACCCGTAGCAGCCGGCAGTTGGCCTTTCTCTGTAAGTCGACTGCCGGGCACACAACTAGTCGATGAAAGCCTAATGTTTGGAACTTCTTCATGACTCGAGTCCAATTGATGGTGCATCAGGCACAATGCCAGCTAAAGTACCCAGATAGCACCGGCAGTTCCAGGATGTTATCCTGCCTGGAGGACGGCCATCTGGGGGCCTCCGATCACGTGAAAGTCCCCCTCTCCCAATGGCATTCCACCTGGTCCCCATTTGTGGGGACTATAGTGAACGGCGTGGGGAGTGGAGAATTGCGCCCAATAGGTTGGGAGAGACAATGGACTGGAAATTCCTCAGAGTGGCAATCACTGGCAGATTACCACTTCGTAGTGATTTACCGTCATTGGAATTTCATAGCTCCTGTCTCGGCCAGCATTCCTCCCTCAGGCTGTGTGAGGCAGGAACAGCAGAGCAACTCTGGGACTCCAGCAGCGAGGTGTAAATAGAGTGCAGCGAAGGAGGACACGCCCCTTTTTACAGCACTCGTAGGGGTGTTTGGTTGGGAGGAGAGTGTGGGGAGGGGGTGTCATGGATGAGGGTGGTGTGGGGATGGGGGGGGGGGGGTCCCCTGGGGGGTTGGTGTGGTGGGGGGGTCCCCTGGGGAGTTGGTGCGGTGGGGCTGATGTGGGGGGTGGGTTACCTGGGGAGTCCAGGATGTGTGCTGTATCCCATACAGGGCTCAGACTGGGCGTTTATCTGGAGTTACTCTGGAGTTAGAGGAGTGATTTTTTTTTTTCTTTCTATCTCTTTCAAAGTAACCAACAGGGTAGAATTGGCAGAACCATCCAAAAGCGCCGATTTAAATCGCTTTGTCGGATGGTACCCAGCCCTGCACAATCATCCAGGGGAGGTTCGCGCTTTTGGACAATTGTCAGGTTAGCCCTCACCTGGGAACTTCCAAGAGGGGTTTCCCCAAGTGCAATGCTGGAGAGCCAGGAGATTCTGGCTCGAAAACCCAAGCGGAGCGCCAGCAACAAGCAATGTTTGAACAATGTAGATGGCACAGCAGGCCATTCACCCCCTCCAACTTGCTGTTTAATCAGGTCATGGTGGACTGGAACCTCAGGTTCATCTCCCTGTCTCATCTCCATTCACCTTGATAACATTACCCACCAAAAATACGGTTCGAGCAACGTGATAGAGGCAGTGACGGCCACATTCCCTCCCCATTATCTCAGCCATTGTAATTTCCTGACTGAAAGAGACCTGAGCGAAAAAAAATGAATGTTTCGACAAATAAATAATACATGCAAATACTCAGGAAGAAGCAGATAGTCCATGCAGGGGTATTGCTGCACCTACATAATAGACAGCTGCGCCATTGAAAACATTATTTCAATCCTTTAAATGGTAAATGCATTCACAAATGAGATTAGAACTGAGCATGTGGTTTTCATATTGATTGGCAGTGATGAGATGGCGAGTGCACTGGGCTCACTGATCTCAGTATAGAAGGATAGCAGCTGAGTGGACAAATGCCATTAAACAGCTCACTCAAGGGAGAAACCAGAGCCAAGAATGAGCTGTACATGATTATTAGCAAAACCCCAAGTGCATAGCAGAGATTCGAAGATTCAACAATACTTTTAACCCTTATTTTGTCACACACAATGTGACATGCATGGCATCGCTGGATTATAGAATCATAGAATTTACAGTGTAGAAGGAGGCCATTCGGCCCATTGAGTCTGCACCAGCCCTTGGAAAGAGTACCCTACTTAAGCCCACACCTCCACCCTCTCCCCGTAACCCAGTAACCCTACCTAACCTTTTTTTTTTGGACACTAAGGGGCAATTTAGCATGGCCATTCCACCTAACCTGCAGATCTTTGGAGGAAACCGGAGTACCAGGAGGAAACCCACGCAGATACGGGAAGAACTTGCAGACTCCGCACAGACAGTGACCCAAGGGTGGAATCGAACCTGGGACACTAGAGCTGAAAAGCAACAGTGCTAACCACTGTGCTACCTTGCCGCCCGGGTTCTGTGGCTGCAGGATTAGAGGCATCGCTTCTGGCTGGGGGACGGGGGGTTGGGGGGGGGGGGGGGGGGGGGGGGGGAGTTTTAAAGGAAGATAAACCCAGTTGAGGTTCTCAGTTGACCAGGCCAATTCCCGACTCTCAGATGATTTCAGGGGGAATATACCACGCTGAAATTGCGCTCGGCACGAGGGCGGAGAATTGGCATCGACGCCGAAATCCAGCGCAATACCGCTCCCACGATTCTCCAGACATCGGATAATCGGGCACCTATCGTGCAAGCAGTCGATGCAGCGCCAGTGGGGGCCATTGAAAGAGGTCCCCGCGGCGATTCTCTGCCGACAATTGGCCGAGCTCCCGCCGGCGTGGTTCTCACATGGTTCTCACTCGGCGGGTATTTGGAGTGGCGGATGCGAGCTGAGTCCACGGCCGCCCTGGTGGGGGGGCTGGGGGATCCTTCACTGAGGGGGGCCTCCAGGACGGCCAGGCTCGCGATCGGGGGCCACCGATCGGCGGGTGTGCGCAATCCCAGGGGGGGAGGGGGCCTATTTTATGGGGGCTGGTCCATTGTGTGGGTCCGCCATGTCGCGCAGATTCCCGGCTGGAAGTGCAGGACCCCGTATCGGCAGCTGGAGCTGCGTGGAGCACTCCGGTGCTCTGCTGGCCCCCTTCAGGTCAGTGAATCGCTGGGCCAAGGGGTCCGTTGACGCCGACGTGAAACCCTCCGGTGTTTACGCCGGCGTCAACACTGAGTCGCCGTTTTGGAGACTCCTGCCCCTGGTTCTTATCCAATCAAAATTCAACTTTCTGGCTGATTTATGGTCCCCAAGATGAACAGTGGGGAGGCAACAATAAGGAAACAGATGGAAATTTCCTCATCATTTTAAATCAAATAAATAATTAAAAGTATAGGTTAGGTTAGAATAAATAGCAGCAGTTTAATGAGAGACGGGTATAAAATGTAAAGTACCTAGATGAGCACTTGGCACGTCTTAACATTTGAGGCAAAGGGCCAAGAGCTGGCAAATGGCATTAGGATTGACAAATCTGGTGACTTTCACGCGGAGGTGCTGACTTGATGGGCCGAAGGGCCTTTTCTGCACTGTACTTTTCTGTTATTCTGATTCTGTAAGGGAGAGCAAAGGGAGGACAAAAGCAGAATTGGAGTGTTTAAAAATATTGATTTTAAATGTTGCTGTGCATGTTTATTTTGCAGTTCAAAGTAATTATTGTATGAAAGAAAAGAAGAAAAGCAGCCCTCCATTTATATTTCATGGCTTTTGAACATCTCAAAGTGTTTTACCTCCAATTAAATACTTTTGGAGTGAAGCCACTGTTGTAATGTGGGAAATGAGACTGAATCTAATTGCTCAGTTCTTTCAAAGAGATGGCGCAGGCATCTTTCTGTGCTGTATCATTCTATGGTTCAATGCGAATACACACTTCTTTCCACATTAGCGATCATAGCATCTAAACGGAGCCATGGTGGGGTCAGTGGGCAGGATCTTCCAAACACTCCCCCCCCCACCACCACCACCGTGCTGGTGGAGGTGGCCCACCAATGGCAGGCAGCAGGGTCTTTTGATCCCTCCGCTGTCAACAGAGTTTCCTGCTATATGCATCCCTTGCGGCCGGGAAATCCACAGCGTTGGTTCACCGTCGGTAGGTCCGAAAGATCCCACTGGCGAGGACGGGCAGAAAATTCCGGCTCGTGAGTGAGTGCCAATTGGGAAAAACAGCGATGTACTGAGCAAAGTGAGATCCAGAAGATGGCGCCGGAAAGGTGGGAACACCTGATCGATACAAAAGAGAAATTTGCATTTACATGGCACCTTTACTGTAGTAAACTAACACTGCAATGAAGTTACTGTGAAAAGCCCCTCGTTGCCACGTTCTGGACACTGTTCGGGTACACAGAGGGAGGATTCAGAATGTCCAATTCATCTAACAGCACTTTTTTCGGGACTTGTGGGAGGAAACCAGAACACCCGGAGGAAGCCCACGCAGACACGGGGAGAACATGCAGACTCCGCACAGGCAGTGACCCAAGCCGGGAATCTAACCTGGGACCCTGGCGCTGTGAAGCACCAGTGCGAACCACTGTGCTACCGGGCGGCCGATTTAACTGCCTCTCATGAGTTACAGACACCACGTGCGTCCTGTCAACTCACAGAAGGCAAGTGCACAACAGGAAGTAGGAGCAAAGTGAATGTGATGTGCAATCTGAACTTTAAATGAGGAAATCAGCAAGCCTGACATTGTCCGTAGGCACGAGGTTCAATTGCAGGTGAAGCTCGCGAAGGCTGAGGTCACGGGTAGTGGGCTGGATTAATAACATGCTGTTAGTTCCCTCAGCTTCCTCTGGCATCACTTTCATTCAGCACTCTTTTGTTCTATTTGGCTCAGAAGCACTCTCACGGCAGAAACAGTGAGAGATGTCAGCGACCATTTACATCATGCCCACAAACCTGCCTTACGCTGGGAGTTAAACTACAGTCACAGAAATTCTACCACCCCGACCCCTTCACCACACCATGAAAAACAAAGGTGCCAAGATTCTGCCCAATAAGAAAGTTAACCAAAAGTTTGGTCAAAGTCATAGGTCAGAATTCTTTGGCCGTTGGAATTCTCTGTTCCCGCCAGCAGTGTATCCCCACCCACCCACCCATGGGTTCCCAGGCAGTGTGGGGTGGCTTCAATGGGAAATCCCATTAACAAGTGGCGGGAGAAGAGAATCTCGCTGCCAGCGAACGACACGCTGCCCAGAAACATGCAGCTGGGGAACCGGAGGAGTCAGACCACAGGCCAGGAATTTTACGAGGCAGAGTTTCCCTTCCTGCCATCCGAAGAGTCTGTGGGATGCCTACCCCGCCATGATTTCATGCTCCAACGAGTGTTAATTGGCTGGAGGTGGGGCTTCCACCTCTCATTCAGGAAAAAATTCCGCCTTAGAGAACTGTCTGATTGACCAGCAGAACTTGAGCCTCTGCCGCAGCAGAGATTGCAGTAGACAGGATTGGGGTTGTAATCAGCCCCCAGAGACTATATTCCAGGATTCCAGGAACTGGAAATTTTGGGGTCTCAGGGTTGGGTGAGGGGGCAGGGAGGGTGTAGTTGTCAGGAAGGGATTGAGGTGTTGGCAGAGAGGTTGACGAGGAGAAGGTGGTCCTGTGGTTATTAAAGTGGTGGTGGGGGAAAATCCAAATTGACTTCCGGTGGCGGCGATGCGCAGTTGAGCCGCACATTCGGTGGCTCCCGCGAATAACGGACTTTGGGGCTCTTTTCAGGGCCCCCAATGGAGCTGAGGCGGCGAATCCCAATGGGGGAAGAGGCCAGGAGTCGACCCCAACGATCCCATGGTCCGGACCAGGAGTGGGGCAGTGAGAAAACCGTCGAAAACACCTAGGAAAAATCGGGGGCAGAAAAACAAAATGGCGGCCAGCGAAGGCCTCGAGGAGCTGAGGAAGTGGGCTCAGGAGCAGCAGGCGATTCTGCTGAGCTGCTTCCAGGAGCTGAAGTTGGAGTTGTTGGAGTCCCTGAAGGTAACCAACAGGGAACTGATGGAGACCCAGACAGCCCACGGGGCTGCGATCCGGGAGCTGCAGCAGCAGGCCTCCGAAAGGGAGGACGAGGTCGTGGCCGTGGTGGGGATGGTGGAGATGCACGAGGCGCTCCATAAAAGATGGCAGGAGCGGTTCGAGGAGCTGGACAACCGGCCGAGGAGGAAGAATTTGCGGATCCTGGGCCTCACGGAGGGGCTGGAGGGGTCGGACCTCACGGCCTATGTGGTGATGATGCTAAACTCGCTGATGGGGGCTGGGTCCTTCCAGGGGCCCCTGGAGTTGGAGGGGGCCCACAGAATTTTGGCTAGGAGGCCCAAGCCGAATGAGCCGCCGCGGGCGGTGTTGGTGAGGTTCCACCGGTTCGTGGATCGTGAGCGTGTGCTCCGGTGGGCCAAGAAGGAGCGGAGCAGCAAGTGGGAGAACACGGAGGTGCGGATCTTCCAGGACTGGAGTGCGGAAGTGGCGAGGCGGAGGGCCGGGTTTAACCGGACGAAGGCGGTGCTCCACAGACGGAGCGTGAAGTTTGGAATGTTGCAGCCGGCGCGTCTGTGGGTCACCTATAAGGATCGGCACCATTATTTTGTGTCCCCGGAGGAGGCGTGGGCCTTTGTGCAGGCCGAGAAACTGGACTCAAACTGAGGGTCCCCCTGATGGGGGATGTTGTATAATACTGTATTTGTATTTGCTTGGTTTAGTGTAAGATGTGGGTTGGCCTTAGGGTGGGTGGCGTGATGTCGTACGGTTTTTTCTATGTGGGTTTTTAAGCAGGGGTCGGGTGGACGGGTTCGGGCAGAGGGGTAAACGGGGAGTTCGGGGAGCTGGTGGGGGCGACTGACAATGGGAGTGGCCCTGGAGGAGGCGGGGCCCAGCAGGGCGAAAACGCGGGCTTTCTGTGGGGTTCCCGTGCTGTGAGAGGGTGGGGGCCTGTTTTCTTTTCCCGCGCAGGAGCGGGGGGGGGGGGGGGGGGGGGGGGGGGGGGGGGGGGGGGGGTGGACTCGTTGACGGGCACAATGGAGGTGGGGCAGGCCAACGTGGGGAGGATCCAAAAGTAGGGCGGGAGTCGCTGGGGTCAGCAGAAGTTAGCTGGCTCACGGGAGTGCTGTAGAGGGGGGCGCGGCTAGGAGGGGTCCTAGCCTGGGGGGGGGGAGGGGGGGGTACCGGGTTGCTGCTGAAACGGTCAGGAAGGAGCTGGAGGACGCAGGGGGTGCTGGAGGGGGGAAGTTGCCGCCGTGGGAAACTGGCAGAGCGTGGACGCTGACCGGGGGTGGGCAAGGGATGGGGCATGGCTAATCGGCAGGGGAAGGGGGCAGGGAGCCCTCTGATCCGGCTGATAACTTGGAATGTGAGGGGGCTGAATGGGCCGGTCAAACAGGCCCGAGTATTTGCGCACCTGAAGGGACTGAAGGCGGATGTGGCCATGCTCCAGGAGACACACCTGAGAGTGGTGGACCAGGTCCGGCTGAGGAAGGGGTGGGTGGGCCAAGTGTTCCACTCGGGGCTGGATGAGAAGAGTAAGGGGGTGGCGATCCTGGTGGGGAAGAAGGTGTCGTTTGAGGCGTTTAAGGTGGTGGCTGACAGTGGCGGGAGGTACGTGATGGTGAGTGGCAAGCTGCAGGGGGAGCGGGTGGTGTTGGTGAATGTCTATGCCCCAAATTGGGACGATGCGGGGTTTATGCGGCGTATGTTGGGCCGCATTCCGGACCTGGAGGCGGGGGGCCTGATCATGGGGGGGGGAACTTTAACACAGTACTGGATCCCCCATTGGATCGATCCAAGTCCCGGACGGGTAGGAGGTCGGCGGCGGCTAAGGTGCTGAGGGGATTCATGGACCAGATGTGGGGGGTGGACCCCTGGAGGTTTGCGAGGCCAAGGGCCAGGGAATACTCGTTTTTCTCCCATGTACATAAGGCCTACTTGAGGATTGATTTTTTTGTCCTGAGCAGGGGGCTGGTATCAAGGGTGGAGGATGTGGAATACTCCGCCATTGCCATTTCGGATCATGCCCCGCACTGGATGGACCTCGTGCTGGGGGAAGAGAGGGACCAACGTCCGCTCTGGCGCTTGGAGGTGGGGCTGCTGGCAGATTAGGAGGTGGCCGGAAGGGTCCGAGGGTGTATCGAGAGGTACCTCGAGGCCAATGATAACGGGAAGGTTCGAGTGGGGATGGCCTGGGAGGCATTGAAGGCGGTGATGAGGGGGGAATTGATCTCCACCCGAACCCATAGGGAGAGGGGGGAGCAGAGGGAGAGGGAGAGACTGATAGGGGAGATGGTGCAGGTGGATAGGAGATATGCGGAGGCCCCAGAGGAGGGATTGCTGGGGGAGAGGCGTAGCCTTCAGGCCAGATTTGACCTACTGGCGACCAGAAAGGCAGAAGCTCAGTGGAGGAAAGCACAGGGGGCAGTGTATGAATATGGGGAGAAGGCGAGCAGGATGCTGGCGCACCAGCTCCGGAAGCGAGACGCGGTCAGGGAGATTGGAGGAGTGATGGATAGAGCTGGGAAGGTGGTGCGGAGGGGGGTAGATGTCAATGGGGTCTTCAGGGACTTCTATGGGGAACTGTACCGGTCTGAACCCCCGGTGGAGGGGGGTGGAATGGGGCGCTTCTTGGACAAGCTGCGATTCCCGAGGGTGGAAGAGGAGTAGGTGCCGGGACTAGGGGCGCCGATCGAGCTGGAGGAGGTGGTCAAAGGGATAGGGAGCATGCAGTCGGGGAAGGCGCCGGGGCCGGACGGGTTTCCGGCGGAATTCTATAAAAAGTATTTGGACCTGTTGGGCCCCCTGTTGGTCCGGACCTTTAACGAGGCGGGGGGGGGGGGGGGGGGGGGGGGGGGGGGGCTTTGCCCCCAACTATGTCACGGGCGCTGATTTCCTTGATCCTGAAGCGGGACAAGGACCCTCTGCAGGTGTGGATCATATAGGCCGATTTTGCTGTTGAATGCCGATGCTAAGCTGCTAGCAAAGATCCTGGCCACTAGAATAGAGGATTGTGTGCCTGGGGTCATTCATGAGGACCAGACGGGGTTTGTGAAGGGAAGGCAGCTGAACACAAACGTACGAAGGCTCCTCAACGTCATTGTAATGCCGGCTGTGGAAGGGGAGGCGGAGATAGTGGTGGCATTAGATGCGGAGAAGGCCTTTGATAGGGTTGAGTGGGAGTATTTGTGGGAGGTGTTGGAGAGGTTTGGGTTTGGGGAGGGGTTTATCCGGTGGGCGAGGCTGCTCTACGAGGCCCCGATGGCGAGTGTAGCCACAAATAGGAGGAGGTCGGAGTACTTTCGGCTGTACCGGGGGACGAGACAGGGGTGCCCCCTGTCCCCCTTGCTCTTCGCATTGGCGATTGAGCCCCTGGCCATGGCATTGAGGGAGCCAGGGAACTGGAGGGGCCTGGTGCGGGATGGGGAGGAGCATCGAGTGTCGCTGTACGCGGACGACCTGTTGCTGTATGTGGCGGACCCGGTGGGGGGGATGCCGGAGGTGATGAGGATTCTTAGGGAATTCGGGGGTTTCTCGGGGTATAAGTTGAACCTGGGCAAGAGTGAGTTGTTTGTGGTGCATCCGGGGGATCAGGGGAAGGGGATTGGTAGGCTCCCACTGAAGCAGGCAGGGAGGAGCTTTAGGTACCTAGGGGTCCAGGTGGCGGGGAGCTGGGGGGCCCTGCACAAGCTCAACCTCACAAGGTTGGTGGAGCAAATGGAGGAGGAGTTTAAGAGGTGGGATATGTTACCGCTGTCACTGGCGGGGAGGGTGCAGTCCGTTAAGATGACGATGCTCCCGAGGTTTTTGTTCCTGTTCCAGTGCCTCCCCATCCTTATCCCGAAGGCGTTTTTTAGGAGGGTCAACAGGAGTATCACGGGATTTGTGTGGGCACATGGGACTCCGAGGGTGAGAAGAGTGTTCCTGGAACGAGGCAGGGATAGGGGGGGGACTGGCGTTGCCCAACCTCTGTGGGTACTATTGGGCTGCCAACGCAGTGATGGTGCATAAGTGGGTAATGGACGAGGAAGGGGCAGCATGGAAGAGGATGGAGGCGGCGTCTTGTGTGGGCACGAGCTTGGAGGTGCTAGTAACGGCGCCGTTGCCACTCCCTCCATCGAGGTATACCACGAGCCACCCTCACAATGCATGTAAATGGTGGCGGCTACCCTCACAATTTGGGGGTAATGGAGACGGCACAGGGGAGAAATGGGGGGCTCGATGGAGGCCCCGATACGGGGGAACCATCGGTTTGTCCCAGGGAGCATTGATGGCGGATTTCTGGGGTGGCACAGGGGTTAGGAGGTTGAGGGACTTGTTTGTGGAGGGGAGGTTCGCGTGTTTGGGGGGAGTTAGAGGGGAAGTTTGGGCTCCCCCCCGGGGAACATGTTTCGGTACATGCAGGTTAGGGCGTTTGCCAGGCGGCAGATGGAGTGGTTCCCCTTGTTGCCCCCACGTGGGGTACGGGACAGGGTGCTCTCGGGGGTGTGGGTCGGAGGAGGGAGAATTTTTTTTTTTTTTTTTTAATAAATTTAGATTACGAGGAGAGAATTTCGGACACACATCGGGTAATGCAGGAGGTAGACATGGCCTCGGTGGAGGAACTGAAGGGTAAATGGGAAGAGGAGCTGGGTGAGGAGATTGAGGAGGGAACGTGGGCGGATGCCCTGGAGAGAGTGAATTCCTCCTCTTCCTGTGCGAGGCTTAGCCTCATACAGTTCAAGGTGCTGCATAGGGCGCACATGACTGGGTTGAGGATGAGCAGGTTTTTCGGGGGAGAGGACAGGTGTGCTAGGTGCTCGGGGAGCCCAGCGAACCACGCCCATATGTTTTGGGCGTGCCCAGCATTGGGGGAGTTTTGGAAGGGGGTAGCAAGGACGGTGTCGAGGGTGGTGGGATCCAGGGTCGAGCCAGGCTGGGGACTCGCAATGTTTGGGGTTGCAGTGGAGCCGGGAGTGCAGGAGGCGATAGAGGTCGGTGTTCTGACCTTTGCGTCCCTAGTAGCCCGGCGGAGGATCTTGCTCCAATGGAAGGATGCGAGGCCCCCAAGCGTGGAGGCCTGGATCTCTGATATGGCGGGGTTCATTAAAATGGAGAGGGTGAAATTTGCCCTGAGGGGATCAGGACAGGGGTTTTTCAGGTGGCGGCAGCCTTTTCTGGACTTCCTGGCGGAACGGTAGGGAAATAGGCTGACAGCAGCAGCAACCGGGAGGTGGGGGGAGGGAGGGGGGGGGGGGGGGTAAGGATTGGGGGGAGGGAGAACTGTGCACATGGGTTTGTGGAGGGTGCTATCTATTTCCCTTTCGTTGTCTGGGTGCTCTTTTTTTTTTTGTTTCTGTAACCCAACAACTCCCCCTTAACCTTACTTTTTTTTAGGACACTACGGGCAATTTAGCATGGCCAATCCACCTAACCCCGCACATCTTTGGACTGTGGGAGGAAACCGGAGCACCCGGAGGAAACCCACGCACACACAGGGAGGACGTGCAGACTCCGCACAGACAGTGACCCAGCCGGGAACCGAACCTGGGACCCTGGAGCTGTGAAACATTGATGCTAACCACTATTCTACCATGCTGCCCCAAGTTTGAAGTTGTTTGAAGTTGCTCTTGAAGCTGGGGGGGGGGGTATTGTTCATGGGGTGTTACCGCGGTTGTTTGTTAATAGAGTTAAGATGTTTATATTTTGTATTTTGTAAAAATTTGAACAAAAATTATTTTTAAAAAGAAGTGGTGGTGGGGGTGTGATGCACTATCAATTACGGCGAGATGAGAGTAGAGTGTAACCGAAGCTTTATTAAGCAGAGATGTGTAGCCTCTCGCAGCTGCTGCCGAAATGGCTGCAGCTCGGTGAGCCCACACATTTATACTCTGCCTACTGGGTGGAGCCAGCAGACAGGGATCTACCTCCGTACCCGTAGTACCGTAGTAACGTAGTACCGTATTACATCTCATATGTGATGTATACAACAGTGGTGACTACCACATTCACCCCCTGTTAAAAAAGAGTTGAGCGTGGGTGGTGGAAGACTATTTACATGCATAGGTTAACATTTTGGGGAAAGTTCACAAATTCAACCGAACGGGTGCCTTGATCCTCAGCTTCTACGATGGCTTGGTCCTCCTTCTCGACGGAGGAATTCCGAACTTCGGAGGCATGGAGGTGCGTGAAAAGAATACCACAGGCCTGCCTACCTGGTTGAGGGTGGCGGCCAGAGCCACGTCTGATGCATCGCTCTCGACTTGGAAGGGGAGCATCTCATCGACCGCATGCATCGCGGCCGTGGCGATGTTGGCCTTGATGCGGTTGAAGGCCTGGTGAGCCTCGGCCGTTGGGGGAAAACGGTGGATTGAATGAGTGGGCGGGCCTTGTCTGCATAGTTAGGGACCCACTGGGCATAGTATGAGAAGAACCCCAGGCATCGTTTCAGGGCCTTGGGGCAGCCGGGGAGGAGGGGTTCCATGAGGGGACGCATGCGATTGGGGTTGGGCCCTAGAACTCCATTTTGCCCCACATAGCTGAGGATGGCTAGGCGGTTGGTGCTGAACACGCACTTCTCCTTGTTGTACGTTAGGTTGAGGTGTTTGGCGGTGTGGAGGAATTTGGAAAGGTTAGCATCGTGGTCCTGCTGGTCATGGCCGCAGATGGTGATGTTATCCAGGTACGGGAATGTGGCCCGCAGTCTGTATGGGTCAACCATTTGGTCCATCTCCCGTTGGAGGATCGAGACCCCATTAGTGACGCCAACGGGAACCCTAAGGATGTGGTAAAGGCGGCCATCCGCTTCAAACATGGTGTACGGGCTGTCCGCTTTGCGAATGAGGAGCTGGTGGTCGGCAGATTTCAGGTCCACTGTTGAGAAGACCCGGTACTGTGCAATTTGATTGACCATATCAGATATGCATGGGAGGGGGTACGCATCGAGCTGCATGTACCGATTGATGGTCTGACTGTCGTCAACGACCATCCTGTTTTTCTCCCCAGTTTTCACCACTACCACTTGGGCTCTCCAGGGGCTGTTCCTGGCCTCGATGATGCCTTCCCGCAGCAGCCGCTGGACCTCAGACCTGATGAAGGTCCTGTCCTGGGCACTGTACCATCTGCTCCTGGCAGCGACGGGTTTGCAATCCGGGGTGAGGTTTGCAAACAGAAAAGGCGGGTCGACCTGAAGGGTCGTGAGGCCACATACAGTAAGGGGTGGTAGGGGCCCGCCAAATTTCAGGGTTAGACTCTGGAGGTTGCACTGGAAGTCCAGGCCGCGTAGCAAGGCAGTGCAGAGGTTGGGGAGGACGTAGAGCCAGAAGTTGCTGAACTCTACGCCCTGGATGGTGAGGGTGGCGGTGCAGTACCCCCGGATCTCCATGGAGTGGGATCCGGAGGCCAGGGAGATTCTCTGGTTAATGGGGTGTACCGTGAGGGAGCAGTGCCTTACCATATCGGGGTGGATGAAGCTCTCTGTGCTCCCGGAGTCAAGAAGGCATGATGTCTTGTGCCCATCGTCCTTTACCGTCGTCGACGCGGTTGCGAGGTTGTGCGGCTGGGACTGGTCGATCGTGATGGAGGCGAGCTGTAGCTGGTGTTGGAAGGTCCCTGGCTGGTCGGCGACGGTTGCAGGCAATGAGCAGCCCAATGAGATGCCCGATGAGCAGGGGTCCTGAGGCGGGGAAGATGGCGGTGCCCACGGGGCGCAGGTGGCGGGCGGCGTTAAACATGGCGATGCCCACAGGCCGCACGAGGCCTGATGGGGGAGGATGGTGGCGCCCATGGTCCGCACGTGGGTTGCGGGGGCGGAAATGGCAGAGCCCATGGGTCGCACATCGGGGGTGCAGGAACAATGGGCCTGGTTACAGCAGCGATCGAGCGGGCCTGGCACACAGCAGCGAAACATCCTTTCTTCCGGTAGGCCTTGCAGAGTGCGCTACGCGCCGGGCAGCGCTGCCGGGGGTGCTTTGTCTGTCCGCAGAAGTAGCACTTGGGTCCCCCGGGGTTGGCTGGCTGCCACGCGGCGCAGGCCTGGGGTTGGCTGGGGGTGGTTGCTAGTGAGGTCCACGATGGGGCAGTCGTAGGCGGGGTCCACGATGGGGTGTTCGCTGGTGGGGCCTACGATGTCCAGGAGGGGGGCGCCGTGCGGTCGGGGGAATACGCTTGTACATTACGGGAGGCGACCATTCGTGAGATCGCGAGTTTCTTGGTCGTCGCGAGGTTGGGGGTAGCCCCTTCTAAGAGGCGCTGGCGGATGTATGCCGACCCTATGCCCGTAATGACAGCGTCCCTGATTAGGAGTTCAGAATGTTCAACGGCCGGAACAGCCTGGCAATCGCAGTCCCTCACCAGGGCGTGCAGGGCACTCCAGAAAACTTCCACAGACTCACCGGGGAGTTGATGCTGCATGGACAGGAGGTGCCTGGCGTAGAGTTTGTTGGTCTGCTGGGTGTAGTTCTCTTTCAGTACCGCCATGGCCTCAGCGTAGGTAGGCATGTCCCAGATGAGGGGAAAGATATCGGAGCTCAGCCGTGTATACAGAATCTGGAGTTTCTGTGCCTCTGTTGGTGGCTCTGTCGCAGATCCGAAGTAGGCTTCAAAGCAAGTTAGCCAATGGGCGAAGGCCGACTTGGCGTTGTCTGCTTGACGATGCAGCTGCAGGCGATCCAGCTTGATGCAGAGGTCCATCGTTGTAAATTCTCTGCTTAATAAATTGATGCATTATCAATTACAAGATGAGAGCAGAGTGCAATCGAGGCTTTATTAAGCAGAGATGTGGAGCCTCCTGCAGCTGCTACCGAAATGGCTGCAGCTCGGAGAGCCCACACATTTATACTCCGCCTACTGGGCGAAGCCAGCAGGCAGGGATCTACCCCCGTCCCTGTAGTACAGGGGCCTTACCGTATTACATCTCATATGTGATATATACAACAGTGGTGAATACCACAAGGTGACCTATGATAAAAGGGGGCTGGTGATGGTGGCATCCCTCACGCCCTCCATATGGGGCCTGAATGCAATTTATTTTCGGGTTTCACTCAAACCCCGGAATTTCTCTCGCCAGCCCGAAAGGGAAAATTGAGACTGGTCAGGAACAACCCTTATTGGCCACTTAAGGACTTCAATTGGGGCAAGGGTTGGCTGGCTGGCTGAGGCCTCACGCGCCACAGTGTAAAATTACAGAACAGTCAGGGCGGGCAGGAAGAGGTATTTTACCCTCACCTCTCCCCCCATCTACAAACCTGATGGCGGGGTGGGGGTGGCGGGGGGTAACATTTTGTCCATAGGTTTTAAGAAGCATTTTAAAAGAATGGGGAAGAGGCAAAAAGGCTCAGCGAGCAAATTCCAAAGCTAAGAGCCAAGAGAACTGAAGACATGTGGGCCAGAATTGAAGGAGTGCTGTGTTCTTGGAGGGCGAAGGGGTGGAGAGATCGCGAGGGATTGGCATTCCCAAAGTGTCATTGAATAAGGCGGTGTCAAGAAAGATAAATGAAAGCAAGTCGCAGCATTGAATGCAGTCAAGTGGTTTTCCCAGTGAATAATTTAGTACATGAAGGGAAAATCAAAATTTCACTTTCAACTTTGAGCAACTCAAGTATGCACTTTATTAAATGGAGCGCATTTTCAAATAACAAATCAAGTTAACCTTAATTGGAATTAATTGGCATAATTTAGAAAACGCACTGAAATTTCATGTAAAAGTATAAAATAAGTATGAAGACTTGTGAAAGGTTGATTAGGGGCTGAGCTGATTGGAAAACAACTGAAAGATCATGCTGTCCTTGATTTCACAGGAGCAACTGTTAAACTGAGTACTTGTAGATTAAAAGGAAATCAAATAAGTCCAGCATTTGAAGTATGAGAGACTGGAGAAGCTAGAATTGTTTCCCCTCCAGCAGGAAGGGTAAAGGGGGATTTAATAGAGATGTTCTAAATTTTGAAGGGTTTCTGATAGAGTAAATTGGGAGGAGCTGTTTCCATCAACTCTAGGGAATCCGAACCAGTTTGGCATGTGCTTCTCCGACTGGACATACTTGGCACGCTACACAGAGCCTTCAGTGCCAGTTATTCCCCAAAAAACAGATACCTCGCAATCCAATTTCGAGGCCAATTAAGAGTCCTGTGTTTTGTTGAGGATAGAACTCCTTCACAACACTAAGGAGATGGTCACCCTTATTACTGAATGATTGCTCACAATGGAAATTTCAATGACTAACTGGGACTGACTAGAAAGTTGGAACACCACTTAAGAATGCAGATGAAAAACAACACAGGGCGGAACATTGCCAGAATTTGGCAAAGTGTCAGGATCAGGCTGAAACCTGGCGGGTAACTCTCTAGTCGCACAGGACAGTTTACTGTACAGATACTGCGCCTCCTTAAAGAAAATAATTGAGTGGGAGGGGTTTAACCACACCAATCAGAACAGAAATAGAACAGCCTCCAGTCAACACTCCGCCCACCCTGGACTGTGCTCAGGGGCTCACCATCCCCCCGCAGCAATCACAGGGAGCTGACCATACCCCACCCCGATTGCAGAGGTATCGCCGGTTTCCCCCCCACCCATCAGTATGCACTCCCCCCATACCTTGAAGTCCCCCCCCTCACAGCCCGCTCTCCAGCCCCACCACACATTAATGGAAACCTCTCCTATGGGGTTCACAGATAGGCCTGCTACTGGCAGTGTCTGTGGGCACATGTTGGCACCACCATTTTGGTACTGCACTTTAGCACTGCCAACCAGCCGGTGTCAATCACTCCCCCCACGGGCTCTACTTACATTTGCACCGCTGGAGGAATCCTCTCGACTGCTTCTCATTTTATGAAAAGGTGTTGGAAACCTAGCCAACATGACGCTATGCTGGTAAGATAGGAATATTTAGTGAGGGTGTTTGGGCGACAGGGAGACCCGCTAATAATATTAAAATTGATTTAGATCCATTTAAATGAGGTTCCCACTCGTTGTTGGCATAGACGTTGGCGAGGAGGGGGAAAATTGGGAAACGCGATGTCTCCAGAGTGTTCTCTCTGGCAGAAACAGCGAGCTAAAAATCACCCCCAGAATTTCAGCCCCAGAAAAAAATTCTGACTTTGAAATTACATACCTATCCATGTTTGTTATAACCATATACCCCAGTGGTAGGCAACCTGCGGCCCATTTGGGCTCTGAGTGCGGCCCATGAGGCAATTTGTTGACCGTTGCCTATGCGCAGGGTTGCCTGATTCTGCTGATTTATAGCTACGTAGTTTTTTTCCTACCGGTCCGACTGAAGTGATTCTCACGTAAAGCAAGGGCCAGTGAAGTGAGGTGCGTGCTGATTACTCACAACATTGACTGTGAGAGCCGTGCACTCCCTCTGTGTCCAAAGTGTAAATATTTATTTTGTTTTACATTTGAAGTTGATGACTTGTCTATTCATATATAAATGATTAAGCATTTTCTCTAACTCGTTATGACATATTTGGCATGCATTAAATGTATTTAATCTTATTCATGGGGTCATGGTTTGTAAACAGGCCCAATTTCAATCTTGCAGCCCACTGAGATGAAGGAAGGACACTCATGTGGCCACTCACTGGCCTAGGTTGCCTGTCATTGCTATACACTGTTCAGTTTGACTGTCATAATGGCTGTCTAATTCAGATTTGGGTGGTCTATTTGCTGACAATGCCAAAATATAAAAAGACGAACCAGTCAGTTCAGTGACCTTGATGACGTACATTCTGAAAGGTTTACAACCGCGATATATGCACTACCAATTTCACAAGTAGATGGTCAGCCGTTATATCACTTCTGTCAGTACATAACGTACTTGAGTCCATTAAATAGGCTCAGGTTCCTCTCGTAAACAGCCCTTGCGAGTTATTCACGGCAATCAACAGCTACTGATTCACCACCGTTTTTTTTTAAAGTCCAATACTTTTTTCATTCCTCTCTATGCGGCCCATGGCTCACCCTGTGATGCTGTGCAATGAGGCAGCTCTTCGGTATGAACCTGGATGGAGTTCATGCTCTCCACCATTGGTGCGCCGTGCCCATAGAATGCACTGCAGCAACTTGTTGAGGCTCCTTTGGCAGCACACCCAAACCCATGGCCTCCACCATGGAGAAGGACAAGCTCAGTAGGTGGAGGATGGCACCATCACCTCCAAGTTTCTCCCCATTCTTGACTGAGGTATATAATTGCGGTTCCCCATCACCGCTGTGCCAAAATTCTTGGCAGCCCCCAGGGAGTTACCTTCAGCCCACAGACTGTGGCACCTGGTTTACCAACTTCACCATCAACTTCAGATTCCAATGAAGTGGCGGTGGTGCGAGGGACAATGAAGCCATTTCATGAGCCACTTCCTTTCTTTTCTCCTGGCCGCATATTCGGAGATGTGGTGCAATTTTGGGAAGAATTTTAATCTTACAGTAAGTGCATTCCAGCTCATTATCTGCGATAGTGAGCAGATGTACAATCAACATGCAGCCAATTCCCAGCAGCTGTTGTAAATCCCACAGCTGGTTCAGAGGGAAAAAAATCATCCCGTGCACCAATTCCTGGAGGCTAGAAGGCTAACTTCAAATCGCACGCAGCAATGTTTCGGGCAGTTTCACTTTACCATGGCCCCAGATCAGAGAACGTTTAGACAAATTCAATCAATTTTCTGAGTGATGACCTATGACCAGAAGCTCCTCTTGTTAATAAAACTTTAACTGTTCATAAATCAGGGAGTACAATTTTATTGAAAGAGAGTGGTCTGCCAGCCGGATTCAACATTACAATAAAAAAAAACAGTTTTAGGGAAAGGTAAATATTTGCAGTAAATCACAGAATTTACAGTGCAGAAGGAGGCCATTCAGCCCATCAAGTCTGCACCGGCCCTTGGAAAGAGCACCCAACCCAAATCCAGACCTCCACCCTATCCCTGTAATCCAGTAACTCCGCCCAACCTTTTTTGGACACTAAGGGCAATTTAGCATGGCCAATCCACCTAACCTGCACATCTTTGGGCTATGGGAGGAAACCGGAGCACCCGGAGGAAACCCACACAGACACGGGGAGAATGTGCAGACTCTGCACAGGCAGTGACCCAAGCTGGGAATCGAACCTGGGACCCTGGAGCTGTGAAGCAACTGTGCTAACCCCTGTGCTACCGGGCTGCCCTATACTTTGGTACGAAATACTTTGGTAGTAAATATTTATCCTTGGAATCTGTTCGGTGTTCAGCAGCTTTTCTAATTTTGTTTTAAACATGAGAATCTGACTCTTTGGACAGCAGTGCACCTGGAGCTATATCCCATTTCCAAAACTCTTTGGAGGCCCAGCTCACCCATCCCTGAGGGATTGAAAGGCGATCAAGAGGGATGGCACAGGCTGAAGTGTCTTTTTGGGAGCACAGAAGCTGTCCATCTCTGTCGCTGGTGCAATAACTGATTTAACATTGGTTGTGACCAACTTTTACCTCTCAGCCTTTATGAGGAGTTCTCACTTAAGAACGTGCAACGTGGCATGGTCTCTTACAATCTGCTGCCACCATATATGTTGAGGGTCTTGATATCGATCTCTTGAGATATTAAGGGATCTGTCCCTATGCCAACTTGGCTAAGCAAGGCATTGAGGGTGGTATGGTAGGACATTGGTTAGCAGTGTTGCTTCATGGCTTGGGTCACTGCATGTGTGAAGTCTGCATGTTCTCCCCGTGCCTGCAGGGGTTTCCTCCGAGTGCTCCGGTTTCCTCCCGCAGTTCAAAGATGTGCAGGTTAGGTGGATTAGCCATGCTAAATTACCCTTAGTGTCCCAAAACAAAGGGCAGGTGGGGTTACGGGGATGGAGTGGAGGTGTGGGCTTGAGTGGGGAGCTCTTTCCGAGGTCCGGTGCAGACTTGATGGGCCGAATGGCCTCCTTCTGCACTGTAAATTATAGGATTCTATGAGACAGACGAGGGTTCTTGTTCAACACAATTACTCGGATGTCCTTGTCTTGGAACCTCGGCGCTCTGCGGCGGGCGGCCATCTTGCAGCGTCGGCCTGTGAGTGTGCGGGTGGCATCTATTGGACTGCGACGTGGTGCAGCGTCAATTATGCCGCGCGTCTGTGACGCCATTCTGGGCCGCGCCATCATGCTTCCCATGATGCCTGTGATAGCCTCTTCCGTTGTGCAGAATAGGCGCACTTTTGGACCTGTTGACGCTGACGTGGATCGCTCCGGTTTTTACGCCAGCGTCAACACTTGGCCGGGGTATCGGAAAGTCCCGGCCATGAAGTTTATTACTGTCAACAACTACATACAGCTCTGCACAGGCCTTGACCCAGCCTGGGTCCTACAGCTACATAGCCGTGAATACATGCCCGACTCATCCGAAATTCTCCAGGGCAGCACGGTGGCACAGTGGTTAGCACTGCTGCCTCACGGCGCTGAGGACCCAGGTTCAGTCCTGACTCTGGGTCACTGTCTGTGTGGAGTTCTCCCTGTGTTTGTGTTGGTTTCACCCCCGCAACCCAAAGATGTGCAGCTAGGTGGATTGACCACACTAAACATAGAACATAGAACAGTACAGCACAGAACAGGCCCTTCGGCCCTCGATGTTGTGCCGAGCAATGATCACCCTACTCAAGCCCACGTATCCACCCAAACTGCTCCTTAATTGGAATAAAATAATTGGATACTCTAAAATTTAAAAAAAAAAAGAAATTCTCCAGTCATTGGGATTCTATTTTCCCACTGGCAGCGCACCGTTCCTTGCATGGGTCCCCACGATGTGGAGTGGCTTCAATGGGAAATCCTATTGACGAATAGCGGGAAGATAGAATCCCTGCCCAGAGTGAATGGCGCACCACTGAGAAACAAACAGCTGAAGGACCGGAGAATGAAGGACCGGAGAATCCCACTCAAAGTCTCACTGATACAGAGGGGAGGTGGGGGGGGGGGGGGGGGGGGTCCCCCAAGCGATCCAAAGCCCCCGGGTAGTTGACCTCTGGGAAGAGTAACAGTCTAACACTGCTGATGCCACCATGATCTAGGCACCCTGGCAATGCCGCCTGGGCATCTTAACAGTGCCATCTCCTTGCACTAACAGCATGCACAGATGCCCCTTCAGGGATGGAAGGTGCATTGCCAGGATGCCAGGCTGGCAGTTTGCCTACAACGGGGATCTGGCCTGGGGGTGCCCTGACCATATAAGGTGGGGTGCGAAGTGGCCTCTAGACCCCCTTACGGGTGAGTTGGGACATGGGGGTTGCAGGGGTCAGTTCAGAGGTCAGGGTGCTATTTAAATATGGCACCCCAATCTCTTCCTGTAGTGAGATTTGCTCATCGGAGCTCCTCAGTTCAGGGTATGGGTCTAAATGAGGCCTCCGCGGGGCTACAAGTGCCGGGAACGACCCCTCGATTCCCACCCAGAATTGACTCTGTTTTTAGTTAAATCGCGCAGAGTCACAAAGTAGTGGACATCTGCAGTGGAGATCACTGGCAATAGTGAACATCTAACATGCAGGCTTTACCTTTTACCTCCAGCCTTTCACACAATGATGTCTTAATGATGTCACGATGCAGCTTCTTAAAGGCGCATGTTATTTTCTGCATTGACCCATGTGTAGTATCGCAACACAGTGGAAAATCTCCATAAAGATGTAGAATTCGACAACAGCATTTATCTAGCATCTTTAACATAATAAAACATCCCACGGTATAGCACCGGAACATTTCTAAACACAATCTGACACTGAGCCTGATAAGGACATATTAGGACAGGTGACCAAACATTTGTTCAAATACTGTACGTGTGGAGTTTGTCCGTTCTCCCTGTATCGGCGTGAGTTTCCTCCGGGTGCTCCGGTTTCCTCCCACAGTCCAAAGATGTGCAGGTTAGGTGGACCGCCATGCTAAATTGCCCTTAGTGTCTCAAGTTTAGCTGGGATTATTGGGATGGGGTGAGATCCACCTACCCGGCACATCTTTAGGTTGGGAGGGTGGGACCCATGAAGACACTGTCATAGCCACTCATGTATATAATGAAGTGCAGACAGGCAGTGATTGACACACAGGATGACCAGTAAGCACACAGCACAGTGCAGCCAATCACCAGACAGGACACTACCACTATAAAGCCAGGGGGCACTAGGTTTCCCGCTCTTTCTGGACCCAGCTACTGAGACAGTCAGAGTCTGTCAGAGGCCACAAGTAGCCCCAGGATCGCTCCTTGTCCGTATGGCTGATGGCTCCCTGCTACGGTGCAACAGACGGGCACTGCACAGAGTTCCACGCCCGCTACCTGACCGAAGTGCCCCGCCACCTACGCTGCTGTCTCCGGACGTACCTACCACGAGGCCACCGATCTACCAGCAATCCTGCCGGCCCACGCGAGCACCGCGATGGCAGCGATCCGGCCTATCCACGTGCAGGCGGCTCCTGATCCACCTCTGTGGCGATCAACAAGAATTTGTCGCCCACCACAAAGACTAAATCTATAGACTGAACTTTTGTACATTTTGTCACTTCATCGATTTGACCTCTGTAAATATCATTTTGTTTGCCATGTATTTGCACTACCGACACCTTCCTATGTATACACGTTAATTTCAACACCTTTTGTATATAGTCAGGCATATATATATATATGCGCACATCTTAGTATATATTTATCTAAAAAAAAAAGGGAGATGTCATAATATCCACTCATGTATATAATGAGATGCAGACAGGCAGTGATTGACACACAGGATGACCAGTAAGCACACAGCACAGTGCAGCCAATCACCAGACAGCACACTACCACTATAAAGCCAGAGGGCACTAGGTTTCCCGCTCTCTCGGGACCCAGCCACTGAGACAGTCAGAGTCCACGAGCTAGCCAGTGCAAACACCATGCAGTAGCTAGTAAGTCTGGTCAGGCTAGTACAAGGTCTCCAGTCAGTTCAGTATAGTGTCGACCCACAGCTAAATATGTTTATTAGTTCTATTGTTGAATAAAACCGTGTTGGATCTTCTCCAGTGTTAGAGGTCTGTTTCTAGCTTCACTGCATCAAGTGCAGTCCACATCAAATCAACCTGCCTAACACATCAGACACAAGGAGAATGTCCAAACTCCACTACGGACAGTGACCCGGGGCCAGGATCGAACCTGGGTCCTCGGCGCCATGAGGCAGCAGCACTGTGTCACTGTGCCGCCCGCCTTTGATTGAGATATTCAGTATTGTGCAGATATTCAGAGTAAAGTGGTAATTGGAATGTCATCCTGTGCTGTACAAGCTTGCCGTGTACAGTATGCTGTGATGGTGAACGGTACAGAAGTTCCCAGGAGAGTGGAACAGGCCGCATTCTTGCCAGAAATACAGGCACAGCAGTGCCTCCCTGCATCTTTCAGCTGTTCTTGCTGGCGTTTTGATTTCCTGTGCCATAGTCTGGACAGCCCGTTTCAGAATGCTGAGACTCCCACATGGGACCTGTCCTGTGGAAGCAGCATGAACAGGTGGGTTCAACAGCGACAAACACATCCCACTTGTTCACTTCAAGATCCTGGTCTGGAGAGCAAAGACAGAGAGAGACAGAGAGTGTGAAAGCACATGAGGTGGAGAGAGAAAGAAAAGGCACATGCAGATCTGAGGGAGAGAGAGAGAGGGAGAGAGAAAGAACCCCACAAAAAGGAACAGCAAAATCCAGCACCTGTAAGAAAAGTTAAAACTGTGTAGGACAGTGCAAGAGACAGGGAGAACGAAGACCAATTTACTTCCTGTCACTGTATCTCCATTTTTCAATCAATAGACAATAATTTAATGTAAATATGATTACATTTCAGTGTACCTTCTCAATAAAATATTTCCAACAATATTTTGCTGCACTTTCAGTCTCCGCTACCCTCCCTATTTTTGTGTCAGTGGCAAAGTGCACAATTTTACAGATAGTTTCAATATCCAGATCAACTGGAGTCCAAACTCTGATTCCTGTGGAACTCCTTCCAATGTCATTCTCTTTCGCTGACCCCAAGTCTAATAATAAATTTCTCACATGAATTTTGTGATGAATCTTCTGAAGAATGACAATTGTAGTCAGATTGACAAATCCGCCCCTATTTTGTTTTACGTAGCGCTAGGGTTCCACATTTCTGGCCCAGACGTCTGAACCCAGCCTCTTCAGAAATGCGGAGCGTACCCAGTCTGGAAGTCCTTCCCCCCCAGGGCAGAATCATCGGGAAAGCCAAGTCATGTTCCCTTTATACAGCACTATTTGCTGTATTTTGGTAAGACTTCATTCACTAACACAGTGAAAGGCTTGGGGCATTTAAATAACTTCTCTGTATGTTCGTTGTCATAATATCCACTCATCTATATCATGAGATGCAGACAGGCAGTGATTGACACACAGGATAACCAATGAACACACACGGCACAGAACAACCAATCACCAGACACCACCACTATAAAGCCCACAGGGCATTAAGGCTCTCCCTCTCTCACAGGACACGGCTAGGGAGATAGTCACAGTGCACAGGTCAATGAACATTATTACCATGTGGTAGAGAGCTGGTCTGGTCAAGCCAGTAGGAGGTTATCAGTTAGGTTAATAGAGTGTCAACCCACAGCAGATTATGTACAGCAATCAACAGGTTCAATAAAACAGTGTTGGACCACCTCCTGTGTCGGAAGCCTGTTTCTCGTTTTACTGCATCCAGTTGCAGTCGATGTTAGACCAACACAGATAACACATCATTCGTGAGTGTATGTGAGATGAGTGGGTAATGGTAGGATGGCAGAGTGTCAGACTGCAGAACACCAGCTGCACAGGGTGGCAGGGTGGGTAGTGAGATGGTGGGGAGGCAAGGTGGTACGTGGCAGGGTGAGTAGGGTGACAGGGTGGGTGGGGTGGCATGGTGGAGAGGGTAGCATGGAGGTAGGAGGCAGGGTGGGTAGGGTTATATGGTGGGTAGGGTGGTAGGTGGCAGAGTGAATGGAGAGGTGAGGTTGGGCCAGGGGGATTCAGACAGTCGGTGGTTGTGAGATGTCTGAGAGGTTAGAGAGGGTGCCAGAGAGTTGGGGTACTCTGAGCTTCAGGTGGGAGTCGGAGTGTTGGGGGGAGTTCAAGGTTCAGCGGGGAGTCGGGGAGTCAGTGGGGAGTTGGCGAGTATGTGGGGAGTCAGGGGAAGTAAGTGGGGAGTCGGGGGAGTCAGCGGGGAGACGGGTGGAGGTTAGTGGGGAGTCAGGGGGGTCAGTGGTGATTCAGTGGGATGTTGGGGGGGCAGGGGAGTGTGTGGGGTGTGTAGGTGTCTCAGTGGGGTGTTTGGGGGGGCATCAGTGGGGAGTCGGGGAGAGTCAGTTGGGAGTTGGAGGAGTCAGTGGGGAGACGGGAGGGGGTTAGTGGGGAGTCGAGGCGGAGTCGGTGGAGTGTGCAGGTGTCTCAGTGGGGAATTGGGAGGGGGGTCAGTGGGGAGTCGAGGAGAGTCAGTGGGGAGTTGGAGGAGTCAGTGGGAAATGCAGGAGGGTCAGTGGGGAGTCGGCGGATATTAGTTGGACAGCTACCCAGTAGGTAGACTGTTTTTTTTTCAGTCAAACATTTCTTGGGTAACTATTCAGATAAGTAGAACTTCTGAAGTTGCCGACTCTAACTCAGAGTTGGAGTACTTTCCAGAGGGTCCTGGGGAGCAGGGAAATTGGCCATTAAATATTTAAACTTCTGGGAGCTCGTGAACTTGAGCCTATCGGGTGCCGAGGTCTGGCCCTGGCCATTGGTTTGGTCAGAGTAAGCTTGGCAGTCGAGGGGTCTAGTCCTATGTTGATGTTGCACTGTCCTGCATATAAAGTTCTTCTTTATTAAATAAATGTGATTTAACACTTCCTCATCGCTTTGCCTCACACTACAACAGAAGGGAATACCTCTCCCCGTAAAATCCACCCTGCAGCGAGATTCCTGTCTACGATAGCTCTAGGAAACCAGAGAGATTCTAAAGGAGTGGTCTGCATTCTCTATATCATCGCTGATTGTTTTTTATTAAAGTGTTCTGACAATCTGCCCCCCTTAATGGCTTCCATGAAACTTTGATCAGATCCCATTTAGTGTGGTACATTCAGGCTTGGGCATTGTGCCTCGAGCAGGATATCTTGGCCTTGGAGATGGTGCAGCGCAGATTAACAAGAACGATAGCATGAGTTGCTAAGGGGGTGAATTATGAGTCCAGGCATCTTAGACTAATCTTATATTCTCTTGATTATGGAATGGTCTAATTGAGGTGCTTAAGGAGATTGGGAGAAACTATTACCTGTAGTTGGGGGTGTCCAGTACAAGTGGGTAAACCTTAAAATTACAGTGTTGACAGTTTAGGGTTGAGGCTGTAGAGGCTTGATCAATTGAAAATGTCAAAACTGATATTTTTATCAGTCAAAAACCAGTAGAACCAAGGCAGCTAGATGGAGACCCTCCATGATGTAGCTGAACGGAGTAACAGTTTTGAAGGGCTGGATGGTCTTGTTCTTATGCTCCACGACTTTAGCTGTTAATAATACTGAAGCGTCTATATTCTCTGGGTCAGGTGTGTAGGCCTTTTTAAAATATAGGTACAGAGGGCGGGATTTGTGGGCCAGAGGTGGGAATTAAGGTAGCCAGAGCCCGAAAATACCAGCACCAGACAACGTGCCAGGTTCCTAACCCCATTTAGGCTCCGGCCATTATACCTGCGGTTGGGCGGCCAATTGGCAGACAGGCACACAGCAACAAGCCGACATGGGGCTAGCACTCCTGGAGCGGGGTCTTATTGCCTGGTTCTGAGTGCTAGGTAAAGACTGTCCAAGGATATTCCCCCATGAGTTTCCCCTTCACAGTGCCAGGGATCCCGGGTTCGATTTCTGGCTTGGGCCACTGTCTGTGCGGAGTCTGCACGTTCTCCTCCTGTCTGCGTAGGTTTCCTCCTGGGAGCTCCGGTTTCCTGAAAGACGTGCTTGTTAGGTGAATTGGATATTCTAAACAGGCACTGGAACGTGGCGACTAGGGGCTTTTCACAGTAACTTCATCATAGTGTTAATGTGAGCCTACTTGTGACACTGATAAAGATTATTATTATTCCCAACAGCGGTGGCCTGGTTGTTATCTAAGTTTCTTTCTTTATACTTTGAAGTAGGCAAGGCAGTGTCTTCTTGTTAAAGTGCTGATCTCTTAGATACTGCTGCTCCTCTCAAGCTGTAAGGCCTCTGAATGGGCCTCTCGCCCACTTGGCACCTTTATTTGGACAGGGCACCTGCCTCCATAACATGTAACGGGGCAGCCCCCCAATCCTGTAGAAATCACTTGAGTTCAGGACACGGAAACTGTTTCAACTTCTGTTTCCCACTGCTGAAGTGAAAATCCAGCCCGAACTTGGCTTACGTCATGTCCTATGCTTCTTCTCTGGTCTCCTACCCTATCTCAAGGTTTGTGCAATTTGGCCCCAGGGAAAATACCAAGGAGCTGACTTATACTCGCTTGTCACTCCTGTAGGATATGAAGGGTACTAGAAGAATTGAAGACCAAATTATCCCTCCTGGACGATTACTGTGCCAACATTCACTTTAACTATCTTATCTTGCATTTTCATTTGTCAGCCAAATTTGCCAAATATAGAAAACTACTGGCAAGCTTAAAATTGCAAACCAAGGTGCTGAGAGGTCCACACAGGTAGGTAGACCTTTGGCTTGCCTGATATACAGTGGTCCATTTACCCAAACACACATACTTTGATCAGAGCCAAGACTTAAAGGACTTGCATGTGTGGTAAGGTGTAATGCTGAACTCAAACTGGTAAAGCCATGCAGCCTACCAATGAGGAGCACCAATAGTTTTTCTCTTTTTCGTCTCGTCGGTGCTACAGTAGATTGCCTTCCAGTTTTCTCTGAAGCGGAGTGCGATGAATTGCAGCCCTGATTAATTGGTCTATCCTTTCCTGCTCCATTGAAAAGCTGGGTTGGCTGGTCACTCATCACCAGTATCCAACAGCAGAAAAAAACAGCTTGGCTCAGCTATCAAGAGATGACCATTGCCAAATCAAGAAGGCTGAACTGATTATTTTGTCACTAGAATGGCCATTTTCAAGCTTTTTGAACTAAAGGTTTTCTCATGGTCTGCCACATTTAGCTCTTAAAAATTCAACTTCTGCTAACTATTCATCTGCTGTAAGGTAATTGGAAAATATTTGTCCTATTGTTCAGATTTTCTGCTATATTTAACCCTTTACAATAACCTTTCAGTGTCTTCTTAACTGGTTTCTGAGACTCCGAGGGGCGCGATTCTCCACAAATGCGGAGAGTCGTAAAGGCTGCCGTGAAACTGGCCGTGTTTCACGGCAGCCTCCGCGCCCCCTCCCGGGACCCGATTCTCCCCCCCGGTCGGGGCTAGCAGCGCGGCCCCGCGAAGCACGGCATCGCAGGATTAGTGACCGTCACTAAGCCCGCGCGTCAAGGGTCACGGCAGCTGACGCGCACGATGACATCAGCCGCGCATGCGCGGATTAGACGGCTCCAACCCTCGCATGCGCAGATGACGTCATTACGCATATGCGTCAAGCCCGTGCATGCGCGAGCCGTCATGCCCCTCAGCCGCCCCGCGGACTGATCCTGCGGGGCGGCGGAGGAACAAAGAGTGCGCGGGTTTCGGACCCGCTGCCCGTGATCGGTGCCCACCGATCGCGGGCCCATGCCACCCTTGGCACGGCCGTGCCAATCGGTGTCATGGTTGTCGGGAACGGCACTTTGCGGCCGTTTTCACGAACGGTGAGAGCAGGTGTGTTTGCGTTCGTGAAAACTGCCGTAAAGGCCTGGGAACTCGGCCCATCGGCTAGGGGAGAATCGCTGTTCGCCGTAAAAAACGGCGAGCAGCGATTCGTGTCATGGGGCGGCTGTGGGGGGGGGGGGGGGGGGGGGGAGAATAGCGGGAGGTCGGGAAAAATGTCGGGAAGGCCCTCCCGCTATTCTCCGACCCGTCGTGGGCAGCGGAGAATCGCGCCCCTTGTCTATCTCTTCCTTATACTTTGGCATCAATTTTCTTCACCTTAGAACAAATAGATTATTTTCAATTAAGTATGCCCATGGTCTTGGCCTGCCTGCCCTCAATGATCTCTTACAACCATAAATCCTTGAATGTACCTACTGTTAAACTACTCCTCACTCCCTTACACAATATTTTCCATCATCCATGATTGCTCCTTCAGCCACTCTGGAAATACTCTATCAAACTGCTCTCCCGCTCCTCCATCTCCTTCCACTTTGCCTCTAGAAGCTTCTATGAGTCATCGCTGCTTCATCGTCCCACCTGTCCTTTCATTTCTCCCACTTGCTTGATGTCAAGTCCACTGCTTGGATCTGGGATTTTGCTCCTGAGGAATGTTCGAGTAAGAGCGATTGTCTTATTATTTGTCATTATTTCTCGGTCATATTTTAATTTCATCATTCACCTACTTTAAAAGTACTGATTTACTTCACACTCATTTACTTGGTATGAACTGGCCATCATCAAACCTGCATCAACGACAGTGGAACGGCAAAAATGTTTCACTCCTCTTTGGCCTTGGGTATTTTTCAGCCTTATTCTGACTGATTTGGGACTGGGGGAAATTATTATTATTTGAAAATGACCTGGCATAACATTTTGATAACTGGTCTTTTCTGCAAACGTCGTTAACTTACTAAATTCTAAAATACAGGAAACTGGTTAAATGCTCCAATAACGCAGAGATTGTAAAGTAGTTAAGTGTTTCAAGCTGATTCACAGGAGTATAATCGGATAAACATTGACATGGGTGAGATACCCTCAATTACAACACGAGAGAGATGATTGGTAATACAAAGGTCTTAATTAGCGAGAACCAGACAGCTACCGAGAAGGGTGCTCACTGCACACTGCCCACTGAACATTACCTTATATATGGCTCCCTGGGGGTTGGAGCCGGAGGCGGAGTCCCCCAGGGTTCCAAACCCGGTCTTAAAGGGATCATTACATTAAAGGTGCAGTAATCATTCATCACATTCGCCCCCTGTTTTAAAAGAAAACACAGAGTCCGTCGGGGGTGAAGTGGAATTATATGTCCAGTCGTTTTGGTGGTCTGATTGTCCTTGTTGACCTTCTTAGCTCCGGCGGTGGTGCGGTAGACACGGGAGTCTTCGGTGGGAGTATATCCGGGAGCATGGTGGTCTGAGCCTTTGGCTGTGTTGGAGCAGGGGGGGTATCCGGGGTGACCTCCTGCTAGCGGGTGGTTGGGAGACTTCTTGACCATAGGGCTAGAAGGACAGCCTTCCAAACTGTCGCGTTCTCCCTCTCCACCTGCCCGTTTTCCCCGCGGGTTATAGCTGGTTGTTCTGCTCGAGGCGATGCCCTTGTTGAGCAGATACTGACGCAGCTCATCGCTCATGAACGAAGTACCCCGGTCGCTGTGGATATAGGCGGAGAAACCAAACAGGGTGAAGATGCTGTGCAGTCCTCGATTACGGTGGCCGAGGTCATATCGGGGCAGGGGACAGCGAATGGGAAGCGGGAGAATTCGTCGATGACAATGAGAAAATAGATGTTGCGGTTGGTGGACGGGAGGGGCCCTTTGAAGTCCACGCTTAGTCGCTCAAAGGGCCCAGAGGCTTTCACCAGGCGAGCCTTGTCTGGTCGGTAGAAGTGCGGTTTGCACACCGCACAGATCTGACAAGCCTTGGTCATGGCCTTGACCTCCTCGGTGGAGTAAGGTAGATTGCGGGACTTGATGAAATGAGCAAGCCGGGTGACCCCCGGGTGACTGAGGTCATCGTGGATGGTTTGCAGACGGTCTTTCTGGGCGTTGGCACACGTGCCGCAGGACAGGGCATTTGGGGACTCATTGAGCTTCCCGGACGATATGTAATATCGTGCGTGTAGGTGGCGAGTTCAATCCTCCACCTCAAAATTTTATCATTTTTTGATTTTGCCCCGTTGTGCGTTATCAAACATGAAGGCTACCAACTGTTGGTCGGTGACGAGGGCGAACCTCCTACCGGCTAGGTAGTGCCTCCAGTGCTGCACGGCCTCCACAATGGCTTGTGCCTCCTTCTCGACTGCAGAGTGCCGAATTTCCGAGGCGGTGAGAGTTA
Organism: Scyliorhinus canicula; assembly: GCF_902713615.1. Taxonomy (NCBI): domain Eukaryota; kingdom Metazoa; phylum Chordata; class Chondrichthyes; order Carcharhiniformes; family Scyliorhinidae; genus Scyliorhinus; species Scyliorhinus canicula. The sequence continues at coordinate 61,617,762 of NC_052146.1, forward strand.
GGGAGAAAAATGCTTCTGGCCTGCCTGCCTGGTTGAAAGCATCGCTTTCTACCTGGAAGGGGATGGTCTCGTCCACAGCGTGCATGGCGGCCTTGATGATATCGGCCTTGGTATGACTGAAGGCCGACCGGGCCTCAGCCGTCAGGGGAAAAACCGTGGTCTTAATGAGTGGTCGGGCTTTGTCCGCATATCTGGGGACCCACTGGGCGTAATAGGAAAAGAGCCCCAAGCACCGTTTGAGTGCCTTGAAGCTACGGGGAAGGGGAAGTTCCTTTAGTGTAGTAAGCTCAACTTGTGAGGTCCGTCAACTGGAGTGTCTGTGGAGTTCAGGTAGGCCTCAAAATACCGAAGCCAGTATTTAAAAATTTCTGCGGCCTCCGGCAACCGAGCGTCCAAATTGAGCTTCTCCGGCTTTAGACCACTGTCCATTTTGAAGTACTCTGCTAATTAAATTGAGATACCCTCAATTACAACTCGAGAGAGATGATTGGTAATACAAAGGCTTTAATTAGCAGAGAACCAGACAGCTGCCAAGAAGTGTGCTCACTGCACACTGCCTACTGAACATTACCTTATATATGGCTCCCTGGGGGGTGGAGCCAGAACCCTGGAACCCCAGGGTTCCAAACCCGGTCATAAAGAGATCATTACATTAAAGGTGCAGTAATCATTCATCACATTGGGGCTAAAGAAGTTGCCATTCAGACAGGTGTCAAACGGCAGAAAAACAGACTCGATAGGCCAAATGGCCTAATTCTGCTCTTATATCTTATGGGCTTATGGTCTGAAAGCTTAGTCAAAGAAGTAGGTTTTAATGAGCATCTTCTTGGATGAGAGAGAGATGGAGATGTTTAGGTGTGACTGCGGGGCGGTGGCACAGTGGTTAGCACAGATGCTTCACCCCGCCAGAGACCTGGATTCAACTCCAGCCTCGGGTAACTGTCTGTGTAGAGTTTGCATGTTCTCCCTGTGTCTATGTGGGTTTCCTCCAGGTGCCCCGGTTTCCGACAGTCCAAAGATGGTGCAGGTGAGCTGGATTGGCCATGTTACAATTGCCTTTGTGCCCAGGTTAGGTTGTGCAGGTTAGGTGGGGGAGTGGGTTTGGGGGGTGTGTTCTTTCAAAGGGTCGGTGCAGACTCGATGGGCCAAATGGCCTCCTTCTGCATCGCAGGGATTCTATGATTCTCTAGGTAGTGAACTGCAGTGATTAGGGCTTAGGTAACTGAATGCAAAATTGACAAAGTTGAAAGAAGTTGGGGGATGTACAAGGGAGTCAGAATTCAAGGGCTGCTGGGTTCTGACGAGGAGGTTACAGGGTCTGGTGAGACCACAGGCATTGATGGACAGGCAGCCATCATAGGTCAGTGAGCACAAGGCTGATGGGTGAAGGGGGGCTTTTTCTGAGTGGCGCCTAGGTAACATGGGGCAATATGACATCCCGTACCTCGATCATGTCATCAAACTCTAAGGCACTTCACCATCACACTCCGAAGTCACTTGCTTAAGAATAGGGATCAGCTCATTTCTAGCCATCTCAAATCGATTGGTAGCTGATTGGAATGATTTTGCAATTCAAAGAAAAAATATAAACTCACAAATGCAATTTATACAAAAGCAAGCTGCTTGCAGCTGGACTTGACCATATCCTCATTTCAAATCAATTGTCAATTCTTTGCACACTGGATCACATCTCTAATGAAATCGCTTATCTTTTCAAGTGCCCTATTCCACTGCTTTGAAAGCCACTTGCAATATTATGTAAATTTGGCAAAACATTAGCAGTGCCTATTTTGGTCAAGTTGAAAGAATTTTTGCCTTGCAAGCTAGCAAACTCAGTTTCCAACGATCACAGAGTACCATTTCAATTGAAAATGACCAGTTGAGCAATGTCATTGACGAAAGAATATGAACTGTCCCCTGTTTATTTGTGAAATATTATTTTAAATAGTTTTGAAAATATTACACATCTAAGTATATTACCACGGACACCCAGTTTGTCCAAAACTATGTTCAGTTTTATAAAAGTGAAACATATTGATCATGTCATTAAATTTTAAATGTGGGTTCCCTGGTAAACTGTGTTTATACAGTGAATAAAAGGCAAAAATCTCTGCTCCGTGGACCAAGTGCCGGCGCCATCGTGAACGCCGTCGCGTTTCACGACGGCCCGAACAGGGCCCGGGCACGACCTATCCTGGCTCCCACAGGGGGTCAGCATGGTGCTGGAGTGGTTCACGCCGCTCCAGCCTCCCTATGCGGTGCCAAATCGGCGCCGCGTCAACCCACGCATGCGTAGTTGGGGCAGCTCAATCCTGCGCATGCGCAGTTGGGCAGCGCCATCCTGCGCATGCGCGGGGGACTTCTTAGGCCTGCAGGCCCCGATGCAATATGGCGTGGGTGTTCAGGGGCCGGCCGCAGCGGAATGTAGGCCTGGGGGAGGGGAGAGGCCGGCCCGCCGATCGGTGGGCCCCGATCGCGGGCCAGACACCTTCGGAGGCCCCCCTAGTGAAGGAGCCCCCCTCTCCCCCCACACAGGCCACCCCCCCCCCCGAACGTTCCTGCAGAGTTCCTGCCAGCAGCGACCAGGGGTGGATGGCGCCGGCGGGACCCTTTTGTGTCGGAGCAGCTGCTTGGCCCATCCGGGCCGGAGAATCGCCGCTTGCAGTTTGCGGCGATTCTCTGAGCAGCCCGGCGCGATTCGCGTGGCGCTGGTTTCGGGGGGTTGGGAGAATCGCGTGCGGGGGTCGGGGCAGCGTAGCATGATTCGCGCGGTGCCCCGGCGGTTCTCCAGGAGAATACCGCCTGGTATGTTGCAATTTTATCACCTCAACATTCCTTTTTTCCCAAATTCTTCCCACTTCCAGTTTTTTAACCGTACTCTTGTATGTTAAAATTCTTGCTAGGCTGTACTTCCCCAATAAGACCTCCATCTTGAACTACCTGATGGATGTGTGCTGCGCTAAGTGAGGACGTACCTGAGGGAGAGATACTTGAACTTGTCTTTGGATGGCCATAGCTGGTCTTTAACAACGATTACGTTTTTCCCCCCAAAACAACAGGTATAGCAAATCACTGAGTGATGGAATTCAGGTTTGGCCTGCAAGTTCTTCGGAAGCCCAGTTCAATGTATTATAAGTCACCTATTAAACATTGCCAATGGCAGTGGTCTCTCCATTACGGTGTCTATAAACAGCTAGGAGGGACTTAGCTGTAGGAATAAGAGAGCAGGGACATCCGGTGTTGGGCATGGTGTTAGTGGGCGTACACAAGGCAGCTCTGGCTCAAGGGTATTGGTTTTGATACTTTTGTATCCGTTAGTGGGGTTGTTTCAGCAGAAAAGGGGAGTGGGAGGTGTAAGAGAAGAGGGTCTCCCCGGGATTCGCATCTCTACTGGCTATCAGGCCCAGCAGGAGACGGTTAAGGACCTGGCTAAGGAGTTGGAGGGGACCTGTGGCACAGCAACAATTTCAAGAATGGTGGAGGGGGAGGGGTCGCCATTGGTGGGTGATATGCCATCAATAAACACACGATGTGTAGTGAACGTAACTGAGGCTTAATACACTAAACAGGAAGCCTCCTGGCCTCAGATCCCGAACTGGATCAGAGGCGGAGACCAGCCACCTTTATACTGAGCCCGAGGGGAGGCGGAGCCATTGACAGTGGTTTACCACCTTACACATAATACAGTGGTCATTACCACAATTCACGTATTATACATTACAGTGGTTTACCACATTCACCCCCTGTTAAAAAAAAGAGTCTAGTGGGGCTGAAGTGGGCTTAAAGATCAAGTCTGTCGGGGGCCTTGACCTTCCGCCAAATTCGCCTCTGTCCCGGCTGCGGTGTGGGCACCGGTGTCGAGACAGCCTATCCAAAGACAAGTTCAAGTATCTCTCCCACAGGTAAGTCACCACTTAGTGCAGCACATATCTATCAGGCAGTTCAAGATGCAGGTCTTATTGGGAAAGTACAGCCCAGAAAGAATTTTAACATACAAGAGTACGGTTAAAAAACTGGAAGTGGGATGTGCGCGTCCAGGAGTATGTTGTCCTCTTCTACACCCAGTTGTTGAGTCGGTGGAGGGAGGGGCAGTGTATGGGCGGGGGTGGTGGTGATGGTTGCCGGTAGGCCTGTGGGCGCCAGGTCTTGAGGTGGATGGGTACAGGTGAGGGGAGACGGTGTAGGGTCGGGGGTGGTGGTGATGGTCGCTGGGGACCTGCAGGTGCCAAATCCCGGAGGGAGACTGTGTCCTGTCGCCCGTCCTGATGTGCCACTTAGGCATATTGTGGGTTGGCATGGAGGAGCAGGACCTTCTCGACGAGGGGATCTGATTTATGGCTCCTCTCATGCTTCCAGAGGAGGACGAGCCCTGGGACTGTCAGCCAGAATGGGAGTGAGACCCCTGAGGTGGACTTCCTGGGGAAGGCAAACATACGCTCGTGAGGAGTCTCGGTGGCAGTACACAGGAGCGACTGGATTGAGTGGAGCGCATCGGGGAGGACCTCCTGCCAGCGGGAGACTGGGAGACTTCTATACCACAGGGCCAGGAGGACGGCCTTCCAGACCGTTGCGTTCTCCCTCTCCACCTGTTCGTTGCCCTGGTGGTTGTAGTTGGTCGTTCTGCTGGAGGTGATGCCCTTGCTAAGCAGGAACTGACGCAACTCGTTGCTCATGAAGGAGGAACCCCGGTCGCTATGGATGTAGGTGGGGAACCCGAGCAAGGTGAAGAGACTGTACAGGGCCTTGATGACGGTTGCAGAGGTCATGTCAGGACATGGGATGGCAAAGGGGAATCTTGAGTATTCGTTCACAATGTTGAGGAAGTACACGTTACGATCAGTGGAGGGGATGGGCCCTTTGAAATCAACGCTGAGGCGCTCAAAGGGGTGAGAGGCCTTTACCAGGTGCGCTCTGTCTGGCCAATAGAAGTGCTGTTTGTAATTCGCGCACTCCTGGCAGTCCCTGGTCACGGTCCTGACCTCCTCGATGGAGTAAGGCAGGTTGCAAGCCTTGATAAAGTGAAAAAAATGGGTGACTCCCGGGTGGCAGAGGTCATTGTGTGTCTACTTCTGCGCTGGCACATGTACTGCGGGATAGGGCATCTGGCGACTCATTGAGATTCCCAGGTCGATATAAGATATCGTAGTTGTTAGTGGAGAGCTCGATCCTCCACCTCAGAATCTTGAAATTCTTGAACTTGCCCCGCTGTGTGTTATTGAATACAACCGATCGTTGGTCAGTGAGGAGAGTAACTGCCCCCCCCCCCCCCCCCCCCCCCCCCCAGGCTGATCATGTGGAATGTGAGGGGCTTGAATGGGCCGGTCAAAAGAGCGCGCGTGTTTGCGCATCTAAAGGGGTTAAAGGCAGACGTGGCAATGCTTCAGGAGACACACTTAAAGCTCGCAGATCATACAAGATTGAGAATGGGATGGGTAGGCCAGGTGTTCTATTCAGGGCTGGATTCGAAGACCAGGGGGTAGCAATTCTGGTCAGGATGTGGCATTCGAGGCTGGGAGAATTGTGGGCAGATAAGGGGGGCAGGTATATAATGGTGAGTGGAAAGTGGGAGGGGGGTCAGGTTAGTGTTTATGAATGTCTACGCTCCGAATTCGGGATGATGTGGAATTTATGAGACGCATGCTAGGCAAAATCCCGGACTTAGAGTCACACAACCTGATCATGGGGGGAGACTTTAACACAGTCATTGACCCGAGCTGGACCTGTCGAAGTCCAGGACAGGGAAGTGACCGGCAGTGGCTAAGGAATTGATGGGTTTTATGGAACAGATGGGGGGTGACCGAATACTCAGCAATCACAGTCTCGGACCATGCCCTGCACTGGGTGGACGTGCGGCTTAGTGAGGAGAGAGGCAGCACCCAGTCTGGAGACTGGATGTGGGGCTGCTGGCGAACAAAGAGGTTTGCGGGCAGATTAGCAGAAACATCCAGGATTACCTGGAAACAAACGATACAGGTGAGGTAGCAGCGGCAACGGTCCGGGAGGTTCTGAAGGCAGTTGTCAGAGGGGAGCTCATCTCAATTCGATCCCATAGGGAAAAGAGAAAGAGCGGAGAGGGAGAGACTGGTGGAGGAGATACTCCTAGTGGACAGGAGATACGCGGAGGCCCCTGAGGCGGGGCTACTGAGGAAGCGGTGGAGTCTGCAGGCGGAGTTTGAACTGCAGATCACAGGGACAGCGGTAGCACAGCTGAGGAAGGCAAGGGGAGCAGTCTATGACTACGGGGAGAAAGCGAGTAGAATGCTGGCACACCAACTGCGAAAGAGGGAAGCGGCCAGGGAAATTGGGGGAGTAAAGAATAAGAAGGGTAACATGGTCTTGGATCCAGGGAGGGTGAACGTAGACCTTAAGGAATTCTATAGTAAACTATACGAGTTGGAGCCCCCGACGGGACCGGAAGGGATGAGGCAATTTTTGGACCAGTTCAGGTTTCCAAAGGTGGAAGAGGACCTGGTGGAGGGGCTGGGGGGCCCGATTGAATTGGAGGAGATTGTCAAGGGGATAAAGGACATGCAATCGGGTAAAGCTCCGGGACCGGATGGTTACCAGGTGAATTCTAGAAGAAATTTTTGGAAATATTGAGCCCACTCCTGATGAGGACCTTCAATGAGGCTAGAGAGAAAGGAACCCTCCCCCCAACAATGTCACAGACCTTGATCTCACTCATTCTTAAACGAGGGAAGGACCCTGAACATTGCGAGTCATACAGACCGATTTCGCTTTTAAACGTGGATGCCAAATTGCTAGCTAAGATTGAGGATTGCGTCCCAGGGGTGATAGAGGAAGACCAGACTGGGATTGTTAAAGGCAGACAACTCAATACCAACGTCCGGAGACTTTTGAATATTATTATGATGCCCTCGGGGGGAGGGGAGGCAGAGGTGGTAACAACGATGGATGCAGAGAACGCCTTTGACCGGGTGGAGTGGGAGTACCTGTGGGAAACGCTGGGGAGGTTCGGGTTTGGTGAGGGCTTTATTGGCTGGGTGAAATTGCTGTACCAGACGCCTGTAGCAAGCGTATGTACAAAGCGGCTGACGTCGGGGTACTTCGAGCTTCGCTGGGGAACGAGGCAGGGGTGTCCCCTCTCCTTGTTACTATTTGCCCTAGCTATAGAACCGCAAGCAATGGCACTGAGAGCCACGAGGAACTGGTGGGGACTGGTTCAGGAGGGGGGAGGGTGGAACGTAGGGTCTCGCTATATGCAGATGATTTGCTTCTGTACATTTTGGACCCTGTGGAGAGGATGGGGGAGGTTCTGCGGATCCTGAGGGATTTTGGTAGTTTTTCAGGGTACAAACTGAACATGGGAACGAGCGAGTTGTTTGTGATCCAGGCCAAGGGGCAGGAGGAGAGACTGAAAGAGCTGCCGCTCAGAATGGTAGAGAAACGTTTTCATTACCTGGGTAAACAGGTGGCCAGGAAATGGGACACCCTGCACAGGCTCAACCTGACCCGGTTGGTGGAGCAAATGGAAGGGGACTTGAAAAGGTGGGACATGCCCCCGCTGTCACTGGCAGGGAGGGTGCAGACCGTGAAAATGACTGTCTTCCCCAGATTTTTGTTTGTCTTTCAGTGCCTCCCCATCTTCATCCCTAAGGCCTTGTTTAAGTGGGTGAGTAGGATCATTTTGGGCTTTGTGTGGGCAAATAAGACCCCGCGAGTAAGGACATCACTGCTGGATCACAGTTGGGGCGGGGGGCGAGGGGGGGGGGGTGTGGTTTGTGCTGCCGGACTTTTGCAACTACTACTGTGAGGCCAATATAGCTATGATTAAGAAGTGGACGATGGTTGGGGGAGCGGCGTGGGAGCAGCTGGAGGCAGCGTCATGTAAAGGTACTAGTCTGGGAGCTTTGATAATGGCTCCTTTGCCGTTCTCGCCAACCAGTTACTCCACAAGTCCGGTGGTGGTGGCGACACTGCGGACCTGGGGACAGTGGAGGAGGTCCAAGAAGGTGATGGGAGCGTCGGCCTGGACCCCGATATGCAACAACCACAGGTCTGTCCCGGGTAGGATGGATGGTGGGTTCCAGAGCTGGCAGAGGGCAGGCATCAGAAGGATCGGTGATCTGTTCATAGGTGGAAGCTTTCCCAGTTTGAAGGCGCTAGAGGACAAATTTAATCTGCCGCCAGGAAATGCCTGACGCTGCCGCCACTGAGGATACAGGACAAGGTGGTCTCCGGCACCTGGGTGGGGGAGGGGTAGGTGTCGGATATCTACCAGGAACTACAGGAGGCGGAGGAAACCCCGGTGGAGGAGCTCAATGGCAAGTGGCAGCAGGAGCTAGGTGAGGAGTTGGAAGCGGATCTGTGGGCAGAGGTCCTGGGCAGGGTTAATTCCTCCTCATCATGTGCCAGGCTCAGTCTAATTCAATTTAAGGTGGTCAACCGGGTACACATGACGGCAGCAAGAATGAGCAAGTTGTGGTGGTATGATTTGCATAGCTGTCTGCCATTGGTGCAGAACACCGGCTTACCATTGGCCCTGGTCGGTCATGTGCCTCTCGAAACACCCTCGCTCGCGCTGCCCAGCCCGTTCCCCCTCTGTAAGAACTGCGGGAAGAAGGGCCACTTCTCCTCCGTCTGCCAGACCCCGACTCTACGTGCGGGTCCTGGGCGCTGCCATCTTGGGGCCCCGACTCCACGTGCGGATCCTGGGCACCACCTTCCGGGACTGGCACGCAAGGTTCTTCCAGCACCTACTCGGACAACGACGACGACTATGGATTTTCTCCACGGCTCGCGGCCATTCAGCTCAACCAGTCACATCAACGCACGCTCGCCAAAACGACAACGCTGATCCACCTCAACGGCCACGAGACGGGCTGCCTGCTGGACTCCGGGAGCACGGAAAGCTTCGTTCACCCTGCCACGGTAAGGCGCTGCGCGCTCCCTGTCCATCCTGTAAAACACAAAATCGGGTTAGCCTCAGGTTCGCACTCCGTCCGCATCACCGGCTGCTGCATCGCGGACCTCACGGTCCAAGGGAAGGTTTTTTAAGATTATAAACTCCTTGTCCTCCCTGACCTCTACGCACCGGCACTCCTAGGACTGGACTTCCAGTGCAACCTGCAGAGTTGACCTTCCAATTCGGCGGCCCTATACCCTCCCTCACTGTCTGCAGCCTCGCATCCCTCAAAGTGGACCCCCCCTCCTTGTTTGCTAATCTCACCCCCGATTGCAAACCCGTCGCGACACGAAGCAGACGGTTCAGCACCCAGGACCGGTCCTTCATCAGGTCCAAGGTCCAGAGGTTGCTGAAGGAAGGGGTCATCGAGGGCAGCAACAGTCCCTGGCGAGCCCAAGTGCTGGTGGTCTGGACTGGGGAGAAAAACCGGATGGTCATCGACTATAGCCAGACCATCAACCGGTTTACGCAACTGGACGCGTATCCTCTCCCCCATATTTCCGCCATGGTAAACGATATCGCGAAATACAAGGTCTTCTCCACGGTGGACCTTAAGTCCGCTTACCACAAGCTCCCCCTCCGCGCGAGTGACCACAAATACACCACGTTTGAGGCAGATGGGCGTCTCTACCACTTCCTTAGGGTTCCATTTGGTGTCACAAATGGGGTCTCGGTCTTCCAACGGGAGATGGACCGATGGGTCGACAGGTACGAATTACGGGCTACCTTCCCGTATCTTGATAATGTCACCATCTGCGGCCACGATCAGCAGGACCATGACGCCAACCTCCAGAAATTCCTCCAAACCGCAAAACTCCTTAACCTCACATTAAATAAGGATAAGTGCGTGTTTAGCACCGACCGTCGAGCCATCCTCGGCTACGTAGTGTGTAACGGAGTGATAGGCCCCGACCCAGAACGCATGCGCCCCCTGATGGAACTCCCTCTCCCCAATACCCTCAAATCCCTCAAACGCTGCCTGGGTTTCTTCGCTTACTACGCCCAATGGGTTCCCAACTACGCTGACATGGCCCGTCCCCTCATTCAAACCACGACCTTCCCGTTTGCCTTAAGAGGGGCTAAGCTAGGGTTCTCTCGGAGGTGGCAGCCGTTCGTCGACTTTCTCGGGGAAAATGAAAATGTCAGCAGCAGCAGCAATCCGTGGGGGGGGGGGGGGGGGGGGGGGGGGGGAGTGCTTCATTGGAATGGTGTGGGAAGACTGGGTCGCGTGGGGAAATGTCTATTTAATTGTTATTGTATATCCTCTTTTTGCACTATGTTAATGTTCACTCTAGTTTGTTTTGTTATTATTGTTACTACTGTTTTATTATGAAAAATTCTGCAAAACCTTAATAAAAGTACTTTATAAAAAAAAAGTCTTGGGCTTCCTTTTCGGCGGAGGAATGTCGACTTTTGGAAACATGGAGGGTACGGGAGAAGAAAGACACGGGCCTACCCGCCTGGTTGAGAGCAGCGGGCCGAACAAAGTCCGACGCATCGCTCTCCGCCTGGAACGGGATGGACTCGTCCACAGCGTGCATCGCGGCTTTGGCAATATCTGCCTTGATGCGGTTGAAGGCCAGACGGGCCTCAGCCGTCAGGGGAAAAACGGTGGATTTAATAAGTGGACGAACCTTGTCCGCATAATTGGGGACCCACTGGGCATAGTAGGAGAAGAACCCCAGGCAACTCTTCAGGGCCTTGGGCAGTGGGGGAGGGTGAGTTCCATGACGGGGCGCATGCGGTCGGGGTCGGGCCCCAGGACTCCGTTTCCACAAGGATGGCCAGGCGGGTTATGCGGAAAACGCATTTTTCCTTATTGTAAGTGAGGTTCAGGAGTTTGGCGGTGTGGAGGAAGTGTCGGAGGTTTTCGTCATGGTCCTGCTGGTCATGGTCACATATTTTGTTACAGGGGGCAAATGTGGTGAATTCATACTGCATTGTAATTCACACTGTATTGCATTGCATTGTATTATGTCCTTGTGGGCTCTGTCTGTGAGCCGTTGCGCGGCTCTGCCCATAGGGGGAGATGAAGAGCTTGTACAGGGCTCCACCCTTGGCTCCGCCCATGGCTCCGCCCATGGCTCCTCCCACTACCGGACGTATAAAGTGCTGCAGCAGTAAGCCTGCTCTCAGTTCCTCTGGTCGCAGGCAGGCCCAGTTGTAAGACTATTAAAACCACAGTTTATTTCCAATCGTGTCTCTAGTGAATTGATGGTCACATCACTGGGGAAAACAAATAAGCGTTCATGAGGGGTCTCGTTTGTGGCCATGCAAAGTAGGGACCAAATAGAGTGGAGTGCGTTGGGGAGGACCTCCTGCCATTGGGAGACCGGGAGATTCCAAGACCGTAGGGCCAGGAGGACGGTCTTCCAGACCGTCGCGTTCTCCCTCTCCACCTGCCGTTTCCTCTGGGGTTATAACTGGTAGTCCTGCTCGAGGCGATGCCTTTGCTGAGCAGGTACTGATGCAGTTCGTCGCTCATGAACGAAGAGCCCCGGTCACTGTGGATGTATGTGGGGAAACCAAATACGTCCTGAAGTCGCTATGTAGGGCTTTAATGACGGTGGCCGCGGTCATGTCAGGGCAAGGGATTGCAAAGGGGAAGCGAGAGAACTCGTCGATGATGTTGAGGAAATATGTGTTGCGGTTGTTGGAGGGGAGGGGCCCTTTGAAATCGATACTAAGGCGCTCAAAGGGCCGGGATGCCTTTACCAGGTGGGCCTTATCCGGTCAATAGAAGTGCAGCTTGTTTGGCCCTGACCTCCTCAGTGGAGTAGGGTAGTTTGCGGGCCTTGATGTAGTGGAGAAGCCGGCTGACCCCCGGGTGGCAGAGGTCATCGTGGATAGCACGTAGTCGGTCATCTTGCGCGCTGGTGCACATGCCACGCGGGACAGGGCATCTGAGGGCTCGTTGAGCTTCCCAGGGCGATATACTATATCGTAATTATAGGTGGAGAGTTTGATCCTCCACCTCAAGATCTTATCATTCTTCATTTTACCCTGCTGCATATTGTCGAACATGAAGGCTACCGATCGTTGGTCGGTGACGAGGGTAAATCTCCTACCAGCGAGGTAGTACCTCCAGTGCTGTACGGCTTCCGCGATGGCTTGGGCCTCCATTTCGACTGAGGCGTGTTGAATTTCGGAGGTGGTGAGGGTTCGTGAAAAAAATGCTACGGGCCTGCCTGCCTGATTGAGGGTAGCGGCGAGGGCGACCTCTGATGCATTGCTCTCCACCTGGAAGGGGATGGACTCATCCATCGCGGTTTTGGCAATATCTATCTTGATGCAGCTGAAGGCCTGGTGGGCCTCAGCCGCCAGTGGGAAGATGGTGGCCTTGATTAGTGGCCGGGCTTTGTCCGCATAGTCGGGGACCCACTGGGCATAATATGAAAAGAACCCGAGACACCTTTTCAGGGCCTTGGGGCAATGAGGAAGGGGGAGTTGCAGGAGGGGGCGCAATCGGTCGGGGTCGGGTCCTAGGACCCCATTTTCCATGACGTAGCCAAGGATGGCTAGTCTGGTTGTGCGGAAAACGCATTGCTCCTTGTTGTAAGTGAGGTTAAGGGTTCGGGTAGTTTAAGAAAAATCTCTGGAGGTTGGCATCATGGTCCTTCTGATCATGGCTGTGAGAATGTGAAGCAAGGGTTAATAGCTAGAACAAGCCAGAATTAATGGGACACATTAGTGGAAAATTACAAATAGGGGAGTTGTTATTGAATTTGTGAGCCGATTCATGACTGTAAGCCGAATAGCCTTGAGAAACAAGGAAGATGGCTGGATGATGGAATATGAAATGTGGAAGCCGCTTCTACTATGGCTAAACACCTGCTGTTTATGCTAAGACTACTATATACTCATGTGCCAATAGATAACCTCAAAGTCTGTAAAGTCATGTATCGAAATTATGGCAATAACAAGTTAATCATGTATTGGATCTATGGCAAAAACAAGTTATGCTTTATAATGGGGAAAGCTCAAGTGAATGTAAGGAACAGCCCCTTAAAAAAACATATAAAAAAAGGATGTTTTGAGCAATACTTTGGCACTCTCCGAGGTGGTTCCCCAGAATACCTAGAGGGCTGCCCCGATCGCCTGCGATTTAGATTTTTTGGACCTGGCTAGGCAAACTTTAGCAAAATGTCCTTTTCTCCCGCAGTCACTGCAGTTCGCATTCCGGGCTGGGCAGCGTTACTTGGGGTGTTGAGGCTGGCCGCAGAAATGGCAGGGTAACCCCCCATGGTGAGCGGGCTGCCGCGCAGCACAGGCCTGGGGTATTCTTTGGTCGGGGTTCCATGAAGGGGTCGCGTGATCGGACGGAAACGCGTTGAGGCTTTGGAACGCTACTTCCAGAGACAAGGCTAATTTTACCACCTCCTCCAGGTCTAGGGCATCTTTTTCGAGTAGGCGCTGTCTCACGTAGTCGGACCCGACTCCAGCCACGTAGATGTCCCGGATGGCGAGGTCCAAATGTTGAGTGGCCGTAACAGCCTGGTAATTGTGAGGGCATCTGCGTAGGTGGAGGCTTCCTCGATTTGAACAGAGATTCGATGGCTCACCCGGGCGTGGAGGAGACTCAGCTTCTGTTCGCCGGAGGTGGAAGGCGAGGAGGAGGCGGTGAGGTAGGCCTTGAAACAGCGGAGCCAGTGCAAAAAAATCTCTTTCGCCTTTGCGGCCTGCGGATCGAGTTCCAGTCGGTCAGGTTTGAGGGCCTCTGGGGAAAAGTGAGGTCTTTGTAATACACCCGGGAGACCAAGGGGAGGGAATTGGGAGGCTCCCCTTCAAAAGAGCAGTTAAAAGTTTTAGGTATTTGGGGGTGCAGGTGGCAAAGAACTGGGGGACCCTCCACAAGTTGAACTTTTCCAGACTGGTGGAACAGATGGAGGAGGAGTTTAAGAGGTGGGACATGGTGCCGCTGTCGCTGGCAGGGAGGGTGCAGTCAGTTAAAATGACGGTCCTCCCGAGGTTCTTGTTTTTGTTCCAGTGTCTGCCCATCTTCCTCCCCAGGGCCTTTTTCAAGAAGGTAACGAGTAGTATCATGGGGTATGTGTGGGCACATGGCACCCCGAGAGTTAAAAGGGTCTTTTTGGAGCGGAGTAGGGATAGTGGAGGGCTGGCGTTACCCAACCTTTCAGGATATTACTGGGCGGCAAATACATCGATGGTACGAAAGTGGATGATGGAGGGGGAGGGGGCAGCCTGGAAGCGCATGGAGAGGGCGTCCTGCGGCAACATAAGCTTAGGGGCACTGGTAACGGCACCATGGCCGCTCCCTCCCACGAGGTATACCACGAGCCCGGTGGTGGCGGCCACCCTCAAGATCTGGGGGCAGTGGAGGCGACACAGGGGGGAAGTGGGAGGTCTGATAGGGGCACCACTAAGAGGGAACCACAGATTTGCGCCGGGAAATACAGGAGGGGGATTCCAGAGCTGGCAGAGGGCGGGTATTAGACAACTGAGGGACTTGTTTATAGAGGGGAGGTTTGCGAGCTTGGGAGAGCTGGAGGAGAAATTTGGGCTCCCCCCGGGGAACACGTTCAGGTACCTCCAAGTGAAGGCATTTGCCAGACGACAGGTAGAGGGGTTCCCCGCGCTCCCCGACAGGGGGGTGAGTGATAGGGTGCTATCAGGGGTCTGGGTCGGGGAGGGGAAGATCTCGGACATCTATAAGATTATGCAGGAGGCGGAGGAGGTACCAGTAGTGGAGCTGAAAGATAAGTGGGAGTTAGAGCTGGGGGAACAGATAGAGGACGGGACATGGGCAGACGCCCTGGAGAGGGTCAACTCGTCGTCGTCATGTGCGAGACTAAGTCTCATTCAATTTAAGGTACTGCATAGAGCCCACATGACGGGGACAAGGATGAGTCGGTTTTTCGGGGGTGAAGACAGGTGTATTAGATGTTCGGGAAGCCCTGCGAATCATGCACATATGTTTTGGGCATGTCCGGCACTGGAGGAGTTCTGGAAGGGGGTGGCAGGGACGGTGTCGAGAGTGGTGGGGTCCAGGGTCAAGCCAGGATGGGGACTTGCGATCTTCGGGGTTGGGGTGGAACCGGGGGTACAGGAGGCGAGGGAGGCTGGAATATTAGCCTTTGCGTCCTTGGTGGCTCGGAGGAGGATCTTGATTCAGTGGAGGGACAAAAGGCCTCCGAGTGTTAACACCTGGTTAAACGACATGGCAAACTTCATCCAATTGGAAAGGATCAAATTCGCCCTGAGAGGGTCGGTGCAGGGGTTTTTCAGGCGATGGCAACCCTTCCTAGACCTCTTGGATCAGAGATAGAAACTGAGGTCGTGACAGCAGCAACCCGGGAGGGGAGGGGAGGGCGGGAGGGAGGGGGGAGAGGGGGGGGGGAGGGGGGACAAAGACGAAGGAAGTACGGTAGCGGTGGTGGCACGGGCAAGGCCTGCCAGAGGACGCTGCTAGAAATGATAAGTTGGGTCTGACTGTCGGTTCGCCGGCGGGGGGGGGGGGGGGGGGGGGGGGGGTGGGGAGGACGCGCGAGTAGGGGGGGGGGGGGGGGGACTTTTCTCTTTTTTTTTGTTAAGTAGGGGGGTTTGACTTTGTTTTGTTATAATTTAAATGTAAATGTAGGGGGGGTTAAAATGTTTGTATTTTGAAAAATTTCTTCAATAAAAATTATTTAAAAAAAAAAAAGGTTTGAGGGCCGATTCCATAGTGGCGTTGTAGTTGATTAAATTGATGCGACCATCAATTCACACGAAACCCGCAGGGTCGGAGTGGGGGGGATGAGAAAGTACAAACGCAACACAGTCACCCAAGGCCAGAGTTGAACCTGGGTCCCTGGCGCTTGGAGGCAGCAGTGCTAACCACTGTGCCACTTTGCTCATCAGTCAAAGGCACAGCCACCAATGGGACATAACGATTAAAATTAGAGATGCTCAAGAGGCCAAAGTTGGAGGAGTACAAATATCTCAGAGGTTTGTAAGCCGGAGGGGAGTCTATAGATTATGGAAAGACAAGGCTCCGGAGGGATTTGAAAACAGGATGAAAATGTTAAAATGGAGTTGTTGTTTACGAATGTAGGTCAGCAAATAGATGGGTAATGGGTAAACAGGATCTGATCTGAGTAAGATCATGTAGTAGAGTTTTTAAATGGCCAGTGTTATGGAAGGTAGAGTATGAGAGATTGATGTTTTGGAATAGTCAAGTCCAGAGGTGCCAAAGGCATTAATATCCATTCCATGAATGTCAGGACTGTTCTATCCAAATATTAGCAGCATCTTTTATTTATATCCTCAACCACTGAGGTACCTTGGTTCCCCCTGTGATATTACAGAATCAACATCAAATATCAAAAAATGAATAAACATTAGATCACGGGGGGACAGCAAAGTCAGAATCCCTGGTGATGCCTGAGTATAATTTCTGAATCACAAATAAAACACTCTCCGAGGGATATCCTAATTACCTTTCCATATATTAGTTGAGCAGCAAGTTGATCTCCAGATCGCTGTTCACCAGAATCCTTTGCCTCCACCGAGACCTGCTATTGCTACTCTATGGCGGATTAACTACAGCTCTGAGTGACCTGACTTGAAATCCAAACAACTGAATGTCATCCTGAAAAAAGACTGAGTGCGTGGGTTGATGTTCATCATATTATTTGGCATGTGCTAGCTTTGAATGATTTAGCATTTCAGTGAGGCTTGAGCTTCTGCGCAGAGGTTCAGTCACCTTTAAGGCGGGGGGAATGACATTGCATAGGCCAACAACACTATACAAGCAATCAGTTAGACTTTAATTAACCAACAAAGGCAGCTAAATAACAATTCTTCATTCTATAAATAGCTATGAAGTCTCAATTGTGTGTGAATAAATAAATCAACAAAACACTTGCATTTGTATAGCATATTTCACAATTTCAGGATGTCCCAAAGTGCTTTACAAAATACACTGTTGTAACATAGTGGGCACAACAGCCAATTTGTGAGCACAGCAAGCTCCCACCAGCAACATGGGAGTTGGTGGTGTAGTGGCAATGTGACTGAACTGGTAATCCAGTGGGCCAGGCTAAGGCTCTGGAGACATGGGTTCAAATCACACCATGGAGTTTAAACTCAATTGACAACTCTGGAATTAAAAACTAATCTCAGTAATGATGACGCATGACAACTATCATCGATCGTTGTAAAAACCCATCTGGGTTCACTAATGTCCCTTCAGGGAAAGAAATCTGCCATCCTTACCCAGTCTGGCCTATTTAATAATTATAATCTTTATTAGTATCACAAGTAGGCTTATATTAACACTGCAATTAAGTTACTGTGAAAAGCCCCTAGTTGCCACATTCCGGCGCCTGCTCGGGTACACTGAGGGAGAATTCAGAGTGTCCAATTCACCTAACAGGCACGTCAAGCCTGGAACATCTGGAGGAAACCCACGCAGACATGGGGAGAATGTTCGGACTCCGCACAGACAGTGACTCAAGACGGAATCGAACCCGGGTCCCTGGCGCTGTGAAACAGTAGTGCTAACCACTGTGCTACCTTATCACCAGACTCACGCTTGTGAGTCCAGACCAGCAGAATTATGGTTGATTCTTAACTGCTCTCTGTGATGGCCAAGCAAGCCACTGAGTGCAAGGGTGCTGTACTGTTCTATGTTCTATGTTCTAAATAGGGATGGACAACAAATGCTGGCCTTACGAAGCTTTGATAAAGACTCATCCAAACTCGAAATTTTACCTCCCTTCTCTCTCTCCACAGATATGAGATATAACGCACTGATGTTGAATTGTGACTAGGGCAGGAAGTCAATAGAACTTATTAAATGAAATAGCGTAGTTAATACGCCATTTTTATCTCTGTGCAAGGTGAATTTCACCCAGTGCTGTCTTCTGCCCTACAACAACGTGCTCTATCCCTATATCAGGAAAACATCTCTTAAATGATGCTTGAATTCACCCCATCAGCTAAGCCTGTGTCCATTCGTGGACAGATTGACCTCTAGGCTCTCCTGCACACAGAACAGAGTTCAACCTTGCTTTAGCCCAAAACGTATCCCTCAGCCAACATAGCTGAAAATACAATCTCTGATCACAATTGCATTCCTACTTGTGGAACTTTGATGCGTGTAAATTGGCTGCTGCATGTCCCACAGGACAGTGGTAACTACATTTCAAAAAATACTTCATTGGCTGCAAAGCACTTTGGGATGCCCTGACATATGAAATGAGCTATATAAATACAAACTCATTCTTTCCATCATATATTTCATGCAATGAGCCAAGAATAGATGCTTTCATTTATGATGTGACCATCAATTCACAAGACACGTGGTTGGAAGTGAACAGTGGTTTTAATAGTCTTACAACAGAGCCTGCCTACGACGGGATGAACTGGCAGGCAGGCTCGCAACTGCAAAGCTTTATACTTCCGGTTAGTGGGAGGAGCCATGGACGGAACCATGGGCGGAGCTAAGGGTGGAGCCCAGTACAAACTCCTCATCTCCCCCTATGGGCAGAGCCGCGCAACTGCTCGTATACCGAGCTTACAATAACACAACACATACAATATACACAGTGTGAATTACTAGATTGTGATTCACCACAATTTAGCAGGTAGATCTTGGTTTAAACTGCATGAAATGAATTGCATCAGGAATTTGCAGTTTGGTTGTATTTTGTTTTTTAAAAATTCATTTACGGGATGTGGGTGTCACTTATTTATAGCCCATTCCTAGTTGCCCTTCAGAAGGTGGTGATGAGCTGTCTTCTTGAACTGCTGCAGTCCATGTGGTGTAGATACATCCACAGTGCTGTTAGGGAGGGAGTTCCAGGATTTTGATCCAGCGGCAGTGAAGGAGCAGCAATATATTTCCAAGTCAGGATGGTGGCTGGGTTGAAGGGGAACTTGCAGGTGACGGTGTTCCCATGTGTCTGCTGCCCTTGTCCTTCTAGATGGTTGGGGTCATGAATTTAGACGGTGCTGTTAATGGAGGCTTGCTGAGTTGCTGCAATGCATCTTGTAGATGGTACATACAGCTACCACTCTACATCTGCGGTGGAGGGAGTGAATGTTTAAGATGGCGAATGGGGTGCCCACCAAGAAGGCTGCTTTGTCTTGGACGTTGTCGAGCTTCTTGAGTGTTGTTGGAGCTGCACTCCTCCAGGCAAGTGCAGTGCATTCCATCACATTCCTGACTTGAGCCTTAAGTTGTTGGGCAGGCTTGGGGGCATCAGGAGGTGAGTTATTCTCTGCAAAAATTCCAGTCCCTGACCTGTTCTTGTAGCCACAGTATTAATATGGCTAGTCCAGTTCAGTTTCTGGTCAATGTTAACCCCCAGGATGTTGATGGTGGGGGATTCAGGGATGGCGATGCCATTAAATGTCGAGGGGTGATGGTTGGAATCTCTCTTATTGAAGATGGTCATTGCCTGGCACTTGTGTGGCATGAATGTTACTTGCCATTTATCAGCCCAATCCTGAATATTGTCCAGGTCTTCCTGCGAACGGACACAGAATGCTTCAGGATCTGAGGAGTTGCAAATTGTGTTGAACATTGTGCAATCATCAGTGAGCATCCCCACTTCCGACCTCATGATGGAAGAAAGGTCATTAATGAAGCAGCTGAAGATTTAATTTGGTTTATTTATAGTCACGTGTACCAAAGTACAGTGAAAAGTATTGTTCTGCTTACAGTCCAGGCAGATCACTCCATACATGAATACGTAGAACATACAACATACTATAGTAATGATTCTAAAGATGTAGGAAGAGGATCTGTAGAGGAGAGCCCGCAGAGTGTCGTCACACTGGGGCACTATCTTGGAATGGTTTTTTTAATTTAACATTCAGCTGTAGCTTGTTGCTATTTTCTGCCTGATGTCAGTCGGGAAGTGTGGCACTAACAATTGCACTCAAAGACGAGAGACATGTACAATCGAGGCTTTATTGCTGTGTGATGCTATTCCTCCGGCTGCAACTGTAGAATAGGGTCTGAGTGACTCACACGCATATTTATACACAAGCTCCCTGTGGGTGGAGCTAGCCGTCAGGGGCTTACCGGAGGAACCTGTATTACAGGTACAGCCATACATCCCCTTACTGCAAGTACACATATCTACAGTAGTTATCACCACAGGAAGAAGAAGAGTTGGTCCGATGCCCATATAGTTAACGTCCTTGGCTCGATATTGCTGTTTGGAGGAATGCTCGATCAAGCCTCTGATCTCCTTGCTCCTGCTGCCCAGCCCAGGCCCGGTCAGGCTGACCTGCCACCACATCACGCAGGCCTCACGCCACTCAGCTTCCAGCGGCCTCTCCCTGTAATGTACCGCCTGTCTTACCTCCTCTGGTTGGTTTCTGAATGTCCATTCATCCTGGTCCAAGGGGAAGATCTTGGACACTAACCAGAGGAATCCTGCAGTGATGTCCTGTAACTGAGATGACTGACGTCCAACCATCACAACCATCTCCCTTTGTGCTAGCTCTGACTCCAACCAGTGGAATGTTGATCCCCCGATTCCCATTGACTCCAGTTCTACACGTTATGAAAGAGAGAGCTGTTCATGCTGCAGGATGAGTGGCTTCGCATTTCAGGAGTTGGTTACATGGTAACAACACTACCATCCTTGTTGCAGTGTCCAGCCACAGATCTGACAATCACCTACAACTCCAGTGTCAACATAAGGCTGGCATGATCCCACCAGCGCAAGGGAGCACTCTAATGCAGAATGCGGCATACTATTTCCCTTCACAGAGTGAATCCAAGTCGAACGCTAATTCACTGGAGGCAGTTTTCCGAAGAGAGCTTGTATGTGGGTCCTGAGCTTGAGCAGCAGAGGTGCATTCTTTTTTCCTGTATAACCTTTAACAGGCATTACTGGACTGGATTATGGTTCTCTAGAGGTTTGCCCTCTGCAACTCAGCTTCTCGAAGAACAATGGTCCAGCAGATCTGCTCAACAGCCATTTTCAGCGCAGTGATTGACTAACCCAGATCTGTAAACAGCCAGGTGGTGTTTAGAGAGCAATATGGGATTCAAGACAGGAAGCTGGCACTCGAAGGGTAGTTGGACTCTCAACAGGTTAACAACTAGGCTGCGAGTAGAAATTGCATCAATCTGCATCGCTTAAAATAACATCTTGGTTTCTACCTCTTTTTAAAACTGCTATGATAATTGAGAAATCAAAGAAAAAAGAGTGTGGGACACCAGGGTAAGTAAAGGTGAGATTCATCACAATGCGTTAATTTGGAGGCTGCAGGCTTGTGTTTTGAAACCAGAAGGTTCTGGAAGGAAGGGAAGAGAGAAACGCATAGATTCGGTGACATGGAGGTCTCCACAGTTACATTGATTTTTGACATACTTCCCAAAATAACTATCAAATCTGTTGCTGTTTGGCTCAGCAGCTGAACATAATAAGTACTGACTCAATACATCTAATACATTCCAAATAATGAAATTGGCAGGGATTTTCTCCTTGATGCATCAAGCTGTTGGAACTCGCTCCTGAACAAATCTACTAATTTTACTCCACCAACAACAATTCAAATTTATGTAATGCTTTTTAGTGCCGAAAAAGCACGAGGATGCTTCACAGGAATGTACTCAAGTCCTATTGTGGTCAGCATGGTGATTTCTGTTGGAATTCAGGGAGGGAGGAACTTCTTGGTGCTATCAAACAAAAATTAGATGGTGGGTTGGAGGAATTCTAGCCATCTGAGGCAAATCAGGAAATTAAGACTGGTTGGACAACTGAAGAGCAACTACTAGATTTGTAGGGGATAAGGGAATATGGCCAGGATTTTCAAGCTACATCGAATGCAATTAACAATGAAGCAGTGATGCAGGTGAAAAACATTTTTGTGAACTATCGCTGTCATTTCAGCCTTGAAGAGGTTCTGTAGGACTGAGAAGCAGAACATGGCAACAGAGAAGAAAATGGAAACATTGCTGACAAACCTCCAAACTCTCCAGATGTTACGGCTAAACCTTCTGAGTAGGTGGCAGAGGTGGAATTATACTTTGTGGGGGGGGGGACGAATTCACCTTCATTTCTGGATTTGCATCCCCCCATGACGTCGCGCCCCGCTCCCCAGTGGAGCGACGCCCCGCCCCAATGATGCAATGCTCCATCCCACTGATGTCACACCCCACCCCAATTATATCAAAGCATTCCGGACCCTGCCCACCCTCACCCCACAGAATGCAATCCACAAAAAATACACACATTGATCACTGCTTAACTGCTTTAGTGTTTTTTAACTTATAAAAGCACGTCTATAATTGGTGAATTGAATTCCAAGCCTACCTGTTCTCAGAATGATTGCGAAGGTGGTCAATTTTGTGATCTGTGTGTCTTGAAATGAGCAAACATGGAACTGGCTGAGGAGAAATGAGATGGAAACATCAGTCAATGGCACGACTGCAGAACAGGCCAGTGTAGGACAGAATGAGCCATAAAAATCCCAGTGCAGAAGCAAATATTCCAATCAAGTGGAGCCCAGCGAGTCCACGTCCAATATCAGTGACATTGCTTTGTCTTGGCGGGATCCCGTTTTTTGTCCTGGAAGAGACTTTATGAAGGCCAGTCTTGAGAGCAATGGTGGATGCTGATTAGAACTATCTACATGTGACCAAAAGCCATTATACCAGACCAGCAAATAGTGGTCCCTTTTCAAAATCAGAATATGGAAGAAGGACAAATTTTTATGATTTTTCTTGCTTCATCCCTTGTTGACATGGCAATTTAAATAGCTTTTCTTCCACACTTTTTCTTCACAAAATCATCATAGAACATAGAACATAGAACATTACAGCGCAGTACGGGCCCTTCGGCCCTTGATGTTGTGCCGACCCTTTCCAAAGCTTCCACATCCTTCCTATAATGTGGTGACCAGAACTGCACGCAGTACTCCAGGAGCGGCCGCACCAGAGGTATGTACAGCTGCAGCATGACCTTGTGGCTCCGAAACTCAATCCCCCTACTGATAAAGGCTAGCACACCATATGCCTTCTTAACAGCCCTATTAACCTGGGTGGCAACTTTCAGGGATTTATGTACCCGGATGCCGAGATCTCTCTGTTCATCTACACTACCAAGAATCTTGCCATTAACCCAGTACTCTGCATTCCTGTTACTCCTTCCAAAGTGAACCACCTCACACTTTTCCGCATTAAACTCCATCTGCCACCTCTCAGCCCAGCTCTACAGCTTATCTATGTCCCTCTGTATCCTATAGCATCCTTCAGCACTATCCACAACTCCACCGACCTTCGTGTCATCTGCAAATTTACTACACCCTCTTCCAGGTCATTAATAAAAATGACAAACAGCAGTGGCCCCAAAACAGACCCTTGCGGTACACCACTAGTAACTGAACTCCAGGATGAACATTTGCCATCAACCACCACCCTCTGTCTTCTTTCAGCTAGCCAATTACTGATCCAAACCGCTAAATCACCTTCAATCCCATACTTCCTTATTTTCTGCAATAGCCTACCGTGGGGAACCTTATCAAACGCCTTACTGAAATCCATATACACCACATCAACCGCTTTACCCTCATCCACCTGTTTGGTCACCTTCTCAAAAAACTCTAAGGTTTGTGAGGCATGACCTACCCTTCACAAAACTGTGTTGACTATCGCTAATCAACTTGTTCTTTTCAAGATGATTATAAACCCTATCTCTTATAACCTTTTCCAACATTTTACCCACAACCGAAGTAAGGCTCACAGGTCTATAATTACCAGGGTTGTCTCTACTCCCCTTCTTGAACAAGGGGACAACATTTGCTATCCTCCAGTCTTCCGGCACTATTCCTGTCGACAAAGACGACATAAAGATCAATTCCACCATCAGAGGTAAAATCTTGTAGAGGCGCATTTTCAATCGTCAATATTGCCGGACTTGCATATGTTACTGACTCAACGTACTTCACCATAAAACCATAAGACATAGGAGCAGAATTAGGTGACTCGGCCCATCGAGTCTGCTCCGCCATTCAAACATGGCAGATATTTTCCTCCTGCCTTCTCCCCCTTACTAGTCAACAACCTATCTATCTCTGTCTTAAAGACACTCAGTGATTTGGCCTCCACAGCCTTCTGCGGCAAAGAGTTCCACAGATTCACCACCCTCTGGCTGAAGAAATCCCTCCTCATCTCTGTTTTAAAGGATCATCCCTTTAGCCTGAGATTGTGTCCTCTGTTTCTAGTTTTACCTACAGGTGAAAACATCCTTTCCATGTCCACTCTATCCAGGCCTCGCAGTATCCTGTAAGTTTCACTAAGATCCCCCCTCATCCTTCTAAAATCCAACAAGTACAGATCCAGAGTCCCCATCCATTCCTCAAACGACAAGTTCTTCATTCCAGGGGTCATTCTTGTGAACCTCCTCTGGACCCTTTCCAAGGCCAGCACATCCTTCCTTAGATACGGGGCCCAAACTGCTCACAATACTCCAAATGGGGTCTGGCCTTATACAGCCTCAGAAGTACATCCCTCTCAGCATGATTGCTAACATTGCATTTGCCTTCCTAACTGCCGACTGAACCTGCACGTTAACCTTAAGAGAATCGTGAACAAGGACTCCCAAGTCCCTTTGTGCTTCTGATTTCCTGAGCATTTCCCCATTTAGAAAGTAGCTTATGCCTCCATTCCTCCTTCCCAAAGTGCATGACCTCACACTTTTCCACATTGTATTCCATCTGCCACTTCTTTGCCCACTCTCCTAGCCTGTACAAATCCTTCTGCAGATGCCCTGCTTCCTCAATACTACCTGTCCCTCTACAGATCTTTGTATAATCTGCAAACTTTGCAACAGTGCCTTCCGTTCCTTCTTCCAGATCATTAATGTATATTGTGAAAAGTTGTGGTCCCAGCACCAACCCCTGAGGCACACCACTAGTCACTGGCTGCCATCCTGAAAAGGATCCCTTTATCCCTACTCTCAGCCCTTAACACCATGGGCTCTTAACTTAATTAACAGTCTCCTATGCGGCACCTTGTCAAAGGCCTTCTGGAAATCTAAATAAATCACATCCACTGGTTCTCCTTTGTCTAACGTCCTTGTTACCTCCTCAAAGAACTCTAACAGATTTGTCAGACATTGATGAAGCCAGGCTGACTCAGTCCTATTTTACCATGCACTTCTAAGTACTCCGCAATCTCATCTTTATTAATGGACTCTAAAATCTTACCAATGACCAAAGTTAGGCTAACCGGCCTAAAATTTCACGCCTTGTGCCTGCTTCCTTCTTACACAGCTGTGTTACATTAGCCACTTTCCAGTCCCCGGGACCCTTCCTGCCTCCAGTGATTCCTGAAAGATCATCACCAATGCCTCCACAATCTCCCCAGCTATCTCTTTTAGGACCCTGGGGTGTAGTCCATCCGGGCCAGGTGATTTATCCACCTTCAGACCTTTCAGTTTCCCCAGAAATGTCTCCTTAGTGGCCACTGCACTCACCTCTGTCCCCTGATTCTCCTGGAGCTCTGGCATCCCGCTGGTGTCTTCCACTGCGAAGACTGATGTAAAGTAACTATTCAGTCCCTCTGTCATTTCTTTGTTTCCTATTATTACTTCTCCAGCCACATTTTCCAGTTGTGCAATGTCTATTTTTGCCTCCCTCGCATTTTATGTATTGAAAAAACAGTCTTCCTATCTTCCTTTATATTACTAGCTAGCTTGCACTCATATTTCATCTCCTCCCCACTTCTTGCTTTTTTGGTTGTCCTCTGCTCGCTTTTAAAGGCTTCCCAATCCTCTGACTTCCCACTAATCCTCGCCACTTTGTATGCTTTGTCTGTCCTTGACGTCCCTCATCAACCATGGTTGCCTTGGCGTCCCCTCATTCTGTTTCCTCCTCCTCTGGATACATTTCTGCTGTGCCTCCCAAATAACTCCCCAAAACACCTGCCATTGCTGTTTCATAGACTTCCCTGCTAGGCTTCTTCTCCAATCATCTCTGGCCAGCTCCTCCCTCATGCCTTTGGAGTTACCCTTATTTAATTGTAATACTGTTACATCTGATTCCAGATTCTCCCTCTCAAACTGCAGGGTAAATTCATATTGTGATCACTGCTCCCTAAAGGTTCCTTCACCTTAAGTTCCCGAAACAAATCTGATGTGTTGGTTAGTGTAGGCTTGAGAAATGAACAGACACTTCCAACACTGATGAAGGTTCAACTCAATTTTATTAACTACTTCTAACTAACACACGAGGACTGTGGGTCTAAATGATGCTAACTTGAACTAGAGCCTAAGCCTTGTCCGAACCAGTTGATTCTCTCAGCACGTGTTGTGAGTCTGTGCTGGGCTGAATAAGTTCCTGTTACACTCAGAGGCAGCACCCAGAATGAACGGGAACCATGCTGCCCTCTGCCTTTATAATGTGTGTATTCTAACTGGTGATTGGCTGCGGTGTTTGTACATGTTGATTGGTCCCTGTGTGTGTCCATCAGTGTGTGTCTGCACCATGATATATGGTATATATTATGACAAAATCTGCCTCATTACACATCACCAAATCCAGAATTGCCTGTTCCCTCGTCAGCTCTGTCACAAGCTGCTCCAAAAAAACATCACTTTGACATTCCACAAACTCCTTTCTTGGGATCCACTGCCAACCTGATTTTCCCTGTACACATGCATATTGAAGTCCCCCATGATTATTGTGATATTGTCCTTTTTTACATACCTTTTCTATCTCCTGATTTATTTTCTGACTACTGCTCGGGGGCCTGCACATAACTCCCATCAGGGTCTTTTTACCTTTCGATTCCTCAACTCTACCCACAGAGATTCTATGCCTTCTGATCCTACATCGCTCCTGGCTATCGATTTAACTTCATTCCTTATTGACAATGCAACCCACCTCCCTTTGCCCATCTACCTGTCCTTGAGTTCCATACCTAGATCCTCATTCATTTTTTAAAAAAATATTTTTATTGAGCTTTTCATATTTTGTATCACAAAATCACAGGGCCAAATAAGACAAACACATATATCAGCAAAAGGAGAAGTTCCAGCTGACAACTGTAACAATAGCCTCTCTGAACTAAAATATTTCTCTTGCAGAGTTTACATAGTCAGACTTGGCTAAAACACATATTTACAATGGCTTGTGTACATTGTGGTTCAGGGATTAATTTACCAG
This sequence comes from Scyliorhinus canicula, assembly GCF_902713615.1. Classification (NCBI taxonomy): domain Eukaryota; kingdom Metazoa; phylum Chordata; class Chondrichthyes; order Carcharhiniformes; family Scyliorhinidae; genus Scyliorhinus; species Scyliorhinus canicula. Next base: position 61,644,820 of record NC_052146.1, read on the forward strand.
CAACCGGTCTCTTATAGATTCCCTCCCTTCTGCCTGCCTCCCGTGTTTCTGTTGGGTACCCTCCCCCCACTCTGCCCCATGCCCTCCCCCCGCCCTTCTTTCCCTTCCTTGCTCCCTGACTTGCTCTGTGTTTCCACCCCCCCCCCCTACTTTATTGGTTGCTGGCCACAAACATGTCTTGAAACAAGTTGGTGTCCGGCTTTCACGTCCTGTGAAACCCTTCTTCCGACTCACGGATGGTGAACTTTATCTTTTGCAGCCTGAGAAATTCCTGCTGCTGCCTATCGCCAGCAAAGCAAGAGTCTCCGTCGGGCGATCAGATAAGCAAAAGCTAGGGCATCGGCCCCCTCCACATGAAGAGCTCTGGCTGTTCTGATACCTTGAAGACCACCACCAGCAGGAACGGTTCCACCTTCACTCCTACCACGTTGGCATGATCTCAAAGAAGGACGTCCAGTACCCAATAAGCCTGGGGCATGCCTGGCACTATTTGTCCTCCACCTCCTGAAAGAACCCACTCATCCATGTTCTGGTTAGATACGCACTGTGCACCACCTTTAGTTGGGTTAGGCTCAGCTCTTCGCATGTGGAGGTGAGTTTTGCCCTGTGAGGTGCTTCGATCCAAAGCCCTCTCCCATCTCCCTGCCTAGTTCTTCCTCTCCTTTTCTTTGTCTCGCCCAGGGGTTAGCGTACCTCATCTCACAGTCGTCCAGACATGTCCGCCCTGCTCCCCTCAGCTAGGTTGCCCGCGTTCAGTAATATTTCTAATCGTGAATGTCCTGGTATTTGGGGGTTTCCTTGTAGAGGAAATTTTTGATCTGTATGTACCTCAGGTCATTCCCTCTCTAGAGCTGAAACTTCTCCGTGAGTTCCCCCAGGGTTACGATTATACCATCCGCGTACATGTCCTCAACCGTCAGTGTCCCCGTGTCCTGTCTCCACCTTTTGAAGGTCATAGAATTTACAGTGCAGAAGGAGGCCATTTGGCCCATCGAGTCTGCACCGCCTCCTGGAAAGAACACCCTACCCAAGGTTAACACCTCCACCCTATCCCCATAACCCAGTAACCCCACCCAACGCTAAGGGCAATTTTGGACACTAAGGGCAATTTATCATGTCCAATCCACCTAACTTGCACATCTTTGGACTGTGGGAGGAAACCGGAGCACCCGGAGGAAACCCACGCACACACGGGGAGGATGTGCAGATTCCGCACAGACAGTGACCCAAGCCGGAATCGAACCTGGGACCCTCGAGCTGTGAAGCGATTGTGCTATCCACAATGCTACCGTGCTGCCCAGGTGGTGTCCATTGTTGCAGGAATGAACCTGTGATTACTGCAGATGGGGGCATGGTGGACATTTTGGTTAGTTCAAAGGGCTGCCTGATTTGATTCCACGTTCGGAGCATGACTACTACCACTGGGCTTTTCGCGTATCTGGCTGGGGGGATGGGAGTGCCGTTGTGGCTCAGAGGGACGTCCCTGCACAGGAATCTTCCTCCATTCTCACCCACTCCGCTCTTCCTCCATTCTCCTCCCCCACCCCGCCACAAAAACGGCATGATAAACTTGAAAAAGGCCTTGGGGATGTAGATCGTGAGGGACATGAACAGAAAGGGGAACCTGGGCAGCATGTTCATTTTGATCTCTGCAATCTCCCTGCAAGGAAGAGTGGGAGTGCGCCCCACATCTGTAGGTCCTTTTTAACTTCCTCCACCAGACTGGTCAAGTTTCACTTGTGAATCCATGTGCAATCATGGGCGATTTGGTTCCCCAGGTAGCGGAATTTGGTCTGGGCCAGTTTGAACGGTATTCCCAAAACCCTACCCCTCCCCTCTGCGGGTTCAGAGGGAGGTTTTTGCTCTGACTCAGGTTAAGCTTATAACCTGAAAAGGCTCCGAACTCATTAAGGACCTCTCTTTACAACAATCTGAGGTCCCTATCTGCTTCAAGAAGACGACCATCATCCCTGTACCAAAAAAAAGTCAAGCAGCGTGCCTCAATGACTATTGTCCAGTGGCTCTGACATTCGTCATCATGAAGTGCTTCGAAAGGTTAGTCATGGCACGAATGAACTCCAGCCTCCCAGATTGCCTTGATCCACTACAGTTCGCCTACCGCTGCAACAGGACCACAGCAGACACCATCTACATGGCCCTGCACTCTACCCTGGAACACTTAGGTAACAAAGACATCTATGTCAGACTCCTATTTATCGACTGCAGCTCAGCCTTCAACACCATCATTCTTATGAAACTCATCTCCAACTCAATGGCCTTGGCCTCGGCTCCTCCCTCTGTGACTGGATCCTGAACTTTCTAACCCACAGGCCAAAATCAGTAAAGATAGGCAACAACACCTCCTCCACGATCATCCTCAACACCGGTGCCCCACAAGGCTGTGTCCTCAGCCCCCTACTATACTCCTTATACACCTATGACTGTGTGGCCAAATTCCCCTCCAACTCGATTTTCAAATTTGCTAATGACTCCACTGTAGTGGGTCGGATTTCAAACAGTGACGAGACAGAATACAGGAATGAGATAGAGAATCTGGTGAACTGGTGCGACGACAATAATCTCTCCCTCAATGTCAACAAAACGAAGGAGATTGTCATCGACTTCAGGAAGCGTAGTGGAGAACATGCCCCTGTCTACATCAATGGGAACGAAGCAGAAAGGGTCGAGAGCTTCAAGTTTTTAGGTGTACAGATCACCAACAGCCTGTCCTGGTCTCCCCTTGCCGACACTATAGTTAAGAAAGCCCACCAACAACTCAACTTTCTCAGAAGACTAAGGAAATTTGGCATTTCAGGTACGACCCTCACCAACCTCTACAGATGCACCATAGAAAGCATTCTATCTGGTTGTATCTCAGCTTGGTATGGAGCCTCATGGAGCCTGCTCTGCCCAAGACCGCAGGAAACTACAAAAGGTTGTGAATGTAGCCCAGTCCATCACTCAAACCAGCCTCCCATCCATTGACTCTATCTATAATTCCCACTGCCTCAGAAAGGCAGCCAGCATAATTAAGGACCCCACGCACCCGGGACATACTCTCTTCCACCTTCTTCCGTCAGGAAAAAGATACAAACGTTTGAGGTCACGTACCAACTGACTCAAGAACAGCTTCTTCCCTACTGCCATCAGACTTTTGAGTGGGCCTACCTTGTATTAAGTTGATCTTCTCTCTACGCCTTGCTATAACTGTAACATTATATTCTGCAGTCTCTCCTTCCTTCCCTATGTATAGTATGCATTGTTTGTACAGCATGCAAGAAACAGTACTTTTCACTGTATCCTAATACATGTGACAATAATAAATCAAATCAAATCACAAAAGGAGTTTCATTTTCTTTCCATGCTGGTCAGGATGTTTGAGATCGGGAGCAGGTAATCTGCATAGAGTGAGACTCTGTGCTTTGTCTCCCCTTTGGATACCTCTCCACTCCTTTGCCGCTCTGAGGGCGATCGTCAGTGGCTCGGTCATCAGGGCAAACAGCAGCGGGGACAGCAGGCATCCCTGCCTCGTGCCTCTGTGCAATCGGAAGTATCCAGAACAGGTGGTGTTTGTCCATATACTTGCCATAGGAGGGCTGTAAAGTAATTCCATCCAGATGGTGAACCCTGGCCCAAACCCAAACTGTACCTCTATGAGGCACTTTCATTCGACCCTGTTGAAAACCTTTCTGCGTCCAGGAAAATGATCACTTCTGGTGTTCTCTCCCCGGATTGGGTCATGATCATGTTCAGCCGATGCTTGATGTTTGCTGTTAGCTGCCTGCCCTTGACAAAGACTGCCTGGTCTTCTGCGACTAGCTCTGGCATGCAGCTCTCCAGTCGCCTATCCAGGGCTTCCGCCAGGATCTTAGTGTTGGTGTTGAGGGGTGAGATGGGTTTGTCGGACCTGCACTCCGTCGGGTCTTTGTCTTTTTTGGGAATCGGCGATATTGAGGCCAGAGCCAACGTTGGTGGTAGGGTACCGCTTGCTGGTGAGTCTGCGTATATCTCCCACAGGTGTGGTCCAGTGCTAGCGTGAATTCTTTATAGAATTCCACCGGGAATCCCCCCAGGACCGGCGACTTCCTCACCTGCATGGAGTTAATGTTGTTCATGACTTTCCTCAGTTCTTCCAGGTCCCATCCCCTATCTTCCCCACGACAGGCATGCTGAGTCCGTCGAGGAATTGCTTCATCTTTGAGTCCTCCTCTGGGGGCTCTGATGTATATAGCTCCAGGTAGAAGGTTGCAAAGACTTCATTGATCTGGCGCTCCTGTCTTTTACCTGGGCTATTTCCCTCATTGCTGCCTGCTTTCTCAGCTGGTGGGCCAACAGGCTGCTAGTTTTGTCTTCGTGCTCATAATGTCTGGCAGAGCTGGTGCACTGCTTTCCTAGTGGAGAGCAGGTCAAAGTCCACTTGTAGCTTTTTCCTCTCCGCCAGCAGTTCCATGGTTGGGGCCAAGGAGCACCAAGGAGTACTGCTGGTCCACCTCCAGTATGAAGTCAACCAGCTGTTGCCTAGCCGCCCTCTCCTTCCTATCTTTACATGTCTTGTATGCAATAATTTATTTCCTTATCACTGCCCTAAGTGCCTCCCAAAACGTGGAGGGTGAGACCTCTCATTGTTTACGAGTTCCACTGTTGCCCCTTCCAGGACATCACCAACAGTGACATACCGGCCTCCTGTATCCGTCTATGGCTTGTGATATCTGTTCACAGAATGCCTTGTCAGCAAGGAGGGCCACGTCCAGCCTCCCCCCAATAATGATTCAGTGTGAGTCTATGTGGGGGATTTCCACCATGGTTTTCTTTATTAATTCTGAATCGTTCCAGTTAAGAGCGTACATGTTTACGAGTTCCACTGTTACTCCTTCCAGGGCACCACTAACCATGACATACTGTCCCCCTGGGTCTGTGACTGTCTCTGCTGCCGTAAAGGCTGTCCTCTTGTTGAGCAATATGGCCGCACCCCTAGCCCTCCTCCCATAGCACAATTGGTAAGTCTGTCCCATTTAGTCCTTCTCCCCAGGCGCGTCTCCTGGAGGAAGACAACATCAGCCTCAGACTTTTCAGATGGGCAAAGACTCTGGACCTTTTCACGGGGCCGTTAAGTCCCCTGCCATTCCAGGTGACTATCTTGATGGGGCTTTTCTGTCCCCCTCTCCTGCGTGTCAACTATACTTACCTTGTGGTTGCACCCCTGCTCTCTGGGGTTTCCCTTTGTCCAGGAGCCATCAAGATGGCCGGTCACGAGGGCAGCACGGTGGCCTAGTGGTTAGCACAACCACCTCACGGCACTGAGGTCCCAGGTTCGATCCCGGCTCTGGGTCACTGTCCGTGTGGAGTTTGCACATTCTCCCCGTGTCTGCGTGGGTTTCGCCCCCACAACCCAAAAATGTGCAGAGTAGGTGGATTGGCCACGCTAAATTGCCCCTTAATTGGAAAAAATAATTGGGTACTCTAAATTTATTAAAAAAAAGATGGCCGGTCACCATGTTCGTCATGTGGATGGGCCCCTGCACTCCGGAGTTTCCCTTTGTCCAGGGGCCATCAAGATGGCCGGTCGCCATGTTCGTCATGTGGATGCACCCCTGCACTCTGGGATTTCCCTTTGTTTGGGGGGCCCCCAAGATGGCCGGTCGCCATGTTCGTCATGTGGATGAGCCCCTGCACTCCGGGATTTCCCTTTGTTTAGGGGGCCCCCAAGATGGCCATTCTTGGTGTACTTATATCATAGAATCATAGAATCCCTACAGTGCAGAAGGCGGCTATTTGGCCCATCGAGTCTTCACTGGACCTCTGAAAGAGCACACTGCCTAGGCCCAATCCCCCACCCTATCCCCGAACCCCATCTAGGAGAAATTTAGCATGGCTAATCCACCTAACCTGCACACCTTTGGATAGATTAGGTTGGATTAGATTTAGATTTATTGTCACGTGTACCGAGATATAGTGAAAAGTATTGGTCTGCATACAGTCCAGGCAGTTCGCTACATGCATGAATAAAAAACATAGAACACAAAATAATACCCAATGTAAATACATAGACACAGATATCGGGTGCAGCATACAGAGTATAGTGCTACGACTTTAGAGAAGATGCGCAGAAAGATCAGTTTAGTCCATAAGAGGGCCATTCAGGAGTCTGGTAATAGCGGGAAAGAAGCTGTTTTGAATCTATTGGTGTGTGTTCTCAGACTTTTGTATTTTCTGCCCAATGGAAGAGGTTAGAAGAGAGAATAACCTGGATGGGGCGGTGGGGGTGAGAGGGGGGGGGAGGTCTTTGATTATGCTGCCCGCTTTCCCAAGACAGCGGGAGGTGTAGACAGAGTCAATGGGTGGGAGGCGGGCTCGCGTGATGTTCTGGGCCGTGTTCACGGCTCTCTGTAGTTTCTTACGGTCTTGGGCCCAGCAGTTGCCATACCAGGCTGTGATGCAGCCAGATAGGATGCTTTCTGTGGCATATTTGTAAAAGTTGGTAAAAGTCAATGTGGACAGCGGAATCTTCTTAATTTCCTGAGGATGTATGGATGCTATTGTGCTTTCTTGGTCGCAGCGTCGACGTGGGTGGAGCAGGACAGATTGTTGGTAATGTGCGCACCTAGGAATTTGAAGCTGTCAACCATCTCAACCTCGGCACCATTGATACTGACAGGGACGTGTATAATACTTCACTTTCTGAAGTCAATGACCAGTTCCTTAGTTTCGCAGACATTGAGGGAGAGATTGCTGTCATTGCACCATGCCACTAAGTTCTCTATCTCCCTCCTATACTCTGACTCATCACTGTTTGAGACTGTGGGAGGAAACACCGCGCCCTGTGGGCCATGTCTCCTTTATCACTGAATCTTTCCCCCCTTCCTTCCCCCTATCTAGAGTCTTCTCCTCCCCTCTCTGCCAGTCACTCTCTCCCCATTGGGAGCTGTGCCACGCATAGTGTGCAGGGCAGCACAAGTGGATAGCACTGTGGCTTCACAGCGCCAGGGTCCCAGGTTCAATTCCCCGCTGAGTCACTGTCTGTGCGGGGCCTGCACGTTCTCCCCGTGTCTGTGTGGGTTTCCTCTGGGTGCTCCGGTTTCCTCCCACAGTCCAAGTACGTGCAGGTTAGGTGGATTGGCCATGATAAATTGCCCTTAGTGACCAAAAAGATTAGGAGGGGTTATTGGGTTGCGGGGATAGGGTGGAAGTGAGGGCTTGGGTGGGTCGGATGGGCCGAATGGCCTCCTTCTGCACTGTATGTTCTATGTTTGTTCTATGTTTGTTTGAAACAGGAGGAAACCCACGCAGACATGGGGAGAATGCGCAAACAGCACACAGACGGTCACCCAAGGTTGGATTTGAACCCGGACCCTGGTGCTGTGAGGCAGCAATGCTAACCACTGTGCCACTGTGCCGCCCTTGTTTCTGTTGTTGCCATGTGTGCCCTGTCATCGTCAGCGTTCCACCCACACCCCCACACCCATCCTCCTACTCCCCCAGGCTTGTCTAACCCCCTTTCCCCCCCGTCCTGTGGGCCTTGTCTCCCTTCTCCACTGAATCTTTCCCCCCCTTCCTCCCCTCTATCGAGAGTCTTCTCCTCCCCTCTCTGCCAGGCACTCTCTCCCCATTGGGAGAGAACGCCACGGCCTCCCTTTCTCCCGTCCTTCCCTGTGCTAGCTTGCTCATTAGTGTGGTGCCCCCCTTGGGAGCGATCTTTACCTTCCCCTACTCGCTGTGTTCCTCCCCCTCTCCTTTTTCTGTTCTCCCATTTCTGCACCTCACCACTCTCACTCCCTCCTTCCTGGGACTCATAGCAGATCGAAAACGTGGAGGTTCTATCCCGCGCAATTATCCTTTGATTGAAAGTTCATAGTCAGTGCTGTTGCTGCTGCCTTCCCCGCCCGTGCCTGCGCACAAATTTGTCTGCTTCAGCTGGCATGGTGAAGTAATGCTTCTTCCCCTGGAAGGTTACCCAGAGCTTAGCCAGGTACAGCATCCTAAACGGTACCTTGTTTTTGTATAAGGCTGCCTTGGCTGTGCTGAATTCAGCCCGGTGCTTGGCTAAGTCTGCATCAATGGCCTTGTACATACCGATCAACCATCCTTCCCATTTACAGGACAGTGTGTGCCTTGTCCAGTTCAGGATTTTCTCCCTGTCTTGGTACTGGTGCAACCTCGCGATGGAGGCCCAGGGTTGCTCCCCCGTTTTGGGTCTCGGCCGGAGTGATCTGTGGGCTCTGTCTACCTCTGGGGATTTTGGGGATGTTCTTTCCCACCCCACCCCAACCAGTTTCCCCAGCATGTGGGCCACGTACTTCATGGGGCACCTGTCCTCAATACCCTCTGTTAGACCCACAATGTGGAAATTCTGGCACCGCGTGCAGTTCTCCTGGCACTCGATCTTCCCTTTCAGAGTCCCGTGGGTCACCATCAACCTTGCCATCACCATATACAATTAGGCAATCCGATCGCTCTGGTTGATTGTTGCCTTCTCCAGCTCCATGATGGTTGCCTCTTGCACCTCCACTCTTTGCCAGTGACACCTTGAAGGGGGACAGGAGGTCTGCACCTTCCACCTTCACCGTTGCCATCATCTCTAGTTTGAAGGCGCCTCTGTGCTTTAGGACCTCCTGCGTAAGGAGGTCCATCCACTCGCTTATCGGAGGGTAGTCCGGCATGTGCCTCGGCGACTCGGCCTGTTCGGCTACAACCAGCACCGTCCCACTCCGCAAGCTCGTCATCGGCCTGCCTTTCCTTTCCAGCCTCTTACTGACCCTGCCGTCTTTTCAGCCCCTAGAATTAATTGCAGGCATTTATCAGTAACTGTGGTGGTCTTGAAGGAGGATGTGGGGGTGGGGGGTTGGTTCCGTCAACGTAGTAACCTATTTTTGGGCTAAAAACGCCAAATTCAAACTGCCAGGAGAAGAGCCACTTTTTCTGCGTCCGCTCAGCACATCCCCATCACCGGAAGTCCAATACCTACATTCTCATTCTCTTGACTGAAGATGGATGTAAAATCATCGGTCAGCACCCAAACAATGTCCTCGGGTGTTGTGCTGGCTCACTGGCTACCTGCCTGGCTTTTTGGCATTCTCAGTCCCCTGGCACTGGGTCAGAAATTGTTGCTGCCTTTTCTATACTTTTAGGTTACCCAACCACCCTCCTAAGTCCCGGCCTGGGAGTTGGGAGTTGACCTGCTGGCCAGCACCTGCATCCTCGCTTGGCCCTCACAGTCTCGCACCCCCCAGGCAAGCTCAATGGTCCCGTTGTTGGTTCAGGCTGCCTGCCTGGCATATCTGGCCTCCTTAATCCTGGATCAGAAATCTGGCTGCTGCTTTTAAAAAAAAATAATTTTCAGAGATCCTCATTACTGTTCACTCTGCTTCCAAGTCACCATCACCTCTCAGTGATCTTAGGCATTGTTTTCCCACTCCAAGGTGACTCGACCAATCAGAGCCCAATTTTGCTCTGCATTACTTGCTGATAGGCTGGTGGGCTGGTTTAGCTCACTCGGCTAAATCACTGGCTTTTAAAGCAGACCAAGCAGGCCAACAGCACGGTTCGATTCCCGTACCAACCTCCCCGGACAGGCGCCGGAATGTGGCGACTAGAGGCTTTTCACAGTAACTTCATTGAAGCCTACTCGTGACAATAAGCAATTTTCATTTCAAGATGAGCCTATTACAAATTTAGAGTATCAGGCTCTGATTGGTGCCCCTGAAGCTACTGGCTTGCACGGGATACCCCCATTGGTTGGAACCCTGCGCATAGATGCGATATATTTCATTTTAAGTTTGTCTCTGGAAGGAGGAAAAGGCACCTTCTGTACTTAATGGAGGATATCATTCTGTACCATGAGAGTGATGCACAGTATGTGACCTGAACATGTTTGAGTTGACAATTGTTTAGTCAAGATCGTCCAATCATTTGAAGCTTTAACAAACCACCTCCACAGGCTCATTCAGATAAGTTAGCTCTAAAAAATGTTACAATGTTCGGAAAGGGACACTTCTGCCCTGATCTTGCCTCTGCCACCGGGACAGCTCCGTCTATTCATGGAAGCCACAGATAAGCCTTTGCTTTGACATTCTTTTTAAAAGCAAAACAGGAATTCACAAAAATGCTATTTTCTTCACTTAATCAGTTCATGACTATGTCTCCAAGGCATTGATAATTTGTATATTTTGGGAATTGCAAGAGCCATGGAATGCATCTTTATTACTTTCCTCACAGATGTTTTATGATTTAATGTAAATGCCACAATTGTTCTTGGCCCACAAGCAGTTCAATAAAGACAATTACCTCATGGCTCCAGCCTACACATAGTAAGAATAAAACCTGATTTAAAATGGAGGCATGTGACATCCGAAAGCTGTTTTAGTGACATACCCATCTCTTGACAGCGATCCTATTGGTTCTGAGCACCCACCCACAACCCACCTCTTTTAAAAGAAGTGAATGGGTCGGGTCAGGTATCCCTTTTTTATTTTTTAAGCCTCCCACCTTCCACCTTGGGGGTAAAATATATACTCATACTGTTCACATTCTTTTAAAGAATTTGTGAAGGGAAGCTGTGAATATTATCCCGACTCCTCACAATCATTAGCGACGGGCTCAAAGAGGAGGAAAATGGAGGGTAATTTTCGCACACAAATATAGTTTAGAATAGGAAATGCCTGTGTGCAAATGCTGAATCAATCATGATATTTAAGGAGGAATTAGGGAAACACTGGAAAAAATATCAAAGGGAAGAGCAAGGAATTGGGATTAGAATAGATCAGTCCAATATGGAGCTGTCTGTATTGAGGCACAATGGGCCAAAAAGGCTCCTCCACAATGGAAATTACAATAATTCTGCAGCAGCAGACAAAATTAATTTCAGATTGTGCAGCCCAAAATAAAAGGGAAGAATATTATAATCAGCAATTCCCAAATAGCAACCACAACTGTAATCCAAAAATATCTTCGCAATACCACAAATGGGACATGAAATCTGATGTAAAAATGAGAAAGAATCACTGGTCTTTCTCCTTAATTGATGTAATTTTTTTTAGTTCACCAAGTTTAGTTATTTATGGTTCCAGCAGAGAAAGACTAGACCTGAATTCATTGCTGTTTCGCTCTCCGTTAATGCCATTGGTTAACAAATGAATGCCTGGATGCTGAATGAAGGCATGGGAACATAGAGGAAATCTTACCACCTTAGTCCCAAAGGGGAAGGACAGGCCCATTCTGGATTGAGAACCCAACTCTCTGAATTGTGTGTTCAACACTTGCTCTGTTTACCAAAGTAAATCAATTGTTATCCGCCCTCCAGGGCCCCTGGACAATTAGGAAGGGTGACCAGAATGATGCATCTGTTCTGTCAAAGGTTTCCAACTCAAGGGGCAACAGTATGGGTCAGGAAAATAAAATAAAATACTAAATGGATCGATAAAGTAAACGTCGATCAATGCCCTCTTTTGTGGGGAAATCTTGAATGAGAGGTCGCGGAGATAGGTTGAGAGATGGTAGATTTCGAACCGAAATGAGGAGGAACTACTTCTCACAATTTGTGGAACTTGCCGCCCCAAAGTGCGGTGGAATCTGAGTCATTAAATGTTTTCAAGAAAGAAATAGATACGTTTTTGATTTTAAAATACGGGTTAAAGAGCAACAGGTGGGGAGGTGGGTTTGTGACCAGGAAGAGATCAGCCATGATCTGATTGAATGGCAGAGCAGGCTCGAAGGGCTGAATTGCCTATTCTGCTCCTAATTCCTATGATCCTATGAAACCTCACCAGCACTTGGATGTTAGATGCTGCAGCAACCACCACAATGGTGAGCTGACCTTGGAGCCTGCCTTCCCCAGATCTCTCACACTTACTTGGAGGACCTGTTGTGGAATCTGAGGGGCTGCGCTGAGGTTGTCTTTCCCAAGGACAGAAGGACGGGAGTGACCTCCCAAAGAAATCAGGGTGGATAGAAGTGACCAAGATAGTCAGCAGTAGGATTGTGATTCCTCCAACCACAGGGCGTCAAGAGGACCCAGAAGCTCAGGAGGGTGGGAATGGTAAGTGGCATTGTACTTTCAGGTGTCACACTCTGACTTCCCCAGCATTCTCCTGAACAGCAGTACTCAGGCCAACACACCTTGCAGCTCCACTCATTCCCCTCACTATAGACACCCTACATTCCCATCTGAATAACATACACTCACCCTTAACCCAATGCCCTCTTGCACCCATGCCTCATAGTCATCTTCTTCAGATTTATACTTCCCTCCTCTCCACATTCACACCTCTCGGCCTTCTCTCCTCGCACGAGAAGGGAACACGTTACCTGACAGGACACAAATACTCGGGGATGGTGAAGGGGCAGGGTGGCCCTTGGTCAGCTTGTGGAAATGCATCCCATCCTGCTCCATTGGGGAGGGGGGGGGTTGGGTTCCAGGAGGCTGAAGCCATTAGCAGTAAGCTGCCAGGCGAGCCTGAGCCTCTGGATGCACTGGAGCTCAGACATACGCTAACAGCTGATCCTCTGCCTGTTGCCCCTGTGTGTTGGTGTCTCACCTCCTCCCAGCTGCACCTCAATGTTCACCCTCCTTTCCCCCCCCCCCCCAACCCCCCACCCTGTAGCAGGCGTGCAGCTGAGGAGAAGGCAGTTGGTGGTGCTGCTGCTATTGGTGTTGTTGTTGCAGCAGAGGTGGAAGTTGGAGCAGTGGAAGTTGCTCTGATACCACGAGAGGGCTGGCAGCAGAGAAGTGCAACTGAGGATGAGTGAAGTGATGGACAGATGAAGTGCCTTCCAAGAATTTGGCAATCACATGTTCAGCAACGTTTGAACCCTGAGAAGAGAAGTACACCTATCACTCGGCCATGGCTGGATATATATCTTTAATTAGGCCCCTGGATGCACAGGGATGCAGTGTTGTAAGTTACAGCAATTCATCAGTGGAACAAAAATGAACTGGACAAAGTTGGAAAAGGATATATTCAATTTTAAAAGGACAAGCTGTACAGGCCATGTCTGCAGGCAGACAACAGAATATACATCCTGAACAGTCATCTCAGAACAACTAGGGCCATGAGTCATGACAGAGCCAACAGGAAAATTATGCGGGAAGATCAAAACTGCCCAAACTGGCTCCAAGAGAAACAATGGAATGTAAACCAGTTATTGCCTTGGACAGACAAGATCACATCACCCTAATGGGAAAATGATTAAACTTGTCCCCAGCATCCAGCTGAACCATTTTCAAGAGATCAGCAGTCTCCAGAGACATTCTGGGACCTTTTGGGGGGGGGGGGGGGGGGGGGGGGTGGGGGGGGGGGGGGGGTCCCGTCAGCAACTAGCAGGCCTTTAAACCTGGAACTTACCTCTGGGAGGGCTCAGTCAGCTCCATTCAGGTTTTTGCCCTTAAAAATGCGGGACTCAGGAACTCTCACACTCTGTCCTGTTTGGTGCACTCTTCACTTGCTGCGAACAGATCACAAAGACCGTAAGGGACACCAGGCTCACGGGCCAGCAGCCACACGGATCAGCCAGCTTTGAGGAAGAGCCAGAGACATCCGTGCCGGTTTTAACTATTCTGCCTGGGAATGGTGAGTATACACCCTCAGCCCACAGAAACCCCCAATTAGTGTAGATTGTTGAGGTTTGGGGTGGGCGAGTGGATATATATGTATCGTTGGCGGGCGTTAAAGTAAATTTGTGTGAAAGTAAGAATTTTCGATATGCCGTTTAGTCTCTTGCTTTATACATAGTATTTCATAACCGTTTGTGAGTTATAGTCTGAGTTGTCGAGGACATAATTCTCTTGAATAAATTATTTAATTTTAAATCTACCATTGTTGTAGTCTCACCTTTCTTTCACTGTCCGCTATGATTGAGTCACAATAATTGCCAGAAGATAATTCCGTAGTCGAGGACCCGCAAGGAATTTGAGCGCTTCGAACATGCTCACTCAAGAGAGGCTACTGGTTAGGAATAAACAGTGGTCCCTATTTCTTTCTCTCTTGTGAAGCTGCGTAATTCCGGGTGACATTTCACCATCACAGGAGAGAGACTCGCGCAGGCGTAGGTGGCAGCCAAGTTAACTGGTGTGGCATAAGGACAATCCCACTGGTTAAGTATAAACAGTGAGACTTGTCCCCTCTCTCTTGCGAAGCTATCCCAGTGTGATAGGTTGGGCTGGTTTAGCACAGGGCTAAATCGTTGGCTTTTAAAGCAGACCAAGGCAGGCCAGCAGCACGGTTCAATTCCCGTACCAGCCTCCCCGAACAGGCGCCGGAATGTGGCGACTAGAGGCTTTTCTCAGTAACTTCATTGAAGCCTACTCGTGACAATAAGCGATTTGCATTGCATTTGCACTTCCGGGTTATGGTTTCAACACCTGCAGGAGAGAGACATCCACAGTTATCTGTGACACCCAATACCAGCCTGCTGTGAAACCATTGTCGATTGTTGTAAAAACCCATCTGGTTCACTAATAAACAATAAATTAAAAAACAAGCATTCACTAATGCACAAATTTAAAATTCAATCGGAACAAAATTGAGATTTAACCCCCCCACCTCCCCCGGCAACACATCGGCCTGATCCGGCAACATACCTTTTTTCCAGATTAAGTGATTTCTGTTCAATGATTCAGTTTAGTAGCTGTTTGATTAATGGGTGTTTCCTTTTGTTCGTTATGACGTTTCCCAGCCACCTTCCTCTCCAAAATTAGACATAAGACCATAAGACCATAAGACATAGGAGCGGAAGTAAGGCCATTTGGCCCATCGAGTCCACTCCACCATTCAATCATGGTTGATTTCAACTCCATTTACCCGCTCTCTCCCCATAGCCCTTAATTCCTCGAGAAATCAAGAATTTATCAATTTCTGTCTTAAAGACACTCAATGTCCCGGCCTCCACCGCCCTCTGTGGCAATGAATTCCACAGACCTACCACTCTCTGGCTGAAGAAATTTCTCCTCATCTCTGTTCTAAAGTGACTCCCTTTTATTCTAAGGCTGTGCCCCCGCGTCCTAGTCTCCCCTGCTAATGGAAACAACTTCCCTACGTCCATCCTATCCAAGCCATTCATTATCTTGTACGTTTCTATTAGATCTCCTCTCAACCTCCTAAACTCCAATGAATATAATCCCACGATCCTCAGACGTTCATCGTATGTTAGGCCTACCATTCCTGGGATCATCCGCTCCAGTGCCAGTATGTCCTTCCTGAGGTATGGGGCCCAAAATTGCTCACAGTATTCTAAATGGGGCCTAACTAGTGCTTTATAAAGCCTCAGAAGTACATCCCTGCTTTTATATTCCAAGCCTCTTGAGATAAATGACAACATTACATTTGCTTTCTTAATTACGGACTCAACCTGCAAGTTTACCTTTAGAGAATCCTGGACTAGGACTCCCAAGTCCCTTTGCACTTTAGCATTATGAATTTTGTCACCGTTTAGAAAATAGTCCATGCCTCTATTCTTTTTTCCAAAGTGCAAGACCTCGCACTTGCCCACGTTGAATTTCATCAGCCACTTCTTGGACCATTCTCCTAAACTGTCTAAATCTTTCTGCAGCCTCCCCACCTTCTCAATACTACCTGCCCCTCCACCTATCTTTGTATCATCGGCAAACTTGGCCAGAATGCCCCCAGTCCCGTCATCTAGGTCGTTAATATATAAAGAGAACAGCTGTGGCCCCAACACTGAACCCTGCGGGACACCACTTGTCACCGGTTGCCATTCCGAAAAAGAACCTTTTATCCCAACTCTCTGCCTTCTGTCTGACAGCCAATCGTCAATCCATGTTAGTACCTTGCCTCGAATACCATGGGCCCTTATTTTACTCAGCAGTCTCCCGTGAGGCACCTTGTCAAAGGCCTTTTGGAAGTCAAGATAGATAACATCCATTGGCTCTTCTTGGTCTAACCTATTTGTTATCTCTTCAAAGAACTCTAACAGGTTTGTCAGGCACGACCTCCCCTTACTAAATCCATGCTGACTTGTCCTAATCCGACCCTGCACTTCCAAGAATTTAGAAATCTCATCCTTAACGATGGATTCTAGAATTTTGCCAACAACCGAGGTTAGGCTAATTGGCCTATAATTTTCCATCTTTTTTCTTGTTCCCTTCTTGAACAGGGGGGTTACAACAGCGATTTTCCAATCCTCTGGGACTTTCCCTGATTCCAGTGACTTTTGAAAGATCATAACTAACGCCTCCACTATTTCTTCAGCTATCTCCTTTAGAACTCTAGGATGTAGCCCATCTGGGCCCGGAGATTTATCAATTTTCAGACCTTTTAGTTTCTCTAGCACCTTCTCCTTTGTGATGGCAACCATATTCAACTCTGCCCCCTGACTTTCCTGAATTGTTGGGATATTACTCATGTCTTCTACTATGAAGACTGACGCAAAGTACTTATTAAGTTCCTCAGCTATTTCCTTGTCTCCCATCACTAGATTACCAGCGTCATTTTGGAGCGGCCCAATGTCTACTTTTGTCTCCCGTTTGTTTTTAATGTATTTAAAGAAACTTTTACTATCATTCCTAATGTTACTGGCTAGCCTACCTTCATATTTGATCCTCTCCTTCCTTATTTCTCTCTTTGTTATCCTCTGTTTGTTTTTGTAGCCTTCCCAATCTTCTGACTTCCCACTACTCTTTGCCACATTATAGGCTCTCTCTTTTGCCTTGATGCATTCCCTGACTTCCTTTGTCAGCCATGGCTGCCTAATGCTCCCTCTGATAACCTTTCTTTTCTTTGGGATGAACCTCTGCACTGTGTCCTCAATTACTCCCAGAAACTCCTGCCATTGCTGTTCTACTGTCTTTCCCACTAGGCTCTGCTTCCAGTCGATTTTCATCAGTTCCTCCCTCATGCGCCTGTAATTACCTTTATTTAACTGTAAAACCTTTACATCTGATTCTACCTTCTTTCTTTCAAATTGCAGACTGAATTCTACCATATTATGATCACTGCTTCCTAAGTGTTCCCTTACTTTAAGGTCTTTTATCAATTCTGGCTCATTACATAACACTAAGTCCAGAATAGCCTGTTCCCTCGTGGGCTCCATCACAAGCTGTTCCAAAAAGCCATCCTGTAAACATTCAATGAATTCCCTTTCTTTGGGTCCACTGGCAACATTATTTACCCAGTCCACCTGCATATTGAAGTCCCCCATGATCACTGTGACCTTGCCTTTCTGACATGCCCTTTCTATTTCGTGGTGCATTTTGTGCCCCTGGTCCTGACCACTGTCAGGAGGCCTGTACATAACTCCCATTATGGTTTTTTTGCCTTTGTGGTTCCTCAACTCTACCCACACAGACTCCACATCGTCTGACCCTATGTCGTTTAGTGCTATTGATTTAATTTCATTTCTAATTAACAAGGCAACCCCGCCCCCTCTACCCACCTCTCTGTCTTTTCGATAGGTTGTAAATCCCTGGATGTTTAACTGCCAGTACTGAACCCCCTGCAACCACGTCTCTGTGATGCCTACCACATCATACCTG
This sequence comes from Scyliorhinus canicula, assembly GCF_902713615.1. Lineage (NCBI taxonomy): Eukaryota > Metazoa > Chordata > Chondrichthyes > Carcharhiniformes > Scyliorhinidae > Scyliorhinus > Scyliorhinus canicula. The sequence continues at coordinate 61,662,302 of NC_052146.1, forward strand.
CCAGTCACAATCTGGGCCACAAGCTCAAATTAAAGAAGAAGTTTTGCCAGGGGCTTGATCTTCATCTGGGCATCTTGATAAAAGTAAAATTAGATGAATTGGGAACTTTAAGGAACTTCATAGATTTTGTGACACTCTTCAAATCATGATTTGGGGCAAGTAATTTGCTGCAATTTGAAAGCCGAGTTCTTTTGTTGCAGCCCACATGTACCCCCCAACCGAGGGTGGCATCGTGGCACAGTGGTAACTACTGTTGCCTCACGGCGCCAAGGACCCGGGTTCAATCCCGGCCCGTGTCTGCGTGGGTCTCACCTCCACAACCCAAAATATGTGCAGGGTAGGTGGGTTGGCCATGCTTAATTTTCCCTTAATTGGAAATTCTTTTAAAAAATGTATCCCCCAGCCTGCATAATTAAAACAGGAGCATGTGATAACCCGGGCAACCCACTCACAAACTCCTCCAACCACCCTCCGCCTCACCTGTGACGGAGGCTGTAAGTCATACATTGGGGGCGCGATTCTCCCAAAACGGGAGAAATCGTAAGGCTGGCGTCAAACCCGGGTGGGTTTGACGCCAGCGCGCCCCTTCCCGACCGGGAACCGATTCTGGTCCCCGGTCGGGGCTAGCAGCCCGACGCCGTAAGCTCCGGCATCACGGGCTTAACGAATTTCGTTAAGCCCGCTTGCCGGAGTTAGCGCCGGCTGACGCGTCATATGACGTCAGCCGCGCATGCGCGGATTGGAAGACTCCAACCCGCGCATGCGCGGATGACGTCATCGTGTATTTGCGCGAAACCCGCGCATGCGCGGGCCAGGATGCCCCTCAGCCGCCCCGCGAATGGATACTGCGGGGCGGCGGAAGGAGAAAGAGTGGGCACGATTCTCCCAAAACAGGAGAAATCGTAAGGCTGCCGTCAAACCCGGGCGGGTTTGACGCCAGCGCGCCCCTTCCCGACCGGGAACCGATTCTGGTCCCCGGTCGGGGCTAGCAGCCCGACGCCGTAGGCTCCGGCATCACGGGCTTAACGAATTTCGTTAAGCCCGCTTGCCGGAGTTAGCGCCGGCTGACGCGTCATATGACGTCAGCCGCGCATGCGCGGATTGGAAGACTCCAACCCGCGCATGCGCGGATGACGTCATCGCGTATTTGCGCGAAACCCGCGCACGCGCGGGCCGGGATGCCCCTCAGCCGCCCCGCGAATGGATACTGCGGTGCGGCGGAAGGAGAAATAGTGCGCGGGCATCGGGCCCGCTGCCCGCGATCGGTGCCCACCGATCGCGGGCCCATGGCACCCTTGGTACGGCCGTGGTACTGCCGTGCCAATCGGTGCCATGGTTATAAAAAGCGAGTTGTTCCCGCCGTTTTTACGAACGGCCAGACCAGGTGTGTTTGCCGTTCGTAAAAACAGCGTAAAGGGCTGGGACTTCGGCCCATCTAGCAGCTGTGAATCGCTGCCGGCCGTAAAAAAACGGCGGCAGCGATTCGTGTCGGGAGTTGGGCGGGGGGGGGGGGGGGGGGGGGGGCGAGAATAGCGGGAGGGCGGGAAAAATGTCGGGAAGGCCCTCCCGCTATTCTCCGACCCGTCGTGGGGGGCGGAGAATCACGCCCTGGGTTCCTCAGTCACCTGAGAACTCATTTTTAGTGTGAAGGCAAATCATCCTCAACCCTGATGGACTGCTTAAGAGGAAGTAGAATTAAAACAGTATAATTAGCCATTTAATCCATCCCTATTTATTTCATTCCTTGCTGTGTGAGGACCGACGGCCTCGTTTCCCTACATTAGCAAATTGACTAGATTTCAAAAGCACTTCATTAACTGTAAAGTGTTTTCAGATGCCTTAGGTCATGCAAAGTGTTTTTTAAATGTGAGCACTTAAAAGTACGTGGCAATTTTAACTTTTGGCAACAGTGTGACACAGGCAATATTGAGATCTGCCGCTGCCTGTTCTAGACCTCTCCTGGCCGATCCCTTAAGCAAAACCTACATACAGATCTGTGGTCATTATCACACGGCTGCTTGTGGGTGCATCTGTTTACCATCCTTCATTGTCCTTGAGAAGGTGGTGGTGAGCTGCCTTCTTGAACCGCTGCAGTTCATGTGGTGTGGGTACACCCAATGTGCTGTTAGGAAGGAGTTTCAGGAGTTAGATCCAGCGAAAGTGAAGAAACAGCGATATATTTCCAAGACAGGATAGTGAGTAACCTGGAGGGGCACATTCAGGTGGTGGTGTTCCCATGTATTCGCTGCCCTTGACCTTCTGGTGGTAGCAGTTGCGGGTTGAGAAGGTGATGTCTGAGGAGCCTTGGCGAGTTACTGCAGTGCATCTTGTAGATGGTACTCTCAGCTGCCATGGTATGCCAGTGATGTGGGTATTGAAGGTAATGGATGGGGGGCCCATCAAGTGGGCTGCTTCATCCTGGATGGCATCAAGCTTCTTGAGTGTTGTCGGAGCTGCACTCAATCAGTCAAGTGGAGAGTACGCCATGACACACCTGACTTGTGCCTTGTGGATGGTTGTCAGGCTTTAGCGAGTCAGGAAGTGAGTTACTCGCTGCAGAATTCGGAGTCTCTGACCTGATTCTTGTAACCACAATATCTGCACTTCAAAATTAGATTTAAGAATGGAACTTTGTCCAATATGGAATGGTTTAGATTTCTGACATAACTGCTTTTAATGGGAAGCTATACAAGTACAGGAGGGACACAGGATATGCAGATATGGTTTGATAAAATAGTGTGGGAGGATAAACTCAGGTATGGACCAGGCCACGTGGGCCTGTTTCTGTGCTGTACATGTTATGAGCCTACTTGCTAGACGTAATTGAGAGCAGACAGGAAAACAGGGTAGAATAGACAAAATTCTGAAGATTCTGGGAGTGATTTACACTGCGTGGTGCAGTGGTTAGCACTGTTGCCTACGGTGCTGAGGACCCGGGTTTGATCTCGGTCCCGGGTCATTGCCTGTGTGGAGTATGCACATTCTCCCCGTGTCTGCGTGGGTTTCATCCCCAGAACCCAAACATGAGCTGGTTGGGTGGATTGGCCATGCTAAATTACCCCTTGATTGGGAAAAAATTGTTGGGTACTCTAAAATAATTTTTTTTTTAAATGAGCCGAAATTGCAGCACTCATGAAGATTGCTGTTATTATTATGATGAAATCTATGTTAAATGATTTGGGACTGGGCGGCATGGTGGTGCAGTGTTTAGCACTGCTGTCTCACGGCGCTGAGGGCTTAGATTCGATCCTGGCCCTGGGTCATTGTCTGTGTGGAGTTTGCATATTCTCCCTGTGTCTGCATGGGTCTCACCCCCACAACCCAAATATGTGCAGGGTAGGCCGATTGGACACTCTAAATTGACCCTTAATTGCAAAAGAAAGGAATTGGGTACTTTAAATTAAAAAAATGCCTTGGGATGCTTCAGGAAATGAAGCATACTTTCTATTGCAAGTTCTTTCTTTCTAAAATTAGAATTCAATTGTAATTCAAAAACCTAGGCCTAATTGAGAGCAGACAGGAAAGCAGGATAGAATAGACAAAATTCTGAAGTTTCTGGGAGTGATTTACACTGCGTGGTGCAGAACAGCAATCAGAGAGTGTTCCAGTGACACCACAGACTATAGAGAGAATAATTCCAAGCAGATGATGATTTGGTTGCTGATCCATGTTGCGTTCACCTCAATCTCGGCCAGGAAAGCAGCCAACATGCTTTAACAAGTAGAAAGAGGAACCTGTGGGACAGTACCCCAGCAAGGGTCATTGGGGTAGATTGTTACCTGAAGTTTGGTCAGAAAGCAGGTGGTCGTGGACATGCAAATTTTCTTTTCGTTGATTTTGTGATCGATCTTTCATTTTCTGCCTTTGCTGAGAACTAAAATCGACAACAGTGCCTCCAGAAGAGCAGGAGTGATAATTGGGGGGAGGGAAATAGAATGCAAGGTTCTCCATTTTGCAACTCTGAGGAAGACAGTGTTATCGGACAGTGCTAAAGTCTCTCAGATTGAGGTTGACTTTCTACAGTGGGAAATTAGTAATGCAACCATCAACACGTGGTTAAGAAATTTCTCTCCTCACTATTTTAATAAAGATATTAGATCATTTAAATGAACTTGATTAATGCCAATACTGTCAGCTTGGTTCCATTGGTAACACTCTCGCTTGATTTAGAATGTCATGGGTGCAAGTTCCACTTCAGAACTTGAGTGTATCACCTTTGTTGACATTTGTGTTATTGCCGGGGGCGCACTGCATTATTGAAGTTGCCCTGTTTCAGATGAGACATTAAATTGAGGCCCTGTTTGCACAGATTGATAACCTGTTGTGATATGCCTTTGAGCGATGGCAGCATCACTAGAATGGAAGTATTTCCCTTCACTAGAAGGGAAGTTTCATTTCATTCATTTTCAAGTGTGTCACATGATTCACTCTCACTTTTGTCTTTGTGCAGAGCGCATAGACACAAGCTTTGTACCCATGTATCTGCTCTCACGTGCCTAGTCTTTAAAGAAATGAACTCACCATGTGATTACACAATCCCTTATGAGCAAACGATACCTTTATATCATTATAATAACATGGCATAATCAATGCCATGGCACTGTTTAAAGAAGAGCTTAGAACTGTCCCACTGTCCTAGCCCAAATATATGCCATAACCCAGACCACCAGAAAAGAGATTAGCTTGTCATTTATTGCATTTGATGACATATTCAAAACAAATCCAAACAGTTAAACACTTTGATAAGGTGCTATTAAGTTATTTGAGCTAAAATAGCAGAGAAAGAAATTTCACTTGAATGCATTAGTAATTACAATTCTACAGCTTCATTTCAATTCATTTGTGTCAGAGGATATCTAGCTCACCCATGCTCAAAAACATTCAAATAAACTTCCAACAAATTATCTTGATCATTCTCTGCTAAGCCCCAGATACATAACATTCGTGGTTAATACTGTGAAATGCTATAAAACTGCAAAAATTGAGTTTTATTTTCTCAGGGAATGCTGTTTCTTAAAGGTTGCCAACAAATGCTATTTGTTTACGTCTGATAAAAGCTGCGGGCAAATCTAAACGAGTTTTTAAAAAAAGGGGGGAATGTTTTCTCAACTGTGTTTAGGATTCAGTGGAAAGAGCCTCAAGCTTTCAATTGTTTACTAACCTTTTCTTGATTATTTTCTAAAGCAGTGCATTGCTACACCGTGTCTTCAGGCAAGTTCCACTGATCTCATTAAGCTGTTTCAAAAGATAACAGGATTGCTGAAAAGAAACCTCAGCAATATTTTAACACAAACTTTAATGAAAAGCCTCGTCGTATTTTTGGATTGATATCTAGGCACACCTCTGTATGAACTGATGGATTAATGCTGTGTGGTACAGAATGGTAGAACTCCATTTTGCACAAGTGATTCCACATTTGGCCAGTTCCGAGACTTGTCCATCAGGACAGATTTTAGGTGAAAATTGAATTTCTATTCCCTATGGCTCTGCTGTTGGAGTCATTGAGTAGTCCATAGGATTTGATTTCCTGCACTGACTTCAGAGCTTGATCGTGGTGGTGGGAGAGGGGTGGGGTGGGGGTGGGGTGGGGGATGGCAGGGAGAAAAAGGGGGGCTTTGGAAGCCATTGGTGTTCCTGCAGCTGGAATTTGGTGCATTGTGGACAGGGCTGTGCTCCATCCAAATACCAACTGTGACCACATTGCCTGGTGATATCATCTGTCTTAAATCAAGACAGAAGAATAATCACGCAAGGAAGATACTAACAACTGTCTGGTAATGAGGCAGACTTGATTAGGGACCTTAAGGTGTCGGAACCCTGCGGGAGCGGTGACCCCAATATGATAGAATTTACCCTGCAGTTTGAGAGGGAGAAGCTGCAATCAGATGTAACGGTATTACAATTAAATAAGGGTAACTACAAAGACATGAGGGAGGAGCTGGCCAGAGTTGATTGGAGAAGGAGACTAGCAGAGAAGACAGTGGAACAGCAATGGCAGGAGTTTTTGGGGGTTATTAGGGAGGCACAACAGAAATTCATCCCAAGGAGGAAGAAACGTGCTCAGGGGTGGACAAGGCATCCATGGCTGACTAGGGTTGTCAAGGTACAGCATAAAGGCTAAAGAAAAGGCATACAAAGTGGCAAGGATTAGTGGGAAGCTAGAGGACTGGGAAGCCTTTAAAAGCGAACAGAGGACAACTAAAAAAGCAATAAGTGGGGAGAAGATGAATCACGAGTGCAAGCGAGCTAGTAATATAAAGGAAGATAGGAAGAGTTTTTTTCAATATATAAAAGGTAAGAGAGAGGCAAACATAGACATTGGACCACTGGAAAACATGGCTGGAGAAGTAATAATAGGAAGCAAAGAAATGGCAGACGAACTGAATAATTACTTTGCATCAGTCCTCACGGTGGATGACACCAGTGGGATGCCAGAGCTCCAGGAGAATCAGGAGGCAGAGGTGAGTGTAGGGGCCATCACTAAGGAGAAGGTTCTGGGGAAACTGAAAGATTTGAAGGTGGATAAGTCACCAGGACTGGATGACTACACCCCAGGGTCCTAAAATAGATAGTTGAGGAGATTGTGGAGGGATTGGTAATGATCTTTCAGGAATCACTGGAGGCAGGAAGGGCCCCAGAGGACTGGAAAGTGGCAAATGTAACACCACTGTTTAAGAGGGAAGGGAGGCAGAAGACGGGAAATTATAGGCCGGTTAGCCTGACTTCAGTCATTGGTAAGATTTTAGAGTCTTTTATTAAAGATGAGATCGCTAAGTACTTGGAGGTGCATGGCAAAATAGGACTGAGTCAGCATGGCTTTATCAAAGGGGGTCGTGTCTGACATATTTGTCAGAGTTCTTTGAGGAGGTGACAAGGAAGTTAGACAAAGGAGAATCAGTGGAAGTGATTTATTTAGATTTCCAGAAGACCTTTGACAAGGTGCCGCACAGGAGACTGTGAAATAAGTCAAAAGCCCATGGTGTTAAGGGTAAGATCCTGGCATGGATAGAGGTTTGGCTGACTGGCAGAAGGCAGAGAGTGGGGATAAAAGTGTCTTTTTCAGGATGGCAGCCAGTAACTAGTGGTGTGCCTCAGGGGTCTGTGCTGGGACCACAATTTTTCACAAAATACAAAAATGATCCGGAAGAAAGAACTATTGCTAAGTTTGCAGATGATAGATCTGTCGAGGGACAGGTCGTATTGAGGAAGCAAGAGGGCTGCAGAAGGATTTGGACAAGCTAGGAGAGTGGGCAATGAAGTGGTAAATTAAATTCAATGTGAAAAAGTGTGAGGTTATGCACTTTGGAAGGAGGAATTTAGGCATAGACTATTTTCTAAATGGGGAAATGCTTCGGAAAGCAGAAGCGCAAAGGGACTTAGGAGTCCTTGTTTACGATTCTCATAAGGTTAATCTGCAGGTTCAGTCAGCAGTTAGGAAGGCAAATGCAATGTTAGCATTCATGTCAAGAGGGCTAGAATACAAGAGCAGGGATGTACTTCTGAGGCTGTATAAGGCTCTGGTCAGACCCTATTTGGAGTATTGTGAGCAGTTTTGGGCCCCGTATCTAAGGAAAGATGTGCTGGCCTTGGAAAGGGTCGAGAGGAGGTCTACAAGAATGATCCCTGGAATGAAGAACTTGTCGTATGAGGAATGCTTGAGGACTCTGGGTCTGTACACGTTGGAGTTCAGAAGGATGAGGGAGAATCTTATTGAAACTTACAGGATACTGCGAGGCCTGGATAGAGTGGACGTGGAGAGGATGTTTCCACTTGTAGGAAAAACTAGAACCAGAGGACACCATCTCAGACTAAAAGGATGATCCTTTAAACTGAGATGAGGAGGAATTTCTTCAGCCAGAGGGTAGTGAATCAGTGGAACTCTTTATCGCAGAAGGCTGTGGAGGCCAAATCACTGAGTGTCTTTAAGACGGAGTAGGTAGGTTCTTGATTAATAAGGGGATCAGTGGTTATAGAGAGAAGGCAGGAGAATCGGAATGAGAAAATATCAGCTATGATTGAATGGCAGAGCAGACTCGATGGGCCGAGTGGCCTAATTCTGCTCCTATGTCTTATGGTCTTATGGTGCCTGTGGAACTATTTTCTGCCAAAAAAGGCAACATTTCACAACACAAGACTGGACATTTGGCAGAAGTAGGAAAAAAAAGCAAACATAATCTGAGAGAGTTTATGGGCTGGATTCCCCGTTGGTGGGATCCTCCGTTTCGCCGGCAGCGCACTCACGCCCATGGATTTCTCGACGGTTTGGGGGTGCCCACAATGGGAAACCCCATTGACCGGCTACCGGGATGGGGGGGGGGGGGGCGGGTGCGGCGAGAGGGAGAATCCACCCTCTGTATTACGATAGATCATGGAAAAATTGCACAATACATGCAAACACATGCAAAGACAAGTGGGTACAAGTGGGCAACATTACACAGCAATGGAGATTATACCTATTTTTGCAGGTTGACTTGAAGGAACAAGGAGTTGGGGTATACCTTTTAATGTTTTATGGGCAATATCTCAGATATTTTACGGAGGTAAGTGTGGGGGATTGTTGGGGAGAGCAGTGTGGTAGCATTGTGGCAGAAGGGCTATTATGAACAGGTGACAGGTAGCACAATTTACCTTGTTATGGACCTATTAAGGCCAACTGGTCCCCAGAGAGAGAGTGGAGGGCACTGTAGTTGCCTGGTTGCAGCTCCCAGAGAGGGCAGAGTTCCAGGCAGGCCTCCCTGCCTGCTTCATTTCAGCCGCACAACATTGTCCTCCCCTTGCCCAAAACCCTGCCTCGCTCCTCTCCCCCAACCCCAAGTAGATTTTTTATTTCACACTTTAAAACGTTGGAGAAAGAGTGCCTCCATCTTGAGACACTTTCCCTCACTTTCCTTAAAAGGCCAGCTTCTACTCCTTCAGTGCTCGAGGCCCTCCAACTTTGACAGTCCACTGTCCTTAATTGGATGCCATGGCCACCCTCTGACCACTTATCGCGCAATTAGGGGAAAATCAGGGTTGAGTGACAGTTCACCACGTAGTGTGATTTCTGAGCCTCATTTGAGCCTGACAACGGGGCCCTGAAGCCTGCAGAGAAAATCCTGCTCTCCACCTCCCAAGGCCTACCTTTCTCAATTGGGTGGGCAGGGTCAGTGTTGGCATTGGAAAACCAACACCTAAAATCCTGTCCACTGTCAATGGAAACGGCTTATTGAAAAATATACATTTTAGGGGGAATCATAAGGTGCACAGAGCAGATAGGGAGAAAGTGTTCCCACTCATAAAAGGATCAAGAACAAAAGGGTGCAGATTTAAAGTGATTTGCAAAAGAAACAAGTGCAGTGTGAGAAAACCCGTTCTCACACGAGTGGTATGGGTCTGGAATGCGCTGCCTGGAAGTGTGGTGGAGGCAGGTTCAATGAGGCGTTCAAGAGGACAATGGATGATTACTTTAATAGAAACAATGTGCAGGGGTACAGGGAAAAAGCAGGGGCATGGCACTAAGTCATGGTGCTCGTTTGGACAGCCAGTGCAGACATGATGGGCCGCGTGCACCCCATGCAAGAAGCTAGAAACAGAGGGCGGGATTCTCCCGTACCCGGCGGGGTGGGGGTCCTGGTGGACGGAGTGGTGTGAACCACTCCTGCATCGGCCCGCCCCAAAGGTGCGGAATCCTCCGCACCTTCAGGGGCTAGGCCGGCGGAGGAGTGGTTTGCACCCCTGCCGGCCGGCGTGGTAGGCCTTTGGCGCCACGCCAGCCGGGGCCGAAGGGACTCCGCTGGCTGTTGCGGGTCCGCGCATGCACAGGAGCATCAGCGGCTGCTGACGTCATCCCCGCGCATGCGCAGGGGGGGTTCACCTACGTGTTGGCCATCGCGGAGCCTGACACGGCCGAGGCGTAGGAAAAGAGTGCCCCCACGGCACAGGCCCGCCCGCGGATCGGTGAGCCCTGATCGCGGGCCAGGCCACCGTGGGGTCATCTCCCGGGGCCAGATCGCCCCCCCCCCCCCCCCCCCCCCAGGACCCCGGAGCCCGCCCTCACCGCCAGGTCCCGCCGGTAAGGGACCTAGTCTAATTTACGCCGGCGGGACTGGCAAAGAACCAGCGGGACTTCGGCCCATCGCGGGCTGGAGAATCGCCGCTGTGAGCAGCCGCCGACTGGCGCGGCGCGTTTTCCGCCCCCGCCGAATCTCCGGTGCCGGCAGGGACGGGTTTCACGCTGCCCCCCCCGGTGATTCTCCGACCCGGCGGAGGGGTCGGAGAATCCCGCCCAGAGTATTTCGCGAGGGAATCTTAATATATTTCATAAAATTGTGGGATTTATGGTCATGAGCCTTCACATTGTGGCCTCTTGAACCCATTAGGTAGTCTGTTTCAATGACCACCACTGTAATTTATTCCACATGTCTTTACCCTTTGTGTAAATTCTTTGATTGTCCAGGAATGTTATCTTGCTGCAAACTACCCAACGTGGTGACAACCGTCCCCATTGAACCCTCATGCTCAATTTTCCTAAAAATATACCAAACCATTTCTGTTCTTCCGTTTAAGGTAAAAAAAAACTTTAATAACATGGGACCAAACTGAAACTGATGTTTTTATCATGGGTCAGCAAGGATCTCTGCCCTGTGAACCATGGAAAAGTCCTTCCAGAATTCCTGCTTTTATAATCCCTTTGCTTTTGAATTTACTCTGAATCAAAATAAACACAGGTAATAATGTCTGAGAATAATACAAGATTCAAAGCTAAAAAACATGCCAAATTTCACATGCAAAGTTTAATTTCTCACACATGTAACTTGCTGTATTTGCTTAATAAAGCATTGTATTTGCGCTGTCATTTTCAAGATTGTTTTTATTCGTTCACGGGATGTGCGCGTCGCTGGCCAGCCCAGCATTTACTGCCCGTCTCTAATTTCCCTTGAGAAGGCGGTGGTGAGCTGCCTTCTTAATAATAATAATAATCACTTATTGACACAAGTAAGCTTCAATGACGTTAGTGTGAAAAGCCCCTAGTCGCCAAATTCTGGCGCCTGTTCGGGGAGGCTGGAACGGGAATTGAACCCACGCTGCTGGCATTGTTCTGCATTACAAGCCAGCTACTTAGCCCACTGTGCTAAACCAGCCCCTTCTTGAAACGCAGCAGTCCGTATGGTGGGCAGGTACAATCACAGTACTGTGAGGGACGGAGTTCCAGGATTTTAACCCAGCCACAGAGAAGGAACGGCAATACAGTTCCAAGTCAGGATGGTGAATAAAGAAACTGAATATTATTTAACTGGAGAAATACTTCAGAAAGCTGCAACACAGAGGAATTTGGGGGCCCTTGAGCCTAAATCACAAAAAGCTAGCATGTAAATACAGCAGGTAATCAGGAAGGCAAATAGAATGTTGGCCTTTATTTCAAAGGGAATGGAGTATACAAGTATACAAGCCTTGCTAAACTATACGAGGTACCAGTTAGACCACAATTGGAATATTGTGAACATTTTTAGTCCTTTTATCTGAGGGAAGATATACTGGCATTGACTAGTTCCAATAGGTTGATCCAGGATATGGAAGGATTTTCTTATGAGGAGAGGTTGAGTAGGTGAGGCCTGTACTCATTGGAAATTAAAAGAATGAGAGGCAACCTTATTGAAACATATAAGACGGGATTCTCCAAGCTCGCGCTGGGTCGGAGAATTGGCCGTGACGCGATTCTCCGGCGACCAGAGAATCGGCGCCTATCACACCTACACGGTCGCCACGGCGCTGGTCAGGGGCCGCTGAAAGAGGCCCCTGTGGCGATTTTCCGCTGGTGACTGGCAGGCCCCCGTGGCGATTCTCCACGGATGACCGGCCGAACACCCGCCATGTTCCGTTGAGTACCACCGGCGTGGTTTCAACCTGGTCCCCGGACCCACAGCTGCAGTGGGTGTCCTGGTGGGGGGGGTAGGGAGATCTGACTCCGGGGGGGCCTCCACAGGTCCAGACCCACGATCAGGGGCTTCCGATCGGCGGGCGTCCGCGATCTGGAGGGGGCCTACCTCCTTCTGCACTGGCCTGCTGTAGGTCTCCGACATGTTGCTCCGCGCCTGCGCGGAGACGGCAACCACGTGCATGCGCCGGCGTGGAGACGCCATCGCGCACCTGCGTGGACCCACGCCGGATGTGCAGGGCCGCCTTTCGGTGCTGGAGCAGCGCACAGCACTCTGCCGCCGTGCTAGCCCTCTGAAGACCGCTGAGTTGCTGGGCCATGAGGCCCATTGACACCGGCATACACCGCTCCGGTGTTTACGCTGGCGTCAACACTTGGCCGGGATTTCGGAGAATCCCGGCCATCGGATCCTCAGGTGGCTTGACAGGCTAGATGCTCAAGAGATTGTTTCTTCTTGTGGGAGAGTCTCGGACTCGAGGCCATAATCTCAGAGTAGGGGCTCACCCATTTTAGGCAGAGATGAGGAGAAATTTCTTCTCTCAGAGGATAGTGCACTCGTGGAATTCTTTACCACAGAGAAATATGGAGGCTGGGTCATTAAGTACGTTGAAGGCTGAGGTAGACAGATTTTTAATCATTAAGGGAATCAAGAGTTTTGGGTATCAAGGAAAGGGGAGTTGAGGATTATCATATCAGATCAGTCATGGTCTCATTGAGTGGCGGAACAGACTTGATGGGTCGAATGGCCTGCTTCTGATCCTATGTCTTATGATCTTATTGTGAGTGGCTTGGAGGGGAACATCCAGGTGGTCGTATTCCCATGCGTCGGCCGCCTTTGTCCTTCTAGATGGTGGTGGTCATGTGTTTGGAAAGTGTTGTCTAAGGAGGCTTGGTGAGTTCCTGCACTGCATCTTGTAATAGAACATAGAACATACAGTGCAGAAAGAGGCCATTCGGCCCATCGAGTCTGTACCGACCCACTTAAGCCCTCCTTCCACCGTATCCCCGGAACCCAATACCCCTCCTAAACTTTGGGGTCTCTAAGGGCAATTTAACATGGCCAATCCACCTAACCTGCACATCTTTGGACTGTGGGAGGAAACCGGAGCACCCGGAGGAAACCCACGCAGTCATGTGGGGAACGTGCAGACTCCGCACAGACAGTGACCCAAGCCGGGAATCGAACCTGAGACCCAGTGCTATCCACTTGTGCTACAGTGCTGCCCTGTAGATGGTACATGCTACTGACACTGTGATCCGTGATGGAGGGAATGAATGTTTGCGGATGAGGTGCCAATTAAGCTTTACCCCGGATAGTGTTGAGTTTCTTAAGTTACTGTGATGAAATCTGGAATATACTGCCTGAGAGTGTGATGGAGGCAGAGTTGATTGTAGTTTTCTAAAGGGGATTGTATAAGCACCTATCAGATAGGCTGGCAACTCCAATAGAACTCTGGAACTCAGTAAGGGGCACTGCTGGGACTGCAAGGAAGGCCATGGAGAAATGGGATGGCATCTGGATTGAGGTAACCCCTGGGAAGTTTAGGGCAGAAAGTGATAGAGCAACCCAGGGATAGGTGTGTGACGATGGGTTTTGGAGACCAGATGGGGAGGAACGAAGTGGGGATGAGGTGGGGGTAACATCTTGGGGTGCACTGTGCCCAATGCACACAGAGCTCCCTGAAAGGACATCTTCCCCATCTCTTTTAAACATTTGTGTATAAGATAACAGCCTGTCCACCTCCGCCCACATACTCATGCCGGCCCTGTTATGGTATGGCTCAGAAGAGACAGATCAATTGACTTGGTAACAAGCTTAAATTACTTATTAATTATTTATTAATAATGGTGGGTGGGCTGCCAATTGTGGTGTCCGCCCACCTACCTTATTCTGGGGACAGCTCGGGTATGGGTGAGATGCTGGTGGGCTAGTCATGCCTCGTATTTGATGTGCATCCCTGCACACCCCATCATGTACACACCTGGCGGAGGTGGAGGATGCAGGGGTGGGAGGGTGATATTCAGCCAAAGAATTCTTCTAAAGTACCACAGAACCATAGAATTCCTGAAGTGCAAAAGGAGGCCATCCAACCGATGGCCATACAATCGAGTCTGTACTGATCCTGTACTGATCCTCTGAAAGAGCACCCTACCACAGCCCACTGCCGTGCTCTGCCCTAGCCCCCAAACTCCACCTGACCTATGCATCCCTGGACAGTAAGGAGCAATTTACCATGGCCAATCCACCTAACCTGCCCATCTATGGACTGTAGAAGGAAACCCACACAGATACAGGGAGAAATTGTAAACTCCACACAGATGGTCACCCAAGGCTGGAATTGAACCCGGGTCCCTGGCGCTGTGAGGCAGCAGTGCTAGCCACTGTGCCACATAGTTGCAGATTCATGAGCTTTGTTTCAAAAAGAAATGCTGATTTGGCGGTGTGCCTTCATTTGTCAAGACTAGTGATGTAATGATTGGGCACAGTACAAGGTGTGACATGACCACAAGAGTCAAAGAAAGCTGAAGCACTTTAGGAATGACAAAAATCTTGCCCGACTGAACATTCTTTCCTCCTAAACTACACTTTGTCTTCATTACTTTTCTTCGGCATGCTTAAAACACGTTCTTCAAATATGTTACTTGCTGTGCATTGTAAATAAAAAGCAACTTGCAATGGGATCTGAATTATAATTAACATGCTGCAGTGAGCATTGACAGCACTTCCGTTTGGTTTCCGAAGTTAAGCCAGCTTTGCAGGGCAATACAATGAAGGAGAATTGGATAAGGTACTTGATCCAAGCGCAATTCTCAGAAACCCCATAGCGAAAAGCCTGTGAATTCCATTGTAGCTCAGTGAGGCTTCGGGTAATTCAGAGCTCTCTGTTTACCCCCAAGCTCACACTTTATTGGTTATCGCAATCACACCACTGACACCAGAAACCGAGTATTTCATTCCTTGACAGGTCTTCACCTGGAGAGACGCAGCGGTTATGAAAGGATCAAAGCCATGTTCCCGGGGTGTTCACACTAGAACAGAGAATGATTTATCAAGGACAGTCCCTTGGGTGAGCTTAGGTACCAGCTGTGCAATACCAGCAGAGACAATAGGTCCCTCAGTTCTTGAAATTACAGGTATTCCTGATTACAGAGCCGGTCCTCGAGTTACAGCTGGATAATAAGAGCAAGCAGTCTTGCTAGCGACACCGAGTCAGACAGGGTGGAGTCTGTTCTCAGGCACATCAAGAGGCTCCTTTTTTTAAACCAAGAAAAAGTGATAAAGGTGTAAGTATCAAGTCCAGACAGGCGACAGGAATCAGCCCCTCTCTCTCTCTCTCTGCAAAACTCTGAGAGGGGCATCTACAAGGACAGAGAAAGTGGCAGAGGCATGAGTGCACCGTTTCATGTCTGAGAAAGCCATCTGTTTGAAGAGCAAACAAGGAGATCCCCCATTCCAAGTTGAGCAGCTGATTGATCTGCAAACAAATACGCGGTTACAGTTTCACCAACACTTTTGCATCGATGGAACGGTGTTTCTGAAGTGCACCCATGTAAAAGGTATAACTTGGGAGTCAGGCCTCATCTGGCTATCAAGCACAGCAAAGCTGTAACTACCAGGTCACCAACAGGAGGCCAACACGGGTGCAGTCCAATCCGGCCGCATGAGAAACCACATTTTAAGGGTTCTCAAGTGGCCTGCTCAAACCTTCATAAACTTACCTTGTAATGTTCTGAATGTCAGAAAAAGGTGAACAATATCACCCATGAACACCTAGTACTAGCTGCCCAGGAGTGTAACATACAGATAAGTCTTCCACTCCACTGATACAGATATCGAAACAAAGATATCCCCGCCTCTCATATGATATTGAAGGATATCACATACAGGCTAGGATGGGTATAGTGCAGGGGTGGGCAAACTTTTCCGCGCAAGGGCCACATTCAGAAATTCACAATTTTAAAGGGCCGCATAGTATAATAGGTAAAATAATTAATATTTCAAATAGCCAAAATAAAAGGTTTTTAAAGAAAAAAAACAATTAATTTGTATTAATTAATATTTTAAAGAAGAAACTTCACATGAAACACATGTTGTACCGAGCAATGATCACCCTACTCAAGTCAACGTATCCACCCTATACCAGTAACCCAACAGCCCCCCCCCCCCCCCCCCCATTAACCTTATAAAAAAAAATTTTAAAAAATAAAATAAAAAAAAAAAACACTTTTTTTTAATGATTTGATCTTGGTGGGCCGCATAAAGACCTTTGGCGGGCCGCATGCGGCCCGTGGGCCGTAGTTTGCCCACCCCTGGTATAGAGGGATACTGCACAAGGAAGTGCTGAGGGTTTTGGCCAAGGTTGGTATCATGAATGGTGCAGGCTTGAAGGGCCGAAGGGCTTATTCCTGTGCTGTATTATTTTTTGTTCTTCAAGGCGTCGTGACATGGGGAGTTGGAGAATTGCATTATACATGCACTCTCCCATAAACAAATCTTATCACAGAATCACAGAATCTTTACAGTGCATCCATTCAGTCCATCAAATCTGTACTGTCTTTCTGAAAGAGCATTCTACCTAGTACCACCCCCCTGCTTTTCCCTGTAAGCTTGCACATTCTTTCTTTTCATACAGCAATCCAATTTCCTTTTGAATGCTACGATCAAACCTGCCTCCACCACCTTTTCAGAAGGTTTGTCCCAGATTGCAACCATCCTCTGGGAGAAAAATGTTTTCCTCACACCATTTTTACTCCTTTTGCCAATTATCTTGGCGGGTTTCCCTATGCCTGACGCCGATATCGTAATCAGCGATCCGGGCAGAGAATCCCTTCCGATGCCCAAGTTAGGGGCAGCGCCGATTTGACACCGATTTTCGAGTCTCTGCCCTCTCTGGAATGGTGTCATCGAGCTGCGCAGGGCACGCCGCATGCCGTTGGAACGGTGTTGGCGCATCATCAGAAGGCCCGCCCGTAAGCTCTGCCCCCAATGGGCCGTGTGGTCTGAGCGGTCGGGAACCCGGCATGGCGCCTGCGGACTGCGTCCAGCACCGCCTCAGTTGGCCGGGAGCCATGCAGTTGACCGGGGGGAGCTTCCATGAGGGCTGGGGGACTCGTGGTGGGGGGTGGCCAAGTGGTGGCCAGGTGTTGTCTTGTGGGGCCGTATTTGGCAAGTCGGGTCTGCGCACAGCCGGCTCCATTTTGCATGGCGCGACCGTTGCAGGCCGTCACCGTGCGTATGCGAGGCCAGAGACCCGGCCATTCTCCGGCTGTTTTTGGCACGGGGGCCGGGTGTTTTACCGAGCGCTGCTGGCAGCCCCTCACTGGTCTCGGAATCGGTGAGGGTTTAGTGACGATTTTGGCGTCGTAAAATGCCACAGTTCCCACGCTGGCGTCAGCAATTAGCCGCAGAAACAGAGAATCCAGTCCCATGAATCTGCGCTGACTAGTTCTTTTGAGTGGGTACAGTTTCTCACTATTTACCCTGTCCATACCTCTTGATACCACTATCAAGTCTCCTCTCAGTGTTCTTTTCTCCAAGGAAAACAATCCCAGCAGACATTTCCTGGCAGTGAGGTGGATTCTCGGCCTTGCGATGCCGGGAATACGAATTGCGATCAGGTGGAGAATCAGGCATCATGCGCAAATCGAAGTTTGTGCCTCGTGCCGGCGGGAACACGAGGCACAAACAGCATTTTCATGCACTTAAATGTAATTAGCGGGTTGGACACAGAATGCTCCGCCCTTCCGTGATGCTCCACCCCTCTCAGGTGTAAGTCACACAGGCGCGAATTAGTGCAAGTATTTACAAACGAGGACAGGGCGTCATTGCTGCTGAGGAGGAGAGAGAAGGAAGAACCTTTTAGAAAGTCTTCAAAATAATGTGTTTGGACTTCTGGTGGCGACATGTAGGTGGACATCACACATTAGGAGGTTCCCGCTAGACTCCTCGGATTTTGGCCCTTTTCACCGAGGGTGAAATCTGTGTGTAAACCTATCCAATAGAGTTGTGGGCATTCAAGGGTGTCAAAATCCCAAAGGAAGAATACTGGAAAAAAGGGAGCAAGTGTTAGTCCACCAGCAGAGTTGGCAACGAGAAAGAAAGAAATGGGAAAAATCAGTTAAAATGAAATGGGATGAAAACAAATGGGTCGAGATGGGGTAGAGCTAATCATATGAAGTTGTTGAATTCGATGTTGAGACTGGAAGGCTGTAGCGTGGCTAACAGGAAGATGAGATGTTGTTCCTCCAGTTTGCGTTGCGCTTCACTGGAACATTGCAGCAGGCCAAGGACAGACATGTGGGCATGGGAGCAGGGTCTTTTATTAAAATGGCAAGCAACAAGAAGGTCAGGGTTGTGAATGCGCACAGACCGAAGATGCTCAGCAAAGCGATCACCCAGTCTGCGTTTGGTCTCTCCGATACAGAGGAGACCACATTGGGAGCAGCGAATGCAGTAGACCAGATTGGAAGAGGTGCATGTGAAACACTGCTTAACCTGGAATGAGTGTTTTGGGCCTGGGATGTTAAGCATGGAAGAGTTAAAGGGGCAGGTGTTACACTTTCTGTGATTACATGGGAAGGTGCCATAGGTGATGGGAGAGGTACTGGGTATGATGGAGGAGTGGACTAGATTGTCTCGGAGAAAATGGTCTGTGCAGAATGCTGACAGAGGGAGTGAAGATAAGATTTGTTTGTTGGTGGCATCACGCTGGAGTTGGCAAAAATGGCGGAGGATTATGCTTTGCATACGGAGGCTGGTGGGATGAAATGTGAATTTCATTCTTGTCTTTCTTCATATATATTAAACCCCCCCATCTTATCCACCTTTCCTTATCCTTTCTCCCTTTGCCTCCCCCTTTCCCTCCCCCCACATCTATATCTGTCACAGCTTACCCTCTGATGTTAGTTTCTCTACTGTTTGGCCTTTCACACCTTTTGTTCTCTCTGGGGACTGCCATTAGCACGATTTCCCCTTGGTTTCTGTGGCTATTAGCACCCCAATTCCCTGGGTTTCTGTGGTTATGTCTCATCTTTCATTCTCACTCTACAGTATAAATATTTCCCACTTTCTCTGTCTGTTAGCATATCGGGGGTAGGAGCTGAGGTGAGGGGGTGGGTTTGGAGGGGACATGTGGAGGGTGAAGCTGAAGCACAACTTAGGGTCACCATGCAGCCTGTTGGATTTGCACGGGGATACTAATCTTGCTAACATGTCTACACGTCTTGTCTTTTCTCCACCTGCAGGGAATGAATTTCAGAGCACAGCCAGGAATGCTCGCTCTCTACCTGGCCACAGCTGCCATTGCGGAAGCACAGAGGCTGGAGGCACAGGGCCTGCTGGGGCAGAACCCTGCACAAGTGTGGCATGCCCCAGAAGAGCAGGGGCCAGTCAGTAAGACTCACGTGCCTACCTCCAACAGGCTGAGGAGGAGTTACGAAGGAGGCATCGGATGAGCGCATATGTATACCGTCGGCACGTGCCCTTCAAGGAGCTGTCGGACCACCTGTGCCACCAAAGAATTCCACTCACCAGAGAGAGCTTGCATCACCTGTGCCAGATGGTGCTGCACTTGGCACCATGGGGTTTGGAGGAGGAAACCCGCTCCCAGTGGCTGACAAGGTGATGGTTGCCCTGAACATTTATGCCTCTGGGTCTTTCCAAGGGCTGAGCGGGGAGCTGAGATCTCTCAGATATCTGCACACAGGTGCATTCGTGCTGTGACGAATGCCCTATGCGCCCAGACTGCATAAACGTCAGTCTGGACCAGGCACACCAGCATGCTCGGACAGCAGGATTCACCACCATTACTGACATGCCCCAGCGGGTGATCAATGTCCCCCTACAAGCGCCGGCTCAGCAGCGGCTTCATCAATCGGAAGCATCAATGATGCTGGTGACCTCAGGTGGAGGCCACATCAATATACCCTAAATCCAACCGCAGAAGAGCATTTCTGTGATTTTTAGATCCCCCAGATCCTACATTAACTGGCATTTTGGTATCCTTGAAAGTTGAAACGATTCTCTCGTTATAATGATCCTGCAAGACTGAAACAGCGAAACATAAATAGGAGCAGGAGGAGGCCATTCGGCCCTTCGAGCCTGCCTTGCCATTCATGATAATCATAGCTGATCATCCACCTCAATAGCCTGTTCTCGCCTTCCCCACATATCCTTTGATCCCTTTCATTCCAAGAGCTGTGTCTAATTCCTTCTTGAATATATAAATGTTTTGGCCTCATGTACTTCCTGTAGTAACGAAGTCCACAGGCTCACCAATCTCTGGGTGAAGAAATTTCTCCTCATCTCAGTCCTACATGGTCTACCCGTATCCTCAGCAGTATCGAAGCTGTGTGCTACAGAGCTAGCTGCACCTTATAGCCAAGCTGTTGTAGTACAACTACAATAGTGGCATTTACTCGACAATATGGAAAATAGCCTAGATATGTCTAGTTCACAAAAAAAGAGTACAAATCCAATCTGACCTATTAGCCCCCATCAGTCCACTCTCAATGACCAGCAACATGATGGAAGGTGTCATCAAAAGTGCTATCAAGTGGCATTTATTCACAATGACCTGCTCACTGATGCTCAACTTGGGTTCTGCCGGAACTACTCAGCTCCAGAATACATTGCACCCTTGGTCAAAATATGGAAAGAGCTGAGTTTAAGAGGTAAGGTGACAATGGCTGCCCTTGACATCGAGGCAGCTTTCAACCAAGTGTGGCATCATGGAGCCCTCTTAAAATTGATGTCAATGGGAATCAGGGAGAACATCTCAACTGGTTGGATTCATACATTGCAGAAGGAAAAATGGTTGTGGTTGTTGGAGGCTAATGATCTCAGCCCCAGGATATCTAAGGTTCCTCAGGATAGTGTCATAGACACAACCACCTTCAATTACTACCTTCCATCATAAGGTCAGAAGTGGGGATATTCAATGATGATTACTCAGTTTTCAGTACCATTCATAACTTCTTTGATGCTGAAGCAGTCCATTCCAATATGTAGCAAGACCTAGAGAACATTCCGGCTTGGGCTGATAAATGGCAAGTAACATTCACACAAGTGCCAGACAATGGCCATCTCCACCAAGAGAGAATCTAATCATCTCCTCATTGGCATTCAATGGTTCAATGAATCCCCAGTATCAGCAATGTGGAGATTACCATTGACCAGAAACTTAATCGGCCAAGCACATAAATACTTTGGCTTCAAGAGCACATCAGAGGTTGGGCATTCTGTGTGATAAGTCACTTCCTGCAACGCATCTTCAAGACACAAATCAGGAGTGAGATAAAATACCCTGGATAAAATGCCTGGACGCGTACAGCTCCAACAACCCTCAAGAAAGTCAACAGCACCCAGGACAAAGCACCCCATCCATCACCTTCAACATCCATACCACTGACACACAGTGGCAGAAGTGTGTACCATCTACAAGATGCGCAGCAGCAACTCACCAAGGCTCCTTAGACAACACCTTCCAAACACATGACCTCGACCATCTAGAAGGGTAGCAGACATATGGGAACACCACCACCTGCAAGTTCTCCTCCGATTCACACACCATGAAGACCTGGAACTGTATCACTATTCTTTCACTATCACTGGGTCAAAAAGTAGGAACACCCATCCTAACAGCACTGTGGATGTATCTACAGCACATGGACTGCAGTGGTTCAAGAAGGCAGCTCACCACCATCTTCTCAAGGGCAATTAGCGATGGACAATAAATGCTGGCCTTGGCAGCGATGCTTACATCTCATGAAAGAATAAAGAAAAGAAGAGAAAGGGAGCTGGATGATGCTCTTGTCTAAGTGGAACTATCTATCCACCATATTGAGGCTGCCTCAGTCAATTTATAGAAACAGGAATCGGTCATTAGCCCCTCAAGCCTGTTTCGCTATTCAACAAGGTCATAGCTGACATGCCATCTAACTCCGCCTACCTATCTTTGCCCTAACTCTGGTTTACAGATATCTGCAAATCTCAGATTTCCAGGTTATTAATTCACCAACTGTCATTTACAGAAGGGAATTCCAAACTTTTACCACCCTTTGTATGTAGAAATCTTTCCTCACTTCAATTCTGAAAGGTCAGGCTCTGATTTTTCGGCTTTGTTCCCCAGTCCTTGATTTTCCAACCAGCAGAAATAGTTGGACGGGGTTTGTCTGGATCCCCGGCGCATGTTTCTCGGTGGCGTGGGATTCCATCTTCCCGCCACTTGCCAATGGGGTTTCCCATTGAAGCCATCCTATGCCGTGGGAAACCCTCAGACGGGGGCGCACTGACAGTGGGAACAGGAATCCCAAAGGGCAGAGAATTTGGCCAGTTTCTCTCAATCTACCCTGTCAGTTCCCCTCAATAGCTTAAAAATTTTAACTAATCACCCTGTGGTTATAAAAATTCCAAACCTAGTTTGGATAAACTCTCTGTGGTAAACCGCTGTAGTATATGATATGTGTATTGTGGTAAACTGCTACTGTATTACATGGAATGTGGTAAACCACTGCCTGATGGCTCCGCCTCCCCTCGGGCTCAGTATAAAGGTGGCTGGTCTCCGCCTCTGACCCAGTTCGGGATCAGAGGCCAGGAGGCTTTCTGTTTAGCTTATTAAAGCCTCAGTTACGTTCACTACTTGTCTTGTGTTCATTGATGGCAGATCAATTTAATAAGCTAAATTTCTAAGATGAATTCATCGCTCAAGCCTGATCACCTGGAGCTGGACCCACAGGCAGCCGACACCACTGCAACATTCGAGCGCTGGCTAAGCTGCGACGAAGCGTACCTCGGATCCTCCACTGAAGACTTCACCGACCTCCAAAAGCAGCACATACTCAACGCACGGGTGAGCCAGCAAGTTTTTCTTCTCATCGGGGACGCCCCCTTGTATACGGAGGCGATAATGCTGCTGAAGGGACAATATGTAAAGTCTGTAAACTAGGTGTATGCTAGGCACCTTCTTGCCATGAGGTGACAATGCCCTGGGGAATCACAAGCCAAATTCCTGCGTGCCTTACGGGTACTCTGCCGGAACTGTGACTGCTAGGCGATATCGGCTACCCAACACACAGAGCTGTTGATCAGGGACGCCTCTGGCGCAGGTATTAAATTGAACTACATCCGCCAGCAATTGCTAGAAGGGGGTACACTCGGCCTCTCAGAGACAGTGCAGCTCTCAAACTCACTGGAGGTGGCCATCCAGAACATGGGGACCTACACCGCCGATCACGCCGCACCCTCATGGACCTCATGGGCGTCGCGGGTGTGGGAGGAAGGGCCACTTTGCAAAAACCTGCCAGGCCCGATCTCTCCCTAAAACTCCTATGCCCAGCAGTGCTGCCTGCTGCCTGTCGGGGCCTCCCCCAACTGCCGCGCCACCCACCATGTGCGACCCGTGGGCCCCGCCATCTTTACCGCCATCTTCGATTTCATCCGCCGCGCACGACCCATGGGGGCCGCCATCTTTGACGTCATCTTGTACTCCACCCGCCACGTGCGACCCATGGGGGCCGCCATCTTTGACGCCATCTCCGATGCCACCCGCCACACGCGACCCATAGGGGCCGCCATCTTGGGACCACTTCACAGCCTCCAGGGAGCCCTGCTTACCCGGTTGTACACTGGCCGCTGCCACCTCCGACCAGCCTACCCATCACCTTCCGAAGCTCGCCTCCATCACGCTTGACCAGTCCCAGCCTCATCACCTCACAAAATCTACGATGACCCTCCGGATCAACAGGCACGAGACGACCTGCCTTCTCAACTCCGGGAGCACAGACAGCCTCATACACCCAGATACGGTAAGACGCAGCACCCTCCCAATTTTACCCACGACCCAGAAAATCTCCCTGGCTTCCGGATCACATTCAGTAGAAATCCGGGGGTACTGTGTCGCGACCCTTACTGTACAAGGCGTAGAGTACACTCACTTTAAGCCCTATTTCCTTCTCCACCTCTGTGCTACCCTATTACTGGGGCTCGACTTCCAGTGCCAACTCCAAAACCTTACTTTAAAGTTCGGTGGACCCCTGCCCCCCTCACCGTCTGTAGCCTCGCAACCCTTAACGTTGAACATCAAATTGTCTGTTCTCGCTGGTATCGGTGACGGGCGAAATCGGATCGGAGACTCTTGCTCCGAGTCACTAAAGTGCAGCCACTGTGGATGTAAATATAGCAGAAGTTCTGTACTCGGAGTATACCATGGATCCGCCAGGAGTCAGCTGACTGGTCAATCCCTTTAGTGGATGGCATATCTGACAGTGCAGCACACCGCTGGTACTGCTGTGGTGTCGGCCTAGACTTTGGTCCTAAACACTCGGATCAGCGCGAAAGGGCTTCGGAATGATACGCTGTGAGCATTGAGATTACTACTATATTGGGGGAGGAAAATATGAGCAGTATTCAGACAACCTTGACAGACTGCTCTCATTGCAGCTGACAGTTCAATTAATGAGTCAGCCTGTTGGCTGCCTCAGGCTGCAGGTGAAAGACATCAAAAATTCAATTTAAAAAATAATTTAGATCTTTATCGAAAATTTGTATGCACTGTACAGGAAGACAGATGCAATACATTAATTCATTTAAGTTGATTATTATGTAATTGATGTGAGGTACAAATTTATACCCAGCTGTCGACAACAGCAACATTTACAATGCAGAAGTCAAACAGTTCGACACGTGCAAATGCCCTGACATGAGCAGATTGCTATTAATTTATTTAGGCCAAGGTCAGTTCTTGACCCTTGCTGTAAAGTCTACAGTTCATCCTGCACTCCTGTTTTAAAACTGAAGAACTCAGTGATTTGCAATGAAATAATGACCTGAGATAGGCAGAATGACACGCTCACACGTAACCAGGCACGGTAGCACAGTGGTTAGCACTGCAGCTTTGCAGCACCAGGGACCCGGGTTCAATTCTCTCCACAAGTGACTGTGCGGAGTTTGCACATTCTTCCAGTGTCTGCATGGGCTTCCTCCGGGTGCTCCGGTTTACCCCCACAGGTTTGGTGGCGTTACGGGGATACGATTCTCTTTCGTTGGTTCAGATTCGATGGGCCAAAAGGCCTCCTTGTACACTGTGGGGATTCTTTGGAACAGCATATCTTCTGCCTCAGTGTAAAGTGGCTTTTTACTTTCCAACCTTCTTGGCAATAATGTGTAACCACAGCTGAACCAGCAACCAAGTCGGATTTTGTAATGTCGGGCAGCAGATGCACTTCTGCACCTAAATTCAATCTACACTTCAAAAGTTCATCATTGGCAGTAAAGTGATCAGGAAAGGTGCTACATAAATGAAAATCTTTCTTTTCACTGTCTCATCTATGGCCCATTCTTATGGCACAATGGATAGCATCCCAGCATCTGAGCCAGGAGCTCTGGGTTTGAGTCTCACCTGAGGACTTGATGGCCAAGGAAGGTACATTCAAAACATGGTCAAGCAGGTTCAGAGTCAACTTGCAGATCCTTCCAAACATGCCAATGGCTGGGATTAAGAGCAGGAGTGACTCCTGCTCAGCTATGCTTGATGTGGAGTGGCGCCCCTCATGTTATAAACTCCTGCCGACAGACGAGCGACCTGTTTCAGGAATTACTAGGTGCGGGAAGAGATTTGGAATGGAATCCCTGACCCATGGCATCACCTACAGAGCTGCGACATCTTGCAAAATGATTCCTTAAATACGGACACATACCGGTGTTGAATCAGTATCGGAGGAATAACTGTCACGTTAAATATTATTGCTGTCTGTTATAGGGGGGGATCGATCAAACGTATGTCCTTTTTCTGACTGGAAATTTCTTGGATTGGTGTATTTCTAAATACAAATATCTTGATGTGTGTCACAACACGGTGTCAGTGCACCTGTCACCAAAGCTTTCCCCCGCCTCCCCACTTCACTCCATCCCCACTAACATAGCTAACATAGCTGAAACATCTGTGGGTATACCTCCCAGTCTGAATGAATAATGTAGTTACTGGGAATGGAGAAAGGTCAAACAGTCTAGGCCCAGGTCTGCTCCACAGTGAATCCCCCCCCCCCCCCCCCCCACCTCCCCCATGTATACTTGAGTCAGCTCTTCGGAGGGGTACCCAGAGGAGGAACAGTAATCCAAACCCAGGCAAGAGCGCCAAAGACAACCCAATGTGATTGGCAATCAGGGAGCCTCACCACCACTCTGGTAACATTATGCCCCGCCGCCCAAAACCAAATCACTTTCATAGTGGAGACTGAGCCCCAAGAATACATGCTCCATTCCAGAAAAATAGCAATCCAACGATGGAAAAACATCTTTTCGGCCCTGCACCGTATTGGCTGCTTTGCTTTCCAAGTCCTGTAGCTGCAGGACCGTTTATATTTACAAAGATACATAACTCTGAATCTGCTGCCAAATTTGAACCTGGTGTCTGTATATATTAAACTTGTTCACTTCAGTCTAAGAGATTAAGGAGTATCACAATATTTGGAAGTTAGCAGCTCTATTTGCTTAAAAATAAATGCATCATCATTTTCCAGATAATCATTCCGGATGGTTTATATTACTAATCCCCTGGCAGCCTTTTTCAGCAGCTGTGTTGTATCTAGGCCGGCTAATGCAAATGGTCCTTCGCTTTCATCTGTACTGGAATATGCGCAAGCTACATTTTGGAGGATCTGGGAACCAATACTAAAAAGTAGACATCATTTTAGACCATCCCCATACACGTCTGTGAATAAAAGAAGCAGCTTACATTTATCTGGTGTCCTTCATTCCCTCATGATATCCCCAAAGTTAATCAATTAACTCCGACAACATCACTGACATACTAACTCGGAAAACAGACTTCACAGAGGTGTGTGGTAAATGGAAGGTGCACGAGAAAAAGACAGATTGGAAGGATTACTCAAAACCTTGCTCAGAGAGGGAAGCGGTGGGGTAGTAGTAATGTGACTGGACAAGTAATCCAGAAGCTCAGACTAATCACGCTCGGGGGGCATGGGTTCAAATCTCACCACGGCAGTTATGGTGGAATTCAAATACAAATATGACCCTGAAAATATTATCAATACATTGAAGTGAATTGGATACCTTCCATCTTTCCCAATCTCGCCGACTTGTGACTCCAGACTCACAGCAATGTGGTTGACCCTGAACCGATCTGAAGAGCACTCAGGGATGGATGACAAATGCTGGCCCTGCCGCTGACGCCCGTATCCTATAAAAGAATTTTTAAAGAACTGTTTACAGGGGTGGAAAATGTAGGATTGAAGGATTATTGTACTCCAATGGGAAGAGAAATAAATTCTAAATTTAGGGCCAAAATAAGTCAGTGAGGAGGGGTTGTGCATGGTTTGATGCAGGTTAGAGTTGTGAAGCGTAAAGAATAGGACGTTTTACCAGAGGCTTATTGAAGTACTGAACAAATGGTTTATTTGGCTAATGACCTGGACTTGAGCATACAGAGCATAATTTCAAAGTTTGCAATGATAGAAAACTCAAGAATATAGTCACCAGTGAGGAATTTCATGCCAGACTTCAGGAGGACATGGACTGGTAAAACGGGCAGACACATTGCAGATGGAATAGAACACAAAGAAGGTCAAAGTAAGGTATTTTGGGAGGGAGAATGAGAGAGCCCAAATAAACCGCTTCTTCCTGAGTGCTTTGCCCAGAGACAGATCAAACCCACAGCCTCGAGAGGAAGGTCCCAAATCTACCTCAGCCTGAAGAGGGATCGTACCCATGTTGTTGTGTGATGAATATAGGACATTTTTATATATGTTGTATTATGCGTCTGTTGCAGTAATGTTATTGAAATAACTTAAATACACAGATGCTCACGGCGCCGAGGTCCCAGGTTCGATCCCGAACCAGTGCAGTGTTACTTCTATTTGTATCCCCAGGATGCACATTAGAGGTGGAGGCAGGCTCCTGCTTTTCGTGCCCTGTGGCCTTTGATTCCATTGGCAGATGTCCTCAGGAGGGCCTGAAGTCAGAGGGCCCTGGCTGACTTACCGGTGTCAATAGCTTCACCGTCCTAGCCTTCTGCCTGCTGTCCTTGGCACCAGTGTCAGGAGTGGGGGGGGGGGGGGGGGGGGGGGGGAGGGGGGGGGGGAGGGGGGGGGGGGGGGGGAAGGGGGGGGGGGAAGGAATTTGGAACAACTCAAGACCATCATTGTCCCCTCGTTGGCAGGCCCTGGGTTGGCCTCCAATGCTTCCTCCCCCCGCTTGATGGTCCTTGTAGGGCCCTGGGGGTCTCCATGGATGGAGGGGCAGCTGGAGTGAGCTTCAGAGGCTTCAGAGTCACCAGCTCTGCTAGTCCTGGCCCCTCCTCATTGTCTGCACGATGGTGTTGATGCCCTCAGCGATGCTCCTCAATGACTAGGCCACTCTCTGCAGTGCTCCGGCAATGTCCATCCGCATCAGGGACACGTCCTTCAGTGACTGAGACATGCTCCATAGTGCCTTAACAATATTCAGCTGCACATGGAACATGTCCCTTAACGACTGGGACATGATGACAAGGCCCTCAGCCATGGTCGTCATAAACTGAGCCATGCCTTGGACACCGAAACTCAAGACACAGACCTCGTGTTACAGGGTTTCCACTGCAGCAGCCACCTTAACAGTTTCGGTCTTGGTGCCGCGCATTGTCAGCGTCATCTCCTACGCCACCCAATTGGCTATGCACTCAATGGAGTGTCACTAACATCCCCTCCTGAATCTCATGGCCGTGTCCTGGCATCTGAGTGCGACTCAGCAGAGTTCTGGGATCCAGCAGACCTCTGTTGCTGAGTCGCTTGGATGTTACTGCCTCCAACTGCTCACCAGATTGTGCCCCAGAAGCCTATCCACTCACATCGGCCACTGAGGGAAGTCACTCACTGGTGGAAGGTGGGGTTGATAGCTGTGATGCCTCATGGTGATCTCCTCGGTGCTCTCCTCAGAAATGGTGGGGGGCGGGGGGGATCGACTCCTGATGGCTCGGCCCCATCAGATGGAGCCTGCGAGAGAATGGGCATGTGGTCAGTGAAAGGGAAGGATCAACAACTCACTTTAAATAGGTGGAGGAGCAGTGGATCCTCACCTCTGCGGCATAGGCCAACTTTGCTGTCGGTGACTGCTCTCTCCTTGGACAACCCTGAGATTTCCAGGGCTATTCCTCATGGGGTCAGGACTCAGATCTCTGGTACTCTGCTGGACCCTCTTGTCCCTTTCTCACTTATTATAGGCTATCTTCTTCTGTGGGGACAAAAAGAGGTCATTGTGAGCCGCATGTTTGGTGGATCAGCGGGATCTATAGCAGGTGGCATGTATGGGCACTGCAACTGGACATGAAGAAGTTGTGATGATGGGTGCCAGGGGGTGCTGAGGAACAAGCATGAAGATCGCAGGAGTCAGCCAGAGATTTGTGGGGATGAGTTGGGAATTTGAAGGGTGGTAGGCAGAATTGATGCCAGGAGAGAGGTGGTAACTTACACTTTCAGCTCTGTGGAGGTTATTGGTCTTCTTCCAACATTGGACGCTGGTTCTCCTGGTCATGCTGCCCGCACTGACAACCGCTGCCACTGCCTCCCAGACAGTATTAGTTACCCTGCTGCTGGCCCTCTATGGGGGAACAGGATATCCCGTCTCGTATCAACGGCACCCAGAATCCTGTCCAGGTCAGCATTCAAGGAAAGCAAAGAGCAGATCTGCACACTTCCGTGCTTGTGTGTTGACTGGGAGTGAGTGGTGAGGGAGCATTTAAAAAGCAGCTCCCCCTTGTTAGCGGCAAGACGCTGAGGCGCAGGTCTGGCAAATCAGATGGCGAGACTGCTAGTAACGGTGAGATGCTCGTGGGGGTTCATTTTCGGCACTAAGTGCCGTTAAATACAGGTCACGATCTGGCCAACGAGGCCATCAGGAAACACCCACCAATCGCACCCAAAATTATACTTAGAAATGTTTCTAATCCTATGGCAACCTGCAAAATTACAACATGCCTGGCTCCACCCATTCATTACATCACCTGTATCCCACTAAGATGTCAAAAGACATGCTTAGCTAAATCTAAATACAACCCCTCATAAATTACCTACTCTTCAGTGAATCTCCAGCAATCATCAGAATGTTCCATTAGACCTCTATATGTAAACAGGTAAATGGTTAGAATCAATCGTGACCCCATCTTTTATGACTTCTTAATTACAGCTTTAGCAGACACACAGTCTGGATACCTCGGCCTAGTTTCTTTAATACTATTACTGCACCTTAACTCAGGCTTTTAATAACATTACTGCAACAAATATAGAAAATAATATTCAATCATTTCTATTTTTATCACATTTGGTTTTTCCAATGTTTAACCATACATTTCTGTTCTTCCATAAATTAGGTTGTCATGGACTGAGGTGCACCACTAGTGTTTGAACATCTCATCTTGACTTCAGTGTTGTACCAAGACATCACCCGAGAAGTCTGTCTTTAGTTCATTGACTTACACTGTTTTTAAATGTAGCTGTCACCCTCAACACTGCAAGGCCTCCCCTCCGACAATGGCCATCTCCTCTCTCAACCCCAACAATACTCACCCAACACTCTCACGCCCCAACAACTCTCACCCCTCTCCCTTACGTCCCCAACAATCTCACACCTCTCCCTCTCAACCCCAACAATAGTCAGCAATCTCCCTCATCTCCCTAACAATGTTCAGTTCCCTCCCTCACATCAAGGCAATTCTAAACCCCTCCCCCACTCTGATAATACTCAGTCACCAGCCTCACCACCCCTCCCCAAAATGATCATCTGCTCCCCTTTACTCTCAACAATGCTCAAACCTTCACTTACCCCTGACAATGTCATCACCACCTTGACCCCGTCAACACTCTTCTCTTTTCTCATCCTTGACGATGCTCACCCCCTCCCTCACTCCAGACGATGTTCATTCTCACCCTCACCCCCAACAAT
Organism: Scyliorhinus canicula; assembly: GCF_902713615.1. Taxonomy (NCBI): domain Eukaryota; kingdom Metazoa; phylum Chordata; class Chondrichthyes; order Carcharhiniformes; family Scyliorhinidae; genus Scyliorhinus; species Scyliorhinus canicula. The sequence continues at coordinate 61,693,147 of NC_052146.1, forward strand.
GCTCAATCCCTCCCTCACCTTGAAAATATCCACACCCTCCGTCACCCCGACAATGTTCTTGCCCTCCCTCACCCTGACAATGCATACCCCTTCCATATCACCCCCAAAGTTGTTCACACCCCATTACTGCCAGTTATGCTTGTCGCCCTCGCCCCTGGCAATGTGACCCTCTTCTTCAACCATGACAGTGCTCACCCTCCTGCCCCCCCCAACAATGCGACAATGTTCTCTCCTGTTTTCCTCCCTCCTCCCTGCTCACCCTCTCCCACACCCTGAACAACGCTAATTCCCCCTCCCTGCTCACCCCTGACGATGCCAACTCTCCCGGCACCAGCTGGACAGTAGCCAAGGATTCAAGAAGGTGAGTCAGGAGGGCGTCCAAACATCATCGTGCGTGCGGTGGAGATGGGGGGAATGGGAGACATTGTGAGGAGGAAGGTGAACATTGTCAGAGAGATGAACATTGTCAGGGCTGGGGTAGAGAACATTGTTGGTGCGGGAGGGAGGTGAACATTGCTGGGGAGGTGAACATTGTCAGGGTTGGGGGATGGGGAACATTGTTAGGAAGGGAGGGGTCAGCATTGTTGTGGGTGATGAATGTTGCCTGGGGAGGGAGGGGGGGGAACATTTTTTGGAGGATGGGTGAGCATTGTTGTTGGTGCTGTGGGTGCTGGAGTGTTTTGATTCACTTTGATCCGCTGTCCTGAGCCGGCTTTGCATCTGCTCGGAAAATCTTGAAGTAAAACCGTGTTAAAACCAGTGTAAGAATGGGGCAAACAGCCCAAGTCTCCATAGTTCTGTCCATCTGATCCTATTGTCATAAGGAATCGTACAGCAATCCGGGAAGGGCCAAATTCAACAACCGGGAGTTTCGACGTCCCGTGTAAGTACCATGCAGGGGAACACCGTGGGACTTCCTCAGAGTCCTGAGGTAATAATAATAATCTTTATTAGTGTCACAAGTAGGCTTTCATTATATTGCAGTGAAGTTACTGCAAAGTGCCCGAATTGCCACACTCTGGCACCTGTTCGGGTACACTGAGGGAGAATTCAGAATATCCAATTCATTGAACAAGCACGTCTTTCGGGACTTGTGGGAGGAAACCGGAGCACCCGGAGGAAACTCAGGCAGACACACGGAAAATGTGCAGACTCCGTACAGATAGTGACGCAAGCTGGGAATCGATCCCGGGTCACTGGCGCTGTGAAGAAACAGTGCTAACCACTGTGTTACCATGCCACCCATGCATCAGTGACTTAAGTTGAACCATTTGCTGGTGCCCAATATGACTCAAATTCCAATTCTGATGAAAGTTCACAGTCTGAAACATTAGCACTGTTTCTGCCTCCACAGGTGCTGCCAGACTTGCTGAGTATTCCAGCATTTTCTGTTTCTATTTCAGATTCATTGCGAGGGGAATTGAATACAAACAGGGAGGTTATGCTCCAGTTATACAGGACATTGGTGCAACCACATCTGGTGTACTATGTACAGCACCGGTCTCCTTATTTAAGGAAGGAAGTAAATACATTGGAAACAGTTCAGAGAAGATTTACGAGACTAATACCTAGAATGGGTAGGTTGTCTTATGAGGAAAGGTTGGCCAGGCCAGGCTTGTATTCACACTTAAGAAGAATAAGAGACGCCTTGATTGAAACATAGACGATCCTGAGGATCTTGAGAGGGTGGATGTAAAGAGGATGTTTTCTCTTGTGGGAGAATGTAGAACCAGGGATCACTGTTTGAAAATAAGGGGTGGCCCATTTAAGACAGAGATGAGGGAATTTTCTTCCTCTCAAGAGGGTTGTGAGTCTCTGGAACTCTCTTCCTCAAACAGTGATGGAAGCAGAGTCTTTGAATATTTTTAAGGCAGAGCTGGGGAACAAATGGGTGAAAGGTTATCGGGCGGTAGGCAGCAATGTTGGGTTGAGGTTACAGTCAGGTCAGCCCAGATCGTATTGAATGATGGAGCAAGCTCGAGAGGCCAATTGGCCTACTCCTGCTCCTGTTTCGTATATTTGTCTGTTTGTATTTCCAGTAGCAGCAGTACTTTACTTTTAAACTAAAATTATTTCTGTTGTTTTTTCCTATAAAGTTTGTTCAATTTCCTTTGGAGTTCAACACAACATTTGTAGATACTGTTATGGGCCAGGGTTTAGAGAACCCCAAAAGTGTATCATGAAGTTCGTCTGACCCACAACTTTTAATAGATTGTGGTGTGGGGCGCACATTGCCCACTCTACAGGTGTGGTGCAGCAGAAATTTAGAAGTAATTTTTAAAGCAAAACAATGTTTATTCTCTGAACTCAGTTAACCTTTTTCAAACATACAGTGAGCATCTTAGCAATCATTAATTCAAATACAACGTCCAAAGAATACAACACTGAGTAATCCTTAATAACTTCCCGAACAACATCCAGAAGACAAAGGAAACACCTTTTAACAGAAGCACATCAGGTTTACATTCAGTACTGAAAACATTTATAATTCTGAATTCACCAAATGACCATGAGATAGTCTTTTCATGGCAGAGAGAACAACAGTACACCTGCTTTGTCTAGCTACAGCTCCAATACTGAAAACGAAACCACAAAAACAGACACACCCAAGCTTTTCTCAAAGTGAAACTAAAAAGCAGAGCCAGAGCTTAGCTCCACCCACACTCTGACATCACTGCAGTAATATGAGCATTCAAACATTTCTTAAAGTGACATTCTCATGACAATACCTTAGCCAACAAATTCAAGTCACTCACCACCTTGACTTGGAAATACATCGTCGTTCCTTCACTGTCGCTGGAGCAACATCCTGGAACTCCCTCCCTCACAACACCGTGGGTGTACCTACACCTCAAGACTGCAGCAGTTCAAGGAGGCAACTCAACACCACTTTCTGAAGGGTAACTAGGGATGGGCAATAAATGCTGGCCTAATCAGGGATGGCCATATCACGTAAATTAATTTTTAAAAAAATTACAAATACTAACTTCCTCTTATTAAATAGCGCAGTTCAGGCCCACCTCACAGTTAATATTAATCTCCACCTTTGTCATAGGACAACGAGTGGGAAGTCCAAATCTATTTAAGGAACCAATTCATGAACCTTCCAATCTCCAAAACGTGTACATACATAGAAGCAATGGAGATACAATTACAATACACATGTCTTTGGGGGGGGGGGGGGGGGGCTTTATTCCCCGCCCCTTCTTTTCTTCTGTTTGTTTTTTGAAAAATAAAATACATACAACGCAAGAAAACAAAGCAAAACTGGGTAGGCAGGGTTCGCTTTTCGCTGTTGTTGTGAGTTTGCCTCCGCCTCAGCCGTCAGTCGTTCCTTCCTCCTCTACCTTTTTACTCTATGTTGCCCTGCTGTGTTCGCTGTGGTTGTTGTCGTCTACCGTGCCCTCCTTCTAGTTTATGTTCCCTGTCTTTCCTCCTTTCTGGCTCTCCACTTTGCATCGAATATATAAAAAGCCTTGGGATTTTCCTTAAACCTATTTGCCATTGACTTTCCATGACCCCTTCTAGCCCTCCTTACTCCTTGCTTACGTTCCTTCCTAATTTCCTTATATTCCACACAGGCTTCGTCTGTTCCCAGACTTCTCGCCCTAACAAAATGCCTCCCTTTTCTTTTTGACGAGGCCTACAATATCTCGTTATCGAAGGTTCCCAAAATTTGCAGTATTTATCCTTTTTCCGCACAGGAACATGCTGGTCCTGAATTCCTTTCAACTGACATTTGAAAGCCTCCCACATGTCAGATGGTGATTTACCCTCAAACATCCGCCCCCAATCTAGGTTTTCAGTTCCGGCCTAATATTGTTATAATTAGCCTTCCCCCAATTTAGCACATTCACCCCAGGACCACTCTTATCCTTGTCCACGGGCACTTTAAAACTTACTGAATTGTGGTCACTGTTCCAGAAATGCTCCCCTACTGAAACTTCTACCACCTGGCTGGGCTCATTCCCCAATACCAGGTCCAGTACAGCCCCTTCCCTAGTTGGACTATCTACATATTGTTTTAAGAAGCCCCCCGGATGCTACTTACAAACTCTACCCCATCCAAGCCCCGAGCACTAAGTGAGTCCCAGTCAATATTGGGGAAGTTGACGTCTCCCATCACAACAACCCTGTTGCTTTTACTCTTTTCCAAAATCTGTCTACCTATCTGCTCCTCTATCTCCCGCTAGCTGTTGGGTGGCCTGTAGTAAACCCCCAATATTGTGACTGCACCCTTCCTATTCCTGATCTCTACCCATATAGCCTCGCTGCCCTCTGAGGTATCCTCCCATAGTACAGCTGTGATATTCTCCCTAACCAGTAGCACAACTCCGCCACCCCTTTTACATCCCCCTCTATCCCACCTGAAACATCTAAATCCTGGAACGTTTAGCTGTCAATCCTGTCCTTCCCTCAACCAGGTCTCTGTAATGGCAACAACATCATAGTTCCAAGTACTAATGCAAGCTCTAAGTTCATCTGTCTTACCTGTTATACTTCTTGCATTAAAACATATGCACTTCAGGCCACCAGTTCCACTGTTTTCAGCAACATCTCCCTGTTTGCTCTTCCTCAGAGCCATACTGGCCCTATTCCCGAGTTCTCCCTCAATATTTTCACCTTCTGACCTATTGCTCCGGTACCCACCCCCCTGCCATACTAGTTTAAACCCACCCATGTGACACTACCAAACCTCGCGGCCAGGATGGTTATGCCTCGTCAGTTTAGATACAACCTGTCCTTCTTATACAGGTCACACCTCGGAAGAGCTCCCAGTAGTCCAGATAACGGAAACCCTCCCCCCTACCCCAGCTGTTTAGCCACGTGTTTAGCTTCCCTATCCTCCTATTTCTAGCCTCACTGGAATGTGGCACAGGGAGTAATCCCGAGATTACAATCCTAGAGGTCCTGTCTTTTAACTTTCTGCCTAGCTCCCTGAATTCCTGCTGCAGGACCTCATCCCCCTTCCTGCCTATGTCGTTAGTACTAATATGTACAGCGACCTCTGCCTGTTTGCCCTCCCCCTTCAGGATGCCCGCTATCCGTTCTGAGACATCCCGCACCCTGACACCAGGGAGGCAACCTACCATCCTGGAGTCTCTTTCACGCCCACAGAAGCGCCTATCTCTGCCCCTGACTATACAGTCCCCTATGACTATTGCTCTTCTGCGCTTTGACCCTCCCTGCGGAACATCAGAGCCAGCCGTGTGCCACTGCTCTGGCTGCTGCTGTTTTCCCCTGATAGGTTATCCCCCCAATATATATATTGTATATATATATACAAATATATCCAAAGCGGTATACCTGTTCGAGAGGGGGACAACCACAGGGGATTCCTGCACTGACAGCCTGCCCCTTTTGGTGGTCACCCATCTCTCTGCATGCACCTTCGGTGTGACCACATTTCTATAACTGCTATCTATGACGCTTCCCGCCACCTGCATGCTCCTAGGTGCATCCAATTGCTGCTCCAACCGAACCACGTGGTCTGTGAGGAGCTGCCATTGGTTACACTTGCTGCAGATGTAGTCGACCGGAACGCTGGAAGCGTCACAGATCTGCCACATCTCACAGTTGGAACACTGCACCCCGCTGAGTGACATTTAAGCACAGTGATACTGAGAACATATCAGCTACTTCCATACAACCCTTGCCGCCTGTTTTAACATTAACATTGTGCCTGTGCCAAATCAACTCCTTTCCCCACAAAACGAGTACAGTCCACTTACAAAATAATTATAATACTTGATTTACTGCTCAGACCGGTTAGACTTGGTTTGCTCAATCAGCCCCAATCTCTCTCTTCCTCTTCCACTCTTTCTAACTTCTTCAGTCTATCTGAAGCCCTGATTTCCTCTGCATGCATCCTTGTTTTCAGAGTCAATGGTTTCCTCTTTACGACAGTCCAAATCCCTATTTTCTTCAAGCGGTCGTACCCAATTAATTCTTCACAAAGGTTTATCTGATGCTTTCCATCCAGTCAGTCGGGATCAGTCGCACTATCGCAGCTCCCTCAGGCAGTTTCAGGATGCCAACTCCCTTAAATCTCAAGCCTTGGTACTCAATTCCGATTCATGCCACGCAGAGCACCACTGCTTGTATTGCACTGGAAAGAATTAACATGTGGACTCACAGTAGACAGCCATGATGGAACTAACTTTATTTACAGCTCCTCGACAGAGAGGGTAGCAGAGACAGGAATATAACAAAGGCTGCATTTTCTGCCAACATTGTGCACATACATTTGTAAGTGCACACCCCCACCCGTTGGTTTCCTGGCAACGTGGGGCAGCTTCAATGGGAAACCCCATTTAAAAACGGCGGCAGTAGGGAATCCTACCGCTAGCAATTGGCACGCCGGCAAGAAACACGTGGCTGGGGGACTGGCGGATCCAGCCCGGGACCTCACCACAGTTTCTGAATCTCCTGCTCCGCAGCCTCGTCCCCTTAATCCAGGTTTGTCACCACGAACAAACCGCAGGGCTGCAAACAGAACAGAGGCCATCGCTGGTGTAATGTTCTTGTTGGATGGCCTGATTAATATTACAAGAACACTTGTAGTTAAAGCTATAAATGATTTATTAACATTAACTGTGGGTCAAATATATACAAAACAACAGATGAATAACAGTATGAATACGCACAGGCAACTCTCTCCCAGCTCTCTAATCAGTCTGAGGTCACCTGACTCTAACATTCACTTATATACTAATGAGACTCCTAGTGGTCAGTCTCTGAATTATAACACAACCATGATATCACGAGGACAGGGTGGATCAAAAGCTCTCTTTCCTCCCCATCCCAATCTCTGGCAGGCTGAGGTCTGACTCCTCATCCTCTGCTGGACTCAAAAACGTGAATGTCTTTAGGATCTGAATAAGATCCAATCAGCTCTGTGCCTCCTGTAAATCACACCAGTGACTTCTGTACATGTTTTGGGTTGGATTTGTTTATTGGCACGTGTACCAAGGTACAGTGAAAAGTATTTTTCTGCAAGCAGCTCAACAGATCATTAAGTACATGAAGATAAAATAAAATAAAAGAAAATACATAATAGGGCAACACAAGGTACACAATGTAACTACATAAGCACCGGCATCGGGTGAACCATACAGGGGTGAGGTGTTAATGAGGTCAGTCCATAAGAGGGTCGTTTAGGAGTCTGGCAACAGCGAGGAAGAAGTTGTTTTTGAATCTGTTCGTTCGTGTTCGCAGACTTCTGTATCTCCTGCCTGAAGGGAGAAGTTGGAAGAGTGAGTAAGCAGGGTGGGAGGGGTCTTTAATTATGCTGCCCGCTTTCCCCAGGCAGCGGCAAGTGTAGATGGAGTCAATGGATGGGAGGTAGGTTTGTGTGATTGTCTGGGCTGTGTTCATGACTCTCTGAAGTTTGTGGCGGTTTTGGGCCGAGCAGTTGCCATGTCAGGCTGTTATGCAGCCAGATAGGACACTTTCTGTGGTGCATCTGTAAAAGTTGGTAAGAGTTAACGTAGACGTGCTGAATTTCCTTAGTTTCCTGAGGAAGAATAAGCGCTGTTGTGCTTTCTTGGTGGTTGCGTCGGCGCGGGTGGACCAGGACAGAGTTTTGGTGATGTGCACCCCTAGGAATTTGAAACTGCTAACCATCTCCACCTTGGCCCCGTTGATGCTGACAGGGGTGTGTACAGTACTTTGCTTCCTGAAGTCAATGACCAGCTCTTTAGTTTTGCTGGCATTGAGGGAGAGATTGTTGTCGCTGCACCACTTTGCTAGTTTTTCTATCTCCCTCCTGTATTCTGACTCATCGTTATTCGAGATCCGGCCCACTATGGTCATATCATCAGCAAACTTATAGATGGAGTTAGAACCAAATTTTGCCACGCAGTTGTGTGTGGACAGGAGGTTTAGTAGGGGGATAAGTAAGCAGCCTTGCGAGGCCCCGGTATTGAGGGCTATTGTGGAGGACGTGTTGTTGTTTATTCTTACTGATTGTGGTCTGTTGGTCAGAAAATTCAGGATCCAGTTGGAGAGTGATGAGCCAAGTCCTAGGTTTTGGAGCTTTGATATGAACTTGGCTGGGAATATGGTGTTGAAGGCGTTGCTGTAGTCAATAAATAGGAGTCTGATGTAGGAGTCCTTGTTGTCGAGATGAGTGTAGAGCATGGGAGATGGCATCTGCTATGGACCGTTTGCGGCGGTATGCGAATTGCAGTGGATCAAGGCATTCTGGGAGTATAGAAGTGACGCGTTCGGGACCAACCACTCAAAACATTTCATTACGACAGAGGTCAGGCCACCAGACGGTAGACATTGAGGTACGTTGCCCGTTTCTTCTTTGGCAAATGGTGCCAAAGAAGAAATGGGCAATGTGCCTCAATGATGGTGGTCCTCTTAAAGCAGATGGGGACCTCGGAGCAGAGTAGGGACAGGTTTGTCCGCGAACACATCTGCCAGCTGGTCCGCGCAGGCTCTGAGTGCACGACCAGATATCCTGTCCGAACCCTTTGCCTTCCGAAATGTTCACTTCCAGAAAGGCCGATCTGACTTCGGAAGCGGTGATGGTGGGTATGGGTGTGTTATAGGCTGCTGTGGCACTCGACAGCAGATTGTTGGATTCCTACTCGAACCGAGCATAGAATGCATTGAGTCCATTGGGGAGGGTTGCGCTGCTGCCGAAGATACTGCTCGGCTTCGCTTTGTAGCCTGTTATGTTGTTTAGGCCTTGCCACAACCGCCGAGAGTCTGTAATGCCAGTCTGTGACCGTAGCTTGGTCTGATATTCTCTCTTGGCATCCCGGATGGCTTTGCGGAGGTCATACCTGGAATTCTTGTAAAAGTCAGGGTCGCCTGACTTGAACGCCTCAGACCTGTCCTTCAGTAGGGAGTCAATCCCGTGTTTGAGCCATGGTTTCTGGTTGGGGAACGACATACTGCTTTCTTTGGCACACAGTCATCCACACATTTGCTGATGAAGTCTGTGATGGTGGTGGCATACTCATTTAGGTTGGTCGCTGAGTTCTTAAATATGGACCAGTCCACTGTCTCTAAGCGGTCACTTCGGAGCTTTTCTGTTTCCTCTGATCAGCACTGCACGACCTTCTTAGCTGGATTCTCCCGCTTGAATTTCTGCTTGTATGCCGGTAGAAGGAGTACCGTCTTATGGTCTGATTTTCCAAAGTGCGGTCGGGGGGGTGGAACGGTAGGCGCCCTTGATTTTTGAGTAGCAGTGGTCAAGAGTGTTGTCGCCCCTGGTGGGACAGGAGATGTGCTGGTGGAATTTTGGCAGTACACTCTTGAGGTTGGCCTTGTTGAAGTCCCCGGCCACGATGAACAATTCCTCCCAGCATTCTGTTTTGTAGTTGTTTTAACTTTATAAAGACAGGTATAGACAACCATTTGCACAGACATCTTGCGTTGGCGGAAGACACAGTGATTAACAAATGCTCATATCTTGCAATACACTATACCCTGTCCTTACTTAAAAAACAACTCGTACATTAAAATGTAAAATGCCTTCTGCGCATAACTTTCCAGAATATAATATGACAAAACCAATATCAACAATACTTGAAAATTTTACAAGTTGAGTAACCGGCTGTAATCACGACAAAAACATATAATTACTGATACTGTCAAAACAATTTATCTGTAATGTTTTCCTTAACACCAGTATGTATTTAACAAAAATATCATCATTTGATAAGAAATAATGAAAGGAACAATTTTTTCTTCTTCCTTCCTACTTCATTTCATTTAACCTTTCTGCCTCCTCTCTCTTTTCTCTCTGGATATCATTTCCTTAGCTTGATTCTGCTTCCGATGCTCTGACTTCATTAAATTACATGAACCATACCCCGGAAGCTTCTCCATGGGATATGGGGATAGTGCAGGGACATGGTGCTGAAGTAGAAGATCCGCCATGATGTAATTGAAAGGCAGTGCGGGCTCGAAGGGCTGAATGGACCCCCCCTGCTCCTATTTCTTATGTCTTATTTCTTATCCCATCTTCCACCTTCGGGCCTGCTCTGCCACTCAGTAACCTCTTCCCGCTTTCCCCCATATCCTTTGATTACTTCAGCCCCAAGAGCCATATCTAACTCCTTCTTGAAAACATACAGAGCACAATTTAATCAAAAAAATAAGAGTCCGCTCTAGTGTCAGGAACGACCCTATTATATAACAGCACTTTGTTGCTACTTTGGATTCCAACGGGGAATGCCCCCGAGGCTTCATTCAGCATCATTCCCTGCACTGAGGAATTTTTAAACGGTGCCCCGATCTCTAGACCCTTCAACGCAAACCCCAGAGGCTCCAACGCATCTATAGGGGGTCCTCAGGGCCCCTGCACCCCACCTCAAATGGGCAGTGCACCCCCAGGCCTGATCCTCGGCTCTGGTTTCAATGAGACCCCCCACCCCATTCTTCTAAACTCCAGCGAATATAATCCTGACCGACTCAATGTCTCTTCATACGTCAGTCCCACCACCTCAGGAATCAATCTGATAAACTTTTGCTGCACTCCCTCCATAGCACAAACATCCTTCCTCAGATAAGGATATTCCAAGACAATATTCCAGGTGTGGTCTCATCAGAGCCCATTAGAATTGCAGCAAGACATCCTTACTCCTATACTTAAATCCTCTCGCGGTGAAGGCCAGCATCTCATTTGCCTTCTTTACCGTCTAATGATCTTCAGCAACTGGTCTACAAGAACATCCAGGTCTCATATCACATTCTAGGGGCTTTTCACAGTAACTTCATTGAAGCCTACTCGTGACAATAAGCGATTTTCATTTCATTTTTTTCACATTCCCCTCTTTCAATCAACAGCCATTCAGATAATAATCTGCCTTCTGGTTTTGCTGTCAAAGTGGATAACCTCACACTTGTCCATATTATACTACATCTGCCATGTATTTTCCCACTGACTCAGCTTGTCCAAATCACACCGAAGCGCCTCTGCATCCTCCTCACAGCTCACCCTCCCACCCAGCTTTGTGTCATCTGCAAATTTGGAATTATTACACCTAGTTCCTCATGTAAATTATCAATACATATTGTGAATAGGTGGGATCCCAGATCCGATTCCTATGGTACCCCCTGGTCATTGCCTGGCATTTGGTAAAAAGACTTGTTTATTCCTATTCTTTGTTTCCTATCTGCCAATCAGTTTTCTATCCACCTCAATTCAGTACCCCCAATCCCATGAGCTTTATTTTACATATTAATCTCCTATGTTGGTCTTGGTCGAAAGCTTTCTGAAAGTCCAAATAAACCACATCCACTGGCTCTCCCTCAACAACTCGACTGGTTACATCCTTGAAGAATTCCAGCAGATTTGTTAAGAATGATTTCCCCTTTGTAAATCCATGCTTACATTGTAAGATTCTGCCACTGTTTTCCAAGTGTACTGTAATTAATTCTTTTATAATGAACTTTAGCATTTTCCCCACGAAAGACATCATGCTGACTGGTCTATAATTCCCTGTATTCTCCCTACCCCACCCCCCTCCCCCCACTTTGTTAAATAGTGGGGTAACATTAGCTACCCTCCAATCTGTAGGAACTGTTCCAGAGTCCAAAGAATCCTCAAAGATGACCACCAATGTATCCACTATTTTTAGGGACACTCCCTTAAGTACTCTGTGATGTATATTGTCAGGACTTGGGGATTTATCAGCTTTCAATCCGATCAATTTCCCCAACACCATTTCCCTCCTAATACTGATTTCTTTCAGTTCCTCTCCCTCATTAAACTCTGTGTTCCCAACATTTCTGGTGCATTATTTGTACCCCTCTCTGTGAAGGCAAGGGAGATAACATGGCATCTAACTATGGTGAGGCATCATAAGCTAAATTGTGATTGGGATTATAGTGGGTCAAATAAGTTCAATTTGTCATTGCTTTCTTCACTTCTTCAAATGTTCTATGACACTTCCAATGTATTCCATCTTTGAGAGATTAATACCTTGGAGGGAATGTATAGCTAAATTGGGGATGACCCAAGAATAATACACAAGTGTCCAGGTGAATGTTTTAAGTTCTTCTTTGTTCTCTCGTCTCTTTGCTTTCAAAATCTCTTCAACCTTCTCCTGTATTTGGTGGATGCCTTCATCAACTTATTTTGTGACCCAGTTACATTACACTTGACAACATGAAGCACCACTTGCCTTTTTTTTGTTTTGTTGCCGCACTCTTGAAGGCAATTTAAGGAACTTGTTCACCCTTACAAGCTGCTCTTTCTCTGTCTTACGGTTAATTTGAATGAAATCTAAGAAGCAACACACATCTTTCATCCCACTTACTACCCATTCCATGATGCTCTGGAAAACTGTGGGAGCAGTAAGCCCTCCAAATGTTTTGTGCTGGTGACAACCATTGTGGGAATGGATGGCAAGCAGTTCCTTGCATGTGTCAGAGCTCCAGGAGAATCAGGGGGCAGAGGTGAGTGAAGTGACCATTACTAAGGAGAAGGCTCTGGGGAAACTGAAAGGTCTGAAGGTGGATAAGTCACCATGACCGGATGGACTACACCCCAGGGTACTAAAAGAGATAGCTGAGCCGGGAGTGCAGGAGGCGAAAGAGGCCGGTGTTCTGGCCTTTGCGTCCCTAGTAGCCCGGCGGAAGATCTTGCTTCAATGGAAGGATGCGAGGCCTCCAAGCGTGGAGGCCTGGATCAATGATATGGTGGGGTTCATCAAATTGGAGAAGGTGAAATTTGTCCTGAGGGGATCAGTACAGGGGTTCTTTAGGCGGTGGCAGCCTTTCCTGGACTTCCTGGCGGAACGGTAGGGAAATAGGCCGGCAGCAGCAGCAACCGGGGGGGGGGGGGGGGGGGGGGTTTGGTTCGGTGGGAGGGAGAATTGTGTACATGGGTTTGTTGGATGTGGTGGGTGTTATCTCTTTCCTTTATGTTGTTTGCTTTTTTTGTTTTTGTAGTTACTTTTGTAGTTGGGTGGTTGTCGTTCTTGGGTTTTTAACCATGGTTGTGTTGTTAATATTGTTTTGTTGTTTATATTTTGCGAAAACCTTAATAAAAATTATTGTTTTTAAAAAAGAGATAGCTGAGGAAATTGTGGACGCATTGGTGGTGATCTTTCAGGAATCATTGGAAGCAAGAAGGGTCCCAGAGGGCTGGAAGGTGGCTAATGTAACACCACTGTTTAAGAAGGGAGGGACGCTCCCTAGTAGCCCGGCGAAGGATCTTGCTAAAATGGAAGGATGCGAGGCCCCCAAGCGTGGAGACCTGGATCAATGACATGGCGGGTTTCATTAAGCTAGAGAAGGTCAAATTCGCCCTGAGAGGGTCGGTACAAGGGTTCTTTAGGCGGTGGCAACCTTTTCTCGACTTTCTGGCTCAACGATAGGGTACAGGGACAGTAGCAGCAGCAACCCGGGGGGGGGGGGGGGAGGGGGGAAGGGGGAGGGAAAAGGGGGGGGGGGGGCGGGCGGACAATGACTATGTTTGTTTATTTAATTTTAATTTATTTTTAAGTTCTTTTGTTGTTCATTGGGGTTGGGGGGGTGGGGGGATGTGATACATGCGTCGATACGGTCTGGGGGTGTTACAGTTATTATGGGTTGTTTTGTTGCATTTCATTGTTTGTTGTTATGTTTTATATTTTCTGTAAAAAATTCCAATAAAAATTATATTAAAAAAAAAGGGAGGGACGCAGAAGACAGGAAATGATAGGTTGGTTAGCCTGACTTCGGTCATTGGTAAGATTTTAGAGTCTGTTATTAAAGATGAGAGATCGCAAAGCACTTGGAAGAGCATGGTAAAATAGGACTGAGTCTTCGTATCTGACAAATCTGTTAGAGTTCTTAGAGGAGGTTACAAGCAAGTTAGACAAAGGAGAACAGGTGAACGTGATTTATTTAGATTTCCAGAAGACCTTTGACAAGGTGCCGCATTGGAGATTGTTAAATAAGTTAAGAGCTCATGGTGTTAAGGGTAAGATCCTGGCATGGATAGAGGATTGGCTGACTGGCAGAAGGCAGAGAGTGAGGATAAAGGGGGCTTTTTCAGGATGGCAGCCAGTGACTAGTGGTGTGCCTCAGAGGTCTGTGCTGGGACCACAACTTTTTACAATATATATTAATGATCTGGAAGAAGGAACTGAAGGTACTGTTGCTAAGTTTGCAGATGATATAAAGATCTGTAGAGGGACAGGTGGTATTGAGGAAGCAAGAGGGCTGCAGAAGGATTTGGACAGGCTGGGAGACTGGGCAATGAAGTGGCAAATGAAATACAATGTGGAAAAGTGTGTGTTTATGCATTTTGGAAGGAGAAATTTAGGCATAGACTATTTTCTAAATGGGGAAATGCTTCGGAAAGCAGAAGCACAAAGGGACTTGGGAGTCCTTGTTCACGATTCTCTTCAGGTTAACGTGCAGGTTCAGTCGACAGTTAGGAAGGCAAATGCAATGTTATCATTCAGGTCAAGAGAGCTAGAATACAAGACCAGGGATGTACTTCTGAGGCTGTATAAGGCTCTGGTCAGACCCCATTTGGAGTATTATGAGCAGTTTTGGGCCCTGTATCCAAGGTGCAGGCCTTGGAAAAGGTCCAGAGCAGGTTCACAAGAATGATCCCTGGAATGAAGAACTTGTTGCATGAGGAACGTTTGAGGACTCTGGGTCTGTGCTTGTTGGAGTTTAGAAGGATGAGAGGGGATCTTACTGAAACTTACAAGATACCGCAAGGCCTGGATAGAGTGGATGTGGAAAGGATGTTTCCACTTGTAGGAAAAACTAGAACCAGAGGACACCATCTCAGACTAAAGGGATGATCCTTTAAAACAGATGAGGAGGAATTTCTTCAGCCAGAGGGTGGTGAATCGTGGAACCCTTTGTCGCAGAAGGCTGTGGAGGCCAAATCACTGAATTTCTTTAAGACAGAGATAGATAGGTTCTTGATTAGTAAGGGGATCTGGGGTTATGGGGAGAAGGAAGGAGAATAGGGATGAGAAAATATCAGCCATGATTGAATGGCGGAGCAGATTTGATGGGCCAAGTGGCCTAATTCTTCTCCTATGTCTTATGGTCTTATGGTCAATTAATTCTAATTGCAAATATGTATTTGGCAAATCTATCTTACTGAATATCTTTCTGGGAGGAAACCGGAGCACCCGGAGGAAACCCATGCAGACACAGGTAGAATGTGCAGACTCTGCACAGACAGTGACTCAAGCCGGGAATCGAACACGGTCCCTGGTACTGCGAAGCAACAGTGCTAACCACTGAGCTACCGTGCCACCCTTCCCAATAAGGAAAGAAGGCGGAGAAAAGAGGAAGCGTGTGTCAAAATCTTTTTACAGCATACAGGTCTGCCATGACTATAAAAGGTGGGGATCTGTTGATTAGAGGATCCTTGCCTGCGGTTTAGCTTAGTGAGCTAGGCAGCTGGTTTGTGATGCAGAACAAGGCCAGCAGGTTGAATTCCTGCACTCACTGAGGTTATTCATGGAGGCTCTGCCTTCTCAATTTTGCTCCTTGCCTGAGATGTGGTGACCCTCAGGTTAAACCACCACCAGTCAGCTTTCCTCCTCAAAGGGGAAGGCAGCCTATGGTCATCTGGGACTATGGCGACTTTACCTTACCTTGGCTGCCACTGGCAAGTGCCTCTCCTCACCTGAAACCCAGCAGTTAAAATATTGGCTGATCGGAATTCATTCCAATCTAGTAGAGCTTTGGCTGGGTGGCTTGGGTTACAATGGTCAGAGAAAACAAACATTTACTCAAAGTGAGCTGTATATGTGGAATTATTTTATCAGTAATGCTTATAAAATCATCAGGTGTGTTGAAATTCGGGCAGCATGGTGGTATAGCGGTTAGTACTGCTGTCTCACGAATCCGAGGACCCAGGTTTGATCCTGGACCCGGGTCACTGTCCGAGTTTGCACAGCCCCCCCCCCCCCGTGTCTGTGTAGGTCTCGCCCCTATAACCCAAAGATATGCAGGGTAGGTGGATTGGCCACGCTAAATTGCCCCTTAATTGGAAAAATGTTTTCTCAGTTGAAATTCTCAACTTAGAAAACCCAAAGCATGAGAAGGCATTATCTTAATGAATAGTGGAGCAGGCTCTTGGATCCAAGTGGCCTACTTCTGCTCCTATTTTGTATGTTCATATGCTCAAAAAGGAAGGTAAATATATGGGGACATTAATGTAAAACAACTGTCCCCACATCCTATTGGCCCCAAAACCCACAGTTTTCGAAAAATAAAAATGTGGCTCTCAACTGACAGGTGCACTGTACAATTATGTAACAGTCAAGTGAATGTTATCCAGTATGTTTGGTTTGGATGCTGTGATCAGTGTCAATACAATATGTGTCTATTGAACGACCCCCAGAACAAAAATTTTCCAATTTTTTTGGCAACCTTCAGGAATTTGAAAGTTCGGCCAATCTCCTGGCATTCAGATCAGCAGAAGATCAGCATATACATTTAGATCATTGCAACTGATGCTCCACTGAAGGGAAAATAAGAGATCTACTGTGGAAATCCTACCCTGTGGGTGGTCTTTGTATGATCTCTATATGTGCATGTACACAAGGGGTTAATGTGTAATCAGTAGCACCACATGACCACTAGAGGGCTGGACCAACAGGGGTATAAAAGGCAACCACATTGGGTCTCTCTCTCTCTCTCTTGGGTGCACTTGACCAAAGCAATAGCAGTCTAGTTCAGATGGCTGGTGGAGTTATGTATAGTTACCGTAGTTAGATCTTGTTAACCTTATCACTAGTATCAAAGTTAAATGCAATTATTGTTATAGTTACTCAATAAACCTTTTGTTACTACTGGATGAGTTTGAGTCTTCTTCGAGATTCAGAAGACCTCATCACTAACCAAGGTTTGAGTAGCACATGTTACCTAACACACAGGTAACAAAACGGTCTCGAGTTGCAGTTGTAGGATGAGAAATTCAATGGACTGTACAATCTACAATTTTCCTTAACTTTTTTTGCAATATCCCTCAGCTGCCATAGCAATAAAACTGCAGGTTTTACAAATCCAATTCAGACAGCGTCATGCATGGCTAGAGATCAGAAAAGAAAGACTTGCCAAACAAAATTGGAACTTGATGGCCATAGATTCTCAGTGGCTGCTGTATATTTTACTTATTTTTGAAAAAGCAGTAAGTTTTACATTTTTTCTCCAGTTAAAGGGTGTCAAGTGAAAAAATAAGAGATTTTTAGTTTTCTAACTTTAAATAAGTAGTATTTGCATGACCGTTCATATTGGTTGAACACAAACCAGAACCTCCTCCTCACTGAATGAGCATTAACACAAAGCCA
This sequence comes from Scyliorhinus canicula, assembly GCF_902713615.1. Classification (NCBI taxonomy): domain Eukaryota; kingdom Metazoa; phylum Chordata; class Chondrichthyes; order Carcharhiniformes; family Scyliorhinidae; genus Scyliorhinus; species Scyliorhinus canicula. Next base: position 61,710,429 of record NC_052146.1, read on the forward strand.
AGAAGTGCCAGCTGTAGTAGCACTCTAGTCTCTGAGACAGAAGGTCATGAGTTCATAGTCCCAATCCCAGAAAGTGGGGGAAACCTCACCAACCTGTTTTAACTTTGTACTTTATATCAGCCTGAACTGCATTCAAGCTGAGTACCAACATGGATGGGCCATGTTCCAACTCTCTTCTCCTTTATTGCAGAAGCCCCTCATTGTTTTACACTCAAACGTCTTGAGAATAACATGTATATTGAACAAAGAATCCTTTATTGCTGCCCTTGACCTTTTGCTGCACTGCAGCCCATTGACACGCCATTGAAGGGTGGGGGAGGAGAGACCATTCTTCTTTTAAAAAATCAAACACTGATTAAATGTGTGCGCAAGTTAAAGGAAAATTCATCAATCTCACGTTTGGAGTGGGCAGTCTTGTTCAAAGGGAATTATATGCCAGGGGATCAGTGCAGCAGTGCCGTATAACCAGTAAGAATTCCTCACAGGTGTGGCTCCATGCTGGCAGTGCAAACTAAGTGACATTAGGTTTTTGTTCCCATATCAGTTGGTTTGATTATTTTGATTTTTGCCTCTCCTGAATATCAGTAAAAGCCTTACAGCACCAGGTTAAAGTCCAGCAGGTTTGCTTCAAATCACTAGCTTTCGGAGCACAGCTCCTTCCTCCGCATCATCTCCTGAAAATGCTTGAACCCCAGGACCCTCCAGTCATTTTGCCAAGCGTACCTTATTCACATAGCTTTGATGGTGATTTATGGCAGCCTATTTTGGTGTTAGCAATCAAATTCATTATGGCCCCAGGCATGATCCTGAAACCCAATCGCAATCAAGAGTGAGACCTCTGGTATTTGTTTCTCTCCTTTAACTCGTGTCATGGGGATTAATTGCAGACCTTGATGGAGATTAGTCTGGAAATCAGGGCCAGAGAGAGACTCCAACCTCAGAGCTCCAGACACGCTTGTCCTATAATGACCTTTAGGGAGGCTGAACCGCTAGCCTCTCGTCAGCAATGGCACCAAATGAAACATGCGATTACCTCTGCAAATTACATTTTTGTTTCTTCTTTATCTACTTGCAAGCCCTTATTGGCTGTCTCCCCAGATCCAACCTAAATCCATAACAAACCCTGCTACAGCCAAAAACAGGCATTGGAATCTTCACATCACCCATGGTAATGTTTTGTTTTTAGAAATTTAGAGTACCCAATTCATTTTTTCCAATTAAGGGGCAATTTAGCGTGGCCAATCCACCTACCCTGCACATTTTCGGGTTGTGGGGGCGAAACCCACGCAAACACGGGGAGAATGTGCAAACTCCTCACGGACAGTGACCCAGAGCCGGGATCGAACCTGGGACCTCGGCACCGTGAGGCAGCAGTGCTAACCACTGCACTATTGTTCCACCCCTCCCATGGTAATGTTAAGGCTACAGTGGGAATGCTTTCCACACACCCACTACACTGTGGGCGAAAAATATTCCACCGCTCCGTAGCTTTGCTTGAGACTCACTCATTTTGAATATCTGCAGCCACAGCCCAGTCAAATAGTCTAGCAGGTTGCAAAGCAGATGGCAAATTCACAATCAATTTAGAAGGAGTTGCTTTATCATTAAGCAATTACTTGGAAAATGTTATCCAGCTCCAGAAAAGTGTACAGCCGATTTGTGCAGAGCTGTCAACAAGTGCAATTTGGAAACTCCAACCTAATTAGTACACCGTATGAAGACTGATCGAGCGCTAGAAATAACCTGGGCCTCCCTCATCACTTTCTGTCTGCTGGTTCACTACGTTGTTTTGCTCACAGGGGAGAACAAATTGGTGGAATTCCTGGAAGATGAACTAACAATTTTATTCAGCCTGAGCAGTAATCGGAAACAGTTTGAGCGGGGAGCTTTAGGAATGCTTGCAAAGAATCTTAGCCCCTTGGACAGATGCAATGTGTTAATTGATTAGCAAGTGGGAACTCGACTGAGTTGGACCGAGGGAAAAGAGAAGTCAGAGAGTGTGTGTGTGTCCGAGAAAGAAAACATGCAAACTGCTACCTTCCTAATCTCTCCATCTCCATGTTGGCATCTTTCAACGGTAGTGCATGACAAGAGATGGTAAACATTTCCCTCCACCACAAATTTCAATGTGGAGGAAGGCTGTTGTTGCAAAACCCTATTTATTTCTACCAGAAACTGGCACCACTTTCACAATTCCACAGAAGTAATCCTCGATAAACCAAAGCATCATTGTCAGGCTCCACACGCTGTCTATTCAAAGGGCCTTTTATGCTCACTGCTCAACTACTTACATCTTTGGCTTAATTATTCTATCATAGAACTCAGTCAAATTTTTTTTCTCCAAAAAGGTCAATTTAAATAGTCTCTTCACAAGCACAACCCTGCTCCATGATCTTCGAACCATGTGTTGTGCCACGCTAAACCCGTCAGCTCAGGGGATCACATTGTGCCACGTTAGTGGTGATCTTTCTGAACAGGCTTGTGTGAGATTCCTTCATTTGACTTAAAAAGATATTAACCTGTTTCATTTAAGAAGGTTGACAGTCCATGATGGATGGAGGAATTTCATACTAAGATGTTAATCCATTTGTTTCTGATATCACACAGTGCGTCTTCAATCCATAATTCAACTCAACATATAGCAGACTATAAGCAGACGCTACCTGGGGGGGGGGTCAATGTTGGAGTAATTTGAAACGAATTTGTGGAAACATTTCGGACAATTTTATCCAAATTCAATGGAAAGTAAGGTCATACGTGGTAAAAAGCAGCATTCCACACGTTCATATCAATGACGCCGTGCGGTGTCGCGGCATTAAAGACGCCACTGCCGGAGACCCGGCAAAATGGCCGCCCGCTGCGCAGCGCCGAGGTTGCAGGAGGGGGACATTGAGGTGCTCCTGGACGCAGTGGAGCAGAGGAGGGAGGCCCTGTACCACGGACACGGCTGCATGGTTGCACCACACCTCAGCCTGCGCCTGTGGACGGAGGTGGCAGAGGCCGTCATCGCCGTGGCCATAACAGCCAGGACAGGCATCCAGTGCCACAAGAAGGTCAATGACCTAGTCAGGGCAGCCCCTCCCATTCCCCACCCTCATTGCCCCCCCCCCCATTCCCCTCTTCCCCATTCCGCCACCGCCCCTCCCCCCAGGATGGACGGCGCAGCCCGAGCTGCAACCAACATGGCAGCACCTACCCATGCAGCTTGCATTGGCAGGATGGGTTGTGAACCTTTGCCAACATACACCCAACCGCTGGTCCGCATGTATATGTCCGCCTAACACTGTTGCCCTTTATCTCTGTCACCCTCCCCCCACCACAGGAGAAGCGCGATCATAACAACTGGGAGCATGAGAGGACCGGAGGGGGTCCACCTGAATTGCGCCCCCTCACTGTTCATGAAGAGAGGGCACTGGACCTTGCAGGCGGACCCAAGAATCGGGAGGTTGCAGATGCAGAGGTTGGGGGCACAGCACCAAGTGAGACCCCCCCACTGCCTTGCCCCTCCCCTTTACCCCATCCCCTTCACCCCATCTACCCCTTCCCCACCACCCCTACCCCCATCCACCTTCCCCATCCCTCATTCCCCCATCCCCCTTCCCCTCATCCCCCCATACCCCTTACCCCATTCCCCCATCCATCCTTCCCCCTTCCACCCTCCCCAATCCCCCTTCCCCTCATCCCCAATCCCCCCTTACCCCATCCCAATCCCCCCTTACCCCATCCCTCCTTCTCCCTTTCCCTCATCCCCAATCCCCCCTTCCCCCTGTTTTGTTATGCTCTTGACGTAGCATAGGCTGCTTCCTTGATGTGCACTCTGACAAAGGAAGGTTCAGACTTGGAGATAGCTTTAACACATTTACTAAACTGTTAACAATTCTCCTACTTGGATTTGACTCTCCTGTTAATCCTGCTATAGCTACTCAAACTGATGAACCAGTCTACTACAATCCAGGTGGTGGGTGTGATGTATTTAATCAACCCTGTGTACTCACTGAATGTCTCCACTGGAAAGAGGAAGATCATGTGTGCTGTGCCCTTTTATATGGGTTGATGTAATGCCCCCTGTGGCAGTGTCATCTCTGTGTGTATCTTGAATGCCCATTAGTCGTGTCCTATCTTACTGGCCTATTGGTTGAATGTCTGTGTGTCATGTCTCTGGTGATCCCTCTAGTGTCTATCTAGTCTATGTGTATTTACATTAACCCCTTGTGTATTTACAGTGATGCATATCACCACATCCCCCTTTTTTCATGTTACATATTTTCTGTACAGTGTTAAAGAAAATTGAACAAAAACAGGTAGCTCAGTGATGCTATATACAAATTATGATAACAGTGATGACTATATAATAGTATAAAAGACCAAATAATAGTTGCAATGACTTTGAGGATAAGACAATACAAAATAAAAGTTATCAGTCCAATAGTTCATGAATTTATTATGGTCGAGTGCCGTTCTTGTTTGGTTGGTGAGTTGGTGATGTTGATGGTGGCATCTCCTTGTGAGCGCTATCAGTGTCCCTGTGCGTAAGGAACCAAGAAGTGGTCAAATCACTTTGTTGTCGGATGTGGACTCTTTCTTTCTTTCGATGCTTGTAGTAGCGATGTATGCAATCTGTGTCATCTTGCCATGGTATGGCATTGTACTGAGCTGAGCAGTTCGAGTGGCGTTGTGTTTGTCGTGCTTGTTGTCGACGCTGTTGCCTTTGGTACTTTTCTTGTTATTGTCTTTGATGTTGTGGTGTTGGTTGGTTTTGTTGTCGTGTTTGCTGCGCTCAAGGACCACACTCTGTGGATAATACGAGTCCTTCACACAGTTACTCGTGTCAGCGTCCTTTGTAGCGTCTGCTGTTTCCTTGAGCGTTCCATCACTGAGTTCGCGGCGCTCCCCGTCTGGAGTCATGTTCGGCTTACTTGAATCAGCTTTGGCTTGTCGATGCTCCCTGTCTGGAGCCCTTTCTGGTGCACCTGAACCAGCTTTGGTTTCTTGATGCTCCCCGTCCGGAGTCATTGCAGGTTCACTTGAATCATCTGACGTTTCTTGATGCGTCCCGTCCAGAATCCAAACATTCAGGAATGCATTTGCATTTGGAGAGGCTCGAGCGGATGTGGATTGAATGTACGTGGTGTCACCGGAGTCACCAGTAGTCTCACTGTGATTGTCGAGTGCCTCTGTACATTCTAGCTGAGGTCTGTCATGTTGCACATCTGGTATAGGAAGTGGGATGCCATCGTCACTTGTCACACATACAGTGGGTAGAGCCTCAGTGTCTTCTTGTCGTTCACTTGAGCTGGGTAGACTGTCAGAGTCTTCTTCTGGTGGCTCAAACAATCTGGGTGGTCTGCCATAGTCGCTTTGTTGTTCACGTGAGGGTGGTAGACTGTCATAGTCTTCTTGCTGTGCACTTGAGCGTGGCAGACTGTCATAGTCTTCTTGCTGTGCACTTGAGCGTGGTAGACCTGCATCGTCTGCTGCTGGTTGCTCAGAGGAGGTTGCTAGACCCTCATGGTCTTGTTCATGCAAGGACTGCGCTCTGGAGTCTTGTGTTTCTTCTATCGTGGAGCCTGTCCACGAGCTCGGTGTGGAGGCTTGTGTCATTCCCTCTGTGGAGTCTTGCAGCGTTCCCTGTGTGGAATCGTGCATTGGTCTCGCTGTGGAGTCTTTCATCGCTTTCTGTGTGAAGGCTGGGACCCTTCGTGGTGCGTGAACCATTCTCTGTGTGGAGTCGGGGACTCTTCGCGGTGCGTGGACCACTCTCTGTGTGGAGTTAGTGACTCTTCGCGGTGCGTGGACCACTCTCTGTGTGGCAGCAGGCCGCTCTCTGTGGGCTTGTACCGCTCTCTGTCTCTTGGCGTCAGGCCGCAGCATCATCCTGCACTCACGAGTCGGGATGTCATATATGCTGGGCTGAGGATTCCCCAATCCGAAGAACTCATCGTCGGGGTCTTCAATGTACAACACCTCTGGTTGCGGTTCAGAGTTGGTAGTGGGGTAGCCACCTCCCAAGATGAAATCTTCGTCTGAGTCATTGTCTTCCAAGACCATAGCATCTTCTAGTGCAGTGCTAACTGCTTGTTGCAGGGTTCTGCAGAGGTTACTTTCAGATACTGGTTGAATTTCAGGCATTGTGCTGTTGTTCCAGGTTCACTGTTTGCTGAGTTGTAACTATATGGATTTAAGCAGTTCACTCACTGGTACCATGTTTTGTTATGCTCTTAACGTAGCATAAGCTGCTTCCTTGATGTGCACTCTGACAAAGGAAGGTTCAGACTTGGAGATAGGTTTAACACATTTATTAAACTGTTAATGATTCTCCTACTTGGATTCGATTCTCCTATTAATCCTGCTATAACTACTCAGACTGAAGAACCAGTCTGCTACAATCCACGTGGTGGGTGTGATGTGTTTCAATCAACCCTGTCTACTCACTGAGTGTCTCCACTGGAAAGAGGAAGATCATGTGTGCTGTGTCCTTATATATAGGTTGGTGCAATGCCCCCTGTAGTAGTGTCACCTCTGTGTGTATCGTGAATGCCCATTGGTCATGTCCTATCTTACTGGCCTATTGGTTGAATGTCTGTGTGTCATGTCTCTGGTGCTCCCTCTAGTGTCCATCCAGTCTATTATCCAGTCCAGTCTTCATGCATTTACATTAACCCCTTGTGTATTTACAGTGATGCATATCACCACACCCCATCCCCCTTCCTCCATTCCCCTCCCCCATCCCCCTTCCCCCTTTCCCCCAGCCCTCTTCCCCCCATCCCCCCTTCCTCCCATCCTCCTTCCCCCATTCCCCGTCCCCCATCCCCCACCCTCGTCTGTGTGTCTAACCATGCATGCTGTATTGCAGGACCAAACGTCAACCACCCATCCCTGCGGATGCCGACCGCCTCCAGGACGTGCCTGGTCGCCCACAAGACAGGGATAGACCCGGACCGTCAGCCATACGTCACTGCCGCCCAGTGCAGGGTGCCCACGAGCCAGGGATAGACCCGGTGCGTCAGGCGTACACCGCCCCCATCTAGTGCCAATGCAGCGATACCGGAGGGCCACACCCAGCAACGGGGAGGGCACCCACACCAACAGACCCCCGTCCCAGTCGACCCAGGACACTGACACACACAACACAACCACCCAGGAGGCCCACATGCAGGACACACCCACCCAGGACACTGACACACAGGACACCCCCCCCCCCCCCCCCCCAGGACACCCACACACAAAGGACGGACGGACAGGACACACCACTCCAGGGGACCTCAGACTTCGGATTGGATGAGGAGCACGACACTATACCACTGCTGTCTCCAACACCCTCCACCATCGCAAAAACTACACCTCGGTTGGGCACTTTAGCGATGAGGCTTCTGGTACATTAACTGTTGCCCACAACACAGTCATCCCGGTATAGCAGGTGGAGGTAGGAGCAGCCGAGGGGCCAGACGGTCGGAGGGCAGCCCGGCCCCAGCATCCATCTGCCGCCCAGATGGGTCCCGGGTTCCTGGAGTTACCACATCCACCCATAGACCGGATGCAGTCACGGACCCAGGGATGATCGAAGGGCCAGCTTGTGGCAGCTGCAGACGCAGGTGGAGGAGTCCACCCGCGTCTAGGAGCTGGGAGTGGTGCCAGTCATACGTGCCACCCAGGACGACACTGCACGGGTGGTGTCTGCGGTGGAGGCAATGGGGGGGGGCGATGGTGTCAGACATGGGGAGCTGTATGCAAGGCCTGGGGCTTTCCGTACAGGCGGCGTCTTGGCCCCGGACATGGCTGCCCTCTCACAGGCAGCCATGAGCCAGAGCCAGCTGCAGATCGCAGAGGCGCTCAACGCCGTGACCCAGTCTCAGCAGGACATGGTCCAGTCTCAAAAGGCCATGGCCCAGTCTGCAGGCCATGGCCGAGTCTCTGCAGGCAGTGGCCCAGTCTCAGCAGGCCATGGCCTAGTCTCAGCAGGCCATGGCCCAGTCTCAGCAGGCCATGGCCCAGTCTCAGCAGGCCATGGCCCAGTCTCTGCAGGCAGTGGCCCAGTCTCAGCAGGCCATGGCCCAGTCTCTGCAGGCCATGGCCCAGTCTCTGCAGGCCGTGGCCCAGTCTCAGCAGGCCGTGGCCCAGTCTCTGCAGGCCATCGCTAAGGACATCGGCACCATTGCCCAGGTGCTGGCCGGTGTTGTCCAGACACAGACAGAGATGGCCAACTCCCTGAGCTCCATGGCTGCAAACTTGCAGACCCTTGTTGATATCATGGCGGGCCTCCAGGACTGGCAGCGCCAGGTGCCGGGGGTGGGTCGAGTGCTGGATCCGTTCGCACCCCCAACCCGTGGAGAGGCCCGGGGGCCATCGGACACCCCGAGGGAGGAGGAAGTGCTGTGGCCCATTCCGGGTCCTCCTGCAGGGGCGGTCCCGGAACACCGCGACATCTCGGACTCCCCCCGCTCATTTCCGTCCCAGGTGCATCTGGTGGGCAACAGGCAGGTCAGGCTGGCAGCTCACCATCCCAATCGCCTGAGCCGCAGCCTGGCCCATCCAGGCCGGGCTGCCCCAGGAAACAGCCACCAAAGAGGTCCCTAGTCACAGGGCAGGAATCACAGGCGTCTGCCTCCAGTTCTGCTGTACCGTCTGGGGAACCACCTAGACGTAGTCATAGGGCCCGTAAGGCCAGAAAATTAGACACTGAGTAAGTTGGCACAGGTGCAAGGCACAGACTAGTTATAGGGGCTCGGGCACATATATGAACTATTTACCATTAAAATCACTTCCACACCTCTGTGCTCTATCTGATGCATGCGGGGTGGGGTGTAAGGTGAGCGCCAGTGTGTGTGTGAGGAGTGATGGGACGTCGAGCTCAGGTGAGTGTGCCCCCCACTCCTACTCCCCCTGGGTCACCCTCGCCATCCCCCCGGGTAGACGACAGCGCTGCAGTGTCAAGGCCGCATGCAGGGATGGTCCGGGTGGAGGGTGTTACTGTGGCCATGAGTTAGACATTTTCTAATGATGTAGAGCCCAGAGCTCATCGCAGAGCGGATTGTCATCATCCTCCATGGCATGCAATAGACACACTTCCACTGGTGACCGTGTGAGCCCTGCCCGTTGTGCCAGTGGGTGGTGTGAGGGTGGTTGGTGGTGGGTGGGGTGTGGGTGGTTGGTGGTGGGTGGGGTGAGGGTGGTTGGTGGTGGGTGGGGTGAGGGTGGTTGGTGGTGGGTGGGGTGAGGGTGGTTGGTGGTGGGTGGGGTCAGGGCGGTTGGTGGTGGGTGGGGTGAGGGCGATTGGAGGTGGGTGGGGGAGGGTGGTAGGCTGGTGCTGTACTGTGCTGTCCGTGTCCATACTTGGCGATTCGCATACCCCTAGTCTGTGAACTGTGCGGCTATCAACCCGTCCCGTACCCGCTGGCCCAGCCAGTAACAGTGGGCAGCCTCCTACCCATGTCCAGCCCATTTGTCCTGTACATTACCCCAATCCTCCTCATCTGCAGAGGCCTGCCCTTCATCGTGTTGCTCCTCCCCTTCCCCTCCTCTGCCTCCAGCACATCGCCCCTCTGCTGGGCTATGTTGTGCAGGACGCAGCAGACCACAACGATGCGGCCGACAATCTCCGACGAATACTGGAGGGCCTCTCCAGAGCGGTCCAGGCATCTGAAGCGCATCTTCAGCAGCACACAGAACCTCTCGATCACACCCATGGTCGATGCATGGGCATCGTTGTAGCGGTTCTCCGCGTCCGTGTGTGGCCTCCGTATAGGCGTCATCAGCCACGACCGCAGCGGGTAACCCTTGTCGCCCAGCAACCAGCCGCTCAGCCCGGGGTGGGGGGGGTTTCCTCGAACATGGCGAGGACGAACGATTGGGCCAATATGAACGAGTCATGCACACTGCCCGGGTACCGGGCGCAGGCGTGCAGGATCCTCATACGGTGGTCACAGACCACCTGAATGTTCATGGAGTAGGTCCCCTTCCTGTTCGTGAACACAGCCCTGTTATCCGCTGGTGGGCGCATAGCAGCGTGCATCCCGTCGACTGCCCCCTGTACCATGGGCATCCTGGCCAGGGCAGGAATGCCCGCTGCACATCCTGGTGGGTGTGGTCCGCAGGGAACTGGATGTAGCGGTCAGCGATGTCATACAGGGCATCGGTCACTGCACGGATGCACCTGTGTACTGATGCTTGGGAAATGCCGGACAGGTCCCCACTCGGTGACTGGAACAATCCCGTGGCATAGAAGTTCACCGGGAGAGGGTGTCCTCCGCCAGTCCCACGCGGTGCCAGATGTGCCATCAGGTGGCAGATATGGGCGACCCTTTCCTGGCTCATCCTGAGTCATCTCCTGCATGCCCGGTCTGCGAGGTCCTGGCACGACGAGCGGCACCGATACACACAGGGCCTCATCGGCCGCCTCCATCGCCATGGCACCACCTCCTCATCCTCCTCCTCCTCTTCCTCCTTGTCCTGTCGGGCGGGCAGCACTCTAGCCTGGGCGGCTGCCACCTGCCTCTCTGCGGCATGCTCCTCTGTGGTAGACTCCGCCGCCTCCCTGGCACACTCCTGCTCAGCTCCCCCAGGGCAACATGTAGTAGAGTGGCTCCCGCCATGGCATCCAACATCGCTGGCTGATGCCCAAACATAACTGTCTGCTGGGGGTGGGGAGTTAGGATAGACGACATGTCATCATTGCCCATAGCCCCCTCTGTAGCCAGGTGCCATGGGCTGCAAAGTCACTACTGTTGCCAGCTGGCACCTCTCCCCTCCCCGGCACTCCCATCCCCGGCACCCCCCCTCCCCGGCACTCCCATCCCCGGCACCCCCCCTCCCCGGCACTCCCATCCCCAGCACTCCCATCCCTGGCACCCCCCCCCCCTCCCCGACACCCCCCTCCCCGGCACTCCCCACCCGGGCACTCCCCCTCCCTGGCACCCCCCTTCCCAGCACACCCCTCCCTGGCACTCCCATCCCTGGCAGCTACCCCCTCTCCCCGGCACCCCCCCTCCCCAGCCCCCCCTTCCCGGCACCCCCCCCCTCCCTGGCACTCCCATCCCCGGCACCCCCCCTCCCCAGCACTCCAATCCCTGGCATCCTCGAGCCACGGCACCCCCCCCCCCATCCCCTCCACACCCCAACCCCAGCCCCCCTCCATCCCCGGCACCGACCCTGATCACCGGCACGCACCCTCGGCCCTGGGGAGCACCCTCCACCAGCACCCGCAATCCCCCCCACCTACGGCCGTGCCATCTCCTCTCCGGCGGCCACCCCATGCCGACCCCTACCTCCGCGCTCGCCGGCGTCAGCCAGCATGACTGGTTGACGCCGTTAAAAAGCTTGTTTGATTTATGCCAGCATGACCTGTGGTCACGTCGGTGGGACTTCGGCCCTTCTGGGCCAGAGATTTGGAGCAGCCCCGGGGCCCATTGCGTTGCGCTGATTCTCGCCATTCTGTGAGGTGCGCGGTGCGATTCCCGTCAGCACGATTTTTTGACTGCCGGAGAATATGGCGGCCGGCGTCGGAGTGTCGGGGCAGGATTCATGCTGCCCCCCGGGGAGTGTCTGACCCAGCAGTGAGTTGGAGAATCCCGCCCTTCATGCTATTTCTGGGTCTGTTCTGGACTAATTGATAGAGACCAACACAGTGATTAGTCAATAACTTCATTATCATTATATCATGTGACTTCCAAGATGATGGAAGCTGAATTATATGCACCCGGGGCTTTTTTCATCTGGCATTCCCTATATAAGTGTAGACATTTTGCCAATAGTTGCAAGACTTGGTATCAAATCTTGAATTTCTCAACACATGGTACAGTAGTCCCCCGTTATACCGCGCTCCGCAATACCGCGGTTCGCGTTATCCGGCGGGGGGGCTTATGGACCCCAACTTACTTGACTCATTTTAAACTCTTTTTGAAACAGCACCTTTTTTAGCCGCGATGATTACCCGCGATTATTAGACCGATTAGCAGCGATGATTACCCGCGATGATTAGAGCGATTAGCAGCGATGATTACCCGCGATGATTACTGTAGAACGATTAGCCGCGATGAGTAGCCGCGACCGATTAGCCCGATTACCCAGCCATAAAAGGGATACCTTTTCCAGTGCAGGTATCTTCGAGTTCAGTTACTGTCGTTCAAAATGTTTAAGCGCAAGTCTTACACAGTGAAGCAAAAGATACATTTGATAGACCGGCTTCGAAACGGGGAAACGAAGGCAAAATTATCCAGAGAGACTGGTGTACCAGAGTCAACCCTCCGTGGGTGGGTGAAAGATGAACCCAATTTAAGAACATATGTTGGGACAGTTTCTCAGAGTGAAGGGCTTACCAGGAAAAAGGCAAGGAACGCTAGTGACATTAACTTGGAGAAGGCTGTGTTCACCTGGTTTGTCCAGGAACAGTCTGGTGGCACCCCCCCTATCTGGACCTATCATCAGGACTCAGGCTGAGAAGTTCCATCACCAGCTCCACCCAGAGGACAGCAATTTCGTAGCCAGCAAGGGTTGGCTCCATCGGTTCCAGAAAAGACATGGGATAGGTGCAGTTACCATCAGCGGTGAACAGAGGTCCGCCGACTCAGGAGCAGCAGCAGCCTTTCCCGACATCCTCAAGAACTACATGGTACAAGAGGAGCTGACCCCAGAGCAACTCTACAATGCAGATGAGTCAGGGCTCTACTGGAAGATGCTGCCTGACAAGACCCTAGCTGTCAAGGATGATGCCCACAAGATTCTGGGGTACAAGCAAGCCAAGAACAGGCTCACCATCCTGTTTGCCAGCAATGCCATGGGAACACACAAGCTGAAGCCATTGATTGTGGGCAAATTCAAGTCTCCTAGATGCTTTCACCACATCAACATGGAGAACCTACCCATTACCTACCGGAACTCTGGCAAAGCCTGGATGACAGCTTCCTTATTTGAGGAGTGGTTCTTCAAGTTCTTAGTACCCAGTGTCAGGGACCACTTTAGTGCCCGCAACTTACCGCAGAAGGCCACACTCCTACTGGACAACTGCTCAGCCCACCCTCAGGGAGATGTTCTCAAGACCAGGGACGGGCAGATCCAAGTGCTCTATCTCTCAAAGAACACCACCAGCAAGATCCAGCCATGTGATGCTGGCATCATTCAGACCTTCAAGTCTGTATACGAAAAGGAACTGATCCTGGAAATGATAGACTCTCCTCTCACTGTCCCAGATTACCTGAAAGCCATCACCATCAAGTATGCCTGTTATCTGGCAGGGAAGGCCTGGGGAGCTGTGACGGAGAAGACCATCGCCAACTGCTGGAACAAGGCCCTAGGAGCAGCACTCCCACGACCCCAACATTACCCGGATGAAGAGGACTTTGTAGGCTTTACTGAAGCAGAGATCAGGGCAGCTGAGGAGAGGCTAGAGGACCACCTGGATGAGAACCTAACACTCCAGGATTGGGTGAACAGGTGGGCAGCAGCAGAGGACGACATGGCACCCGCAGAAACATTCACAGAGGAAGAGATCATCGACCAGGTCACCCAAGAGGAGGCAGAAGAAGAAGAAGAACCCCAGCCCACAGTGGCAAAGAGCCACTCGGATGCCATCATGCACCTGAAGTGGCTCATAGCATACACAGAGCAACAGGACTTCGACCCGATATACATCCTACACCTGAAGAACCTCCAGAGGCAAGCACAAGTCAAGATGAGGAAGGGGATGTGCCAGAAGAAACTCACAGACTTTTTAAAATGATTTTTTAAAATATGCTTGTAAGTACAATTTTAAGTATATTATTGTATGTATATATTATTGTATATATTTTAATAAATTTAAAACTTGATTTAAGACTTGAACGGACTTTGCTGTTTCTTATTTAAAACGCCCTTCCATTCAGCAATGTTCAGCACAGTCAGCGATGTTTCCTCTCGTTCATTCATTTGGATATCCGCCATCTTGGATATCCGCGGCTCGGATACAACGCGGGTGGCTGTCTTGGACCCGAACACCCGCGGTATAACGGGGGACTACTGTATTTACCTGAAGACAAAAGATTGCACAACATTCTGACAAGATTTAATTTGTTACATTTGCGGGATGTGAATAACCAGGGAGCCGTTTTATCTATTTTCTCCATCCATAATCTTTCATCAGGCTGGTTCAGTTAATGGTATTCTGAGTCAGAAAGGTTCAAGTCACACTCCAGAGACTTGAGTGGCTAATGCCAATTTGACACTCCTGTGCAGTACTGAAAGAGTGTTGTATTATGGGAAGTGCCATCTATGGATGAGACTTTAAACAGAGGCCTTGTCTGTTCAGGTGGATGTGAAATACTGGAGAAGAAGAGGAAGCTCTTCAAGTGTCCTGACCAACGCAACAAATGTGTTTTTGGGGGGTAGGGACCCTGGCCCTTCTTGTTGTCCATTCTGCAGCGTAACCCATCTTGTGTCCTCAAGCTGCGCTGTTTCTAACTTCCGAAGCATCATTGGTTTCGTTTACAACACCAAGTGAAAGCTTCAGCCTGGGTTCCTTGGTTTCAGTTGGCTACAATGATGGAATGTTGTCCCCAGAGCGCTGCAAGCAGCCACATCACTTTTTGCCTACCTACTCCAATCCCACAGTGCAAAATGACTTTACACCTGCTAAATTGCAAACAAAGTAATGAATTTATTTTGATCGGTTTGTGGTCAATATTGTGAATATTAAAGAAGGATTAATGCAATATGAAAATATTTGAATGTCAGTTCAATGGGAAAATGATTTGGCTGATGGTGGGTCAGCATGTGTGCAGGAAGTGTCTCCAGTTACAGCTCCTGGAAGCTCGAGTTTCAGAGCTGGTGCGCGACTGGAGACACTGTGGTGCCTCAGCGAGTCGGAGAGCATCGTGGATAGCACGTATAGAGAGGTGGTCACACTACAGGCTCAGACTCCGCAGGCAGGGAGGGAATGGGTGACCACCAGACACAGCAAGATAAATAAGCAGGTAGTGCAGGAATCTCCTGTGGCCATTCCCCTGCAGAACAGATATACCATTTTGGATACTGTTGACGGGAATGGCCTCTCAGGGGAAACAGCAACAGCCAAACTCGTGGCGCCATAGTTGGTTCTGCTGCAGAGGGGAGGGGTAATAAAGTGTAACAGAGCAATAGTTAAAGGGGATTCAATTGTAAGGGGACTAGACAGGTGTTTCTGTGGGCGTAAACATAATTCCAGGATGGTATGTTGCCTCCCTGGTGCTGGAGTCAAGGATGTCTCGGAGCGGGTACAAGACATTTCAGATTCCTGGGGCATTGGGACCAATTCTGGGGGAGGTGGGACCTGTACAAACTGAACGGGTTACACCTGGGCAGGACTGGAACAGATGCCTGAGGGGGGCTATTTACTGGAGCAGTTGGGGAGGGTTTAAACTGATATGCCGGGGGATGGGAACCATTAAATACAATCCCAAAGCTAACTTGGGAAGCGAATTCCAAACACTAATGACCTTTGGAGAAAAATTTCATCCTCAACTCCAACTTAAATGGGACACGGCTTACTGTGCCCCCTAGTCCTTAAACTCCCTCACAAGAGGAAACATCCTCTTAATATCCGCCCTGTCAAGGCCGCTCAGAAATGTATGCGTTTCAATAAGATTACCTCTAATTATTCGAATGAGTCTTGGCTCAATCTGCTCCATTGTTACTCGTCAGACAAAACCTCTCACCCCAGGAACCAGCCTTGGGAGTCCTCTCTGAACTAATAAGGGTAGTAAAAGTTAGTTCAATAGGTAACATTAAATGTGTAATTCTGAAATATGTAATTTTTTTGATGTTTTGTTTAGACACTAATTTAGATATTAAAAATTTCAGTTGCTGAAGACAAATGCATGCTTTTCTCCCCTCATTGAGCATTTGAAGTGATTCAAATGATTCACTTTGTTATTCCTTGTTTGTGATACTGAATTGGTTGTTTTCATAATTCCTTAATCATTTCTCTTTGCCAGTTTTGAAGCCGCTTTCCTCTCTGTCAATTTGTACAATTGCTGCCAATACGTTTCGCTGCTGTTGAAGACCAAAAGACATAGGAGCAAAAGTAGGCCATTCGGCCCAATGAGTCTGTTGCACCCTTCAATGAGATTCAGCGTTTAACATTCAACGACTCAGAAAGGAGTGATTGGAAAAGATAGAAATTACAGGAGTTTCCGATCCCGCTGGTGGCTGGCACTGTCTTGGGTGGGTTTGGATATTTCGGAGAGCCAGAAGTGGCGCTTTTGCCTGTCACTAACGGGGCCAGCAAATCCCTGCCAATGTGACTGTGACAGCAGAGGGGGAAAAAAAGGACGAGAGTCAAGTAAGTGGTACAGGCAGCTACATTTGATGCAGCACTGAGGATTTGCTTTACCATGAGTTGGCAGGGTTCTGGAAGTCCGTGCTTTAGTGATGGGAGGAGAGAAACAAGGGAAAATGTGACTCAATCAATGGGTCTGATGACAACGTGCAATTCCATTTCCAAACCTTGCACAAGAAATAAAACAAAGCATTAGATTTTAAGACATGCAAATTTATTAAAACACAGATATAATAAACTACAGTACTCTTCATAATTTAAGTTTGTAAATATTGACATCCATACATATAGAAAAACCAAAATAATTTACTGTACAAATTATTGCTTATACTATCTTCATATATATTTCCATGCTCTTATGGAGAATGGGAGACATGAAAATAGCTTTAAAATGTTTTTTTTAAAAAACAGAATACAGTCTTACAGCACATATCCTGTTGGTATTTGTCTCTTTCTCCAAAGTGTGACCCGGTATAAATGAAGACAATTTCATTTCAAATGTTTTAGAAATATTAATGTATTCAAAAGACACATTTCTCAATAAAATAAATTCCATATTTTGTAACCTCTTTCCAGGAAAGAACTTTCTCACAATCCCATTATATCCCCATAATATTTCATAGCGAGTTTATAATATTTATAGAAGATATTCTGATAGAGTTGGTAATTGGCATTTTTCAGAGAGATTTATATTAACATATCGAGGAACTCATATCAAGGAAGTAGCTTAATTTCATTTTCCTATGTTTTCATAAAAGGATTCTTTTCCCAAGAACTTTTTCCACCTTTTCTGCTTCTATTAGGATTCCGGCAAGAATAACAATCAGGGATGAATAGTTTTCCTGGCAGTGATTCTCAGTACAGTCCTCTCCTAAATTTAAAGATGATCTCTGAATGACCCCCCCCCCCCCCCCCCCCCCCCCCCCCCCCCCTTACACACACACACAATTATTACTCATCTTAAAACTGTAGAGTTTTGCAATGGGGACAGAAAATGGACTGTGTTTTCTGTCACATTTAGATCTGGATTTATGGTAACATTTCAAAAGATAAGAACATAGGAAATAGGAGCATGTAGTCTATTTAGATCTTTGGGTCTGCTCCCTCCACTCCATAGAATTGCAGAATTGATATGGCGCAGAAGGAGGCCATTTGGCCCATCGTGTCTCCATCTTTCTGCACCATTCGCATATCCCTTAACATCCTTAGTACCCAAAAATCTACTCATGGTTAATATTCCTTGTGTTCACCCAGAAATTTTATAAGTGCAAGCCTGCAAAGGGCACTTTTTCATAGAGGAGTGAGAGGGGGGAATGGGGCGGTGAGGGGGGGGGTGTTGCATTAATTGGATTCAAAGCTCCATAAAGGGTGCACACAATATGGGAACTTTTGACAGTCAGGATGTCTGGCTACGCCAATTGGCATTTAACAGTGGTTTTGTATATTGAGTTCTCACCAATGACCCTTTGCACAAACAGAAGGTGAGAGATCACCTGATCACAGGATGCGCTGGAAACATATTCCACCTGTGATGAGCATAAGACGCAAATCGGCAGGCAACGTGCTCTTCCAATTTACAGAAAACAAAGCTGAAAACAATCCTGAAGACACAGGCACCTTCTCAAATGTAAAATAGGCAGGACATCAACAAACTGGAAGAGATGACTGACAAGTGCAAGTACAGGTTTTGTGTGACATCTATACAATGGTCGCACTAAAATCCAGTACATGACGATTTTGGATACCAAAGTTTAAGCTAAAATGTGGAATGGGCTTATGTATACCAGAGTAACTTGAATAATCTATGCAAAGCACATTAAGCGTGTGGCTTATACACTGGTATGGCTCACATTAGATTTTTATAGTAACAGTCAATCACCCTTATCTCTGACCAATCTGAAGGTTTTAATTTGTGCGGAGTCTGAAATGAAGTAAAGTATGATGACACAGTACAGGGTCGGAGCGACATAGAATTGTCCCAATGCTCTTCCCTCAGCATGGACCAGGCAAAAGGTTCCTAATGTGGGTGTTGAAGGAAACACAACCAGGGGAGTCAGAAAATAAAGCAAAATAAAAATGCCTGTTCTCAGCAGCAGTATGGTAGTCTGCAATGTCACTTTTAATTGGACACCAGTGGGCTTAAATACTCAGTGGTGTCCACGATTGAGAATTGCTATGCTGCATTTCAGCTTAGTCATAAATTGTTCAGTCAAACTTGCACCTGGAATGCTTCCTCAGAACAGAATATTCCATTTGGTCAGTATTTATTCAACTTGACCACATCAAGTTATGTATTGATCACTTAATGACAGCCAAACTGAAGACACCTGGGCAGCACCATCCTCTCATCCCAAGGAAGCCAACATAAAGGCAACAAGCATTGTGGGAAAGACAGCGACAAAGGCCAGGAGAAAAAAAAGTGAACCAAAGGACCTGAAGTGATAACCGAATCAATAAATATCACCCTGTTTTTGAAGAGAATGATTTTAGTCCAATAGATTCAACATCCCCTCCACTGAAAAGTTAATGAAAAGAAAATGCAGCCACCCAGCAGAAGAGATAAGACCCAAACCCACTTTAATTATCTCCAGTCAATTACCATAAGTAAAGGCTGCTTTGGCAGAAGAAAGATCAAACTGCGCATGTAAGGACACGCCAAGTATGCAGACTCATTCATACTCAAAAAGCTTGAAAATTCATGCGGCTCCCTAACTACCAAAAGTAATTAAAAGCACTTCCAGAAATGAAATCTTTGAAACATATCATTTATGTGTAATTTAGAACTGGAGCCCATCAGCAGTGCTGGAGGTCCTGTGCTGAAATATGGGAACCCCTGTAATGTGAACAGGTTTTGGAGGAACGGAAAGCCCCCTTCAGCGACACTTCACAATCAAGTGGGTCAAGTATTTCCACCATGACATACCCGTACAAAGGATCACTTCAGATCACAACTGGCTTGATGTGAAATGGTGGGCCCTTTAAATAAGGTCTAAATGTTGTTCAGTTTGTCAAATTCAAACCAGTCATGCTTCAATCTGTCTCGGCACAGTGTTGGTTCTGTTTGCGCTTAGCCTAACCAATCAAATTATCCCACTATATCTTTGTAGAATATACTTCCCCAAGTTTAGTCTAACAATCTATGGTAACTTGTCATACCCTTATGAATCAGAGCACGTGTATTAAGGAAGCTCTGGTCTTGCTTTCAACTTTCATATGTCTTTTCACCTTATGCTGAACAAGTTTCTCACAGATGAACCCAAGTTGGATATTGCTCCATTTCCACTAAACTCTGTATTGTATCTTTGTAAACTAGCATTGCTGGAAAACAAATTAGCCTGCAAGGCTTTGAAACCATACAGGAAGTCAGGCAATATCTAGTCTGATTCGGTCCAGCGCAAAATGGCTTTACTCATGGAAGTCTGATGAAATGGTAGCTTTGAAATGGTGTAGGGGGCCCGCAGGTTGCAAATGCATTCCGATTGTTGTTTTCAAAAGATTTTCTAAATCTTGCTCAATTTCAGTTTATTCATAATTAACATTACTCTGGGCTGAAGACAATGTTTTCCTTAATCCTGTCACTCTCCACAGAACAAAAGGAAGGAATTTTAGCAACCAACGACATTTGTTTTGGCCTTTGATGTATAGTGTAGACTGGCTGTTTGTGGCAGATATCTGAGTTATTTAGCCTGAGGTTTATTAGCTTTGGTTTATCTTTAAATCTTTAATGTCTGGCAGGCTATAATTTCATGCATCACTAGCCCACAGCTCCACATACTGCCATTTACCTCGGCTCTAAGAAGCTGCGTTCTCATTTCAGATCCTGGTTGATTAGCTGCACTGTATGTAGCCCCACAATAAGCAGCATTCCTCAATAAGAAGACAAACTCTGTAATACGCCCTCTGCGATCCATGTTTCAGTAATGGCTTGGCTTTTATTCAGTCAATGAAGATCTTGAACTCTCCAAAACAAGCCTAACAGCTGCAGCACTAGAATACCAGGTGACTTGGCTCTAAGAGGTAGAACGTGGAACTCGTGCCCATTTTGCAGGCGCAAAGAATTGCAACAAAGACTTAATTTGAGGGCGGAGATCACAAGCCTAAAATGCACAGAGCGGGGTTTGGTGTTGGGCGTGCTCTACACGGGATTAGTAAAATGTCGGCCACAACAGGTAAATGTTTTAAAGAAGAAAAAAATTGTTGGGGAGGTAAGGTTAGCAGGAGTGTGAGAATTCTCCATTGTATGCCAATTGGAAACTCCAGCCTGCAACACTCCCACCACCTACCATCATAATCCCCTCCTTCCCTGTTACCACTCCTCAGCCATCTCCCAGGTCTCACTCATGGGTTGCCGCCAGTGAGGTGAGCTTCAAGAAATGGGGGCTCTTCAATTCGTAAGCTGGCCATGGACGAATGGCAGGTGCAGGCAGCACAGCTGATCAACGTTATTGAGGTGTTCAACCCGTATTTGGGCTCACCTCAGACCTCCTGGTATAAGTGCACATTGCCGGCACATCGCAGCTTTTTCCCCCCCAAACCAGGGCATCAACGAATCAACACTTCTGAAGTGATCTTACTGTTCTTACATGCAAACTACTGTGGATGTTGGAATTCTGAAATAAAAACAGAGATGCTGGATAAACTCAGCAGGTCTGGCAGCAACATTGGAGAGAGAAACAGATTTAAGGTTTGGAGTCAAATAGGACTTCTTTGGAACATCCAAAGATGTTATCAGGCCTGCTGAGTTTTTCAGCACTTGCTGTTTTTATTACCTCACTATTCTGCCTTGTAGCTTCATGACAGGATGGGCCCTTAAAACACTTTTGGCTGGGGAGGGATTTACTTCAAGTTTGAATTGCACATGAATGTCTCCTTTTCTATAACATTCATTGTGTCGGATTTCCAAAGGTACAATTAAGCAGATAGTCTACTGGCCTTCAAGATCTATCAACGTACAGAAAAGTAAGTACTTCCTGAGGGATAAATGTGAATCTGAGCCAGGTTTATTGAACATTTCAATCAGTCTGGCACAATACAGGCTCCTTTTGTAAGGGTCCTTCCTGTTTGTTCTCTTATTTCTCCTTTCTTTCATTTTGCCGTGACAATTTTTGATCCATGGGTGATTAATGGACATGTATATTTAAGTCAAGCAGCGGACAGAATGAGGAATGCAGAAGTTACAGGAGAGAATATCCTGCTAGTCTCTGCTATTCTGAACAGGGGCTTCAGAGTTTTCGGCACCAGAGTGAGATGGAGTGGGACTCGATTGACTGACTGGGGGGGCTGACTTGGGGGGGAGGGGGGGGGGGGGGTGAATTCACCCAAAATGCCATACTCTGCCCAGTAGCAAGTGGTGATTAGATCCTGTCTCAGTGGAATGATTTTCAGATTCCCAAGGGGTTCACTTTGAATCCAGAACACTCAGAGGACAAAACCTTCTTTCACCCCAGAAAGGCAGTGAGTTGATGTATTTTTGAACTGACAGAGAAGTTAAAAGAATGAATCTACAGGAAAACCATTACAGGCTGCAAACTAAAATCAGGCCTCTCTCTCCTCCATGTTCTCTTCAGAAAAGCTGCATGCTGTTTTTCTGAATGAGCTGATTGAATCTACAATAAAAGCCTCAAACTGAAAGCACAGTTTGCAGAGGAGTAAGGTGCTAAAAACCGCCATCTGAAACAAACTATTTTTTCCCTTTTACTTATGATTTTGTTTACCCCTTTCTTCCCCTCTGTTTTTGTCTGTCTTCTGTGTGTATAGAGGGTGGAAAGGGGGGCAAGTTAAAGCAAGGAATTAGATAATAATGAACTAGTTGTATTTGCTGAATATTTCAATATAGTTCATGTTATAAATAAACAATAATTGTATAAACCTGGTGACTGTAATTACTGGGCAGCCAAGAGTCAAAGATTTCAAGTATTTTTTTCTCAGAATTATTGGTTAATTCAGTTGTATTGTGACTCTGGATCAAGTGGAGCTGGAATTGACCATGCATTAGTGGAGGGTCTCGTAACACTTTTTAAACCCACTGGTTTTCTTACAGCGCCTTGCCACAGGGCTTAATGATGCAGGTGTGGTCTACAATCATTATCTATTATGGAGTCAAGTCCCAATCTCATCTGGGGGATGGAGTGAAAGACAAGGGCAACTTCGAACAAAGGTGGAATGCTTTTCTATAAAGGACAAGGAGAAATCAGTCCCATCTATTCACACATTCCCCCTAACTGTCTAAAGTTATAATTATGGGGCTGGTAAGGTTATTATATTTGGGACTGACATAAATTCCGCTACCTGGGGATCCAAATAGCCCATGACTGGAAAGGGATCCACAAATGGAACCTCACCAGCCTGACGGAGGAAGTTAAAAAGGACCTGCAAAGATGGAACACACTCCCGCTCTCCCTCGCGGGGAGAGTTCAGACGATCAAAATGAACGTACTGCCCAGGTTCCTCTTCCTGTTTAGATCCATTCCGATCTACATCCCCAAGGCCTTTTTCAAAGCGCTGGACAAACTCATCATGGCGTTCGTATGGGGGGGTAAAAATGCTAGGATCCCAAAGAAGGTCTTACAAAAAACAAAAACCAGGGAGGGTTAGCCCTCCCGAATCTACAATTCTACCACTGGGCAGCAACAGCCGAGCGAGTAAGGGGATGGATCCAGGAGCCAGAAGCTGAGTGGGTGCGTGCGGAGGAGGCCTCCTGCATGGGAACCTCCCTCCGGGCCCTCGCCACGGCAGCACTCCCATCCCCACCCAAAAAACACTCCAGCAGCCCAGTGGTGACAGCCACCCTCCAATCCTGGAACCAACTGCGGCAGCAACTTGGCCTGACCAAAATGTCGAACAGGGCTCCCATCTGCAACAACCATAGGTTCAAACCAGCACTGACCGACGCCACCTTCAAAAGGTGGAGGCAGGACGGGGGGACACTGACAGTCAGGGACCTATACACGGACGACAGGATCGCAACACTGGACGAACTGACAGAGAAATTTCAGCTAGCTGGGGGGAACGAGCTACGGTACCTGCAGCTCAAAAACTTCCTACGAAAGGAGACAAGGACGTACCCACAACCGCCACGACAGACACTACTGGAAGACCTACTGGACGCAAGTATCCTAGAGAAAGGGAACTGTAGTGACATGTATGACCGACTGGTAGATAGGGACGACACCGTACTGGACGCAACAAGGAGGAAATGGGAGGACGACCTGGGGATGGAGATCGGGTGGGGACTCTGGAGCGAAGCACTGCATAGGGTCAACTCCACCTCCACGTGCGCAAGGCTCAGCCTGACGCAACTAAAAGTGGTACATAGAGCCCACTTAACAAGAACCCGTATGAGTAGGTTCTTCCCGGAGGTGGAAGACAGATGTGAACGGTGCCAAAGAGGCCTGGCCAACCACGCCCACATGTTCTGGTCTTGCCCCAGACTCGTGGAGTACTGGACAGCCTTCTTCGAGGTAATGTCCAAAGTGGTGGGAGTGAGGGTGGAGCCATGCCCGATAGTGGCGGTCTTCGGGGTTTCAGAACAGCCAGATCTATTCCTGGGGAGGAGGGCGGATGCCCTTGCCTTTGCCTCCCTGATCGCCCGCCGTAGAATCCTGTTTGGCTGGCGGTCAGCAGCACCGCCCAGAGCTGCGGACTGGCTGTCCGACCTCTCGGAATCTCTCCAAATGGAGAAAATCAAATTTGCCATCCGAGGGTCGGACGACGGCTTCCACAGAACGTGGGAGCCATTCATGCAACTGTTCCGGGACCTATTTGTGGCCAATGTACAAGAGGAAGAATAGTCGGGGGAAGGTAGCGGGAGGGGGGGGGGGGCTACAGGTTCGTTACGGGGGTTCGATGGCTAGCTAAGGCCCAAAACCAAGCTAAATAAACATGTTGAGGGGGGGGGGGGGGGCGCAGTTACTACTACGAAGATGCTTACCTGTAAATATATATGTTAATTTTTGCGTGTTTGTTTTTGTTTGTTTTTTTTTTGTTTCTCTCTCCTAACAATTTGTAATTTGTTCAATATAAAATACGAAAACTGAATAAAAACATTTATATAAAAAAAAAAATATTTGGGACTGTAGCTTTTTTTGATTGAGAAGAAGGTGCAAGACATTTATTCTTGACAGCATTTCCATGTTTAACATGTATAGACCTCAAGTCTCCCAAAGCCCCAAAAAGGTATTATAGGTATCTTGTTCCAAAAGGTTGTGCTGTAGATTGTCCATTTACCTCTATGATGAAGGGATGTTGGGATCAAAGATAGATATTTAACATTTTGACCTTTATACATGTTTCATCATGCCATGTAGAAGTGAGCCATTTTTGAGATCAGGTTGCAGACCTTCCTACAATTCAATGAATACCAATGACAGAAGTCAAGATTCTGTGTGGTCGGCAGAGAGAGAAAGCTGTTTGCCTTTATGATCTACCACGACTGGGAGGGAGTCAGTCTCAAACAAACACATGCTGCAATCTTTTACAGATTCCAGTGAATTTGTTCTTACAAGACGAGAGGGAAAGACATCATCAGAACAGGTTTTAAAGCTGGTGATAGATTTAAAATAACTCTTAAAATAACTCTCTGGAAACTCGGACTAGGTTTTTCCTCAGAAATCGAAAGACTATCTGGAGACTGTCATTCAAAGTTACGACTTGGTGAAATGGGGAAATGGGAGCCTAATCTGGACATGCCATTCTTTTGGTTGTTAACTGGAAGTTTGAATTTCTTCTTAAATATTATTTGTCTCTATGGTAATATTTACAAAATTTGAGGCTCTTTGCAGAATTTCAAATCTGCAGGCCGAGGTGAGTACAGTGGTTTTGGCCAGAGTTCACACAGAAAAGAGTTCATAGTTGCTTTTCCTCTATTTATTGAAAAGTCAAAAAATAGCTATGTCTATTGCAGAAGCTTTTGTCAAAAGAAAGGACTTTTCTTTGAGCACCTTGCAACAGTTAACAATGTTTAATTTAAAACTATTGGCAAAAAATTGGGAAATAGAGGTAAAAGTAGGTGCCAAAAAAAGCCGATGTAGTCGAGGCAGCAGCTCAATATCTGAACCTTGAGGAAGAAAAAGGGTAATCCCGACAAAAAGCATATTGAGTTGGCTAGGATTTAGTTGCAAATGAAGCAGCTTGAAAAATGAAATGGAACTCAAAAGAAGTAGAGAAAGATGGAGAAAAAGAAATGCCAAAACTTGAATTAGAATTTCAAAGAATAAAAGAAAGGGGAAACATAGAACATAGAACAGTACAGCACAGAACAGAACAGGCCCTTCGGCCCTCAATGTTGTGCCGAGCCATGATCACCCTACTCAAACCCACATATCCACCCTATACCCATAACCCAACAACCCCCCCCCCCCCCCAACCTTACTTTTTTATTAGGACACTACGGGCAATTTAGCATGGCCAATCCACCTAACCCGCACATCTTTGGACTGTGGGAGGAAACCGGAGCACCCGGAGGAAACCCACGCACACAGGGGGAGGACGTGCAGACTCCACACAGACAGTGACCCAGCCGGGAATCGAACCTGGGACCCTGGAGCTGTGAAGCATTTCACCTGCTGCCCCAACGTTTGACTTGCAAAGAGAACAAGAAGTCATGAAATTTGAACTGGATAGAGACCATCTTTGGGAGCTGCAAGTAGATTTGACAGATTTAACTCATGGTTTGTATTTAGCAAGGAGGGTATGCCAAGTGCTTAAATTCAGTGAGGAAGAAGCTGAAGTGTACTTTGCCTCATTTGAGAGAATTGCTGCAAAGTTGCAGTGTCTAAAAGAAACTTGAGCAATCCTATTATGAAGTGCTTTGGTAGGAAAAGCATTGGCGGTTTATTCAACCTTGAGGGATGAGGGCAGAGGCAAAATGGCTGCGGCCGATTCGTATGAGCTGGTTCCAGAGCCAGACGACAAGGTGGCACGGTAGCACAATGGTTAGCACTGTTGTTTCACACCAGCTGGCAGAGGGAAATAGTGCCCCCACGGCACAGGCCCGCCCGTGGATCGGTGAGCCCCAATCGCGGACCAGACCACCGTGGGACCAGACCATCGTGCCCCCCCCCCCCCCCCCCCCCCTCGGGGCAGATCCCCCTTCTCCCCCCTGAGGACTCCGCAGGCCGTCTGCAGAGCCAGGTCCCGCCGGTAAGGACCTGGTGTATTTCACGCCGGCAGGACCCACCGAAAACGGGCGGCCGCTCGGCCCATTGCGAACCGGAGAATCGAAGGGGTGGGGGGGCCTCTACCAATGGCCACTGACCGGCGCAGTGCGATTTCCCACCGCCGAAAAACCGCTGCTGGAGAATCCGGCAGCTGGCATTGGGGTGGTGGCGCGGGCTTCACGCCATCCCCCGGCGATTTTCCGGCCCAGCGGGGAGTCGGAGAATCCCGGCCCTTATTTTGAGAGGTGTTGCTGGAAGAATTTTTAAAAACTAATACTGTTTAGGAATTGAGTTCTGCTTAGAATGCCGTAAAGATTTAAAAATAAGAGACAATGGAGTTTTAGCTGAGAGTCATGAGCTAACCCACAAACATGCTGAGATGGTAATAAACCATTGTTTGCAAACCCGCAAGCGGTTGGAGAGAGAAACAAATTTCGAATGAACAGTCTACTAATTAGAATGAAGGGATAGCAAAGCTGAAAGTGAAGATGGTACTTAAAGTAATAAAAGAGACAGGATTGAGGATATAAATGCATAAAGGAGATCAACACCTTTTCATTGTTTTAAGATAGGACATGTAAAAAGAGGCTTTTGGAAATTAAGACCAAAGCTAGTAGATTGTTTTTTGAGGGTGTCTGATATTTCTCCAGAGAGTGCTACACCAGCAGTTAGAACTGGAGAAAGAACGATTCCATCCAATGTACTTACAGGGGGAGTAAATTCAATCAAAAGATATTATGGGAGTTTCATATTTTAAGGTGAAGTAACTCCATTTCTGTCTGATAAAGGCCTCAGAAAGATAATAATGCTTTGTGATACAGGTTAGGTTCGAAGATCGATGTTAGCAAAAGATGCAAACATTTCTCCAGAGAGTTCACCAAATAGAAATCTACTGATTCAGGAGGTCGATGGGAATTGCGTACCTATTTAATTGTTTGGACTGATGTTAAATGGGTTATTGTAGAAGTGATAGAAAAATTGCCTGTTAATAATGTTGATTTTATATTAGGAAGCAATCATGCGGCGGATACAGAGTTGCCATCTCCTGGGATGGGAGGAGGTAGGTCTACTAAAATTGACAATGCACTCAAAGAATAAGGAACTATTTGTAATCCAGTTGCAGAAAGTACTATTTCGACTGAATATGTGTCCAGAGAATCAAAAGCTTAGACTTTAGTGGGTAAGGAACCCCAGGAACCTCCAACTGGCAACAAAGAGTTAAAGTAAAACTCAAACAGACTGTATCTGCCTGCTATGAACTTGCCTGCAGATTCAAGTTTGCAGAAGTCAAAACAGAATACAGCAGCAGAGTTCCAGGCTAATGGGCAAACAAAGAAAAACAGTGCGGTAAACCAAAACAATTTGAATCAGGCGAGAGTCGTGTTATTTTGGAACCATGAGGGCATATTAAAGTTTAGAAAACAAATTGAAACTTTAGAAGGATGAAGCCATTATTCTTGTAAAGGAGGAGTTGAGAAAAACTTGTGCCAATTGGTGATGGGAGTTCAAAGCTGTGAGGGAACTCGCCGTAAAAGAGTACCAAGATTTCTTTGATTCACCATCAAGACCTCAACAAACGGTTTAAAACATTGGAGGAAAGTCGTAATCCTGTGTTTAAACATGGAAAAGACTACTCAAATGTTTGTTTGGCTGAGTCATTCTTTTTTGATCCTATTATGAAGTGTTTAGGTTGGAAAAGCATTGGAGGTTGCTTCTGCCTTTTGGGACAGTCTGTAAGTACAGATAAGGCGACATGCCCAATGCGTGGGAGCTGGTTCCAGAGGTTGATCTGGACCTTAAAAAATCTACAGCCGTGAACGAGAATGGAAATCAGAAGATAAAATCTGAACAGGGTGTTCCAAAGACTGAGTTAAAAAAATCAACATCCTGACTGGGTTACGGGGACAGAGTGGAGGCATGGGCCTAAGTAGGGTGCTCTTTCCAAGAGCTTGTGCAGACTCAATGGGCCAAATGGCCTCCTTCTGCACTGTAAATTCTATGATTCTATGATGACAATGTGAAGTCTGATTCGAAAAAGAACCAAAAGGGAATGCTGAATCCAGAGACGAAAAAGAGTTGTGACAGAACCTGCCGGTATTCAAAAGCCAGGCGGACTATCACAAGTCAGCAATATTGTTCTTGGCAAAGTTCCCTGGACTGAATCAATTGTGCTATCTTTTAACCAAGGCGACGGAAACAATGTGAATTTTAATCGTCATGAGAAAGAAAGTACCTAGCAATGAAACCATTTCTCCACCATTTGACTAACAGAATTTTAGGAATCGCTGAAAAAAGGATTTTAAATCTTAACTATTACATGTATTTGATTAACACAAGTTAAAAATCATGATGCTGCTGGGATGAACAGTTAATGGACAATGTGGCAGCATGTGGGAAGGATGTTACTTATACTGTATGTAGTAATTTAATTGTAAGTTAGTTGCTGAATTGTACCGAATGTTCTAAGTTAATATATTCTGGGTAGTGCTTTTTGAAAACTCATCACCATGGCGATAGCTTTTCATTCTTTGGGTGAGGTGCGACAATTATGAGGTTGGTAAGATTACTTTATTTGGGACTGTGACTTGAAATTTAGGGTAAATGAAGGAGGTTATGGAGCTGTTCTGCAGTTTGTTCGAGACTAAAGGGAGGCTTAGATTGCTTTACTGAGAAGGTGGTGCAAGATATTTATGCTTGGAGGCAATGGCAATTTGCAATGAGTAGATGTTGAGTCTCCAAAGTCCCAGAATGGTGTTATATGTATAGGGTTGTGAACAGTTTTGTTGTAGAGCATCCATTTACTTCCACAATGAAAGGGAATTGAGATCAAGGACAGCTAATTAGCATTTCTATTTGTGTGCAAGGTCAATGTCTTTTCTCTTGCCGCAGGTAAGAGGGCAGTGGAAATCATTTTTGAGATCAGGTTACAGGCTTCCCTGCAAAACAATGACAATCACAGACAGACATCAGGGGCTTGATTCTCCCCTACCCAGCGGTACGGGTGGGGGGGGGGGTCCCAGCGAGATGGAGTGGCGTGAACCACTGCGGCGTCGGGCCACCCCAAAGGTGTGGGTTTCTCCGCACCTTTAGGGGCCAAGCCCTTATCCCCGCGCATGCACAGGGGAGGGAGTCACTTCCGCGTGGGCCATCACGGAGGCTATGGCCGACGCGGAAGGAAAAGAGTGCCCCCATGGCACAGGGCGGCCCGCGGATCAGTGGGCCCCGATCGGCCCACGCCCCCCCCCCCCGCGGACCCCGGAGCCCGCCCACGCCGCCATTCCGGTCGGTAAAGGAGGCGGGACCGGCATTACAGCAGCGGGACTTTGGCCCATCGCGGGCCGGAGAATCGCTGGGAGGGCCGCCAATCGGCGCGGCGTGATTCCCGCCATGCCGAATCTCCGGTGCCGGACAATTCAGTGGGCGGCGGGGGCGGGATTAATGCCACCCCCCAGCGATTCTCCGACCCAGCGGGGGGTCGGAGAATCCAGCCCCAGAGGTTCAGTGTGGTCAGCAGAGAGAAAAGGCCTTTTGACTTTGCGAGCTAACACAGATGGATACAAATGGAAGTCAGTTACCAATCAAAGAGATGCAGCCTGCTGCCTTCCATATTTTGGCATGGCCAGGGTGTAAAATAATAATCAGAAAAGGCTTTACAGCTCGTGGTGGATTTAAGAATCTCTCTGAAAACTCAGGAAAGTCAATGGACACAGTCACTCAAAGTTATTATTTGGTGGAATGGGGATATAAGAACCCATTGGAAACTGGGAATAACTGTGGATCAATAACATTCAACAGGCTCGACACCACCCAGAACAAAGAAACCTGCTTGATTGGCACCCATCCACCTACTTAAACGTTCACTCCCTCGACCGCTGATGCACAGTGTACCATCTACATGATGCACCACAACAACTCACCAAGGCTCCTTCGACAACACCTTCCAAACCCATGTCCTCTACCACCTAAAAGGACAAGGACATCAGATGCTTGGGAACAGCACCACTTGCAAGTTCCCCTCCAAGCCACATATCATTTTGACTATATCGAGGAACTATATCACCGTTCCTTCACTTTTGCTGGGTCAAAGGCCTGGAACCCTGTTCCTAACAGCACTGTGGGTGTACCTTCAACAGATGGGACTGCAGTGGTTTCAGAAGGCAGCTCACCACAACCTTCTCAAAGGCAATTAGTGATGGACAATAAATGCTGGCCTAGCTAGTCATGGCCACATCCTGTGAAAGAATAAAAACAAAAGAAGAACTGTTTGCTAAAACGACTGCAATTCAATGGAGTGTGTGATGGGTAACAAATATAAAAGGGGAATGTTCCTCTCTGTAGTTTAAAGTATAAGTCTACAAAACGAAGAGTGTTTAGTCAATAGTGTTTTTGCAGCATTTGTTACAGGAAATGTTTTAAAAAGTGAAATCTTGAGTTTTCTTTCTTTCACCTATTAACTGGAAATTTGAATTTCTTTTTATATGTTATCAGTCTCTATGGAGATTATAACACTAGTTACATTCCAGTATTGGTGGAGGACATGATCAGGTCATTGCCGAAACTCATGCAAGGCAACTGGACAACTTGTAAGGTATCTCAACAGAGGGGGAAACAATAGATAGTAGAGGGGTAAAGTAGAAACAAACAGAAATTAAATTTTGCTCATGCAATACCTATTTTGGACGTAAGCATTTCTGAAAAGGCAGGAGAGGCTTGTGTAAAGTTTAGTTTTCACCGAATGGAGAGAACTCTAACAAATCAGAATGATCACCAGCTCACTCAGCCCTACATGTAGCACTAGTTTTAGCAACTGGGCATCATTTTAGTACAAGGTGAACTTTGGCATTCCCTATTTCGAAGGCTCACCCTTGAGTTTATTATTCCCAATGGATTGTAGGTATGGACTTATACATGTGAGCATATTTCTGGTTTCTTTCTGTGATTCTTTCGTCTTCACAGTGATAGCCCCTGTGAAACAGCAACAAGTGTTTTGAAGGCTGAATTTGACTCACAATTCACTGTGGATTTTACAATGGCTTTCTCTCAATCTTCTCCTTAAGTGCCTTACCTGCAACATGATTGCAGTTTAGATTTGATCATTTAAGAGCAGGTTTGGTGTTGAAGGTTTTTGCCCTTCTGCAACAGTTAAGAAATCACCCGTAGAGCTCAGTTAGGTAGTGCAGACAAGAATGGAAAGGACTGAATGATCATTGCATGAACCGAATAGAAGAGGCACCCTCAGGAAGAAGGAATCACTATCAGTCTGCAACTATTTCCAGAAGGATTCTGAAAGTCAATTGAAATGACCTTTCCTAATTAGACCCAGTCAATTCGATCCAGTCAATGTAGCGTAGAGCCTTATGCTGGTGCTTGCCTCCTCCTTGTTGAACTGTAAGAGTGCAAAAGTTGTTGAGATATTTTCTTTTCATTGGACTCTGGCATTGGGATATGTCAGCCAACTGATCTGATGGTGTTGCAAATGAGGCGTGCGTGAATGCGCGTGTCCGGTGTGAAGTGCTTAATCCAGTGAGTTTAAAGCCACCTCCGCGCTGAGGTATCAAAGTGCCGGATGTTGCAACTGAAGGATCATTTAAAGGAGCTTCCATGTTGAGGACTAGTGGCGAAGGTTCTTGGGCATGTTAGTTCTCTTCTGCCGCAGTAGGTTAGTCACCCACAAGAGGACTTCGATCTCCATGTTGGTCCTTCAGCTTTTTCTGAAAGAACAAAATAGTTGATGGTTTGTAGGCGATGACCCAGGGTTCTGACGGAGAGGACTGGCTGCAATTCTCTGAGCTCTCTTGTGCAGGAATTCGACGAGACCTAAAGAAAAACATATTGGTCTTTTAAGTACCAAATCTAATTTATCTTAAATTCACAGGTGCTTTGAACATCATTAGTTCATTTTTAACAAAGTTTTACATTCATCACGTGCAACTTCAAATCTTCCATTAGATGAGGGGAACAGGTGAGGCTTCAAGCCACATATCTATTCTATTATCATTGGATAAATGCCATTCAGGGTTGTAATGTGGCACACTTGCTGTTACCTAATAGATAGAGAGTGGCAGCAATGGGCTTGAAGTGCCCCAATTACTGACCAAATCAATTTTACGATGAATTTAAGATTATTTTTTAAGATTGATTTTAAACCTCCGGCCGTGCGATGAGAGACAAGCATAAATGATTCTTCGATCCATATACAAGTTGACATAGCCGAAGAAGTGCAAAAAGAACTTCCACCCTGGGCACCATCCCTGTCCTCATTAACTCTCGTAGTTTCATCACAGCTAACTGATTAATTCAATGCTCCTGTGATTCAGACAGTGAATCCACCAGCTCAGATAAAACTGAGCGATACTCACCAGTGGCATCTCAGTGTCAATTCCAATTCTCTACGGGGACTTGAACCCACAAACTGCCGACGCAGACAGGAGTCTCAGAGTTGAGAATGTCAAAATTAAGAGGGTGACCACAGAGTCACGGCCGACAAAGAAACTGGAGTTAAACGAATAGTTAAATGATGAAAGCAAGAAACTGAAGAGGTCTAAGGTAGCAATATCCAGTTCAGTTGAATAACTAAGATGGTGGATAAGACTTTTAAACAAATAAGGGGGAAGGAATCAGGAATAAAACCAGAAAATGCTGGATAATCTCAGCAGCTCTGGCAGTATCTATGGAGAGAAGCAGGGTTAATGTTTCAGGGCTAAATGACCCGTCTACAGTTCTGTACAGGGATCATTTAGATCCAAAACTCGAGCTCTGCTTCTGTTTCCACAGATGCTGCCATGCCTGCTGAGCTTTTCCAGAATTTTCTGTTTATATTTCAGATTTCCAGCATCTGCAGTATTTTATTAAAAGGGGGAAGCTGTGTTCAAGTATGGGTAAATTTCCAAGTCTGAAGAGTAGAAATTTGGGTAAAAGCAAGTAAATTGTGCCAGGGAAGGTCAAAGAGTTATGAAAGATTAATCGGGCATTAGCGACTAAGGTCACATCAGGGTCATTAAAAAGTAAAATTAAAGGTTGACTGCACAAAGGAGACTTAAGATTGATGAATTCGTACAAAGATAGTGATAAATGGTGTGGATTTCCTAGCCATTGCTGAGACATGCTTGCTTGTTGGCCAAGATTCTGTATATATTGCAGGGAACGTGATGTTTAGGAAATGGAAAAGGTGGTGGACTATCCCTGATAAGGGCAGCGTAGTAGCACAGTGGTTAGCACAGTTGCTTTACAGCTCCAAGGTCCCAGTTTCGATTCCCAGCTTGGGTCATTGTCTGTGTGGAGTTCTCCCTGTGTCTGCGTGGATTTCCTCCGGGTGCTCCGGTTTCCTCCCACAGTCCAAAGATGTGCAGGTTAGGTGGATTGGCCATGCTAAATTGTCCTCAGTGTCCACAAAATGGTTGGGTGGGGTTACTGGGTTACGGGGATAGGTTGGGAAGCTTAAGTGGGCTGCTCTTTCAAAGGGCCGGTGCAGACTCAATGGGCCGAATGACCTCCTTCTGCACTGTAAATTCTATGATTCAGTGATAAGAAGGGATATAGGTACAGCAAGCAATTATAAAGGCAACTGGTATCTTCACCTTTATTACAAGCGTATAGGTGCTAGCAAATCTTGCGATTGTGACAACACATCTGACGTTTTGCCTACAGTTTTGGTCTCCTTACCTAAGGAAGGATATACTTGTCTTGGAGTGGTTGCTACAAAAGTTGGCTAGATTGATTCTGGGTCAAAAAGGAATATCTTTTGAGGAGAATGAAAGGTGACCTCATTGATTTGAAAAGTAGGGATGTAGAATTGAACAGTAGGAAAGTTGTGCCAAGCCAACTCAGTCTGACTTTGGCTAGACCACACTTGGAGTACTGCGCTCAATTCTGGTCACCATATTAGTAAAAGGATACAGAGGAACAGGAAAGGGAGCCGAGAAGATTTACAAGGATTACTCGAAGAAATGTGGGGATTTACATACCAGGAATGGATTGACAGGCTGTCTATCTTTTCTCTTTGAAAAAGGGTGATCTAATAGAGGCTTTCCAAATTATGAAAGGTTTTGATCAAGCGATAAGAGAGAATGTTTCTTCTTGTGGGGAAAAGCAAAACTAGAAGCCGTCAACTGAGAATAGTCACCAAGAAATCCAATAGGGAAGTCAGAAGAAACTTCATTCTCCAAAGAATCCAAAGGCGCCTCAGAGCACCTGGGACCTGGGTTCGATTCGCTTGGTGACTGTGTCTGCGTGGGGTTCTCCCGGATGCTCCGGTTTCCTCCCACAGTCAAAAGTGCAGGTTAGGTGGATTGGCCATGCTAAAGTTTCCCCTTAATGTTCAAACGGTTAGCTGGGTTACGGGGATAGGATGGGGGAGTGGGCCTGGGTTGGAATTCTCTTTTGGAGGCCCTATGCAGATCCAATGGGCCGAATGGCCTCCTTCTATACTGCAGGGATTCTGTGCGAACTCGCTACCACAGGGAGAAGTTGAAGTACATAATGTAGGTTCAGTAAAGGGGATACTCGGACATTTGAGGGAGAAGGGGATGGAGGGTTACATTGAAATATTTAGATGAGGAAAGATGATAGGAGGCTAGAGTGGAGCATAAACATCAGCATGGACTGGATGGGCTGAATGGTCCGTTTATTGTGCTTTATACCCAATATTGTCATATGTAATTGAAACCTATAAAATTCTTCAAGGGTTTGACAACATAAATTCTGAGAGGCTGTTTCCTCTGGCAGGAGAGCCGAGACCCAAGGATGACAGTATCAGGTTAAGATTGTGTAGGACTGAAATGAGGAGGAATTTCTTTACCCAGAAGGGTATAAATCTTTGGAATTCTTTTACCGAGATGGCTGTTGAGTTGATCAGCTTAGTCAAATTGAGACCGATAGACTTTTGGGCTAAGGGAGTTCAAGGGATATGAGGATGGGATAGGAATGTAGACTTCATGTCAAAGCTCATCCATGCTCTCATTGAACGGCAGAGCAAGCTTGAGGGGCTAAATGGTCTCATCCTGCTCCTATTTCTTACACTCAAACATCACATATCGAGTAAATGCAAGTTAATTTGTGCTGCAACTTAATGTAACCCAAACCATTCAATCATTTGGCTTTTGATAAGGGCAGCACGGTAGTATTGTGGATAGCACAATTGCTTCACAGCTCCAGGGTCCTAGGTTCAATTTCGACTTGGGTCACTGTCTGTGTGGAGTCTGCACATCCTCCCCGTGTGTGTGTGGGTTTCCTCCAGGTGCTCCGGTTTCCTCCCACAGTCCAAAGATGTGCAGGTTAGGTGGATTGGCCATGATAAATTGCCCTTAGTGTCCAAAATTGCCCTTAGTGTTGGGTGGGGTTACTGGGTTATGGGGATAGGGTGGAGGTGTTGACCTTGGGTAGGGTGCTCATTCCAAGAGCCGGTGCAGACTCGATGGGCCGAATGGCCTCCTTCTGCACTGTAAATTCTATGATGAGGAGTCCACACCGAGTAAAAATAAGAACAACGTTTTATGAGCAAACAAAATATGTACACTGACAACTGCCAGGTTTCTCCCTTGTCGGTGCCTGACTGGCCGAACTTATATACACGAGGTAATTGGGCTACCCCAAGTGGGGGAGCTCGTACTCTGCAAGGAGCATAGGGTAGACAAGCATTTCCACCCCGTCTGTCCCGTGTGGGGATTGATGTCTTCCATCAATCGGTGAATACAAGTTACACTTATTGACTCATTGGTTGCAGTTCCCTCACACCTGGAATAAAGGACAATCAAACCAGCATGAACTCTGGCATCTATTGACATGTACCAGTAATGTGCCTCATGCTGAAACACATTGAGCCGTAGATTTGGAAAGTCAACTGTTCTGGTTCTAAACTTTGAAATGATCAATGACTTGAGGCCACTGCATTCTTTGATGATGATATCTGTTCAAATGCCAGAAGCCTATCTGTGGTTGCTGTGCTCAAAGGCTGTTTCAGGGGAATTTGCAAGCAGAACGGAGTTGAAAGAATTCTCAAGTCTTTCAGCTCAGTTTTCAGGTATAATTATGAGCTGACAGTCGCTCCCCTTTAAGGCCTTTTCCCTTCCAGTTTTTGAAGAGAGGCGCTGCCATGGAAACAGCAGAGTTATGCCAATCAACAGTCCACCGCGAAAGGCCGAGTTCAAAACTCTGAATTCTGAATGGGCGGCCTTTCACATTTATTTCTCATGAGGCACAAAGCCTACCAATTGCAGTTAAAGGGGTCACTAATGAAAAAAATCAAATTATTAAACTCTCCTTCCCAGTGTTGCAATGCGGAATCTTCATTGTGGTTCTGTTGTTGCAACATACCCACTTTTATTTTTGTATTGGCAGCGTAGGCTACCTCTTGGAGAATGCATAAGGGAATATACTCGGCAGTACACAATGTCCAGAAAAGGTAAACAGATTACAGTTCCTCTGAAACGTTCTCACTTTGCTCCAGATTGTCGGAGACTAGATGCACGACTGGGTGTTGGGACCTTGTGGAAGTCCTGATATGTGGATTTATGTGGAAATTGCCCAGGAATTTTGAATTGTCAATTCCCTTGATCCCTGTAAGCCTTCGCAAATATTCCCACCACTGAGTTAGGTTAGGACAGTTCCACAGTACGTACCTAGATTCTTACCCAGGAAATGTTAGACTGAGTAAAATATAGTCTAACTTTTGGGGAACGACACATCTGCCTCCCACAATCAATTTCATGAACCCCTGATTGCCCCTTCCCCTCAACCACCTGGCTACTCCCTTAACCTGACTTACCTTCCTGGCCCAACCTGACCCAGTCCTCCCGAACCAATCCAGCCACCTTCCTGATCTTCCCAATTACTCCCTCCAACCCAGCTATCCACATGATCCTGACCAAACTACCCTCCCAACTTGACAGGACTACCCATTGACCCCTCAGCTAACTCCCCAACCATTCAACTATCATCCTGACTTGTTGCAACTGCCACCGAACTGACTGCCAACCACCGACCACCCAACTACCCTCCTGACCACCGAGCTACCCTCCCGATCTGACCCAACTACCCTCACTACCTGACCCAGCTACTCTCCTGAGCATCGCATGACCATACTCCCCACACACACCTACCCCTACCAACTTACCCACCTCACCCACCTACCTCCTCTAGACATCTAACCTACCTATCTCCTATCTATTTAACCAACTAATCCTTCCCCACTTATCCAGCTACCCACCTCAACCACCTAGCCAACCTTACTTACCCTCTACCCACTACTCACCCTCCCACTTACCCATCTGCCCACACCCCAGCTATCGATCTCATCCGCCTACTCCTCTATCCACTTACCCAAAGCACCCACATGCTTGATGCGGAGTGATGCCCCTCAATTTATCAGCTAGCAACCTGTTCCAGGAAAAACAGAGGTAAGCATGTGCTTTGCCTGCTCATGGGCCACCAGACGCAGGAAGTTGTGCGAGTTCTTCTCACTATTTGTAATTTTGGAAAACACTCTAGCACATGACAATCTCACATAAAAGGCAATGGGCGCGATTGTCCGCAAATGAAACTGGCCGTGTTTCACGGCAGCCTCCGCGCCCCCTCCCGGGACCCGATTCTCCCCTCCGGGTGGGGCTAGCAGCGCGGCCCCGTGAAGCATGGCATCGCGGGCTTAGCGACCGTCGCTAAGCCCGCGCGCCAAGCGTCACGGCGGCTGACGTGCATGATGACGTCAGCCGCGCATGCGCGGTTTGGACAGCTCCCACCCGCGCATGCACGGATGACGTCACCACGCATATGCGTCAAACCCACGCATGCGCGGGCCGTCATGCCCCTCCGCCGCCCCGCGGACTGATCCTGCGGGGCGGCGGAGGAACAAATAGTGCACAGGTATCGGACCCGCTGCCCGCGATCGGTGCCCACCGATTGCAGGCCCATGCCACCCTTGGCACGGCCGTGGTGCGGCCGTGCCAATCGGTGCCATGGTTGTCCGGGACAGCACTTTGCGGCCGTTTTCACGAACGGTGAGAGCAGGTGTGTTTGCGTTCGTGAAAACGGCCGTAAAGGCCTGGGAACTCGGCCCATCGGCCTGGGGAGAATCACTGTTCGCCGTAAAAAACGGCGAGCAGCGATTCGTATCGTGGGGCGGCCGTGGGGGGGGGGGGGGGGGGGAGAATACCGGGAGGTCGGGAAAAATGTCGGGAAGGCCCTCCCGCTATTTCTCCGACCCGTCGTGGGCAGCGGAGAATCGCGCCCAATGTGATTTTGCCCAGATATTGTGCTTTAATGATGTCGGAACATAGGAGCAGGATTGGGCCATTTGGTCCTTTGAGCCCTATCCACCATTCAGTAAGTTCATGGCTGATCCGGTTGTAGTCTATACTTTACTTTCCTGCCTACCTTCCATAACCTTTGACTTCCCCAAATTTAGAATTTTGAAACTGTCCCTTAGTTCTGGTCTCCCCCACTCTCTCTGGTTGTCCACCGGTCCTATCCATTGGCTCTGTCGACACCTCCCGCTGCCTTGGGAAAGCAGGCAGCATAATCAAAGACCCTTCCCACCGGGTTATCCTGTCTTCCAACCTCTTCCCTCGGGCAGAAGATACAAAAGTTTGAGAACATGCACTATATGCACCAATAGATTCAAAAACAGTTTCTTCCCTGCTGTTACCAGATTCCTGAATGGCCCTCTTATGGACTGAACTGCTCTTTCTACGCATCTTCTCTACATTTGTAGCACTATATTCCATATGCATCACCTGATGTCTATGCTTCTGTATTGATATTGTGTATTTATCTTTTGTTCTGTTTTCAGGTATGGAGCAATCTGCCTAGACTGTATGCAGAACAATACTTTTCACTGTACCTTGGTACATGTGATAACAAATCTAAATCTAATCTCTCCAGACCCTCAGGATCACTGCCTGGTCACTGGGTGCCTTGATGGTCAAAGGGTGCAATCGATGATGCCTGCATCTCCGGTAAGGGGGGCAAAAAAAAGGCCATATTATAGAATCATAGAATTTACAGTGTAGAAGGAGGCCATTCGGTCCATCGAGTCTGCACCGGCCCTTACAAAGAGCAACCCACTCAAGCCCACATATCTATCCTATCCCCGCAACCCAGCAACCCCCTCTTAACCTTTTGGACACTAAGGGCAATTTAGCATGGCCAATCCACCTAACCCGCACATCTTTGGGCTGTGGGAGGAGACTGGAGCACCCGGAGGAAACCCACGCACACAAGGGGAGAACGGGGAATGTGTTGTCCAGTAGAGGCAAGGAGGACATCAATGTCCAGTCGGATGCGGTGGTGGTCAGCCATTTGTGAGATACCATTGAGGTCCACAGCTGATCCTCGCTCGAAAGGTGGCAGAATCAAGGAAATTCAAGACCTATAATAGTTACCTTGATGACCACTGCAAGGCATATTAAGCAATGCTGTGAAGTGCAAGGATTTAAGTCATGAGAGTAGCGATGTCAGTGACTACATGCCTCAAGAGTTGAAGTTTCCTGCAGCACTGATTCCCAACATTTCCAGGTGGCTCCGTCTTCAATAATCCATGTTGTGTTGAGGGTTTGGCCTTCATTGCCTCCCTGATTGTCTTTCCTCTCCCATGTCCTCCTGGCATTCTGCCCTTCTCAAGGGGGTGTGGACAGTCATCACCCTGGGGCCCCGAATCTAACAGTAGTGCCCCCAATGCCAGCTGAAGCCTTCTTTCTGGGTGGGTTGCCACCCAATTCTGTCCTTGACAGCTTTACGCCTTCCTCTGTTGCCCCAGCATTGCTTGGGAGATTCTGACCACATTCAAAGCCTGGGTGTTCAGGGTCCGCTCACACTGCCATCTGTACAGTGCCAAGGGGATCCCGTTACCAAGTACCAAATCCCCCCTTGCCTGGGTGACTTTAGCATGGGGCTGTGCTGATGCCCTGTGGCAAAGCCGACTGGCTCCCCACCTTCCCCCAGCTAAAATGAAACTGGCAGCTTCTACAATTGCCCCCCCCCCCCCCCCGTTTCAAAACCCCATCCTTCCCCTTCCTTGAGCTCAAAATGAACTGTTAAGCTGTGTTAATTGACCTTAATGGGGGAGGAGAGCTGGAATACTGTTCTGCCCACCCCCTGAACTGGTGATTTTGGCAGTGTCGGGGTCACCACCTTGAAACTGGTATTTTCCGGGTGTTCCACCTATCATGTGCCCCCCCACAGCCTCCGCTCCCGTCCCTCGAGGACCCCGAAAATACGGTCCTTATTCTCTGTTCTGTTCTCATTGCGGAAGCAAGGGAGGGGCAAAGATTAATAAATAAAACAGAAATAAACAAAAGCTGCCACTGATGGTTTGGGGTTGGACAAGCA
This sequence comes from Scyliorhinus canicula, assembly GCF_902713615.1. Lineage (NCBI taxonomy): Eukaryota > Metazoa > Chordata > Chondrichthyes > Carcharhiniformes > Scyliorhinidae > Scyliorhinus > Scyliorhinus canicula. Next base: position 61,751,187 of record NC_052146.1, read on the forward strand.
CGATGATGATACTGGGTGTGGACAGGGTCGGCAGAGGTCCAATTGGCTGGCATTACCATATGCTATTCTCTTGACCTCACCATGAAGGAAGCAGGCGCCTTCTGGGCTCCGCTGTTTTCAAAATAAGTGGATGAAACAAATAAAGATTGAACACATGGAACACATCTCGGGGTAATTAATTTACATTCCAAGTATTTACCACAGTTTGTTGCTCCTTTAATCTCATTTCCAAAGAGAATCCACAGTTAAGTCTCGTGACTAATACTGCTTTACAGCTGTGGAGAGTTTGATTATTTTCCTCCATAAGATTAACTTCCATCAAATCAAATTTCAAATGAAATTTTTTTCAGCTTGGTTTCTGGTCATGCTACAGTGTATTAAAAAGTGCACAGAATATCAACTCAGCTAATGACATGTTGTGCTTATAAAACAGCAGGAGCCCTTCTTGCACTGAGCTTCGTGAACCAGAAAAACAAATTCTCCAAAAGCCTTAAAGGGGCATTGTTTGTACAAACCTGGGGCGCGATTCTCCGAGGCCGCGCCGGTTGGGAGAATCGCCGGCCGCGCCATTTTATCGCGCGACGCCGTCCCGCCATTCTCCCAACTGGCGAGAACGGCCCCGTCGAGTTCTGCGCTGCGCCAGCCGGAGAATCGCCCGAGACACTCAAAATGGCGATTCGCCGGTACCCCCACCATTCACCGGCCCAGATGGGCCGAGCGGCCGCTCCGACCCGGCAGGTTCCTGCCGGCGCCGTCCACACCTGGTCGCTGCTGGTGGGAACTGTGCGGGAACGCTGGTGGGGCGGCCTGTTGGGGGGGAGGGGGTTCCTTCACCTGGGGGGGGGTCTCCGATGGGGTCTGGCCCGCGATTGGGGCCCACCGATCGGCGGGCCGACCTCTCTAAAGGAGGACCTCCTTTCCTCCGCCGCCCCACAAGATCCATCCGCCATCTTCTTGCTGGGCGGCCTCGGGGAGGGCGGTAACCGCGCATGCGCGGGTGACTTCATTTACGCGACGCCGGTCACGTCATTTACGCGGCGCCACTTTTTACGCGGCGCCAAGGCCCAGGGCATGTAAAATACACGACACTGCTCCTAGCCCCCCAGGGGCGGGAGAATAGGGGGCTGGGAGCGGGCTCCGACACCGGTTTTCACTCCGGCGTCAGGACTTTGTCTCCATTTCGGAGAATCGCGCCACTGGTTTTAAAAATGGTGTGCAAAGAAGGGGAAGAGTTATAGGGTTGCCAACTCTGAACAATTGCTCCCTGACGGAACCATGGAGGAAAATCAGAGGGGATTTTTTCTTTAATGGAGCATTCCTTGCATTTTCTTTGAACACCTTCATTTAAAGGGAACGGGTAAGAACCTAAAGAGAAGTAAAATTGCCAGGTGATGGGAAAGGATGGGGAGTGGGACTGGCTGATTTGCTGTTACATTGGCACAGATATGGCAAATCAAATGGTCTCTCTCTGAGCTGCAATCATGCTCTCATTCTATTAGTAATAACAATATTGGAGAGGGGGAAGAGGAAACAATAAGAACATAAGAACTAGGAGCAGGAGTGGGCCATCTGGCCCCTCAAAGGAGTGCTAACAAAAAGATATTTCCCATCATTCAGAGGCCGATCCAAACCCATCACTGGCTAGGGAAGAGACATTAAGTTGTTCAGCTATGGATATTGAGAACATGGCTGCCACAGACAGACCCACCCAAAACCTCTTGGAAATAAACAAAGGCTGAAGTATAACAGGCCAAGGTGCAGGCACTGGAGGGAGATTGCAAGAAAGTTTCCAGCACAGTGAACAGGCTGAAAGCCTGGCCCTCTCTATCCCTCTCTCTCACAAAACAAGTGTAATACCTAGTTACAATGTTGAGATAAATCTACCAGCGATGCAAGATTTTGTAATATTACAACATCTTCATCAATAAAGGAACATCTGTAATTATGGGTGACATTAATCTGCATAAAGATTGGGCAAATCAAATTAGTCACAATACGGTAGAGGAGGAATTCCTGGGGTGGTATACGGGATGGTTTTCTGGTTCAATACATTGAGTAACCAGCTAGAGAATAGGCCATCCTAGGCTGGGTATTTTGTAATGAGAAAGGAATCATTGGCAATCTAGTGGTGCGAGGCCCCCAGGGAATGAACCAGGGAACTTCAGGGAACAATGCCAGCAGCACGGGTTGTCCCCAGGGAACTCCAGATTACAATGCCAGCAGCGCGGGTTCAATTCCTGCACTGGCCTTCCCAAACAGGCATCGGAATGTGGCGACTAGGGGCTTTTCACAGTAACTTAATTGAAGCCTACTTGTGACAATAAGCGCTTATTATTATTATGAGCGATCATAATATTATAGAATTTTTAATCAAGATGGAGAGTGACGTAGTTGATTTTGAGACTAGGGTCCTGAATCGAAATAAAGGAAACTACAATGATATGAGGCGTGTGTTGGCTATGATGGATTGGGAAACGTTACTTAAAGGGGTGACGGTGGATAGACAATGGCAAACATTCAAGGAGCTCATGGGTGAACTGCAACAATTATTTATTCCTTTCTGCCACAAAAGTAAAATGGGAAAGGTGGCCATACCATATTTTACAAGGGAAAATAGAGAAGTATACAAATTAGCCAAGAAAAACAATAGACTTTAGGTTTGGGAGCAGTTTAGAAATTCAGCAAAGGAGGACCAAGGAATTGATTAAGAAGGGGAAACTATAATATGAGAGTAAGCTTGCAGGAAAGATTAAAAACTGACTTTAAAAGTTTCTATAGGTATGCGAAGAGAAAAAGATTGGTGAAGACAAATGTAGGTCCCTTACAGTCACAAACAGGGGAATTTATAATGGGGAACAAAGAATTGGCTGACCAACTAAATACATACTTTGGTCCTGTTTTCACAAAGAACAAAGAAAAGTACAGCACAGGAACAGGCCCTTCGGCCCTCCAAGCCTGTGCCGACCATGCTGCCCGTCTAAACTAAAATCTTCTGGGGTCCGTATCCCTCTATTCCCATCCTATTCATGTATTTGTCAACACAAATAACAGACCAGAAATGTTCGGGAACACAGGGTTTAGTGAAAGGGAGATACTGAAAGAGATTAGTATTAGTGGAGAAATGGTATTGGAAATTAATAGAATAGAAGGCTGATAAATCTTCAGGGCCTGAGAATCTACATCCCAGAGTACTTAAGGACGTGTCTCTAGAAATAGGGGATGAATTGATGATCATCTTCCAAGATTATATATATACTCTGGAACAGTTCCTACACATTGGGTAGCTCATGTAGCCTCATTATTTAAAAAGGAAGGTATGGAGAAAACAGGGAATTATTGACCAATTAACCTGACATCAGTAGTGGTGAAACTTTTAGAGATCCATTATCAAAGATTTTAAACAGTGGCAGGATTGGACAGAGTCAGCTTGGATTTATGAAAGGGATATCATGCTTGAAGAATCTGCTGGAATTCTTTGAGGATGAAACTAGTAGAGATGATGAGGGGGAGCCAGTGGATGTGGTTTATTTGAAATTCTAGGAGGCTTTCAACAAAGTCCCACATTAAGACATTAGTGTATGAAATTAAAGGAAATGGGATCAGGGGTAGCATATTGAGATGGATAGGAAGCTGGTTGCCAGACAAGAACAAAAAGCAGGAATACATTTTTTTTTTCCCAAATGGCAGGCAGTGACCAGTGGGATATCGCAGGGATTGGTACTGGGAATCCAGTTATTTACGATAATGATTTGGATGAGAGAACAAAATGCAATGTCTTCACATCTCTCAAAACTGGACTGGAGGGTGAGCTGTGAATAGGATGCAGATATCCTTCAGTCTGACTTGGACAAGTTGAATGAGTGGGCAAATTAATTTTGGATAAATGTGAAGTCATCCACTTTGGCAGCAATAACAAAAGTCAGATTATTATCTAAAGGGCCACAAATTAGGAGATGGGAATGTGCAACGAGACCTGGGTGTTCTCTTAAACCAGTCACTGAAGGTAAGCATGCAGGTGCAGCAGGCGGTAAAGAAAGAAAATGGTATGTTGACCTTCATTGTGAAAGGATTTGAGTACAGGAGCAGGGATGTTTTGCTGCAATTATGCAGGACCTTGATGAGGCCACACCTGGAATATTGTGCACAGTTTTGATCTCCTTATCTGAGGAAGTGCGGTGAATGAGATTCACACGGTATTATAAGTTACCAATGTCACTCTGTTCCCATTGTATATTTGTACCGATATTGTAAGTGCAGTTGCACTACCTGACCACCAGGGGGAGTAGCTCTGGGAGTACTCGAGAGTTTGTACTGGGCTCCCCCCTTGGCTCCGCCCAGAACTCCTCCCCCTGGAGCTGCTGTATAAAGTTCCGTGCCACAGAGCCAGCCGGCCAGTTCATCGAAAATTCAATGGCCAAACAGGCTGGCTCTGTTGTAAGTATATTAAAACCGCTATTCTAATCCTACAAGCACGTGTCCGTAGAATTGATGGTTCCATCAGGAAGGATGTACTTACTATGGAGTGAGTGCAGATAAGGTTTACCAGACTGATTCCTAGGGTGCCTGGACTGATGTGTGAGGAGAGATTGAATCGGTTATGATTGTGTTCACTGGAGTTCAGAAGAATGAGGGGGGATGTCATAGAAACCTATAAAATTCTAACAGGACCAGACAGCGTAGATCGAAAAAGAATTATCTCCATGGTGGGGGTGTCCAGAACCAAGGGTCACAGTCTGAGGTTTTTGGCATTTAGGACTGAGATGAGCAGAAATTTCTTCACCCAGAGTGGTCAGCCTGTGGAATTAGCTATCAGAGAAAGCAGTTGAGCACTATGTTTTCAAGAAGCAGTTAGATATAGCACTTGGGGGGGGGGGGGGGGGGCGAAGGAGATCAAAAAGATATGGGGGTGGCAGATTCAGGATATTGAGTTGGACGATCAGCCATGATCATAATGAATGGCGGGACACAGGGCAGCACGGTGGCGCAGCAGGTTAGCCCTGCAGCCTCACGGCGCCGAGGTCTCAGGTTCGATCCTGGCTCTGGATAACTGTCCGTGTGGAGTTTGCACATTCTCCCCGTGTTTGCGTGGGTTTCGCCCCCACAACCCAAAGATGTGGGGCGCGATTCTCTGCTCCCCAGGCCGGGTGGGAGAATTGCGGGAGGGCCGCTCTGGCACCCCCCGCGATTCTCCCACCCCCCCCCCCAAATGGCGTGTCACGTTTTGCGTCACGCCTCTCAGAGCGGCCTCTCGTTCCCGACATGTTCACGCCGGCGGCAACCACACCTGGTCGCTGCCGGCGCGAACAGCGCGCGAAAGGTGAGTTTGGGGCCTGTGGGGGCGGAGAGGGGATTGAGCACCACGGCCGTGCTCGGGAGGGGATTGGCCCACGATCAGTGCCCACCGATCGTCGGGTCGGCGTCTCAAGAGATGCACTCTTTCCCCTCCGCTGCCCCGCAAGATCAAGCCGCCACGTCTTGCGGGGCAGCGGAGGGGAAGACGGCAACCGCGCATGCGCGGGTTGGAGCCGGCCAACCTGTGCATGCGTGGCTGACGTCATTAGGCGCCGCCGGCTGCGTCATTCTTGGCGCGCCGACTTGACGCAAACGTCAAGGCCCAGTGGCCGAGTTCTCCGCAACGCCGCTCCTCGCCCCCCGGGGGGCGGGGGGCGGGGGGGGGGGTGGAGAGAATAGGGGGCGAGGAGGAGTCTCCGACGCCGTTGTGAAACACTCCGGGTTTCACGACGGCGTCGGCCGTTGCGGAGAATTGCGCCCGTACAGGCTAGGTGGCTTGGCAACGCTAAATTGCCCCTTAATTGGAAAAAATGAATACAGTACTCCAAATTTATTTTTAAAAAATGAATGGCGGGACAGGCTCGAAGGCCAGAATGGCCTCCTCCTACTCCTATTTTCTATGTTTCTCTGTATATTTGACCATACCCACAAAACAGGTTCATCCAAATCCACTGGAACATTTTTAAATCTATGCCTCAATGGCAATCAAAGGACACTCAACCGTATATTCCTTTAATTGTTTTTCTATTGGATTCTAACTTCCCACATTACTGATGCCTGTGTGTGTACAGCATTGCATTTTATAAAATTATTTTTGTTTCTCGGGTTTAGTGGTTAATACGTTTGACCTTTCTTTGACCCAAGAAAACCTTGGCTCATTATTGCTCACAGCTTAAATAGTTAAATACGTTCAGATTTGGAAAAGGCATATCCCTGTAAAAGGGCAATATAAATCTTTCTTGTGACCGATTGAAGAGGTTAAATAGAAGTGATCTAGTACAACCCTTCTCAACTGGTGGTAACACTGGTTGGCATCAAGGATAATTTGACAGAGGCATCACGAATAAGGAATCTATGAGTTTAAGGATAGGGCGACAGTTTCTGGATCCATTGCTACATACTCTGCTTGGCAAGTCCAATTACACAGTATCTTCAGAGTATTGTCCACTTACCCATAGGACCTTGGATTCCTCCAGTGCAGGAGGAGGCAATTTGTCCCATCAGGTCTGCACCTATCCTCTGCAAGAGCACCTACCTTGGCCCACTGCCCCACACTATCCCTGTAGTCCCACCTAACACTCACACCGTTGGACACTGAGGGGCAATTTAGCATGGCCAATCCACCTAACCTGCACAGCTTTGGCCTGTGGGACGAAACCGGAGCACCCGGAGGAAACCCACGCAGAACGGGGAGAACGTGCAAACTCCACAATGACAGTGTCTCAATGCCCGGATCGAACTCGGGTCTCCGACGCTATGAGGCAGCAGTGCTAACCATTGTACCACCCTGCCGGTCCATTGGTAACCCCCCCCCCCCCCCATTACCCCTCTCAGCATGGCTTCCTATTTTTCCTTCCTGCTCCTCCCCTTTGGTGCTGCTCCTGGCTACTCCTAGTCAGGCTTTTCCTCTCACACAACGTCTCACAGCACTGCCTATTCACTATTCACAACACTTTTCTGTCCTGATGCCGATGCACATCCTGGGGGGAATTCTCAGAAGTTTCTTCCCAGAAGATACAGCAGCCACATTCAATTCCCTTTGAAAACAGCAGCAGGTAGCAGGCAGCAGGGTAGCATGGTGGTTAGCATAAATGCTTCACAGCTCCAGGGTCCCAGGTTCAATTCCCGGCTGGGTCACTGTCTGTGTGGAGTCTGCACGTCCTCCCCCTGTGTGCGTGGGTTTCCTCCGGGTGCTCCGGTTTCCTCCCACAGTCCAAAGATGTGCGGGTTAGGTGGATTGGCCATGCTAAATTGCCCATAGTGTCCTAATAAAAGTAAGGTTAAGGGGGGGGTTGTTGGGTTACGGGTATAGGGTGGATACGTGGGTTTTAGGGTGATCATGGCTCGGCACAACATTGAGGGCCGAAGGGCCTGTACTGTTCTAAAAAAAAGTAGGAGCCAGAAACAGGACCCAGCCGGAGACAGCAGCGTTTAAAGGAGGGGAATGCGTAAATGAACTCTGGGGTTTGGGGAGGAGGGAGAAGAGGGCGGAGGGGTGATCTTACAAAGATACATTTAAGATGAATTCAGAACACTGCTTATTGATTTGTTAGATTGGCAAGGAGATGGAAGTTCAAAATAATACGGTGTCAATGTAGGACTAAATGCTGTCAGTTCTTCTTTACAAAGAGAGCTGCTACGTCTTCTTGTTGTCATTTCTCCTCTGCTGTTGCTAAAATTAACACTTTTAAGCTTGGAAAAAATAACTCTTTGGGTTTAATATTTATCATGCTGCCTTGTGCAACAGAAGAGACGGGTTCGTTGTTTCTCTTACACATCGCACATCTTTCCAGTGCAGTGAAACATCACCCACTGCGTCAAGATGATGGTTGCCATTGTGAGTGAAGTTGTGGTCAATGGTCTTGGTCCCTGGCACAGGTTATTGGTGATCACATTGATGAACTACAGAGAATGGATGAAGCGGAGAAGAGAATCTTGTCAGTCGATAGGGCAATTTCCTCAGGCCTTGGAAACCCTGCTGCATGGTATGTCAAATATCCTGGATGCTTCGGGGAGCTGTGGCCAAGAAGGAGTATCTGTGTCCTCGGTCTCTCTCGAGGAGAGGAATTCCCAGCCGAATTTGAGAACTGACTGCCTTGCTTTCATAATCTCGATTTGAGGACTAGCCATTTCGAGTTTGATGGAGCATATTGTATCTGGTCTTCGAGGCCTGGGTTTGGTCGAGGATCCCAACTACTAGTATTGTATTGTCTTGTCCTCAATGTTCATCAAGAAGGGTTGGAGGCTGCCGAATGTGACCGCTCTTCGCCAACTACCTAGGGCCTAGGTTCCTCATTACCCAGGCTTCGGGACACGACATGGTGGAGGTGCAGGGGCTTCGGTGAGACTCCAGATGGATCCTGGTTGTTGCTCGATGATCCTGTCATGGCTTTGGCCTTTTCAAGCTCTGTAGATGGTTTTATTATCCTGCAGTTCATCCTTAATCCTGAACTTTCTCCCCTTGTGATTACACCCTGATTTCTTGTTGCTGCCTTTTATCCTGACAATGATGTTTGACATATGAGCACAGAGATGTTTGGCACTTGTTATCCTGTTATACTGCAAAAATCATGCTGCATTGGCTGTGTGTCATGAGGGTTGTGCAATATTTACCTGTTTGAATTTGTACTGGTCAGTTAATCTTTGGATATCTTACCTTTCTTGGGTTGGTCTTCTATATTTAAAACACTCAAGTGTAGTGAAGGCAGTCTCTTAATTGAGTAGGTTAGGGCAGTGGTAACTGTGTTTATCTGGGTCAGGTGGAAGGTATGTTGGGTGGTGGAGTAGGTCACTCTCCCCCGAGATGTCCCCTTTTGGGGAACTCCGAGACTGCCCTCCTTCTTGGTGATCCCACTGGGGAGGTAGAATCCTTTGGACTGCAGGGCCTAAGTGCGAGTTTGTCTGCTTCGGTTCAGCATTGTTGGACCACTGTGCTAGCTTGCTGCCCACGGTTCTGTTCCTGGTATCCTTTCTGCGAAAGTGTGCCGGGAGGAAAATTAACGATTCTTCTTCTTGCTGATGGGGTTTCCTCAGTGGGAAATGGTTTAAGTTTTCCAGTGTTGGTGGGGCCTGAACGGTGCCTCTGGTTTGACTGGAGAGGAGTGAGGCCTGTGGTGTAGGGAGTTATGGTTTATGTATCCTTCAGTTTATTGGCTCCTGTATATTACGTGTACACCGTCAAGCCACATCTTGTACCGAAGGCGGAATTCTGTTGCCCTCCACCTCCTGGGGCAGCCTTTCATCGCTAGGAGGTCTTGGAAAGCTGAGTTAGGTTTCGTTTTTTTTTCTCCCCCCCCCATAAGGGATCTCGTATGGTATGTAGCTTTCTTTTATTTTCCCTTTTGGAGGAGGGCGTGCACCATTGGGCCATATGGTCAAGGCTTTATCCTGGTATCCTGAGATCCCCTGCTCCTTTTGGCATCCTTTGATCCTTTCATATTCCATATGAAGAGAGGCGACGACTATAATGATGACTCTGGCAATGGTATGAATATTTGCTGGTCTTCTCTGTATATGCATATAAATCTGGAATAATTATCACTCTGTACTGTACCAGATTGTGGGGATGGGGATGTGCTGCGTCTTGTGATTATAGGTAAAATATCCTCTTTGAAATAATATCTTAATATATTTTCTATATTAATTTTTCTTTATTTTGGGGGTTAAAAAATTACTAACTGGCTCCTGCAGTGCTACAGGTCTGCTATCCGAGGAAAATACATTACATTATGTCACTGGTGGTGCCTATGGTATAATTGGAATTGGGGGAAGTATGCTTTGGTGCACATTCAAACGGGGCACAAAAATGTTCTCCTGTATTTTCTTTGGCTAAATGAGCAAACGTTACACCGGAAGGTGTGCATCATGTTACCATGGTTTCATTGCCTTATCCTTTACTCCGCCATGCTCTAGCTTATCCATACACCATCTTTCCTTGCCTAAACAGAGGTACCAAGTTTAATGATTAAGCTGAACCAACTAGGTGTTCTCCTGTCCCTTTTTATAGGTACGCATAAGCATGTATGCGGTACTGCACCAGTATTATGGGTTTGTTGTATTATTTGTAAAAATGGAAAAATATACATGAAAAAAACATGTGTTCGATTGACCTGCACGATAAAGTATCCTAGCTCTGAATTGCGCTGCATTTTCAATGTAATTACCCATCACAGGCCTATTGTCAGCTGCTTTTTGACCTATTGCTTATTTTGAGGCTGTTTGTCAGCTTTAATTAACTTTCTAGGTTGGTAGGGGTGTACATTCCTGATCTCAGGCATTATGATAGGGATCTATTCCAGGTAGCTCTCACACATACCCTGAGGGCAACTAAAGCAAAATCTAAAGGCGTAACAGAAAGAATAAATCACTGGCAACTTAGTGAGCGATTTGGTGTGAGCATTATGGCTACTTATGGTCATCCCGCGAACTTCTGGAACCATTTATGGGTCCACCTGTCACTTCCTTCAAAAGTTACTTGAAAGTATCTCTCTTGGAGGTACATACACCCTCTTAATGGACCCATCTTCTGCTTAGAGTGCTCCTCACAATGGAGAATGAGGGTATTCGGTCCATCGAATCTACACCAACCCTCCAAAAGAACACCCAACTGAAGCCCAATCTCCCACCCTATCCCCATAACCATGTAACTGAACCTAACCTGCACATCTTGAGACATTAAGGGGAAATTTAGCATGGCCAATTAACCAACTTGTTAACTGTTAAATAAGTTAAGGACATGGATAGAGGATTGGCTGACTGACAGAAAGCAGAGAGTAGGGATAAAGGGGTCTTTTTCAGGATGGCAGCCGGTGACTAGTGGTGTGCCTCAGGGGTCGGTGATGGGACTACAACTTCTCACAATATACACTAACGATCTGGAAGCTGCCTCACAGCTCCAGGGTCCCGGGTTCAATTCCAGCCTGGGGTGATTATAGATTATAGAGAAATACAGCACAGAACAGGCCCTTCGGCCCACGATGTTGCGCCGAACTTTTGTCCTAGGTTAATCATAGAATTTTGGACAATTTGTCATGGCCAATCCACCCAACCTGCACATCTTTGGACTGTGGGAGGAAACCGGAGTACCCGGAGGAAACCCACGCAGTCACGGGGAGGATGTGCAGACTCCACACAGACAGTGACCCAAGTCGAAATCGAACTTGGGACCCTGGAGCTGTGAAGCAATTGTGCTATCCACAATGCTACCGTGCTGCCCTTAAGAAGTTAACCTACACTCCCTTATTCTACCCTAATCCAAGTACCTATCCAATAGCCGCTTGAAGGTCCATAAATTTTCCGACTCAACTACTACCACAGGCAGTGCATTCCATGCCCCCACTACTCTCTGGGTAAAGAACCTACCTCTGACATCCCCTCTATATCTTCCACCATTTATCTTAAATTTATGTCCCCTTGTAATGGTGTGTTCCACCCGGGGAAAAAGTCTCTGACTGTCTACTCTATCTATTCCCCTGATCATCTTATAAACCTCTATCAAGTCGCCCCTCATCCTTCTCCGTTCTAATGAGAAAAGGCCTAGCACCCTCAATCTTTCCTCGTATGACCTACTCTCCATTCCAGGCAACATCCTGGTAAATCTCCTTTGCACCTTTTCCAAAGCTTCCACATCCTTCCTAAAATGAGGTGACCAGAACTGCACACAGTACTCCAAATGTGGCCTGACCAAGGTTTTGTACAGCTGCATCATCACCTCACGGCTCTTAAATTCAATCCCTCTGCTAATGAACGCTAGCACACCATAGGCCTTCTTCACAGCTCTATCCACTTGAGTGGCAACTTTCAAAGAACAATGAACATAGACCCCAAGATCTCTCTGCTCCTCCACATTGCCAAGAACCCTACCATTAACCCTGTATTCCGCATTCAGATTTGTCCTTCCAAAATGGACAACCTCACACTTGTCAGGGTTAAACTCCATCTGCCACTTCTCAGCCCAGCTCTGCATTCTATCTATGTCTCTTTGAAGCCGACAACAGCCCTCCTCACTATCCACAACTCCACCAATCTTCGTATCATCTGCAAATTTACTGACCCACCCTTCAACTCCCTCATCCAAGTCGTTAATGAAAATCACAAACAGCAGAGGACCCAGAACTGATCCCTGCGGTACGCCACTGATAACTGGGCTCCAGGCTGAATATTTGCCATCCACCACAACTCTCTGTCTTCTATCGGTTAGCCAGTTTGTTATCCAACTGGCCAAATTTCCCACTATCCCATGCCTCCTTACTTTCTGCATAAGCATACCATGGGGAACCTTATCAAATGCCTTACTAAAATCCATGTACACTACATCCACTGCTTTACCTTCATCCACATGCTTGGTCACCTCCTCAAAGAATTCAATAAGACTTGTAAGGCAAGACCTACCCCTCACAAATCCGTGCTGACTATCCCTAATCAAGCAATGCCTTTCCAGATGCTCAGAAATCCTATCCCTCAGTACCCTTTCCATTACTTTGCCTACCACCGAAGTAAGACTAACTGGCCTGTAATTCCCAGGGTTATCCCTATTCCCTTTTTTGAACAGGGGCACGACATTCGCCACTCTCCAATCCTCTGGTACCACCCCTGTTGACAGCGAGGACGAAAAGATCATTGCCAACGGCTCTGCAATTTCATTTCTTGCTTCCCATAGAATCCTTGGATATATCCCGTCAGGCCCGGGGGACTTGTCTATCCTCAAGTTTTTCAAAACGCGCAACACATCTTCCTTCCTGACAAGTATCTCCTCAAGCTTATCAGTCTGCTTCACGCTGTCCTCTCCAACAATATGGCCCCTCTCATTTGTAAATACTGAAGAAAAATACTTGTTCAAGACCTCTCCTATCTCTTCAGACTCAATACACAATCTCCCGCTACTGTCCTTAATCGGACCTACTCTCACTCTAGTCATTCTCATATTTCTCACGTATGTGTAAAAGGCCTTGGGGTTTTCCTTGATCCTACCCGCCAAAGATTTTTCATGCCCTCTCTTAGCTCTCCTAATCCCTTTCTTCAGTTCCCTCCTGGCTATCTTGTATCCCTCCAGCGCACTGTCTGAACCTTGTTTCTTCAGCCTTACATAAGTCTCCTTCTTCCTCTTAACAAGACATTCAACCTCTCTTGTCAACCATGGTTCCCTCACTCGACCATCTCTTCCCTGCCTGACAGGGACATACATATCAAAGACACGCAGTACCTGATCTTTGAACAAGTTCCACATTTCACTTGTGTCCTTCCCTGACAGCCTATGTTCCCAACTTCTGCACTTCAATTCTTGTCTGACAGCATTGTATTTACCCTTCCCCCAATTATAAACCTTGCCCTGTTGCTCGCACCTATCCCTCTCCATTACTAAAGTGAAAGTCACAGAATTGTGGTCACTACCTCCAAAATGCTCCCCCACTAACAAATCTATCACCTGCCCTGGTTCATTACCAAGTACTAAATCCAATATGGCCTCCCCTCTGGTCGGACAATCTACATACTGTGTTAGAAAAGCTTCCTGGACACACTGCACAAACACTACCCCATCCAAACTATTTGATCTAAAGAGTTTCCACTCAATGTTTGGGAAGTTGAAGTCGCCCATGACTACTACCCTGTGACTTCTGCACCTTTCCAGAATCTGTTTCCCAATCTGTTCCTCCACATCTCTGCTGCTATTGGGGGGCCTATAGAACACTCCCAACAAGGTGACTGCTCCTTTCCTATTTCTAACTTCAACCCATATTACCTCAGTAGGCAGATCCCCCTCGAACTGCCTTTCTGCAGCTGTTATACTATCTCTAATTAACAATGCCACCCCCCCCCCCCCACCTCTTTTACCACCCTCCCTAATCTTGTTGACACATCTATAACCAGGGACCTCCAACAACCATTTCTGGCCCTCTTCTATCCAAGTTTCCGTGATGGCCACCACATCGTAGTCCCAAGTACCGATCCATGCCTTAAGTTCACCCACCTTATTCCTGATGCTTCTTGCATTAAAGTATACACACTTCAACCCATCTCCTTGCCTGCAAGTACTCTCCTTTGTCATTGTTACCTTCCCCACTGCATCACTACGTGCTTTGGCGTCCTGACTATCGTCTACCTTAGTTGCTGGACTACAGATCCGGTTCCCATTCCCCTGCCAAATTAGTTTAAACCCTCCCGAAGAGTACTAGAAAACCTCCCCCCCAGGATATTGGTGCCCCTCTGGTTCAGATGCAACCCGTCCTGCTTGTACAGGTCCCACCTTCCCCAGAATGCGCTCCAATTATCCAAATACCTGAAGCCCTCCCTCCTACACCATTCCTGCAGCCACGTGTTCAACTGCACTCTCTCCCTATTCCTAGCCTCGCTATCACGTGGCACCGGCAACAAACCAGAGATGACAACTCTGTCTGTCCTGGCCCTTAACTTCCAGCCTAACTCCCTAAACTTGTTTATTACCTCCACACCCTTTTTCCTACCTACATCGTTGGTACCAATGTGCACCACGACTTCTGGCTGCTCACCCTCCCCCTTCAGGATCCTGAAGACACGATCAGAGACATCCCTGGCCCTGGCACCCGGGAGGCAACATACCTTTCGGGAGTCTCGCTCGCGACCACAGAATCTCCTATCTATTCCCCTAACCATTGAATCTCCTATTACTATTGCTTTTCTATTCTCCCCCCTTCCCTTCTGAGCCCCAGAGCCAGACTCAGTGCCAGAGACCTGGCCGCTGGGGCCTTCCCCCGGTAGGTCATCCCCCCCAACAGCATCCAAAACGGTATACTTGTTTTGAAGGGGAATGGCCACGAGGGATCCCTGCACTGTCTGCCTGTTAGTTTTCTTTCCCCTGACTGTAACCCAGCTACTCTTGTCCAGTACCTTTGGTGTGGCTACCTCCCTGTAACTCTTCTCTATGACCCCCTCTGCCTCCCGGATGATCCGAAGTTCATCCAGCTCCAGCTCCAGTACCTTAACACGGTCTCTGAGGAGCTGGAGTTGGGTGCACTTCCCGCAGGTATAGTCAGCGGGGACACCACTGACAGTGATTGTGTGGAGTTTGCACTTTCTCCCCGTGACTGCGTGGGTTTCCCCCGGGTGTTCCAGTTTCGTCCCACAGTCCAGTTTCATCCCACAGTCCAACAATGTGCAGGTTGTGCCATGCTAAATTGTCCCTTAGTATCAAAAAAGGTTAGGTGGGGTTACTGGGGTAGGGTGGGGGTGTGAGTTTAAGTAGGGTGCTCTTTCCAAGGGCCGGTGCAGACTCGATGGACCGAATAGCCTCCTTCTGCACTGTAGGGATTCTATGAACTGAGGACACTGTTGCTAAGTTTGCAAATGATACAAATATATGCAGAGGGACAGGTAGTATTGAAGATGCTGGGTGCTGTAGAAGGATTTGGACAGGCTAGGAGAATGGGCAAAGGAGCGGTAGATTGAATACAATGTGGAAAAGTGTGAGGTTATGCACTTTGGGTGGCAGATGGAGGAATAGACTATTTTCAAAATGGGAAAAGGCTTGTGAAATCTGAAGCACGGAGGGACTTAGGAGTCCGAGTTCAAGATTCTCTTTAGTTGAATGTGCAGGTTCAGTCGGCAATTTGGAAAGCAAATGCAATGTTAGTATTCATGTCGAGAGGGCTAGAATACAAGAACAGGAATGTCCTCTGAGGCTGTATAAGGCCCATTTGGAGTATTGTGAGCAGTTTTGGGCCTGTATCTAAGGAAGGATGTGCTGGCCTTGGAAAGGGTCCAGAGGAGGTTCACAAGCATGATCCCTAGAATGAAGAGCTTGTTGTTTGAGGAACGGTTGAGGACTCTGGGTCTGTACTCGTTGGAGTTTAGAAGGATGAGGCGGATATAATTGAGACTTACAGGATACTGAGAGGCCTGGATAGAGTGGATGTGGAGAGGATGATTCCACTTGTAGGAAAAACTGGAAACCAAGGCCACAGCCTCAAACTGAAGGGACAATCCTTTAAAACTGAGATGAGGAGGAATTTCTTTAGCCAAAAGGCTGTGGAGGCCAAACCTTAAGACAGAGCTAGATAAGTTCTTGATTAATAAGGGGATCAGGAGTTATGGGGAGAATATTGGAGAATGGGGATGAGAAACATATCGGCTATGATTGAATGGTGGTGCAGACCCGATGGGCCAAATGGCCTAATTCTGCCCCTATGTCTTATGGTCTAACCTTGTTCTGTGGGAGCAAATCGGAGGACACCAGCGCAGACATGGACAGAATGTGGCAACTCTACACAGGCTGAGACACCCTTTGAGCTGGAAGATGCTGGTGTTGATTCAAGCTGCTTTTATTGACTTGCCAGATTTACGAAGACTAGACACCAGGAACGCACAGGTCTTCCCAGCAATAGGTCTTAGGTCTTATATCAATCATTACTCTACGACAACTATCCCAAGCTACATGTAAGCTGAATCCACATAGCGGGAATAAAGGCAAATTAAATCCAACATGAAAACCATGTGGGGTAGCAGTTTATCACTTTCTGGTAGTAGTACACAATGGCTGTAAACGTAAACGGAGCAATATCATTTACCTCCCATTTTAGTCACCCCACCTTCATATTCTGCAAGTCTCTCTTATCCCCAAGGTTCATCCCAACACCCCCAACTTCAAAATATTTATATTACTTCCCTCTTCAACCATACCTTGAACCATTTGCCCGAATCTTCCCTCCCATTCCTGTTTGAGTTCAACTTAACTATGAAGTGCATCGAGAGGTTTTGCTATGCTGAAGATGCTGCAGAAACACCAGCAAGAGTGGCAACCACTGTCCAAATTTTGGCTGTGGCACAGTAGATGGCACTCTGGCCTGAGAGTCAGAGAGTTGAGAGTTCAAACTCCCCTCCAGAACTTAAAAGTCAAAGCTGATACAGGGGCTGTGTAAAAACTCCTCTGGCACTATTTTGAAGAAGAGCAGTGGAGTTTTTCCCTGGAATCTTGGCCAGTATTTATCCTTGAATCAGCATCACAGAAAGAAACAGATGATCACCACATTATCATCATATTGCTGTGGGCAAATTGCCTGTTTCATTTCATACATTACAACATGGATCACATTTCAAATGTAACTGATTGTCTCTTAAGTGCTTTGGGACATCCTATGGTTGTGAAAGGTGCGATATAAATGCACGTCTTTCCATCAGTAGAACCAAGAGGAAGTAGTATTTTTTTATTGTCATTGGTTCCATTTAGAAGGATGACTGATGCAAAATGTTATTGAAAGGTATTTGCATGGAAGTGATTAAGATGCAAATTGTGGTCAATGAAATAAATGGTCAAACTACAGGTGTGTTTGCCACAGAAATTGGTGAGAGTTTATTCCTGGGTAAGACAATATGAGTTGGGTATAGGTTAGTTGGCCTTCCATCCTGAAGGATAGTATGTTGTGGAGGGTATTACATTTTAATGCTAAAAACGTGGGGTGAATTCTCCGCCTACCCAGCCGCATGTTTGTCCGTGGCTCGCTATCGCTGACAGTGGGTTTCTCCATTCCCACTTCTGATTAATGGGATTTAACACCAAAGCCATGCCACGCCGCTGGGAAACCCGCAGGCGAAGATGCACTGCCGATGGGACGGAGTATCCCGTTGGCGGAGAATTCCACTCTGTAGCTCCAAACCTACTTGGTTTTGGCAGCAATTTGAGGCCTTTATTGAATTCTCCTGTTTCTTTTCCTTTCTTATTCATCGAAATGAAGGTCATTTTAAATAAAGGCTTGAGCACAATTTCATCTTGTTTGAACTTTGGAGAAACGCCAGGGGTCAACACAATGCCAATTAAGCTCATCAATCTCAATTCTACTCTGCACTCAACAGCTTCTTCCTAATGGATGGTGCAACCGGCACGACTGACACATTATGCACTGGATTTCTTGTGTTTTGTTGTAGTTGTGTTGCTTCAAAGATCTGCTATGTTACTCTTGCAGAAGATAGTATTAAAAGAGAACTTTAAATTAAAAAAATAATCACTTTCCAATTAATTAGTTGTTATTATAAACTAAAAAAAACAGTTTTTGTCTTCTTTATAATTACAAGTGGATCAGTTTGTGTTTTGATCACTTTATGGGAGCTACAAATGAGGGATTCCAGAGTGCAGATTACAAACAAGAATGTCTTAAAGCAGAAATATAACCATTTGTCTTTCTTCAAGCAAAGCTTGGAGAAGACAAACGTTTCTCTTCTGAAGCATCCGAACTGTTCCAAAAGTATAAATCTTCGAACAAAGCAACAGCTCTCGAGGAAGGGCACTGCCTCTTTAATGCACCAGTGGGCCTGATGGTCCTTCTTCACACTTTTCTCATAAAGGGACGAATTACCTCTGTAATTGATTCACTGAGGACAGGATTTCAACAACCTTTATCCATTATAAAAGCAATTCGGCTGTGTTTGCACTGAAGTAGCTTTATTACAAAAGCTGTATCACAAATCCCTTTCATGGGGCAATCCCATTACATTAAAATGTATTTTCAAACATTTTAGTCAGTCAATATAAAGAAAAATGCCCCTCTCTCACATTAGTAATAATTGTCATGATTCAATGGGAAAAAATTGGGCACGTTTAGTGGGGTGTTTCTCGCCGGCCTGAATGACCCCGTTATCAAACGGGACTCTTTTTTTGGTGGCCTTGGCGAGGAAGTCCCCCTGAGGCCACACTTAACTCCATTTCCTGCATTGATGAGTTCATCATTTTAAAATGGCACCCTGATCGCTTGACCCCCCCCCCCCCCCGCAGCCTTCAGACCGACCCCCCTCCCCCCCCCGCAGCCTTCAGACCACTCCCCCTCCAACACCCCAATTTACAGATTATGGGGTCCTCGAGCCCCCCCCCCCCCTCACCCCACCTGAGATTGGCAGGGCACCTGTGTGCCCGAACGCAGGCATGGGCAACCTGCCACCAAGGCAACATGGCAGTGCCCCTGCCACCCTGTCAGTGCCCAGGTGAGATCAGGGGTGCCAGGGTACCACCCTGCCCAGAGCCCGAATGCCCGTGGGCCTCTGATCGCCTGGGAAACCCCGCCGGTGGCATTACGCTTTGCTCACGTTTGTGTGGACCAGTTCTAAACGGCGCCATGGCGAGATCTCCAAGTGGTGGACATTTGATTTGGAGCCTTGGGAGAGTCCGGCGTGGACAGATTTAAGTGAAGCTGCACAATTAAATATGCGAATCCCGCTCTTTGAGGGCAAGATCCAGATCGCCATGTCTCACGAGATCTTGTTAAATCTCGTGAGGCATCCCAAGCACCGTAAATCTCACGGGATTTACCAGCCTCGTTGCGTAACTCAGTCGGGCAAGATGAGGTGATTCAATCACGGCCAATAAATTCACTTACCCACTGGCCAACATTAATTGCACTTCTGCGTAACTAATTCTATTTGGATTGATTAAGGATGCTATTATAAGATGCAACGCAAATTCAAATCTTTTCTCTTATTATGTGACCAAAAATCTAAATAATAATACCCAAAAATATTAGAACTTCTCATTATGCTGCAGCTACTATAACTCCTTCGCCAATCAATTTTTAAACAGACTAGCCTGATGCCCGGTTTGCTCTCTGTTCTGTCCTGCCAACATCCACAGTCTAGATTCACACAGCAAACAAAATGGGATTTTGGCTGAGTGATCAGAGGATACCACACGTCCATAGAAGTAAGGAGTCAGTCCCTCCAGGTGATGAGAAGGAGAAAATGGATGGGCGTGGGGTAGAGAATAGAGACTGGCCTTTTAGTTCCAGAGACCTGGGTGTAAGTCCAGTTTGAGACTGATGGAATAATTGCCCCTGGTTGGGAGGGCGTTGATGAGCTATATCTCAGTCCAGTTCTTCATCTGCAATGCAAAGCAGTGCCACATTTGTCACTAATCAGCAATCACTCACAGAAAAGGTAAAAAAAAAGAGTCTGGGTTTGGCACCGAGGCAGATCATTGGGACAGAATTAATGGTACTTTCCTTCGCTGATGGATGAGCCACGCCTGACAAGGGAATGTTTCACACTGGTTGACTCGAGAGCTTGAGCATGTAGTTAGAAAGGAACTATTTTCTCAGGTGGGGAAAGTCCAGAAGAAGGGGGAAACAGACTTAGAGGGCGCGATTTACCAGCCGCGTCCCGTCTCCCCTGGGATTCCCTACAGTCGTTACGCCTCGCGAGATCTAACCAGGTCTCACGCGACGTTTCGATCTGGATCCCGCCTATAACGGACGGGTCCGGACTTGCATGGTCATGTGTGAAGTGTTGGCTAGTGTAGACGTGAGAGATGAACAGACACTTCCAACACTGATGAAGGTTCAACTCAATTTTATTAACTACTTCTAACTAACTAACTGTGGGTCTAAATGATGCTAACTTAAACTAGAGACATAAGCCTTGTCCGAACCAGTTGATTCTCTCAGCACGTGTTGTGAGTCTGTGCTGGGCTGGATGAGTTCTTGTTACACTCAGAGGCAGCACCCAGAATGAGGGGGAACCGTGGTGCCCTCTGCCTTTATAGTGTGTGTATTCTAACTGGTGATTGGCTGCGGTGTTTGTACATGTTGATTGGTCCCTGTGTGTGTCCATCAGTGTGTGTCTGCATCATGATTTACTGGTGTATATTATGACAATGTGAGCTTAAAAGCCCACTTAACTGTGTCAAAACCAGATCGAACGGCCACCCAGTTCAGAGACCCCAGCCGGGCACTATGTAGCACTAGTCCCCACAAATGGAGGCCCGGCAGAACAGCACTTGGATGGGGGGGGGATTCTCCCAGGCAATAGGAAGCCCCTGGGTGGTTAGCCTCTGGATAGGGTGGCACTTTGGCGTTGCTGGTGTCTCCGAGCACCCTGGCAGTGTCACCTGTGGACCCTTGCAGTACTCTTTCGATGCCAGCCCGGCATGGCCAAGGTGCCAGGTGGCATTTTTTCCGCGATGTGGATTGGGCCGGGATTGCCCTGTCCATGCGAGATGGGGTGCGAGGGCCCGACGACCCCCATATCGGTGAGTTTTGGTGTTGTTGGGTTGGGGGAGGGGGGGTGGGGGGAGTCGAGAGATCGGGTGCCTTTTTTACTCTTCCTGCAGAGCTCCACTCGGAGCAACAAAGTGCTTCACTCCAAACGGACTCTGGTTTGTAAAAATTAAATCTTGTCCAAACTTTGAGTCGGACCATTCGCGGGCAATGTCAGACAGCATTTCCTCAACAAAAAGATCATGGAAATCCGGAGCGTTGACCAAAACAGTAGGCCAACTGAAAATGTCAAAACTGAGCTTAATGGATTTTGTTTAAGGCACAGATATTTAGGATTAAGGAACAAGGTGGATAGATGGAGTTAGGATATAGATCAGCCATGATATAATTAAATGGCGGAACAGGTTCAAGGGTGTGAATGGAATAACCCTGTTCCTGTGCTTCTCGGACAGTCTAAAATTTCAAACCCCCAACAGTCTCCATTGTGGTGAGCATCATCTTTTTCAAAAAGGGATTGCTGCATCAAGTCTCGATGCTGTAATGTTACCAAGGGTTTAGGAGCAATTATTCCATCTCCTGGCTCACTTTAGCTCTTTCACCTTGACCGTCCGGCCCTGTCACTACTGAAATTACTCCCAGCGGCCGCCATCTGTTTCTCACATGTCCAGGAGAAGACTTCTCTCTCTGAATGGGTGCACCTGCAGACAGTTGATGCAAAGCCAGACCTTTCTGTTCTCTCCTTGAGTGCCGTCATCAAATACATATTTGATTTAAGTAAAAGCTGCTGTGCTATGAGCATCGCCTGTCTCCAGTTGTTAACAAAATACCACTCAGCTATGTTGTCGGGCTCTTTTTTTGACAGCTGGAATTTCAAATATTCCAGCAAACAAAATGAAAATTCCGCTGCGATGTAACCAAGGTAAGTAAATACAATTATTGATAAGAGCTCTTATGTTAAGAGAGTGTAGACAACTTCAAGCTTACACAGTCGATTGCTCGTCCCCAAAGCTCCCAAATCATCTCATCATGCAGTTGTTTCGGAGAATAAAACCATGGCCAGCACTTTTAGGATTTCCCATCCTATCACCTGAAGAGTGGAGAACGCATCGCTGCAAGTACTGACTGCCTCACAACCATTTACTCCAGGGAGCTGACTGGCTGGATGGTCTCCGAACCAACAGCACCAGAAACTGCAGTGGACAGGACTGGGACTACAAGTAATAAAAGCAAATTACTGCAGAGGCTGGAATCTGAAACGAAAGAGAAAATGCTGGAAAATCTCAGCAGATCTGGCAGCATCTAAAGGGAGAGAAAAGAGCTAATGTTTCGAGATCAATGACTCTTTGTCAAAGCTAACAGACAGAGAAAGTGGAAAATATTTATACTTTGGAGTGAGAATGAAAGATGAGTCATAGCCATGTCATAACCAAAAATGGTGCTTCTAAAATGTGTTCCTTCTTCCTCAACCGTGATTTCCCACCTGCATTTGTGGAAAGGGCTCTCAAAAGTGTGCGGTCCATCTCCCGTACCACTACGCTTGCCCCCTCCACTCCGTCCCAGAACAAGGACAGAGTCCCCTTGTTCTCACATTTCATCCCACCAGCCTCCGTATGCAAAGCATAATCCTCCTCCATTTTCGCCAACTCCAGCGTGATGTCACCACCAATCACATCTTCCCTTCACTCCCTCTGTCAGCATTCCGCAGAGACCATTCCCTCCGAGACAATCTAGTCCACTCCTCCACCATACCCAGTAGGTCTCCCATCACCCCATGGCACCTTCCCATGCAATCGCCGAAGGTGTAGCATCTTCTCCTTTATCTCTTCCATGCTTAACATCCCAGGCCCAAAACACACATTCCAGGTTAAGCAGTGCTTCATTTGCACCTCTTTCAATTTGGTCTACTGT
Organism: Scyliorhinus canicula; assembly: GCF_902713615.1. Taxonomy (NCBI): domain Eukaryota; kingdom Metazoa; phylum Chordata; class Chondrichthyes; order Carcharhiniformes; family Scyliorhinidae; genus Scyliorhinus; species Scyliorhinus canicula. Next base: position 61,774,052 of record NC_052146.1, read on the forward strand.
ATTCGCTGCTCCCAATGTGGTCTCCTCTGTATCGGAGAGACCAAACGCAGACTGGGTGATCGCTTTGCTGAGCATCTTCGGTCTGAGCGCATTCAGGATTCTGACCTTCCTGTTGCTTGCCATTTTAACAAAAGACCCTGCTCCCATACCCACATGTCTGTTCTTGGCCTGCTGCAATGTTCCAGTGAAGTGCAACGCAAACTGGAGGAACAACATAGGGGGCGGGATTCTCCGACCCCCCGACGGGTCAGAGAATTACGCGGGGGGTGGCGTGAATCCTGCCAGCTGCCAAATTCTCCGGCGCCGAGGTTTTGGCGGGGCAGGAATCGCGCCGCTCTGGTCGGGGGCCGTTGGCAGCGCCCACCCCCCCTGGCGATTCTCCAGCCCACAATGGGCCGAGTGGCCGCCTGTTTTCGGCCGGTCCCGGTTTCCTGGCGGAAATCACAAATGGTCCTTACCAGCGGGACCTGGCTCTACGGGCGGCATGCAGAGTCCTCGGGGGGGGGGGGGGGGGGGGGGGGCGGCACGGGGGGATCTGGCCCCGGGGGATGCCCCCACGGTGGCCTGGCCCGCGATTGGGGCCCACCGATCTGCGGGCGGGCCTGTGCCGTGGGGGCACTCTTTCCCTCCGCACCAGACGCTGTCAACCTCCGCCATGGCCGGTGCGGAAAAGAAACACACGCTGGCGCTCCCGCGCATGCGCCAACTTGTGCCATCTGGCGGAGGCCCTTCGGCGCCGGTTGGCGTTGCGCCAAGCCCTTCTGCGCTGGCTGGAGCGGCGCCAAACACGCCGGTGCCGGCCTAGCCCCTGAAGGTGCAAAATCAACCGATGCCGGAGTGGTTCATGCCAATTCTCTGTGCCGGAGTGTCCCGCCCCGCCGGTTTGTGGTGAATCCCACCCCTCATCTTCCGGTTAGGCACGCTGCAGCCTTCCGGCCTGAACTTCGAATTCAACAACTTCAGATGATCAGCTCTACCCCACCTCATTTGTTTTCATTTCATTTTAACTGTATTTAACCATTTCTTTCTTTCTTAATATTCATTTAATTCCCCCCCCCCCCCCCCCCAATCTTATCCACCTTCCCTTCACTTTTCACCTCTTTGCTTCCCCCCCCCCCACACACCTCTGATGTTAGTTTCCCTGCTGTTTGGCCTTTCACATCTTTTGTCCTCTCTGGGGACTGCCATTAACACTCTTTCCCCTTGGTTTCTGTAGCCATTAACACCCGGTTTCCCTGGGTTTCTGTGGCTATGACTCATCTTTTATTCTCATTCCACGGTATAAATATTTCCCACTTTCTCTGTCTGTTAGCTTTGACAAAGAGTCATCGGACTCGAAACGTTAGCTCTTTTCTCTTCCGACAGATGCTGCCAAACCTGCTGAGATTTTCCAGCATTTTCTCTTTAGTTCCTGAGACTACAAGTAGTCACCTGGAGTCGAAGTTCTGGGAATCCACAACTGGATCAGTCTGGGGCTGTGGAGGGGGAGAGGGGGCCGGTGAAGCTCGGGATAGTGGGATGAGGGAATGTAGGGGTATTGATGATGAGGCCTGAGTTCTTCCCACCAACCTGCAAATTGGGGCTCAGGGGAAACGACCCTTGAGTGGTCATTAGTTGGCCATTAAATTGCCTCGGCCTCACCTGTCCCACCACAAAACTGTGAAGAGTTTGAAGCAAGCCTGGGTCCAGTTGGAAGGTCATAGTAGGAATTTTACAGGCTCCCCCCAACCCCACTGATTGCAAAACCACAGCTTGGGGAATATAAAATTCGATCCCCATTTTATGTCGCGGATGTTTCACCATCGCAATATTCTTTTGCAAGGATATTTTAGTTTACATTTATAGCCAAATGTAATTTGAATTGTGCTAGCTAATGTTACCTGCAGGTAAATTGTAAAGAACTCAATCTGCGGCACACAGGTTGGGAACCACTTGTGTATCGTTAGTTTGTTTCAGGAACATGGCCGTTTGGTGACATTGGATGTTATGGCCCAGAAGGGGGAAAAAAACAGTAAAACAGGGAAATAAGAATACTGGTCCAAATTGTTTTTTCCTTCTGATGAAGTATAATAGACATTAGGAGGCAGAAACTAAAGGTCAATTTTGTTACTTTTTAAAAGAAAAAGCTAGGACATCTGCAACAGGGCTTAAGTACACAATGGTGCCTTTAAAAATGGGACGTACGGTCACCTGACTCAATTGCAAAGCCAAGGTTTTTTTATATCCTAGTTGCTACTGCGAAGATGAATGTACATAAAATGGCCTCACGCAAACATAAGTGGGCAGCCAAACGTGGATATGTAGCAAGAACACATTTAGATCAGACATTCATATTGAATAACTGGACAAGGGCTTACCATGATTGCCCATTCCTCGACTAACTTTACAAAGGAACAAAAGGCATTACATAAAGTCACCACAGGAATATTGATAGTTGGTATTTTTCGAATGAAGAATTACCCTAAAAACCATACAAACGTTGTGGGTTGTGGGTTGTCCCAATATCCAATATAGCTTTAACAGGCCAGGCCTATGTGGCTGAAAACCAGACTTGAAAGGACAACCTCGTGGGTCATCAAGGACATTCAAATCCTTCTCTTTACGATGAGCAAACGCGGGAACTTTTCCGCTGAGCAAGTACGCACAACTAGGAGGAAGAGGCCAAAACAAAACAAAAACAGCAATTAAAAAAAAAATCATAAAGTGACAAGGAGAACCACACATGATCTGTGGCCCAGCTGCCTTGGCATATCTCCCAGAAACTACTTCAACGTTAAGGATTAACAGATCAAACTGCCTCTCAGCTCAGCCTTCGAAAAAGTACCAACTTTTGCCAAATCCAAATACAGGAGCACGACAGAACAAAGTTGAGGCAGAGCAGGGCAGGCTGTGGTCGAGGCTCGTAGCTTGCGTTCTGAGACGCGCTTTTGCTGACGATTAGGAAAAATTTAAAACATCAATGAGTAATGTCTCATGAGACGTCAAAAAAATGGATTCTCGTAGTCTTTGATTACTCATCTTGTTCAACCAGCCAGCGTACTGCAAAATTCAATATGCGCTGAACTAACGCCATTTCAGCCAGAACATTTGCAAGGACCATTGCCTCAGTGCAATTGCCCTCAGTACCTTTGGACTAGAGCAAGAGGAGGATATACCAGGCCCGTTATTATGTCTTCTGGTTGTAATAAGTTAGAAATCAACAGACATTAGACTCAAGGCTGCTGGAACTTCAGCGAGTGTATTTCTTACATCTTTCCATAAGGCTGGTAGACTGACCAACAACCTGTCCTGGTCCCCCCATGCCGACACTATAGTTAAGAAAGCCCATCAACGACTCTACTTTCTCAGAAATTTGGCATGTCACCTACGACTTTCATCAACTTCGACAGATGCACCATAGAAAGCATTCTTTCTGGTTGTATCACAGATTAGTATGGATCCTGCTCTGCCCAAGACGGCAAGAAATTACAAAAAGTCGTGAATGTAGCCCAATCCATCACGCAAACCAGCCTCCCATCCATCGACTCTGTCTACAATTCCCGCTGCCTCAGAAAGGCAGCCAGCATAATTAAGGACCCCACACACCCCGGACATACTCTCTTCCACCTTCTTCCGTCAGGAAAAAGACACCAAAGTTTGAGGTCACGTACCAACTGACTCAAGAACAGTTTCTTCCCTACTGCCATCAGACTTTTGAATGGACCTACCTCGTATTAAGTTGATCTTTTCTCTACACCTTGCTATAACTGTAACATAATATTCTGCAGTGTCTCCTTCCTTCCCTAAGTACAGTATGCATTGTTTGTACAGCGTGCAAGAAACAATACTTTTCACTGTATACTAATACATGTGACAATAATAAATCAAATCAAATCAAGGTGATCTTTTTTCATTCATTTGTGGGTTGTGTAAGTTGTTGACAAGGCCAGCATTCATTGTCATTACAATTTGCACTTGAGAAGATGGTGGTGAGTTTCCTTCTTGAACCGCTGCAGTCTCTGTGGTGTAGGTACATCCACAGTGCTGGTTGGCAGGGAGTTCCAGGATTTTGACCCAGCGACAGTGAAGGGACGGCAATATATTTCCAAGCCAGGATGGTGAATGACTTTGAAGGAAACCTCCAGGTGGTGGTCTTCCCATGTGTATGCTGCCCTTGTCCTTCTAGTGTAAGTGGTTGTGAGGCTGGAAGGTGCTGGACAAGTAGCCTTGGTGAGTTTTTGCAGCGCATCGTCTAGATGGTATACACTGTTGCTACTGTGTTTTGGTGGTGGATTGATTGGGCAGTAATTGGCTGGGTTGGATTTGTCCTGCTTCGTGTGTACAGAATATAGCTGGGGCATTTTCCACATTGCCGAGGAGATGCCAGTATCGTAGCTATACTGGAACAGCTTGGGGAAGTCCTGGAGCACAGGTCTTCAGTATTATTGTATTGTCAGGACCCATAGCCTTTGCAGTATCCATTGTTTTCAGCCATTCCTTGATACTATGTGGGGTAAATCAGATTCGCTAAGACTGGCATCTGTGATCATCCACGCGGCACTTCTGGCTGAAGACTGTTGGAAATACTTCAGCCTTACCTTTTGCACTGATGTGCTGGGCTCATCTATCACTGAGGATGGAAATATTTATGGAGCCTCCTCCTCGAGTGAGTTGTTTAATTGCCCACTATCATTCATGGTTGGATGTGGTAGGACTGCAGAGCCTAGATCTGACATGCTGGCTGTAGAATTGCTTAGCTCTGTCTATCACTTGCTACATGTGCCGTTTGGCATCATAATAATTTTTATTGTCACAAGCAGGCTTACATTAACACTGCAATTAAGTTACTGTGAAAATCCCCCAGTCGCCATATTCTGGCACCTGTTTGGGTACACAGAGGGAGAATTCAGAATACCCAAATTACCTAACAGCATGTCTTTTAGGACCTGTGGGAGGAAACCGGAGCACCCGGGAGGAAACCCACGCAGACACAGGGAGAACGTGCAGTATCAAGCAGTCCAATGTTGTTGCTTCATCAGATTGAGACCCCTTTCTTCGGTATGCCTCATACTGCTCCTGGCAGACCCTCCTCACTCTTCATTATGCTGGGGTTAATCCCCCGGCTCGGTGGTAATGGTAGAGTAGTGTATATGGTGGATCATGAAGTTCCAGATTGTTGTTAAGTACAATTCTGCTGTTGCCCACAGTGCCTAATGGTTGACAGTCTTGAGTTGCTAGATCTGTTTGAAGTCTATCCCATTTATTATGGCCGTAGTGTCACACACAGGATGGACGGTGTCCTTAATTTGAAGACGGGAATTTATCGCCACGAGAACTGTGCGCTAGTCACCTTTGCCGATACTGTCATGGACAGTTGCTTCTGCGGCAGCTTGGTTGCTAAGCATTAGGTCAGGCCTGTTTTTCCCCCTTGTTAGTTTCCTCACCACCTGTTGCAGCTATGTTCTTTCGGACCCAGACAGATCGGTCTGTAGTGATTCTAGTGAATCAGTCTTGGTGACAGACATTGAAGTCTCCCACCCAGAATACATTCTGTGTCCTTGCCACCCTCAGTGCTTCCTCAACATGGAGGAGTACTGATTCATCAGCTGAGGGGTGGCAGCCATGGTAATTAGCATACAGTTTCCTTATTCTTGTTGACCTAATGCCATGAGACATTGTGGGATCAGAATCGATGTTGAGGACTCCCAAGTCAACACCCTCCCACCTGTATATCCCTGTGCCACCACCTCGGCTGGGTTGGTCCTGCCGGTGGGACAGGACATATTCCAGGAATGGGGATGGTGGTGTCTGGGATATTATCTGTAAGGTATGATTCCGTGCGTATGACTAAGTCAGGCTTTTGTTTGATTAGTCTGTGAGACAGCTCTCTAAAGCCCCTAAATGTTAGTAAGGAGGAGTTTTCAGGGCTGAATTTACCATTGTTACACCTGGTGCCTAGGTCGATGCCCGGTGATTTGACCAGTTCAATTCCTTTTAGGCTTTTTAGCAGTTTAACTTAATGACCAGATCACCTGTTTTAAGATTTTGGTTGAGGGACAATTATTGGCCAGAACTCACAGCTCTTCCCCGAATCCCATCATGAAATCCTTTATATCCATCTGAGGGGACAGATGAGGCCTCAGTTTTAACGTCTCATCCGAAAAATAGCATCCAGCACTGCAGCACGCCCTCAGTACTGCGCTGGAGTGTCAGCCTCAACTATGCTTCAGGTCTCTGGGGTGGAATGTCAAGCCACAGCGCTCTGATCCTGAGGTCAGAGTGATACCATTGAACAAAGGTCGATATTGGCAAGTGACCCTTGGGATCAGAGCTGGCTGGATTACTCCTATGGTCAAACCGGCTTTGCCATCCCCGTCAGGGTTCACACATGAAGAATGGTCTTTGAGGAGTGATAGCATAAGTGAGCACCGGTCATCGTCAAACCACAATTATGGCTGAGTCCCTGTAGAATTTCAGGACCAATGAGTAGAAACATAATGCGAGGAGAGAATAGAAGAAAGGAGAAAGTGAAAAACAAAAGCTCTGTCAATCACCCGGAGACACCGTCCTTTATATTTAGTTAATAATTCTGATCGCTGCCAAAACAGTAAAAAAAAATAATTGACAGCTATGTGGCATCGCTTCATAAGATTCTCCCTATGAAGTGCAGCTGAAGAAAGAATACAGCAACAAAATGCTTCAAGTGTTTGATGTTAGACTGACACTGCCAAATACTCTGGGACTTGCTTCTTGTCAGTAAGTTAAGAAGTTACCACTGGTGCCCATCAATTAGATGGTGTAGTCTCCAGAAGAGGAAAACAAAGTCATCACTTCAAGATGTGCATCCAATTACACTTTTTGCAAAAACATATACGCCAACAGCAAGTCACGAACAAAAGATGTCACGAATGGTATGTTAAAGCCCTGGTATTTTTCTTCATTCAAGGCTTTATACCCTTTTATTGCACCAAAAATTAACAAGTAAATTAATTAAGTGGACGGCCCCTTGAAGAGGCACTGTAACAAAAAACAAACTATTCAAAGAAAATTCTCTAATAATAATAATAATCTTTATTGTCACAAGTAGGCTTACATTAACACTGCAATGAAGTTACTGTGAAAAGCCTCTAGTCACCACATTCCGGCTCCTGTTCGGGTACACCGAGTGAGAATTCCGAATGCCCAAATTACCTAATAGCATGTCTTTCGGGACTTGTGGGAGGAACCCGGAGCACCTGGAGGAAACTCACTCAGACACAGGGAGAACATTGAGACTCCGCACAGACAGTGATCCAAGCCAGGAATTGAACCTGGGACCCTGGCACTGTGAAGCCATAGTGCTAACCACTATGCTACCATGCTGCCCTAATGAAATTAAAATGTTGTTTCCGGGACTGGCAATGCACTCCAGCCCCTGCGGTGCCCACTGGCCACGGCAGGCCTCAAGCATATCGATGGACAGCACACACACCCTCTCCAGGGACACCCTCAACATGAGCAGCTCAAAGAATCCGGTCTGCCTGCCTCTCCGTAGCCACATCACAGCACAGTGAGCAGCCTGTATTAAGGTGAAATGGTTCTCATCGGAGTATGTAAGGAAATGAAACGTGGGTTTCCTTGGCAGAGACTCATAAAGTGGCAACCTGTGTCCCAGGCCCTCACAGTAGCATTTGGGAGCTGCTGTGATAGCCCTCAGTAAGTAGTGGAAGAAGGGTGAAAACAGGAAAACAAGGTTGGGAAAGAATTTTGAGTTGGGAAGGTTGATTCGATTGGGAAAGGGTCAACTGGGTTAAGAGAGTAGCAGTATCTGGGAGGGGTGGTTTCCTGACTGTGATGCCTGTAATATGGATATTAGCCATCCATAAATAATTCTAGATTTCAAACTCTGCATTTCCCAGAACCCACTCCACAGGCTGACCACATTTTAGATGAAGTGAAAGTTTCCCATACCAGCCCCAACATGGCTTTTCATCCGTTTGAATCTGTGCTCCCTTGAACTGCTGATAATGTATTTTCTATTGTCAGTATGTTGTGGAGATCAGTTGTAATGGGACATGGGCATTTTATGATGTGAAGACATTTGCTAATAAACACTGAAAATAATAGCAGTAGGTTGTCTTATGTGTTAGTCTAATATTAAAAACAGTTCCTCAGTTTTATTTAAAACACTGTCGAATATTAAGGATCCACCGTTATTTAGGAACATAGGGCAGTATTTCATGGAGGCAAAAGGAGTCTCTCGCCTGACGGCTGGAGAACCAACAAGAGCCCAGTGCTGCCTCCTATTGGGGAGTCACAGCAAATTAAGTGCGTCGCCGGCATTTAACTGGGCAGCAGCAAGCCTTCCCCAGGGTCAAGGACTCCATGGGTATAAATCACCTTGAGGGAAGACAGTATATTCTGCCTTTTGGTGCAGGATTAGGCGAAACAGCTCCTCAGGCCAGCTCCCCATTCAGTTACATCAAGTCTGGCCTGTTCTCTCAAATCCATTTTCCCATCTTTCCCCCATTTTCCTGATAGCCTTGAAAAAAAAATCCATCAATCTGAGTATTGAGTGTTTCAGCTGTCTCAGCATCCACAGATTTCTGGGAGAGAGAATCGTGTGAAAAATTGCTTCCTGAATTCACTCCTAACTTTTAAGATTATGGTCTAGATTTTGCATTCCAGGCCCTAACCCTGGAGCGGAAGTCAATCATTCGCTTCTTGTACTGCAGGAAAGTCCTCTGGTGGAGATGGTGGGCACTGACAGCCCTGGCAACTTCATCCCATTGCAGATTGTTATGCACCTCAGCCTCCTCTTTCTGGCCTAATTAATTAGCCAGCCGGGAGGTTTCCTACTGCGTGGTGGGTTGGGCTTGATAGCGTGCATTCTGCTGGATATCTACGTATCATATTTAAAAGGAGACCAGCCATCAACCAACTGTGGAAGGGGGAGATGGCCCGGTGATTCCAGGGAGCTCCAGCCCCCAGATTCAGCAACACTTCCCTCGATGTTCTGCTCAATGCAATGGGGGGCACAAACTGTAGCCCAAGGGTAGCAGCAGGAGACTGAACCGCCTGACTAACACTGCATGGGAGGAGGTCGCCAGGTTTGTCAATGCCCAGACCCTCCACTGGAGACCTGCCCTGCATCCAGAAACTTTTTAAAAATAAATTTAGAGTACCCAATTATTTTTTTTTCCAATTAAGGAGCAATTTAGCATGGCCAATCCACCTACCTTGCACATCTTTGGGTTGTGGAGGTGAAACCCACGCATACACGGGGAGAATGTGCAAACTCCACATGGACAGTGACCCAGGGCCGGGATTCAAACCTGGGTCCTCAGCGCCGTAGGTAGCAATGCTAAACACTGTGCCACATGCCACACCTCTTCACCCAGAACCAGGTGAATGATTTAATCCGTACCACCAGGGTAACTGAACCCTCAACTGCTCACAGTCACCTCATTGAATGGTACAGAGAAATGCACCTCAGTGTCAAGAGTGCCAACCATGCAACCCATGCATTAAAGAGCTACTTAATGTAATAATATGTGGGGTCATAGCCCCACTGAGGTCAACAGTCTGCAGGTGGAGAGGTCACTGCTGTCTGGAGTGGGGTTGGAAAGTGGTCGGGGTGGGGGGGGGAAGGGGGGAGGGGGGGGTTAGGGATTGAGGGCATCAGCAAGCAACATGTCTCTGTGAGCTTTATCCTTCTGTCTGCAAGAGCTCACTGCTCTAGATGGTAAGGGCTCACTGCTCTGGATGGTAAGGGCTCACTGCTCTGGATGGTAAGGGCTCACTGCTCTGGATGGTAAGGGCTCACTGCTCTGGATGGTAAGGGCTCACTGCTCTGGATGGTAAGGGCTCACTGCTCTGGATGGTAAGGGCTCACTGCTCTGGATGGTAAGGGCTCACTGCTCTGGATGGTAAGGGCTCACTGCTCTGGATGGTAAGGGCTCACTGCTCTGGATGGTAAGGGCTCACTGCTCTGGATGGTAAGGGCTCACTGCTCTGGATGGTAAGGGCTCACTGCTCTGGATGGTAAGGGCTCACTGCTCTGGATGGTAAGGGCTCACTGCTCTGGATGGTAAGGGCTCACTGCTCTGGATGGTAAGGGCTCACTGCTCTGGATGGTAAGGGCTCACTGCTCTGGATGGTAAGGGCTCACTGCTCTGGATGGTAAGGGCTCACTGCTCTGGATGGTAAGGGCTCACTGCTCTGGATGGTAAGGGCTCACTGCTCTGGATGGTAAGGGCTCACTGCTCTGGATGGTAAGGGCTCACTGCTCTGGATGGTAAGGGCTCACTGCTCTGGATGGTAAGGGCTCACTGCTCTGGATGGTAAGGGCTCACTGCTCTGGATGGTAAGGGCTCACTGCTCTGGATGGTAAGGGCTCACTGCTCTGGATGGTGCTGTCCCACAACCTATGTGGACAAGCTGCAGATCTTGAATCACATAATCCACTTGGTCATCTGTGAGAGCGAAAGCATGAAAACGATAAATTAAACCCAATTGTTCTCCAGCCATCACGTCTCTTTGTGCAAGAAGCAGCACGGTAGCACAGTGGATAGCACTGTGGCTTCACAGCATCAGGGTCCCGGGTTCGATTCCCCGCTGGGTCACTGTCTGTGCGGAGTCTGCACGTTGTCTTCGTGGGTTTCCTCCAGGTGCTCCGGTTTCCCCCCACAGTCCAAGGACACGCAGCTTAGGTGGATTGGCCATGTTAAATTGCCCTTAGTGTCCAAAAAGGTTAGGAGGAATTATTGGGTTATGGGCATAGGGTGGAAGTGAGGGCTTAAGTGGGTTGGTGCAGACTCGATGGGCCGAATGGCCTCCTTCTTCACTGTATGCTCTATGTTCTATGTAAGAAGATTTACGGCACAATCGGAGAGAGAGATATAGATATAGATATAGAGAAATACAGCACAGAACAGGCCCTTCGGCCCACGATGTTGTGCCAAACTTTTGTCCGAGGTTAATCGTAGAATTTTGGACACTAAGGGCAATTTAGCATGGCCTATCCACCCAACCTGCACATCTTTGGACTGTGGGAGGAAACCGGAGCACCCGGAGGAAACCCACGCACACACGGGGAGGATGTGCAGACTCCACACAGACAGTGACCCAAGTCGAAATCGAACTTGGGACCCTGGAGCTGTGAAGCAATTGTGCTATCCACAATGCTACCGTGCTGCCCTTAAATGGAAGGAGCCGACCTGACCTGACCTTACAGAGCTCGAGGAGCAGGCAGCTGAGCGGTCAGGGGAGGAACCGGATAGAGCCTATGCAGTTGGAAAGGTCGGCAAGATCTAGTTTAACAGGGTTTCAGATTCTGGTGGTCACCGCATGGACCCATGTCAGCAGTAGGGGGGGGGGGGGGGGGGGGGGGGGGGGTTGGTCTCATCACCACTTGGGAGGATGACTGGGAAAAGGAATCTACAATGTCTGTCTTGGATCAGCTTGCATGAGGTGCAGCAAGAGGCAGGAGCAACATCAGGCCGCCCCCACCGGACTTCGAACCTATGGCTCCACCTTCCCACAACCCAATGTATTCACATATCCTTCCTGTGGTAAAATGTCCTGAACTATGGGCACTGCATATTTGCATCGGTATTAGGTCAACAACGGAAAGTTTGAATGTTCCTTTCCTCCCATTTCTTCCCGAGCATGTGGTTTTAAAATGAAATAAGCAGCTTTGCATATCATTTAACTTAATCTGCTCCATGTCCCTATGCACTTACAATGCTACGCTTAAATCGCCCTGTGTTCTGTTCAAATGAATGTGGTGTTTGTTTAGCAACTTCCGTGTTTTCAAGCACTAAACTAAAATTGGTTTTAAGTTGAGGATGTAACCTGTGATGAGCTGGAGACCAGCCTTATTTGCAATGATAGAAAGACCAACATTTTGAATATGTTATCATGAGATTTTGGTAGCTGGCAATTGTTTCCTGCCTTTACAATTTGACTACAGGTAGCTTGTGGAATGTACATTAAATATATAATTACTCCATGCCGATGTCACTTCAAAGGGAATACCTCTGTGTAGGTGGCCTACTTCACTCGTGTTAAGTGAAACGCTCCCCCAATTATTGGAGATAATTGGCACTGATCATTTGTGGCCTTTTAACTATGTTCTTTTGGTGCAGGAGTAGGCGGCTGGTCCTGACATTTTTTTTTGCTGGCCTTTATTTTATTTTTAACATTTAAAAGACCTCAATTTATGTACAAAAACAGCGTTGACGCAGGAACTGAATTGTGTGCTGTACGCGCTCCCGTTGGGGGCGCTATTCAGGAGCAATTCAGGAGATGCTAATGGACCAGCCATCTGCTGGCACCAATTCCGAGTAATTCCCAGCCCAGAGGGCGTTCTAACCACTGGGGCCAGAGTTAGTGACAAAGAGCCTGGCAGCTGGAGCAGTTTGTAAGTGCTCCAGTTACTACACACTCACTGCAGCCACCAAAATGGTTCAGAAAAGACCTGCCCCATGAGTTCAGCAGTCCAAGGAGGACCCACAGCTCAATGCCAGTGAGGGGTGGAGGGACACCCTCTTCCCCAGGGTGGGCCGCAGACTCAATCCTTCCCTCCTGAACACTGCCTGGGAGGTGGTGGCAGGGGCAGTCAGCCCTGCCAGTCTCACCAGGAGGAGTCAGCTGGTGAGCTGGAGGGTTGGGGGTTATTGGTGAGCCCTCTGCCCTTAAGAGGGTCAGAGAAACACAAAGAATTCCAAAGTCTGCGATGCAGGTGTCCTCTGGTTGGGATGAGCTCTGCTGATCCCCTGCTTCCTCTTTAATGGGGCAACACTTCTGAGGAGTGCAAAGTAGGTGGGCCCCTGATTGAACATGGTCCTTGATGATAGGGTTTGAGGGTGTCCAGAGGGGCAGCCTGGGTGGACACAGGCAGTGATCAGCAGTGTGAGCAGCCACAAACCTGTAACTAACACCAAAGGGGTGCGTTTAAAAGTCAGACAGCAGCAATGGCAGTCTGAGTCAGGCCACTCCGATCCCAAGGGGGACACCCTGGGATGGATTCTCCAATTGTGAGGCTATGTCCTCATGCTGGCATGGGAACGGTGGCGTTTTACGCCCACAAATTCAGCGCACAACGGCCACTGATCCTCCGTTTGGCTGGGGTCGAGCAGCCACTCTCACAGCCGATACGGCCCGGAGAATTGCCGGGTCCATGGCCGCGCATGTGCATGGCAGCAGCCTGCAGCGGCCACGCCGTGCATCATGGCACAGGCCAAGCGCGGACCCGGCCTGCGAAATAGTGCCCCCTTCTGGCCGGCTGGCGAGCCCCGGACTGCCCACCAAAGTGCCACAGCCCCTGACAAAGTCCCCCCCTGCCCGCGGATCGACCCACCCCCAACTGTGACAGCGCTGGATTGAGTCTACAGCCGCCACGCCGAGTTCTCGACGGGTGAGACGATGAGAGACTCACGCCATCGGGAACTTGGCCAGTCAGGGGGCAAACATTGGGGATGGGCCTCAGGCAATGTGAAAGCGGTGCCGCCCCCAATTCGGTCGGAAACGGGTATTCTCCGGCCGGACACCAAATGCGATTTTGCCGTTGGCGACTGAAGAAACCCGCCCCCCTAATTCCATGGATTTGGTACCAATTTACTACCCGCAGCTGCCCCGGGCAGCTATCCCCAGCAAGCCCAACAGTTTTTAAATGGTTTTTCATTTTTTATTAGCCTCCCGCTCCCCCTCCAAGGCCTTAGCGCACAGTCCACGTTACTTACAGTAATTCAGGCCCTTGGACCTCTGCCTGAGAGGAGCAGAACATCGCGGAAGGGCAAAGCATACTGTGTACAACCCGCTAATCAAATTTAAATACATGCAAATCCCGATTTTGCATTTCCCAAAGGCGGGGGGGGTGCAAACCTGATTATTGTCCAACATGGCACCCAAATTGGCACCAGGCACAGACTTTAATTTTGCCCCAGTTCTCTGCCCAATTGCATTCGCTTTTGCAGCATCGCGAGGTGGAGAATATTGCCCATGAATTTATGTGTGGTGTGACACCATCCATTTGTGTGCAACTTCCATTCTTACTGCTCCTAAACGCATCTGTAAGAAATATTCTGATAAACACTTCCTATACAATGGGTAGCCATGATGTGGAGATGCTGGTATTGGACTGGGGTGAGCACAGTAAAAAGTCTTACAACATCAGGTTAAAGTCCAACAGGTTTGTTTCGAATCACTAGCTTTCGGAGAACTGCTCACCTGAGGAAAGAGTAGTACTCTGAAAGCTAGTGATTCGAAACAAGCCTGTTGGACTTTAACCTGGTGTTGTAAGACCTCTTACTATACAATCAGTGACGTTGACTGGGTCAGCTATATGGCCGCCATTTTGTACACATCAAAAACTGACAAACAACCAGTGACCTGTTTTCTCTTTTCTAATTAGTCTAGCTCTTTGAGCTGCACTTCAATATTTTTATTTATGTTTCTGCTCCTGCCCACCCTGATCCCACTGTCCACATTGAAAGCAACGCAACTGTATTCGTATAGCTCCCACAGGGTGCTTTAATTGGCTGTAAACCAACTGGAAAAGCCCTTCTTCGAGCTTTGGCCATGAAAGTTAAAATGTCCACATCCTCAGCACAACCAGATCAACCACTGCTGCAAAGCCCATGGTGAAAACAGCAAGCGCCTGACCCAGCTAGCAACATCTGTAAAATTGGACTCTGCTGCCAGGCTGAGGTAACGTATGTTGTTAAATAATGAACAGGCAGACAAAGCTCTGAATTCTTGTTGCAATAGTGTAAGCAAGCAGCTCGTACACTTAATAAGACCTGACGGCACTGTACCTCAAAGAGAAATCGACAATCATGCCCTGACCTGCATGTGAAGGATGCTAGAGGTAATCGTGCTGAGCACAGATGAATAACATGCCAAGCTTTGTTTGGCTTGGTTCTTTCAAATTAAGTCAAGGTTTTGAAAGTGGGAGTTGGATTCATTCCTTATTGTCACAGTATGTTGTTATCATTAAATAACTATAATTGGATCACTGCCATATGTTCTAGCTACATACTTGAAAAGGAAAATAATTCCACAGCTGCAGGGTAAGAGCAGTTGCTGGGACTGACTGGATTGCTCTTTCAAAGAGCTGCCAGAGGCACAATGGGCTGAATGGCCTCCTTCTGTACGGTTAGGTCACAGACTTTGAATCCACTTTAGTATTTAAACCTAAACGTACTTTCCCCAAAACATTTGTGGGCCATGGCACTGCTCTTTCTCATGGGCCCTACTTTTTTAACCAGCGCAGACTTGCAACATACAAGTCTCAGGATCTCACCATTGAGAGACTACAACTGAAACCATAATACAACTGAATGTTCAGTGTTAATTGAGGAATTAATATTGGCCAGATTACCGGAGATGACACCCCACTTGCTCTTTGTAATAGTGCCATGGGAGCTTTTATGTTCACCCATGAGGGCTTGGTTGAATGTCTCACCCGAAAGACGGATGTGGCATAATTTGCGTTCCCAGGCACAGGAGCATGATCAGACCAAAGGGTGGGGCATGAAGATAGACAACCAGAAACATATACAAACAGAGAGATTTTCAGCAGCAGCTTGAAGAAGAGAGAGGTGGAGAGGTGTAGGAATTCCAGTGCTGGGGTCCTGGACAGTGCTGCCGCAGCGTCCAAGGAAGGTTACAGGGATGGTGGTGGTGGTGGTGGTGCTGCTGGAGGGGGGGGGGGGGGGGGGGGGGGGGGGGCAGGTCATGAACGGATTAAATGAAATGATAAAAATGAAATGAAAATCGCTTATTGTCACAAGTAGGCTTCAAATGAAGTTACTGTGAAAAGCCCCTAGTCGCCACATTCCGGCGGCGCCTGTTCGGGGAGGCTGGTACAGGAATTGAACTGCTGGCCTGCCTAGGTCTGCTTTAAAAGTCACCTATTTAGCCCTGTGCTAAACCAGCCCCATCATACGTAAATTTTAAAACCCTGGGGCTAGATTTTCATTCCACGGTCTGGATTTCACCAGAGGGCTAATTCTAGTTGAGAACCCAGACAGGCCAGGGGGTGACACTGGAAGCATTTTTCAAGAAGGCGGCCAATTAAGTGGCATCCTCCAGTCAATTAAGCACAGCGGGCTGATTTCCAAATCTGGGGAGCCAAGAGGTAGCTGTCCAGTACAGGATGATCAGCAGACCCACTGTCAGAGGCTGGAAAAGTCAATGTAGGTAGGTGAAAAGTGAAGTCAGCCTCGAAAGAATTCTTATGAGATGGTAAAATAAGAAGTGTCACAGCTGCCAGCATGTCATCCCTGCACAAAGTGACCTGTGGATACAATTGCGGATATCTCACAACTGTGACTACATGGGTGCGGGGAAGGGGGGGGGGGGGGGGGGGGGGAGAGTTAGCGGAATTTGGCCTTCATGGGGACCCTACTGCTGACTGGAAAATGGTAAATGATATCTGCCCACCTGCCTTAATGATGGTTTGTAATTGGCTACCACCACTTGTAGCTGTCTAGATGTGTCCCACTGACCCAAAACAGCCTCTTCGAAAATGGGAGGGCAAAGCTAGTAAACTGGTACACTGGCTGGAAGTGGGAAATTGTAGCCCCAACCTTTCTAAAATCCAATCCTTAGTAAACCAAGAATAAAATGATAGTGTTGTTTAAATCATTCGTGCTAACGGCATTATAGTGATGGAATTTGGTGGAAGAGATTACATAGCCTGACATCTTGGAGGAGATAAGTTCACATGTTATTGCATTACTTACTAAAGTTACATACAAAAAATTGTGTCAAAATCATGTTGTTCAATATTATTGGTGGCAGTGTGATAATGTCTGGTAATCGGAGGATCCGGGCTAATGCTCTGGGAACATGGATTCAAATTCCACCATCACAGCCAGTGGGATTTAAGTTCAATTTATAAAATCTGGAATTGAAAACTAGTCTCAATCCATGAAATCTCAATCCATGGCCATGAAACCCATCATCAATTGTCATAAAAGTTCTTGTTCGCGAATGTCATTTAGGGATCCAGGAGGGACAGCATGGTGGCGCAGTGGTTAGCATTGCTGCCTCACGGCGCCGAGGTCCCAGGTTCGATCCCAGTCCTGGGTCACTGTCCTGAGTTTGCACATTCTCCCTGTGTATGTGTGGGTTTCGCTCTCACAACCTAAAGATTTGCAGGTTAGATGGATTGCCCACGCTAAAATTTAGGGATCCAGGAAATCTTCCATCTTGACCTGGTCTGGCCTACATGTGACTCGAGATCCATTGCAATGTGGTTGACATTTAAGTATCCTCTGAAATGACCCAGCAAGTCACTCAGTTCAAGGCCAATTAAGGATGGGCAACAAATGTTGGCCTTACTGGCAACATCCAGATCCCATGAAAGAATGTTAAAAATGAATAACAAATGGTGACGCCACAGTTCATTTTTTGATTAGCATCTGGCGATATAACTCAATGTATTTAGTATTATACTGCACTGTTTCAACCTCAGTGCTTCATGTTGCTATTATCAGTAACTGCTATGAGCCAGCTCCTTGATGACCTTACCAGAACTCATTCTTCAAAAGTTTTTTTTTAACAAAAGTCTTTTATATCATTCCAGCTATTTTTTCATGTTAGTTACCATGAGGTTTATTGATGGCTGGATCGCTTTTAAGGCTGATAGGTGGCTCAGACTTTACTTCTCACTGGCACTGTTGAAGTTCAGCATGTACGAGAAGCAGGTTATTTTACAATCATCACCAGTTACTTTATTGGGAAGGATCAGATGGCTGGGGGTATATTTAAAGCCAAAGAAACCTCAATAATGCCACTCGGGCCCAGCGATGGCACAACATAGGTTACTGGAATACAAAAGGCAAGAATGTATGCATTAGTTGTATGAAACCTTGGTCAAACCATTCTGTAGTCCTATATTCAGTTTTGGACACCATGTTGGGGGGGGGGGGGGGGGGATTGTCCCAAAAAATGGCAAAGTAATAATAATAATCGGGGGGGGGGGGGGGGGGGGGGTGAGATCTTACCAGAGCAAATCCTGTGTGACCATCTCGTGAGGTTTTGCGGCCATAACGGGATTTGAGCCCGTGGGGAACTCGGAAATTGATGCCTCACATCTCAGGAAGGGTATACTGGCCTCTGACGGAGGACAACATAGGTTCAGCAGAATGATTCTGCAGCTTGAGAGGGCAAATGAAGAGGAAACGTTCCATAAATCCAGCTCTCCTTAGGAGAGAAAATGGAGGGGTGATCTGATCAGGGTATTTAAAATGATACATGGACTCGAAGGAGTAGATAGAATGAATCGATTCATTCTGATGCATGATTCAACAAAGAGAGGGAGTCATCTCAGAATTAGAGCTGGGCCACTTTGGAGTTAAATCAGAAGCACCTGTCCCACACAAAGGGTAATGAGGTTCTGGAGTTTTCTCCCCTAAAAGCCTGAAGATTCTGGAAGAATTGGAACTTTCCCGAATGCGATCGGTAGATTTTATTGGGCGAGAGTAGCAAGGGATATGAGCAAAGGTGGGAAAATGGAGTCGAGGCATCAATCAGCCATGCTCTAACTGAATGACGACAGGCTGAATGGCTTTGTCCTGTTGCTATGTATGGTATGTACAAAAGGGGTTTCAGCACTACCAGAGCCAGGCCAACAGCATTCAAGGGATATAACTGATCAGGTTTTCCATTTTCTGGCAGTAGCAGGAGCACATGCATTCGTAGGGCTGCTGGGCTGCTGCCAGATTCACTGGTTTTTGCTTCTGGTTGACTGTACATCCAGAACTAGTTCCATACATCTCACAGCATGATGGCTGTAGCACTGATAACTGCCCAATGAAACCACTCAGATTGAATTGGAGACACTAATAGCATCATTACATTCCACTTTGGAGCAGAAACACATTTCTCTGTGTTCTGAGTTCTCCCTCAGGACCAACAAAGTACAACACCAAAGCTGTTAAACTAAACAAAAGACAGACCAACATGGAGGCTGCTACAATCTGGAATTTGTATTCAGATTTTCAAGATTTCTCACCATAAAGACCCTGGAGTTCTCTGAAAGCAGCATTCAGCTGCTTCCCATGAGATTCAAGTGTTTGTGCCTCAATGCCTCTATGCCAAGCCCATTCTACCTGTTGCTCGTTCTTCATATGAAGAACCTCCTGATACCAATCCTTAATTTACCTTTTCTACGTTTCAGCTCCTGCTGTCATAGAACATTGCTTCAAACTAAACTATGTCCTCAGTATCATATGTTCCAGTGTTAAGTGTTCTCTCTGTGGCTTTTTTTTAAGACTGAAAGCTCAAGTTCTTCCAGTTTTTCTTCGCAATTCTGTCCTCTGGCACAAGGAATCCCCAGCTCACGTATTACATCAGTCAACTGCTCCATTTTGAATTGTGTAAATAATTGGTACATCAATCCAGAACATGATGGGGCGATTCTCCGAGCCACGCACCGTGCCTGAGAATGGCCGCAACTGCACCACGACGCCCCGATGCCGGCGCGCGATACTCTGAGGTGCGGAGAATCGGCAGCATTTGCGCCAGTGCGGGTGGCACGGCACCGGCCACTGGAATCGGCGGGGTCGCCTATTCTCCGGCACGGATGCGCCGAGCGGTGGCGCGGATACGACATAGAGTGCCGCCGGCGCCGTTCACCCCTGGTCTCTGCCAGCGGGAACTCTGCGCGAACAGTCGTGGGGGCGCGGCCTGTGGGGGGGAGGGGGGCTCCAATGGGGTCTGCCCGCGATCAGGTCTCACCGATCGGCGGGCCGGCCTCTCCCCCCTCCCCCCCGGGCCTAGTTTCCAGCACGGCCGGCCCCTGAACAGCGATGCCATGTTGTCGGGGCCGGCACGCTGAAACAGTCCCCCTGTGGGGCCAGAATCGGTCGTCCCTGTGCCGGTTTTGCACCGTCGTGAAATGCGACGGCGTTCACGACGGCGCAAACACTTGGGCTCCATTTGGGAGAGTAGCCCCCGATGTTTCTATTAATGATTGATGCCCTAAATTGGACTCAATCAATACTTTGCCCTCTCTGGCTTAATACAGTATTATACATATATTCATAAAACAGGCATCCTTCATTCAATATCTATATTTCATCACTGGGGACTGCAGCCTATTTTCACTTGCTTTCCGATACATTTTATGCTTAGTAGTCAGCATTTCCCCATTGGCTACTACATTCCGAACCATTACCAATGCACAAAATTCAGCTGGGTGTTGCAACTGAAGAATTTGGGCACTAGATGGATGAGCAGAATGACTCTTTATTGTGTCAATTTTTTTTCATGGTTGATCTATTATTTCTCCAACAATTGGTCTTTTGGTCAACCCCGATAGTAGCTGTTCATAGATATTATAAATAACGCAAAATGGTGTTGATGAAATGGGCAGACAAGTGGCACATGAGGTTCAATGTAAAGAGGTGTGAAGTGATTCATTTTAGTAGGAACGACACAGAGAGACAATACAAAATAAAGAATGTGGGGCGGGATTCTCTCAGCCCGGGGCCAGGCCGGAGAATCCCCGTGACCGGCGCGAATCGCACCACACCGCCCCGACGCCAGCACGCAATTCCCCGCAGAACAGAGAATCGGTGCCATTGGCACCGGTGTGGTTGGCAATGGTGCTGGTCGGGGGGCGCTTTACGCGCTCCCCCCCGACCAATTCTCGTCCCAGGATGAGCCGAGCGGTCATCATAAATACACCGAGTCCTGCCGGCGCCGTCCACACCTGTTCTCAGCCGGCAGGAACTCAGCGTGAGAGGGCCGGGGGGTGCCCTGCGGGAGGGGGGATCCAACCCTCCGATGTGGCCTGGCCCGCGATCGAGGCCCACCGATCGGCGGGCCGGGCTCTCTGGCTGGCGGCCTCCTTTCTTCCGCGCCAGCTCCTGTAGTCCTGCGCCAAGTTGCATCGGGCCGGCGCGTTGAAAGAAGCCATTGCGCATGCATGCGTTGGCGCCAGTGCCGCTGCGCATGTGCACGTTGGCGCGGTTGCCACTGCAAATGCGCGGATCCCACAGCGCCCATTTCACGCCGGGACAAACAGCTGGAGCCGCGTGAACCGCTCCAGTGCCGTGCTGGGCCCTGTAGGGGCCAGAATGATCCTGAGGCTGTGTTGACGCCGTCGACAAATACGATGGCATTTCTGACGGCGTCAACACTTAGCCTGAGGATCACAGAATCCCGCCCATGGTTCTGAACGGGGTCCACAAGCAGCAGAACTTGGTGAACCTGTATAAATTATCAAAGGTGGCAGGCCAGGTTGAGAGAGCAATTAATAAAACATATAGCATCTCAGGCTTTATTGATGGAGGGATAGACTACAAGAGCAAGGAGGTTATCATAGATTATCATAGAATTTACAGTGCAGAAGGAGGCCATGTTACACTCATATCAAACACCAGGTTTCAATTAGACTATTTCATTCAGTTCTGCGTACCACACTTCAGGACAGTTGTGAAGGCATTAGAGAGAGTGCAGAAAAGATTCTGGTGAATGGTTCCATAGGTAAGGAACTTTGTGCAGCTCGATTGGAGAAGTTGGGACCATTTTCCTTGGGGAAGAGAAGGTTGAGGGGAATTTTGATCAAAATATTTAAAATCATGGACAGAGTGGATAGGGAAATACTGTTCCCATTGGTGGAAGGATTGAGAATAGAGGGAGGATCTGAAAATGCACTGCCCAGGATTATGGTGAGGACAGGAATAAATTGAGCATTCAAAGGAATTGGATCATCCGAAAAGGAAGAATACGCAGGATCACCGGGAGAAGGCAGGGGAGTGGGACCAGGTGAACTGCTCATTCAGAGAGTTGACGCCGATATGACGGGCTTCCTTCTGTGATGATTACTAGTTGATGTACTTCATTATGGCTATTGGTAACATGGTGTGATTGGACAGTATCTGCGTGATGGCTCTTGACAAACCAAACACAGATTAGCTCTTCATTTCCCTATTTCCGTTGAGTACACATTCTCAGGTGACATTATAGGGAGGCAAAAGCAGCTCAAGAATTGAGAAGGATTCTGGATCATTTATGGAAATGTTCAGCCAGATGGGAGATGAAATTGAATGCATGGTGTACATGTTAAACAAATGGAACAAAGCCAGCAGAAAGCGACTCAGAAATCAGTGTGATGTTGGATTGTCATTGACTCCTCAAGTGAGACATTGCCAATTTACTGTAAGCCACTGATTTATATTCTTTTACCAGTTGATGCTGTTGCAGGGCTCTGAGACGATACAGACATACTGGGTGCTGAAGGTGTAACTTTCCTGAGCTAAATACCCACACCTCGCAGAAGAGCCGTGAGGTGATGATGCAGCTGTACAAAACCTTGGTCAGGCCACACTTGGAGTACTGTGTGCAGTTCTGGTCACCTCATTTTAGGAACGATGTGGAAGCTTTGGAAAAGGTGCAAAGGAGATTTACCAGGATGTTGCCTGGAATGGAGAGTAGGTCATACGAGGAAAGGTTGAGGGTTCTAGGCCTTTTCTCATTAGAACGGAGAAGGATGAGGGGCGACTTGATAGAGGTTTATAAGATGATCAGGGGAATAGATAGAGTAGACAGTCAGAGACTTTTCCCCGGGTGGAACACACCATTACAAGGGGACATAAATTTAAGATAAATGGTGGAAGATATAGAGGGGATGTCAGAGGTAGGTTCTTTACCCAGAGACACTGGCCACTGGATTAAATGCCCATTACTCGCATTTACTTCAAATGAAAACTGTCTCTGCTTTGAGACAAGGATGAAACCTCCTCAAAACTTACTTCACTGTTAGATGAAGAAGAATCTTAGAAACCATTGCGATTGCCGTCAGTGTCAGCAGGGCTGCCAAGGCGTAGATAGTCCACACTGTAAATAAGTGCAGGGTTGGTTAGTAGGGGCCAGTGATGTTAAACAGAAGGCACTGTCCAGTGGCAGAGCGGTACTCACCTGGCATGTTCTGGTTCGATTGGCTGGGGCTTGCTGTGATGAAGTAAAGGATCTTTGACGACCCCGTGCACGCGTTGGTGCCAGGACCCCACCCTCTCCGGTTATCACATCCGATGCATTTATATCGTTCTTGCTTGCTGGAGACTGGGCGCGGGGGCTGTCTTTTATTGCTGTGGAGATGACAGCGGTCAGCAGAGGGAGATTTGTAATCCATTTAAAACACACAATAAACATGTATCTCCCCTGAAGGATTAATTACAATGAACCACTTGAAAGCCTTCCCTTCCTTTGTCTGGGAGTCTAATTCAAACTCACAATGGGGCACTTTAAATTTGGACCTTCCTCCCTCACAATCTTTTTAACCATCGCAGAGGGAGAGACACATTAACATTTTAGCCACTTCTCAATTAGTTTTGAGCACCATTTCAAAAAGGTCTTCAGTTTAAATCTTGCCGTTCGTAAGTCATTGTCGAAGTACATCCTGAAATCTGAAAGGGAAATGTGCAGGGCCGGTAAGGGTGGCACTTGTACCAATACCAGGCCAATCTGGGGCCAAGGTTGGCCCTTGGATGATGAAGTGTTGTTATGCATGCCCACTGCAGGCTGCAGCTCACTTTCTGCCTGCCAGCAGCAGGCACCGTGTGTGTGTTTACTCACCCCACTGCATACCACAGCAGAAGTTATTCTCCACATTGTGAAAGAGTGGGGCCCACACACCAGTTGCATTTAGGCAGCTCAAGTCCTGACTCTATCCCTGGATAAAAGCAAATTACTGCGGATGCTGGAATCTGAAACGAAAGGGAAAATGCTGGAAAATCTCAGCTGGTCTGGCAGCATCTGTAGGCAGAGAAAAGAGCTAACGTTTCGAGTCCGATAACTCTTTGTCAAAGCTGGCTAACACTGTCATGTTGTGACTAGAGTGTGTGGGAATTTAGTTTCCATTAGAGAGCTGCCAGTGTTTTGAGGCGCCGCTAGCGACACAAAGATACAGCAGGGGAAAAAGTTGCTCCACTTGATGTTTATTGGTCTGTTCTTGCGGGGCTTTTCTCCCCTTACTGCTTTAGGATAAATTTTAAATCCATGAGAGTGGTAAAGTAGCTCAGTTTTTGAAATGGCTATCAGCTTAGACAGAATACTTGGACAGAAGGTGCTCAGAATGGATTCTCCAGTCCACTCTATAGAGACACAGTCATAAACTTCAACCATTTAAAGGCACACTACAATTTGTTTCTAATGCAGAGAAGGCATAATCTATTTTTGTCCTGCTTCCTAGCAGCAGGGGTAATTATTTTTGAAGTAGTTTAACATAATGAAACCACTATGAATCCCAAGAACAGCATATAACCTGACTGGACTGGCACCATTAATTATGCTACATTTGTAGCATTTAAAGAGACACCACTGTCCATTAGCAAAATTGCAGCATATCATTTTCACCAAAGTGTCGTTACACAAGATAGCGTCATTTCCATCACTGAGTTGTGCACATGCGTAGATTGCATGTGTGTCTTTGCAAGGGTGAGTAAGCGATGACGTATGTACGTGTGCACGTTTAAAAAGCAAGGACAGGTTTGCCAAATACTAATTCAAAAAGGTGGGTCTCCTTAAACTTGTAATTATTCTCACATGTAAACTCTGAGATCAATAGAACATTTATAGAGAGAGCATCATTAGATGGAGGGAGGATAAACAAAGACGTCACAATGAATACTCTAAATCTGCCAATTTCCTTTGTTTACATCAGTGATTTCTTGCCTGTTTACAATAGGTTGCTGGAGAGCAGAGCAGCTTGTTTGGAATGGCATTGATAAACTTCAAGGGCAGGAAATTATGTAAGGCTTGGATTTATTCTAGCGGCTGATGAGACTCGCCAATGGCTGCCAGTGGGAACTTCTGGCCCTACCAAGGACTATGGCATCTTGTAGGCCCGCCAGCCGCCAGGGAATCCGCCATGGAGTGTCACCATCGGCTGGACTGGAAGGTCCCACCAACGGGAAGGGCCTAAAAATCCCACCCGAAGAATATAAGAGCATAAGAAATGGGAGCAATAATAGAGCTTTTGGCCCCTCAAGCATCCTACATCATTCAACATGGTCATAGCTGATCTCCTACCTCAATTCCACTATCCTGACCACTCCCCATGTCACCTTGATTCCCTCAGACATTAAAAATCTGTCCATCTCAGTCTTAAATATATTAAATAATTGAACGTCCTCAGCCCCCCTGGAGTACAACATTCTAAAGATCCACAACCCTTTGAGTGAAGACATTTTTCTTCATCTCAATCATACTTGATAACCTCTTATCCTGAAGTTGTGCTTCTGTGTTTTAGATTCCCCAGCCAGGGGAAACAACCTCTCAGTGGTTGTCCTATCAAGCCCTTTCTGAATCTTGTTCAATGGGATCCCCTCTGATTATTCTGAATTCCAGAGAATACGGGGCCAATTACCTCAGCCTCTCCTCAGAAGACAACCCCAAGAACCAATCTCATGAAAATTCACTGTACCACCTCCAAGACATGTACGTCTGTCCTTAGAAAGGGACCAAAACTGCCCTTTCCCATGTTGACTTTGTCCGATCATACTGTGATTTTCCAAGAGCATTGTTAAAACTTCCTTAATAATATCTTTTTATGATGTTCCCTGTTTTCTTTCCCTCCTTGCTCGAATCACAGAGTTATATTTACTAACTTCTAATCTATGAGGACTCTTCCAGAATCTGGGGAAATTTGGAAAAATCATAACCAGTCCATCCTAATATTCACCAACTCTTTTTCTTGACTGATATTAATTGCCTTAAGTTTACCATGGCTGGTTTACTCCCTTTCGATTTATTCCCTTTTATCAACTTTTTGATCAACATTTGCTGGTTTCTGAAACACTGCCAATCCTCAAGTTTATTAATATTTTTTGCATCATTCTACGCCTCTTATTTAATGCTGTCCTGAACTGTCTTAATAAACCACGGATGGATCTTCCTTCCTGAGTTTTAAAAAAAATTGAATGCACTTTTGTGAAACATCTTTCCTTAAATGTTTCACACTGTTAATTCACAACCATATCGTTTAGTCCATTAACCGAATTAGCCTTCGTCAGCTCTCCTCTCATACCTGTGTAATTGGCTCTGTTTAAATTCAAGAGTTTTTGTTTGGGGCTAGAAAACATTGCTTTACTTAATGTGATATTTAATTGTATTACAATCACTTTTTCCCAGATGAGCCTTCCTATAAGATTACAAATTAAACCTTCCACATTGCACAAAATTAGATCTAATATCAGTTAATCCCTAGTTAGTTCCACAACATATTATTCTGGGCACTCTTGTGAAAGCATTCTACAAATTAATTATTCCAAATCTCACCCATGCTGAATTCATTTGCTGATTTTCTGTGCCAAGATCCTTTCTCACCACTGCCCTTATATCATCCTTTATTATCAGTGCTCCTCCTCCACTTTTTCCATTCTCTGCGTCCTTTCAAATTGTTTTCTACCCTGAGATATTTATTTCTTAACCTTGGTCATCTTGTAACTATGGACAGAATTTAATGGGTGGTCGGGTTTCCCACATGCCACCCAAAAGGTCTGCACAGAACACATCCCCATCAATGCTGGCTGGTCCTCAGCCATATCAAGGAGCGTTAATTGGCTGGAGACCTTCCTTTAACACCCGAGGCTTTAGCAGGGTAACATTACAAAGCTTTCCTCTCTCCTCACCATCCCTGACCTGACCTTCTTCCACCAGCCTAAGTATTAAGGCCAGTTGGAAGCGGTTATTATTTGGCCATTAATTGGCCACTTAAGGGCCTCAATTAGAGTGATGAAGGGCAGGCCGAACGCAACATCACCCATGCCCTGTAAAATTGAGAGCAGGTGGGGAGCAGGTGGCAGGAAGGCTCTTCCCACTGTTAAGGGCCAGGGTTTAGAGAACCCAAAAGTGTATCATGGAGTTCACCTGACTCACAACTTTTACTTGATTGTGGTATGGGGAGCAGATGGCCCACTCCACAGGTGTGGTGCAGCAGAAATTTAAAAGTAATTTTTAAAGCAAAACAATGTTTATTCTATGAACTCAGTTAACCTTTTTAAAACATACAGTGAACATCTTAGCAACCATCAATTCAAATACACCCCACAAAGAATACAACACTCTAAGTAATCCTTAAACTCTCCTTTTAACATCCAGAAGACAAAAATCCTTTTTACAGAAGCACATCAGGTTTAAATTCTCTACTGAAAGCAGTTATCACTCTGAATTCACCAAATGATCTAGAGATAGTCTTTAGATTGCAGAGAGATCAAAATTACACCTTCTTTGGCTGGCTTCAGCTCCAACACTAAAACGAAACCAAAAAACACAGACACCAAAGCTGTTCCTCAAAGCGAAACTAAAAAGCAGAGCCAGAACCCACACTCTGGCATCACTGCAGCCACTTGAGCAGACAAACATTTCTTAAAGTGACATTCCCATGACACCACCTGTAAGCCTGCCAGTGGGGAGGGGGGGGGGGGGGTGGTGAAGGTGGCAGTGGGGTGAGATTCTGCCCCATGTCTCTTTAATGTCAATTAGATCAGAATCATTAATCTCTATTTGTGCCATTAGTTGACCTACTTTATTACAAATGTTTGTGTGCTCAGATAAATAAACTTTCATTTTTGCCACTTTGATTTTGAGGGAGGTATTATTCCCATTAAACTCTCTCAGGGAGGTTTTTCTGGAAATTGGTAAAGACCGATAAGCGGGCAGGAAAAGCGGCATGGAACCCAGCAACAGCGGCTTTCTCTGCTACATAATGGAGAACTTGGAAAAGAAAAATCAAAGATCGGCTTCCACGATGTATCACTGGGGGGCAGTATCTGATTCGCCCACCGTGCCATAAGAGGATCTGGTGCGATTTTTAAAGGCCTGGAACTCCGCACGCCCTCTGGCATTGCCGCCTTGGCACAATGGCATCACACGTTTCAGTTGACATAGAATCGATTTGGATGTTCTCGCAATATTTTCTGCTCCCTTCACCAAATCCTCCTGACATGATTGGAAGCAGAAAATCATGTCCTCTGTCCTTTCCTTATATTTAGCCAAGTCACTCCACTGCTCCATTGTTTCAACTTTTCTTTTTAGGTTTCTAATTCTGCCTTCGCCTGACTCCTTCCATCCCAATTCTTTCAGGTTAAAGATGTAACAGCCCTAGTTATATGGATTGCCAGGTTCACTGATATCCCTTTGGTTTAAGTGGGACCCATCTGAATGGATTAACTTCCTCTTTCACCTGTACTGGTGCAAGGGCCCCATGGATCAAAACCCTTTCTTCCCACACTATTCTTTGAACCATACATTTAATTTTCTAATCTGTTTGATCTATTCCAACTAGCCTGTGACTCAGGTAACAGTCTATAAACCTTTGAGTCTCTGTGTTGTAATTTGGATCCTAGCTCCTCAAACTCTTCCAGCAGAACATTTCTACCAATGTCATTGGTTCCTAAGTGGAACAAAACAGCTGGATTCTCTCCCTCCCACTCCAAAGTACATCTTGGGCGCCATGCCTACCTTTGTACAAGACGGCGAATCCCTCAGCTTGGTTAACTCGGTCAGAGTAAAAGTACAAAATGACAAAGCTGGCCGACACGTTCAAGCTGTCGTACGGCCGGTTTCTTCCATCGAACCTGGCGAGAACGTCATTGCTGCGGCCGTCCAGGAACTCCACCATGTCGCTCGTGTCCCGAATGTCAAACAGGGCAAAGTCAAACCGGATGAGAGAGGCGCCCGGCACCTGAATGGTCCAGTAGCACACTCTACCGCTGGCGTAGTTGTCAGGGAAATCAGGCGAGTAAATGATGCCAGCATCCGTCGAATAATTCCCACCACAAGCCCCGATCATTGCTGCAGGAGATAGGGAGAGAGAGAGAAAGTATGAGGTCAAGTAAGGTTTTCAATCAAAAGGTCCTTATTCATTCATTACTTACTGATTAGAACTATGCCAGGATAGGCTGTTCTCTCCGTGGTAAAATTGTTAAAAAAAAGAAAACTGGGTGTCACAATATGTGGATATTATAGAGTACATTAAGCATTAATCTGAAAGGAAATGAAATGAAAAATGAAAATCGCTTATTGTCACGAGTAGGCTTCAATGAAGTTATTGTGAAAAGCCCTAGTCGCCACATTCTGCCGCCTGTTCGGGGAGGCTGGTACGGGAATCGAACCGTGCTGCTGGCCTGCCTTGGTCTGCTTTAAAAGCCAGCGATTTAGCCCAGTGTGCTAAACCAGCCCACTGTAATGTAATGTAATGTTACTACTCTAGTCTCTAGATAGTACTATAGGGCAACCATATAAATATCACATGCCTCCTCGACTTCGGGGAGAGAGTGGAAGGGAGCCAGACAGAGTAGGTGTAAAATAGCTGAGCTGACAGAATAACTTACTATTGTCGAAGTGTCGTGTAATCTTTACTTATCTAATTCCTTAGTAATATGTTTGAATCTAATTCAGTGTGGTGCAATAAATTAGCTTTGTTTGTTAAACACTGCTTGCTGTTCTTTGTTAACACTACAACCTTCACCATCCTGAAGAACAAAAACAAAGAACACAGCACTGGGGAGGGGTTGAATCAAAAGAATCTGGGAGCAAGGAAGACGACAAAAAAGTACATATTTTGGATTGCTCCATCAGGACAAGCAATTTACGGGTCATATATTTTAAAATCAAGACCAGAATCTGTGCTTGGAATCAAGCCATTTGTTTCTGAAGGAACTGTGACCCCCATGGCTTGGATCTGACTGAACTGAATGCGGTTTAGTTCAGAAGCTGCATTTCACAACCAGTTCCAGGTCCTGTGGCCTTACGCCCATGAACTGAAGTCACATTGCATGATGATTGCTCATTCACCTGCAACAATTCCCCAGCTGGCAACATACGAGAATCGAAAGGGGACAGCGAGTAGAAACTGGGTACTTCATAGGCAGGATGGAGGCTTTGGATCCTCCTGGACCAGATTGACCACACATGCTTCACAACTAGTAGCACTGCGTGCAAAGTGGCTTTACTCCGATGACATGATTCACGAAAAGGATAATAAAAATAAATACATTCTCACGTATAGATCATAGATCATAGAATTTGTGGGCAGCACGGTGGTGCAGTGGGTTAGCCCTGCAGCCTCACGGCGCCGAGGTTCCAGATTTGATCCCGGCTCTGGGTCACTGTCCATGTGGAGTTTGCATATTCCCCCTGTGTTTGCATGGGTTTCGGCCCCACGACCCAAGGATGTGCAGGCTAGGTGGACTGGCCACACTAAATTGCCCCTTAATTGGAAAAAAATAATTGGGTACGCTAAATTTATATTTAAAAAACCCAACAAAAATAGATCATAGAATTTACAGAACAGAAGGAGGTTATTCGGCCCATCGAGTCTCACCTGCTCCCAAAAAGAGCACCCAACCCAAGCCCACACCAAATCCAATCCCTGCAACCCTACCTAACCTTTTTGGACACTAAGGACAATTTAGCATGGCCAATCCACCTTACCTGCACATCTTTGGATTATGGGAGGAAACCGGAGCACCCAGAGGAAACCCACGCAGACACGGGGAGAACGTGCAGATTCCGCACAGACAGTGACCCAAGCCAGGAATTGAACCTAGGACCCTGGAGCTGTGAAGCAACAGTGCTAACCACTGTGCTACGAGCCGCCCACTTGGTGGCATAATGACTAAAAGAAAGAAAGATGTGCGCCCCAATCTCAGGACATCCAAAAGCACTTCACAGCCAATTGAAGCATAGTCATTATTACATTGTAGGAAACACAGCAGTCAGTTTATGCACAGTGAGCTCCGACAAACAACAATGTGATAATGACCAGATAATCTGCTTTTTAGGTGTTGGTTGAGGGATACATATCGGCTAGAACACTGGGAGAACTCTCTTGCTCTTCTTCAAAATAATTCCAGAGGATCTTTCAAGTGAACCTGAGAGGGTGTCTCAGTTTAATGATTCTTTTGTAAGATTGCACTTCTGGCACTCCCTCAGTACTGATGTTCGGCCTGCATCTGGTGCTCAAGATGAGAGGGACTTGTAGCCAAAACCAATTGCCTCTGTGAGAGTGCAGCCAGTGCAGTGTAACATCAGCATGGCTGTGAAGACCATATGTTTCTCACAACCGCCACCATCTCGAAGGACGAAGGCAGTATGGCACACAGGAACACCATCACCTCCAAGTTCCCCTTCAAGTCAAACACCACCCTGACTTGGAAATGCATCACCGTTCCTTCATTGTTGCTGTGCCAAAGAACCTGCGGCTCCCAGCTAACAGCACAATGGGAATACCATCACCACACAGGCTGCAGAGGTACCAAAAGACAACTCACCACCATCACCTCAACACATCGCGAGGAATTACCCACCCCCAGCATGGGTGGGAATCGTGACGGGCTGGGGGGGGGGGCTATATTTGGCTTCATTGAAAGAGTCTATTTCCCATTATCAGGAAATGAGTTTGGAATTTTGATCTCCTGACTTCGATGGTGGGTTAAAGGTGGGTTGAGTTTCCTGCTGATCTGTGAAGGGAACGGTATTTGCATCTCACGAATGCTCATTAAAAAGCCAACTCCCTGGAATCACGATCCCCCCTCCAAATCAAGTGTCCTTCCAGTGGATAATCAGAAACTTTGGCTCTAACACACACCGAGTGAGCTTCAACCATGACTTGGAGGTCAGCAGAGGCTGCTTTCGTCGTCCTTCAACACTGTAACTGCTAAATATCAGGTACATGTAACACAATCTGTGCCATGGCTGGGCATGACCAGTGGGCTGGGAAGATGGAGGCAGGACAAGTAGTCGGGGGGGGGGGGGGGGGGGGGGGGGGGGGGTACACCAGAGAGAAAGGGGGAGTCAGCGGCAGGACTAGCAAGGGGTTGAACACAACAGGGGAGGGGTGAAACAGAAGAAAGGGTGGGGGGTGACCTGAGAGAGGAAGGGTGAGATGGGGACAGAACTGGGCGAACGTGGAAGCATAAGAGTGAAAGGGTGAGATGGAGATAGACTAGAAAATGATCAAGGAACAGAATGCAGTAGTGAAAGATTGTCTGGGAACCCTGACATCCGCAGCAGGGGTGGAGGCAGCCTGCTGATTGCTAAGTCCTGCTGTCAAAGATGACTTTGGCAGGTGTCTGATGGCATGAGAACTGGAGCGTCTGCTAAAAATCTCCTGCTCTGGAGCAGGTGCACCCTTCCTCCCTCTGACCTTCTGAAGTTGATTGGGTCACAGGCAGAGGGGATCTGAAGCAGCAGGACACACCTGACATGCCTTGGGTGGATGTCCCAGGGTATCAGGTTAGCACTCCTCCTTGTTTTGGGTGCTCAAGAGTCCCTCCCTGACTCCTTGAGGAGAAGGGGCACCTGGAGGGAGGTTGAGGTGCCCCATCCTGCTCTCACCTAGCCACTGCAGGAACCCACTCATGGTTAGAGCGATAGTCTGGGTCCAAATCCAGTAGAAACTGTTGGAACTAGGTCTCCAAGATGGCCAGCCTTTCAATAGTAACTTCTTTGCACTCACAAAGCAGACCCACACTATCAGACAGAAGGTGTATGGACTCCTCCATCTTGTGTTTGAGACTGCTGTGCCCTCTGACAATGCTGTCTGATGTTCTCCTGCCTGTCTCTGCACCTCCAACATTTCTTTCTGGCCTGATTCCAGAGGCTCATCATTGGATGAGCAGGGGCCTGATCTTCAGATGTCCTTCAAGTGTGCAAGACCTGAGATGTCACTGTCTCCACTTGCTGTGGATACATTTATCTGAGATGATCATCAGATTGTGGTCCCACCCAGGCGTGTGTATCTGTGCTGGTGGAGGGTGCAGGTGAATGCAGTGACTGGTCTTCGTCCGAAGGTTATTTGGCATCCTCATCTGGGGCTCCAGATTATCTTCTCTCTATTCCTGCCACCAGCAAACGCTGATCATTCATCTTTTTTCTGCACTGCAGGGCAATCCTTTTTTTGTTTACCATGGGTACTGACCTTCCCGATGACCCTCGTCCAAGGCCGACATGGTCAAGTAAGAGGACTGCCTGCTCTCATCCTGAGGAAAGAGGCCCTTCTGCCATTCATGGACTGTGTGGTGGAGAATCATGAGGGAGATGTTGCTGAACTGTGAAGCTTAGGATTTGGTGTCATGGTGTGACTGAGCCTGGCCTGCGGTGAGTGAATGTCTGTCCTGATGCCATTTAAATATGACACTGTGGCCTTCAACCTCATGAGGTAACAGCAGGGCTACAGAATCCTGGATCACCCTGCCACGAAATTTGACGAGCTCCTTGCTGAGGCATAATTAATCAGTTGAAAAGCAGAAGATCCCGCATATTCATCCAACTCGCTGTCCAACAGATCTGTCATCATCCTTCCTACCCACCACCAGACAAAATAGAAAATTCCACCTTTAACAATAAATATTGGCTTTGCGAGCATTGCCCACACACCAAAAATAAATAAATAGATAAAATCAGTCTTCACTCATCTGATAGCTGAATGAGGAAAAGCACTGTACAGTGTGTGAACTAGATCCAGGCCGGTTGGTGAAGTTAAAACAAAGTTTACTTTGCTGGAATGAGTTTATTGACTTTCTTCACAGTCAACACAACTCCAACACCCCAGTGTCCCAGCTATCCTCATTTATAAGTGTACAGGTGCCCATCAGATGTTTAACAATATAATTGCCATTAAATCTTAACTAGGTGATTAGTATTAAACCATAACAATGTAATTGATAAGACATTGATACACTGTAGTAGGAAATCATTGTTGTCACCCTGTCCCATATTCAATAATGATCTTAGTGTATTGGTGTTATAATTTGCCTCAATTGGCATGGTGGCACAGTGATTAACACAGCTGCCTTACAGCGCTA
Organism: Scyliorhinus canicula; assembly: GCF_902713615.1. NCBI lineage: Eukaryota > Metazoa > Chordata > Chondrichthyes > Carcharhiniformes > Scyliorhinidae > Scyliorhinus > Scyliorhinus canicula. Next base: position 61,807,840 of record NC_052146.1, read on the forward strand.
AGAACACAGGTTCGATTCCGACCTTGGGTGACTGTCTGTGTGGAGTTTGCACATTCTTCCTGTGTGTGCGTGGGTCTCCTTTGGGTGCTCTGGTTTCCTCCCACAGTCCAAAGATGCGCAGGTTAGGTGGGGTGGTCGAGCTAAATTGCCCCTAGGTGGGTTTACGGGGATAGCGTGGAGTATTGGGCCTAGTTAGGGTCTTTCAGTGGGTCGGTGCAGACTCGATGGGCCGAATGACCATCTTCTACACTGTAGGGATTCTATGATTCGATGAGTTGTACAGACAACGCCACTTCCATTTGCTGTCATCACTCAGGTTGAAAGGTGCTCATGTGTGAGCATTCGGTGGTGTCGGGAGCCGCCTTGGCCATGGTCATCTTGTGGTAAAATAACCGACCAATAACCACTGTCCAAGCTGACGTGTGAGGAATAGTTACTTGGGTAAGATCACAGAAGAATGCCTGGCAGGCTTGGAATCAGAAACCCCCCCCCCCCCCCCCCCCCCCACCAGCAGGGGTCAAGGCCAAAAGATGACATTGAAGGACAATTTCGAAACTTGAGAAAATTGAACAATGGGAAATAACACAGCAGATAACATCATATCGTGGTTACAGCGCAGAATAAGGCTATTGTGCGCCATGTCCATAACTCAGCTCATCCCAACTCCTTTCCCTTAGTCCTGCAATTTATTTTCTCTCCAGGTGTTTATCCAATTCCTCTTTGAAAGTCACAATTGATTATGCCTCCACAACACCCTCAAGAGTGTTCAATTCAGATCTTAACAACTCGACGCATATTTTTGTTCCTCATGTTGACATTGGTTCTTTTGTCATTCATTTTCTTTTGCCATCCTTTGGTTCTTGACCTATTGACCAACGGAAATATTTTCTCTAAATCTACTCTGCCTCAACCTCTCATGATTTTGAACATCTCTATCAAAACTCCTCACCTACTCTTCCCGAAGGAGGGAAACCCAGCCTCTCCAGTCTATCCTTGCAACTGAAGTATCTCATCACTAGAACCATTCTTGTAATTCTTTTCTGCACCTTCTTGAAAGCCTTCACATTCTTCCTAAAGTGTGGTGCCCCGAAATGGGCACAATGCTCCAATTGAACCTGCACCACCAGTATGTATAAATGTTCATTGTAACTTCCTTGCTTTTATACTCCAAGCCTCTGGGCGGGATTCTCCCCTACCCGGCGTGACGGGGGGTCCCGGCGTAGGGGAGTGGCGCCAACCACTCCGGGGTTGGGCCTCCCCAAAGGTGGGGAATTCTCCCTGAATTCATCATGCAAGGTGGAATTCTCCCCACCTTTGGGGGCTAGCCCCGTGCCGGAGCGGTTGGCACCAGACGACTGGCGCAAAAAACCGGCGCCCCTGGCAGCGGGGCTGGCCGAAAGGCTTTCGCCGGTCGGCACATGCGCCGGCGGTGACGTCAGCGGCCAGCTGCCGCTGATGTCACCATCGGCGCATGCGCGATGTGGGTTTCTCTTCCGCTTCCGCCATGGCGGAGTCCGTGGCGGCCGCGGAAGAGAAAGAGTGCACCCAGGGCACTGGCCTGGAGTCTGAGCGGGGGACCCGATCGCGGGCCAGGCCACCGTGGCGGCACCCCCCGGGATCCGATCGCCCCCCCAGGACCCCGGGGCCCGCTTGCGCCGCCGATCCCGCCGCCACCAGAGGTGGTTCAAACCTCGGCGGCGGGAGAGGCCTCCCAGCGGCGGGACTTCGGCCCATCCGGGCCGGAGAATCACCGCAGGGGCCTCGCCGATCGGAGTGGCGAGAGTCCCGCCACCGCCACTTCCCGGGTGGCAGAGAATCTCTGCCACGGCGGGGTCGGAGAATTTCGCCCTCTATGTCTAAAGCCCAAGATTGTGTATGCCTTTTTAACCACTTTCTCAACCTGCAATGATTTGTGCACATGTACCTCAGGTCTCACTGCTCCTACAATCCCTTGAGGGAGAGTTATCTTTAAACCAGACACCCCTCGCGACACACTGAGTGAACTGAACAGTCTCCATAACACATATGATGGTAGATTTTCCTCTTTCCTAAGATGGTGAATTCATTGTAAGAAGCCACCTTATGGAAATTAGAAAAAGAGCTTCCTAGTACATTGAATTATGATTTATTCTTTATGGGATGCATGCAAGTCCAGCAGTTATTGCCCATCTTGACCCTTTGACCAGGGTGGCATGGTGGCACAGTGGTGAGCAGTCGTGCCTCACAGCACCAGGGACCAGGGTTCAATTGGGTTACTGTCTGTGTGGAGTTGTACGCTCTCCCCCTGTATATGTAGATTTCCTCCAGGTGCTCCGATTTCCTCCCACAGTCCAAAGATGTGCGGGTTAGGTGGATTGCCATGCTGAATTGCCCCTTAGTGTCCAGGGATGTGCAGGTTATGTTATGGGGTTATGGGGATAGGGCAGGGTGGACATGGGGAGTGGACATGTGTAGAGTGCTCATTTGAAGGGTCAGTCAGACTCAATGGACCGAATGATCTCCTTCTGCACTGCTGGGATTGTATCTCCAATTGCCCTTGAACTGAATGGCTTGCTAGGCCATTTCAGAGGACATTGCTGTGGATCTGGAGTCATATGTAAGCTAGACTAGGTAAGGATGGCAGACTTTCATCCCTAAAGGACGTTAGTGAACCCAATGGATTTTCAAAATAACCTGTCACAGTCACCATTACCGAAACTAATTTTCATTTCCAGAATTATTTAAGTCGTGGTGGGATTTGAACCCTTGTCTGCAGCACATCAGCTTGAGCCTATGAATTACTAGTCCAGTAACATTACCACTACAACCACCATCTTCCCCCTTATGCTTACAAAAGTGCAATGACACATCATTAGGAAATTTGGTGCTCACTGAATCCATGGTGCATTGTAAACTTGTGGCTGAGACTCCCCAATTACAAGTAGCACTACTTCCTGACAAAGCTACACAATGCTCTTCCGAGTTTGGGCCTGTACATTTTGTTAGAATACAGCAAATGAGGGCTTTAAGTTGTGCTGTAGTAAGTAACACCTGACATGTGTTAGCCTGATGCAATGGTGTCATTTTCATTTTCGCACAACCCTTACAGCAGTGATGAAAAAAAGCAATAAAGCGTGCTCCTACAGATTCCTCATGGTCAACTAGAAATAACGTGTTGATCAACTTGCAGCTAATGGGCCTGATTATCATTCAGCCTCCACTCTGGACATTCTAAATGTGCATCAGTGGTACAAAGTGTGCCGAAAGCTGGCATTCGCACGAGTAACTGGTGCAACTGGCAATAGAAAACAGACCCGGAGCTGAATAAAACCACTTCATAAAGTTTCCAGGATACGCTATTAAAAAAAAATAATAGATACCCTGGAGGGATTTGCAGGCAACAATCTTTGTTTCTTTTTGTGGTATATGACATCATCTGAAACTCGTTACTGGTCTGTTGGCCGGTAATTGCTCCCAGGTATTCCCTCTGCATTTAACTTGGTGTTGGAGCTCCTTCATATGTTCAGACTTCATTCTTGGAGCACTCTGTTTCACTCTGGCAAATGGAGATAATTGAAAGCAGCACGGGACTGGAACATCTTGTTCACTGTTTTGTGTGCAGCAGTGATGACCTTGGCTAGCCAAGGATAAGTCAACAAGTGTGCTTAAAACAACCCAGAAATGTCCAGAGATTCACAGAAGGCAAGTTGTTTAATAGCCTGACCTACCTGGTGGGCTCCTTCGCCACAGCTCCTCTCCTTTTCCCATTTCTGTTGACCTGCTGTGCATTTTCAGCACCCTGTGTCAACGTTTTCGATTTCTGACATTCATTTTTTTAATTTATGGCCATATTGTTGCATTTTAATGCCATCCTTATTATGCCGCCCAGTAGCCTGTGGTGCCCGTTCCCATGGTATTCCCATTCAAGAGGAGGCAGGGGCATAGTGGTGTTGTCACTGGGCGAGTAATCCAGACGCCCAGGTAATGCTTTGGGGACCCAGGTCCAAATCCCACCACGGCAGATGGTGAAATCTGAATTCAATAAGTATCTGTCAATTGTCGCAAAAACCCATTTGGTTCACCAATGTCCTTTATGGAAGGAAATCTGACGCCCTTCCCTGGTCTGGCCTACAGGTGACTCCAGATCCACAGCAATGTGGTTGACATGCTAACTGTCCTCTGAAATGGCCTGGCAAAATACTCAATTAAGGGTAATTAGGGATGGACAAGACATCGATGCCCACATCCCATGAATGAATTTTTAAAATGCTGTGCCTACACATGACGTGGCGCTCTCTCCCCATCAGCACAGGAAGGCTAACCGGTGCACAGTAGTTTTATCTTCTCACTCATGTTTGTTTCAAATACATGAAGACTAAAATCTCTGCAATGTTTAATCCTGGAGCAGTGATTCAAGAAATTATAGTCCCAATATCAAAATAATATGTGAAGGTGATTTGGGGGCATATGGAAAAATGCTCTGACAGATCAGCGACGTTCGAGTCCCAAGGATGAGTGTAACACAAAAGTGAGGAAAGAAAATCCACCATTATTTCAAGGTTGCTTTATTTAACATAGGAAAGTAATCCTAATAAATAATTATATTTCCAGAAATCCACTACTATAATTCAGAACTTGCTCCCATTCCTTATTATCCCTATGGGCGGCATGGTAGCACAGTGGTTAGCACTGTGGCTTCACAGTGCCTGGATGCCAGGTTCGATTCCCGGCTTGGGATACTGTCTGTGCGGAGTCTGCACATTCTCCCCGCGTCTGCCGTGGGTTTCCTCCGGGTGCTCAGGTTTCCTCCCACAAGTCCCGAAAGACGTGCTAATCAGGTGAATTGGACATTCTGAATTCTCCCTCCGTGTACCCGAACAGGCGCCGGAATGTGGTGACTAGGGGCTTTTCACAGTAACTTCATTGCAATGTTAAAGTAAGCCTACTTGTGGCAATAATAATAAATAATAAAGATTATCAGGGTTTCTTTTCATACCTTATCGGAAGAGGGGAAATAAGGCACGCTTTCCTTTTTTGAGAAAATGAAAGTCGGAGCTAGTCACAGAAATTGAAGTCTTTTTTTTAAACTTATAATCTATCATATGTACAGCTGAGTCTTCATTCCACATTATGGCTGGATTTGTTTTTGATTTGAGGAACATGGTTGATTTTGGTACTGCCTGCCATGCTGGCTTTTTGTCAGATACAGTGGTACCCCCCTACTCTCTCAGTGGGGAGTCATGCTGGCAGGAAGCATGAATTGGAATGGGGGCTATAATGGCTGTGCAGCAGCAGCAACAATAGCTTGCATTGGTATAAAACCTTTAACACAGTAAAACATCCCAAGGCATTTTGCAGATGGGGTTATCAAACAAAATCTTACACTGAGCCATGTAAGGAGATATTAGGGCAGATGAGCAAAAGCTTGGTTAAAGAGGAAGGTTTTAAGGAGAGACTTCAAGTTGGACAGAGACGTAGGCTGGGATCTTTTGGCCACCCAGCGACGGGTCTTCAGGCGGTGGAGGTGGGTCACCAATCGCTGCTGTGCTGCCAAAGCCAATGGCCATTGTCTTGCTCGTGGCCTTGCATGGGGGGGGGGGGGGGATTCACCTTCTCTCCAGTGGGAAGGGCTGGAAAAATCCCGGCCATACAGAAAGTTTTAGGAGAGGGAATTCCACAACTCAGGGCTCAGGCAGATGAAGGCAGGTTAGGTGGATTGATCATGCTAAATTGCCCTGTACGTCCAGGGATGTGCAGGTTAGGTTACGGAGGATAAGGCTGGTTGGGCGAGGGAGTGGGTCTCGGTTGAGTGCTCTTTCAGAGGGTCGTTGCAGACTCGATGGGCCGAACAGCCTCCTTCTGCACTACAGAAATCAAGCCTTAATCCACAACACTCACCGTCAAATATATTTATCCTGCCATCTCCTCCACAGGGCTGGGTGTGATCGCCAAAGCACACATGGTTGCATTCCGTGCTGTTTGCCTCCCCGTGTTTCCAGTAATCAGCGTCATTCCCGCAGAAACATGCATAGCCAGACTCCATGCCAGCAAGCTTCAACAATAAATTAATAACGGTGACAAAACAGATATAAAACAGAACGTAGTTACTTTATAAAAATATAGAGAGGATGTTTCACGCAAAGCAATGAGATAGCCAAATGTTATACAATTCATCTTTCCCAATATGTTTTTTTGTTTCGAATTGCTTGCTGTGCAACACTTTCTTTGTCTTCATCTCTCCATCTTTCTCAATTCCCTCCTTCCCCATTAAAGGGGAGTGACAGTGAAACCAGTTTGGTACAGTGGAGGCAGATATGACTTGCAGTGGAGTAATAGGACGCTGCCTTATGATATAAACTAGTAAAACTTCCACACAAAAGTGCCCGTGGTTTTCAATTCGGCAATGAGCACAACTCCTGATTATCAGGAATGAAAGTGGTTCAAATAGTCATCACTGAGGAATCAAAGACTTCTTTAAAACTCTCTAATAACAAGTGCCACCTGTATCTTTACTATGGAAACAAAGGATGGATTTAATGGCCGTGGTGATAGGCCGTTCATGACAACTCGGCCGCAGACATTCCCAGGAGTCCCAAAGTGAGTTAAATCAAATCGGGCATGTACTCGCCGGATGGTGGAGTTTCTGTAGGAAACCAGGATGGGCGTTGCACCTTCAAGAACTGCCGGCCAGAAGTTAGCCGCCCTTCAGTGCCAGTAGTACCACTGGAAACGGTGGCCACTGCTGGAACTGCAGGTGAATCAGGGTGAGGAGCAGCCAATGGAATCCCTGGAACCCAGGTATGTGGGCCTCCCGCACTGGGGCAAGTCAGGCAAGCCCCAGTAAGGGCGAGTGGAAGAATCGGTGTAAAGAGTGGGGCAGTCCTTTGCAGGGCTTTGGGGTGTCTGAGCAGGAGGACCCCTCATACCTTATGTCGCAGACCTGTCAGGGTATACCTGGCAGCCTGCCCATATATCATGCTCGACTGTCACCATCCCACCCAACTGCTGCTGGAATTCTGCCAGTTCTTTCAACTTTTTACCCTGCATTGTTCACTCAAAGGCCCCAATTGGCCTCACGGTGGAAGGCCAACCTTGACCCTCCCTGCCCAGACTTAATTGGATGTGTTGGGAAAGTGATGGGCACTCTTACGATCATAGAATCCCTGCAGTGCAGAAGGAGGTCTATCAGCCCATTGTGTCTGCACCGACCTTCTGAAAGCTCACTCTGTTGAGGCCCACTCCCCCGCCCAGCCAGCCCTATCCCTGTAGCCCCATAAACTAACCTGCACATCTTTGGACACACAGGGAGAAAGTACAAACTACACAGACAGTCACCCAAGACTGGAATTGAACCTGGGTCACTGGCGCTGTGAGGCAGCAGTACTAACCACTGTGCCATCATGCTGACCATGTATTCTGTACCGTTCCTTCCCGCCCTATTGTATGGCTCCCCCTTCCCCCAGCCCACTCCCAGGAAGATATCAAATTCCATCCATGGAAGAAGGTCATTTGGCCCACTCTGTCTATGGCAGCTTGTGAAGTACTTTTTGTCCACTTGAGCAGTCCACTGATATCTTCCTGCAAAGTATAGCTTTCTTCCTTACTATGAAAAGTACTACCGACTTTTCTATCATTTGCGAACGATCCGCCTACATTTAATGGATTTGGTACTGAGTCTGGCAAACCGCACTGGAAACAACCTTCCAGTCACAATTTTAAAAATCACCCATAACCCTTTGCTTCCTACCACATTGAGCTAATTTTGGATCCACTTTATCTTCCCAAAAGGAAAAAAAACAGTTCGGACTAGTATTCATATTTCCCCGTTTTGCTGTTTTTTCCTTCTGGGTTGGATCTAATGAGCTTTTATTTTTCTGCCATGTGAGGGGACCATGTTAAAATTTATGTTGACGACAGTAAATGTGCTATACTCATCGACCCTCTTTTACCTCCTCAAAAAATTCAATTAAGTTATTCAGACATGATCTTCCCTTAACCAATTCAGGCCGTCCTTGATTAATCTGGCCCTATTCAAAATTCTGCTGAACCCAAAATTCTTTCCAATATTTTCCCCACTGCTGATGTTAGCCTAATTGGTCTCTGTATTGACTCAGTGTCTACCTTCATCGATATTTAAACATTGATACACTATTAGCAGTTCTCCGGCACCATGCCTGTAGCCAGAGCGGATTGGAAAATTAGATGGCCCACGTGCCCTTGGTTTCCCAACTTTATCTTAATACATTACTTTCAGACAGTGGTTCTTAATCTTGTTACACTGGTCTGTTACACTGGGTCTATTCAACAAAACCCATTTGTGGCAAACTAAACACAAATAGGTCCCCACTTTCCTCTTCGCTTCCCCTGATGCACTTCCTGGTCTCACTACCGGGCTGAGATAATCCTCTCTCTCCGTCACGGTCATTCTGCTCTGGGAACAGGACCATTGCCGCATGTTGCAGACTGGCATTCTTGACCTGGTATACTTCTGTTGGAAGATCAGGAACTTCAGCTCAAGCATGCGGCAGAGAATTCAAACCTGGGGCAAATGATAGCATTGGGTGGAACACGGAGCGTGAAACCAGCTGTGTGGAAAAGTGAATAATGACATGCCCCAGCCCGGAGGTCCTCCACAAATAGAGAACCGATGGCCTTGGACTCTCAGCTTCCCCAATGAAGCTGTGTGGAATATATGATTGTAAATGGATTAGAGTCCACCTCACAATGTCACCGTGCAACATGATCCCTTTAAACCATGCATTCAAAATATTTCATATTTTTCAGAAACATAATAGACGGGGACAGGAAAAGAAACATTTTGCCCGTGCACCTCATCCTGCAAAGTCCCCCGACTCTCCCCCCCCCCCCCCCCCCCCCCCCCCCCCCCCACCCACCCTGCCGCCCCACCCAACACAATTCTCAAGTCGTATGTGGTCTAAATGTGTTACATCAGAGTTGCCCAGAATCCAAGTGGTTTCACTACCGGTTTGAGTTTCAGAATTGCATGTCATTCACTTCTTTCCATTCCAGCTTAAATTTCCTTCCTTACATTGTAGCTTTGGTAGCTCATAAAAATTAATTTAAGAGAATAAAACCGGGCTTTACCTTAAATCGCTTACTCCTGCAAAATGTAATGCAGGTCTGGATGGTCAGCTTGTTGGAGGTTTCACTGCTGCCTGATAAAGGCGGTGGGTCACCATTGTCTTTAAAACAGCCCAAGTAGCCCGGCACTGAGGAACAACAGAATGTGTTAAATTAGCACAAAGTATGGCACTTTCATCACAACCATAGTTAGCTATTCAAATTAATTCATTAAAACTTAGCATTGCTTTGCTTGAGATTGAATTGCATAGATTTCTTTCTGTTAGGTCATACTATTAAAGACCAAAAGTTGGAAACGGAGCTCCAGTTCTACGGTACCCCCTGCCGAACTTTTTCAAAGATTAGCCTATATCACACTTCCACAGGCACCCTCAGCTGTGGCACCTGGACATCCTATGGAGAGGTTGTCCCTCTCCACAATCACAGCCAGGCAGCTGTGGCCATTTTAAATTTGGAGGGTGAATCCATGTTGCGACACCGTCTCTCTCTCTCTCTATCAAGAATCGGAAGCTCCCAACTAGGCCGGAGGAGCTGCCAATATGTCAGGGCTGGAAGGCGCCCCATTGGTCGTCCAGTCCCAGGATCCTGCCAGCTGTACTGAAATGGTCAAGGAGCCCGTGCCCTGCCATTAATTGGTCTGGCCCCTTAAGAGTTTTGGTGGTGTATCTGGAGTGTGGCCGGACCTAAACCTGAAACAGCAGCCGGGCCCCTACCCAGAATTGAAAATCCCAGCCCTAACTTGGCACTGCAGGCTAGTTCTGCGGTGCAGTGCACTGCAACACTGGGGAAGCTGGGATGCATTTTGATTGTTAATCCGCACATGAGCAAAACACAAGAAACATTTACAAAACTCCACTCTTCATGGTTGCTACTTTCCAACAGTGGTCCCCACAATGATCTTTGCTTAACCAGCTCAGAAAGTAAATGACAGACAATTTGGCTTGCACTATACTCAGTAAGATAGTCAGACGGAACTTTAATTAAAATTCCAAAAATCGTTGACTTGTGCAGTCACTTTAATCCCCAATTAGCAACAGCACAGCATATTTGCAGCACATCTGTGTGAAGCAAGTGGGAATGACGCATAACCAGCATCACTGTGCTGCACCAGGGACACATCCGAGACTGAGAACGTCCCACTGACCCCAGTGTTAAGAATGAAGGTGTTAATACGGAATGGAGAGAGCATGGAAAAGATTCACAAAGACGACAGAATGAATAGGTAAGAACATTAATTCTCAAGATTAACTAGACAAACCTGGCTTGTATTTCCTTGAGCCTAAAATATTCAGGGCGGATCGGATATCATAGACTATCATAGAATTTACAGTGCAGAAGGAGGCCATTCGGCCCATCGAGTCTGCACCGGATCCTGGAAAGAACACCCTACCCAAGGTCAACACCTCCACCTTATTCCCATAACCCAGTAACCCCACCCAACACTAAGGGCAATTTTGGACACTAAGGGCAATTTAGCATGGCCAATCCACCTACCCTGCACATCTTTGGACTGTGGGAGGAAACTGGAGCACCCGGAGGAAACCCACGCACACACGGGGAGGAAGTGCAGACTCCGCACAGACAGTGACCCAAACCGGAATCGAACCTGGGACCCTGGAGCTGTGAAGCAATTGTGCTATCCACAATGCTACCGTGCTGTCCAAGATCATTGTGGGGATGTGGGTATTGAAGACGTCAGAGACAGGGACACTACGCACTGCGCCAAACTGGTGGGCAAACTGCAGTCCGGGGCAGACCCATCAGTGTTCTGAGTGCGGACCATGAACCATTTTGTTGACTGTTGCCCACGCACACAGTTGCCTGATTGCACTGGTTTCTGTCCGCATAGATTTCACCCTATCAGTATGACTAAAGTGTTACCCACATTAAGCAAGAGCACATGAAGTGAGGTGCGTGTTGATTGCCCACAACATTAACTGTGAGAGTCGTGCACTCCCTCTGCGTCCAATCAAACTGTAAATATTACTTTTGTTTTCACAATTTAAATAAATAAGTCAATAAATAAATAACCTTTTATGGTCACAAGTAGGCTTACATTAACACTACAATGAAGTTACTGTGAAAAGCCCCTAGTCACCACATTCCGGCGCCTGTTTGGGTACACCGTTGATAGTTCTATGAATAAATTAATGTTTAAGCATTTTCTATAACTCGTTATGAAATATTTGACATGTATAAAACGTATTCAATCTTATTCATGAGTCATGGTCAGTAAACATGCCTAATTTCAATCTTGTGATCTACTGAGCTAACGGAAGTTCAGTCATGTGGCCCACTTCCAGCCTAGGTTGCTTATTACTAACTTAGAGAATTTAGTGTTAAGTAATGGTTAGGGATTTGGAGTCAAGGCAGGTAAGTGGAGTTAGGGTGCCAATCAGCCATGATCTAATTAAATGTCAGGGTAGACTCAAGACTAATGTTAAGAATGTAGGAAACAGGAACAGGAGTAGGCCATTCAGCACATTGAACTTGCTCTGCCATTTAGTAAGATCACACCAGCATCTTAGCTACACCTTCCAAAATTACTCCCATATCCTTTGATTCCCTTAGTCTCCAAAAGTCTATTGTTCGCTGACTTGAATATTTCTCAAGTGAAGCTCCATTCATCAAAACAAATTACTTCAGTCCTAGGGATGCAATTAGCTGCCAAAGGGCTCAAAGATCAGGGCGCGATTTAACCAAATCTAACCGGAGTCCCATGTTGAGCGCGTTTAGCCAAGTTTTTTCTGCTGCTCTCAGCGCCGAGAAAAACCACGCTATCTAATTAGACTTGGTTGCAATCCGGGGCCTCAGCGGGGAATGCCCCACCAAGGCCGCACTTAGTCCCGTTTCCTGCACTGAGGAGCTCCAATCACCAGAACTCCTCAGTGTCAAAATGCAATCTCTTGACATCCCCCACTCTGATGTAACCTTGGACCCCCCAAAGTCTCAGCTCACCATCAAGGGGGTTTCCGGGCCATCGCGGGGGATCTTAGTCGGCAGGCTTGTTAGATCCCATAAGCGGGAACACCCGGAAAAGTTTGGCCATTGTTTCTATATTGATAAATACAGCAACTAAATTGAGCACAGCAAGATGTCATAAACAGCAATGGGATAACTGACTAATTAAACATCTTCAGTGATGCTGGGTAAGGGATAGATGCTGCCCAAGACACTGGGAGAACTCCTTTGCCCTGATTTGAATGGTGCAGTAGGTGCTTTATTTTACACCCATCTGACATGGCAAATGAGACTTGAGTTTAACTTTTCACGAACAGGAAAGTTAGGATACAAAATATCTAATTTTAACGTGGGGAGGAAATCAGGACATTTTGTGTGGAAGAACTGTCAGGTCTCCTGAAGCCTGAGGCTTTTTGAATAGAACATGGCCGGGATTCTCCATTCTGAGGACTATGTCCCCATTCCGTCGTGAAAACCGGCGTCAACCACTCCGGCGTCAACAGCTCCCGAAAGTGCGTAATTCTCCGGCAGGGTTTGCGCCGTTCCAGCTGGCGCCAAAGGGACGGCACGAGTTTGCGCATGCGCTGAAGGGCCGAGGTTCTCTTCTCCGTGCCGGCCATGGGGGAGCCCTACAGGGGCCCGGCGTGGAAGGAAAAAGTGCCCCCATGGAACAAGCCCGCCCGCAGATCGGTGGGCCCCGATCGGGGGCCAGGCCACCGTGGAGGGACCCCCCCCCCCCCCCGGGATCGGATCCCCTATGCCCACGCTGACCTACCTGCCAGGTCCCGCCGGTACGTGCGTTGAGTGATTCACGCCGGAGGGACTGGCCAAAAATGGATGGCCGCTCGGCCCATTAGGGACCGGAGAATCGCCGGGGGGTCCGCTGCCAACGGCCCCCGGCAGGGGGTCGGACAATCCCGCCCCATGTTTTTAACACTTGGTAGCATAGTGGTCAGCACTGGTGCTTTACAGCACTAGGGACCTGGGTTTGATTCCCAGCTTGGGTCACAGTCTAAGCATGTTTTCTGCGGGGATTTCCTCCGGGTGCTTCGGTTTCCTCCCACGGTTCCCGAAAGACATGCTTGTTAGGTGAATTGGACATTCTGAGTTCTCTCCCAACAGGGGCCAGAGTGTGGCGACTGGGGTATTTTAACAGGAACTTCATGGCAGTGTTAACAGAAGCCTAATTGTGACAATAATAAAGACTATTATTACACATTCCCCTCTGATGCGCGATCAATAACCACAGAAACGAAGGAGTAGTCCGAATTGAAGGCTTTAATCTACAAGATGTTTCCCCAGCAGCTTGAGTACAGAAAGAACGATGGCTGCTGGGAAACACGGGTTCTTATACTCCGCCTCCTTGGGCGGAAGTACCTTCGTCTTGACCAATGGGAAAGCAACACTTGGGCCAATGAGCAGCGAGCCTTCTCCACCAATAGCAGCTCACACTCCCAGGTACCATAGTACCTCTAGTCATACTACCACACCCTCCAAAGGGAATGACAGCAGGAAGCTGTTAAACTTCTTGCTGTCAAGGAATCACAGTGAGGTTTGAGGTGGATCAGGAAGGTCCATGAACCTGAGTCAGGCCTGTTCCTCACAGCCAACAAAGAACCTTCAAAATGATTACCTCAACCTTCTATATGCTGGGTCCATTCCTTCACCGGTGAGTTCAGACTGCTCACTCACAGTGAAAATAGTGTATGTATCCCGATGATATCACCAGGGTGTGGTGTTATCACTTAACATAAGCCCCCACTCCTCTGAGACGGGTGCCCTTCCTATGCCTGTTGTCTATCTGGATAACATGATGAGAGGCTGGTACAAACTTTCCCTCACCATTATTTTAACTCCTCTCGCCTGTGCTATTCCCGCCCTGTGGCCTGGAAGCAGGTAAAATCCCCTGAGACAGTCCTACCAGCAGCAATGGTGGAAGAGACAGCCAAAGATTTGACATTAAATATTTAACTGGTGTGGGAAAGAGACAGGGGAATGAGACAAGTGAGAAGCTCTTTCAGAAAGCCAGCATAGATATCATGGGGAAAATGTCATGCAATGGTTAAAGACAAATTCCAGGGAGACACAAATCAAACTCAGTAATTTTGGAGTCGGAAGTCAAATTGGTATGTTTTGCACCCAAAATTAGTGGAATAAGGAGTATATTTCCTAATTGACAGAATGAAAATCGAAATGCCAAATAGCTTGGGTGCAATCTTCCGGCCTCGTTACACTCTGGCTCAAGCGAAACGAGGCCGGTGAATAACAGGAGAGGCAGAAAACGAGATCTGTGCCAGGCACCAAGCAGTTTGAGATGCAACCGGCCCGCTTAGGTAGGCAAACCGGGATCTCGCCGTAGCGTGGCAAGAAACTAATTATTATCACTTAATTCCTATTTCCATACAATTAACTGGAGTCATCCCTTAACCAACGGTCTCCTATCATTTAGCAGCCTCCCCAGCAAGTGTTCACGCTGGCGCCGATTAGTGCTCCTTTTTAAAAACGTGAACCTGGAGGAAGGTCTTCTGTGGGGAGCTGATGAGGTGAGTAGCCATCTTTGCTCGCAGGCAAAGGGGGCCCGGGGGCACTTGGCTTGCCACCTCAGGGTTCGGCGGGGGATGGGAGACCAGTCGCAGGTGTGGGCCACCATGGGAAAGGGGGGAGGCACTTGGGGGGAGGGGGCATCATGGGAGGGGATCAATGGAGGATTGGAGGGTCCTGGGGTGGGAGCCACTGCTGTTTGTCAATCTAATACCCTCTTCTAATTCCTTACAGATATTGAACGCTATGGCAGGGATATTGGACAAAGAAATTGCCCTAGTAATGCTGCTGCTGGGCCGAGCGGCTAGACGCCAGAGACGTCGGCAGCAACATCGTCTGCATATGCTCGAGGTGGCGGCCCATGTGCCGGACCCCGCCCCACACCCTGAGGACTTGCCCGCCCATCAGACCAGGGAGGGACCCAGAGGCAGAGTCCCACGATGGCACAGGGTGTACAGGCCTCTCTGGTCCTTTGAATAGATGATGGACAGCGCATGCCGCTGGAGGCTCCGCCTCAACATGGTGATGGTGTGGCATCTGTGGCTATGTACTCGAGGACTTGGCACCAGGTGGAGGAGGAGGACACCCCCTCCCGGTGACTGTCAAGGTCACCGCAACTCTGAACTTTTACGCTTCAGGATCATTCCAGGGCTCAAGCGGAGACCTGTGTGGCATCTCACAGGCCACAGCCCACAGGTGCATTCGACATGTCACTGTATGCCCGGACAGAAAACTACATCATTTTTGACATGGACCAAGCCGAACAAGATGCTCGGGTTGCAGGTTTCTCCACAATCGCCAGGATACCCCAGGTCCAGGGGGTAATAGATGCAACGCATGTTGCCCTGCGCTCACTGGGACACCTGGGGTACCCTATGTTAACCGAAAGGGGTTCCACTTCCTCAACGTACAGCTCGTGTGCGACCACCAGATGAGGATTGTGCATGTGTGTGCCCGCTTCCCAAGGATGGCAGCTACATCCTGGGGCAGTCGGTAATCCCTGGCCCCTTTGAGGAGCTCCCCAGGATGGGCGACTGGCTCGTGGCAGATAAGGGATATCCACTGAGGACCAGGCTAATGACTCCAGCACGGAGGCCGGTGACCATGGAGACCTGGTACAATGAAGCCCATGCAGCCACCTGGGCTGTGATTGAGCAGTGCATCGGATTCCTCAAGATGTGGTTCCGATGCCTCGACCGTTCCGGAGGTGCCCTCCAGGGTCGCCCGCTTTCTGGTCATCTGCTGTGCCCTCCACAACCTCGCACAGCAGTCGGGCAATGAGCTGGAAGTTGGTGATGCGGAACATTTGACTACCTCCGAGCAGGAGGAGGAGGAAGACGAGGATGATGAGGCGGCGCTGGAGCAGCAGAAGTTGGAGGACGAGGCCTGAGAGGAACCGAAGGACCAGCCGGAGGCTGCAGGACAGGCAGTAGCGATGAGGGTCTGGCAAGCCCAGAGGGATAGGGAGGCCTTCTACTTGCCCGATTCACTTAGGAAGTGGCCTGGTACGTCACTCCCTACCCCCATTTTCCACCTTCCCAGGATATGTGTCACATTTCTCCAGGGTGCTGGGACTATGTCTACACCCTCAGCAGGTCACTGTCGGGGGCAGAGGGGTGATGATAACCCGCAGAGAGCTGAGCGCCGATGCTCCTCAATCTATGCCATCGCCTGACCCCTGCCTGTCTGCTGAATGCTGCGCGACACCTTGGACACCTTCGCTAATGGTGTCGATATCGTGCACCAGGCTCTCCACTGCGGTTGCCACCGTAGCAGTATTGGCCTCGGTGCCACACATCGCCTGCATCCGTAGCCTCTCGGACTCCTCCAACTGGCTATGGATCTGCTGGATTGTCGCTGACATCTCCCTCTGAAGGTCCTGGCCGCTTCCTAACGTCTCCATCAGCTCCAGGTAACTCAGTTCCACAGGCTCAGCGTCAGGCTGGGGCCCAGCTGGGCCCTGGGATCCAGCAGCCCTCCAACTGCTGTCTCGCCTGGAGGTTCCTGCCTCCACCTGTTGTACATCATCGACAGTGTGGTGCTCACCAGATTGTGCCCCAGAACCCTGACCACTAACCAAGGTATGTCTCTGTGCTGGTGGAGGATGCAGTGACTATTACGATAGCATACTTGGAACTCTCTTCCGAGGTTGTCTCCTGGGAGACTGGGCCGGGGTTGTCGGCTGGAGGATCTGCGGAGAATGGACATGTGGTCAGTGGGAGGGATGGGCCTTGTCATTCAGTCAGTAAAACAATAACAGCTCACGTTTCACATGTCCTCCAGGTGGATCCTGGTGATTCCTCACCTCTGCGGTGTCTGCCAGCCTCCACGTTGGTGACCGCCCTGTCCTCAGCCACACCGGTCATCTCCAGAGCACGCTCCTCAAAAGTGGTGAGGATTCTCATGTCTGCACCTCCTCGGCCAGTCTGGGTCCTCTCCTGGTGATTGTGGGAGAGCTTAGCCACACGTAGCCACACGCGTAGTTCACAGTGGTGGGAGGGGGCATGTGAAGGGAGGATTTGGGGGTTGAAGGGAGAAGGGTGTGGAGGGAGCATTGGGGATCGCATGAGAGTTGGGGGGTGTGGATGCTCCTGTGGGGGTGAAAAGGTCTGGAGGAGGGGGGAGCAGGGGGCTGGGTTGGTTCCTACTCACTTGTGCTGCGCAGTGCAGGTCATTGGCCTTCTTCCTGCACTGGCGGCCAGTCCTCCTGGTCACACTCCCAGCGCTCACAACTGCCGCCACCTCATCCCAGGCAGCACTGGCTGCCCTAAGGTTAACCCTCCTGGACCCTCGGGGGAACAAGACATCCCTCCTGGCCTCCCCGAATCTGAGGGCTTGTCTCCTTGGCGTCATTGTTGCGAGCTGGCTGGGATTGGCCAAGTAAGTGCAGCTTGAGTGCTGCTCAACCTTGTTAGTGGGGGGCTGGCGAGCACGGTGCCAGCGAATCAGCTAGAGAGCCTTCATTTGCGGTGAGAAGCCACTGGGGCCTTGTTAAGTGGAACAATTAATGCTGAATAGTGTTGCCGGCCTCGCTGGGCCGAGCGGCGGGTGGCTTGCGGCAATTCCCGCTCGCTACAACACTTATAAATCTTCCTGGAGAATTGCGCCCCTTGTCTCAAAGTGGAGCTTCGAGGAAATATTGCTCAACCATTTTGTTTTATTCATCCATGGGATGCGGCGTCGATGCTGGACCAACATTTATCGCCCATCCCTAAATCCTTGAACTGAATGGCTTGCTCGGCCATTTCAGGGGACATTTCAGAGTCAACCGCATTGGCGTGGACCTGCCATTTCACGTAGGCCAGACAAGGTAAGGATAGCAGGTT
The DNA here is from genome assembly GCF_902713615.1 of Scyliorhinus canicula. Classification (NCBI taxonomy): domain Eukaryota; kingdom Metazoa; phylum Chordata; class Chondrichthyes; order Carcharhiniformes; family Scyliorhinidae; genus Scyliorhinus; species Scyliorhinus canicula. The sequence continues at coordinate 61,825,749 of NC_052146.1, forward strand.
TCCTTCGCTAACTAATGAGCCACATGGGTTTTTGACCACGATCAACAATGGTTTAATGGTCATCATTCATATCCCTGCTTCACCAATAGGGAAATCTATCTGTTACTAGGGAAGTAGACAGAATAACTGAACAAAGAGATAATTAGCTGAATCTGGGGTGGTGGGGGAGAAAGAAGGAACTGCAGCATATTCAGAGAAGGAATGTGGTTGGGACGGATCTATCGGCCTTTGTACTGTGCATAAAATTCTTATGATCTTCTGAGCATGGGTAGCTGTGACGGACTGACTTTGAAGAGTGTCATGCAATGGCATTACTTCATCTGACACCTCAAGATTTATATCATTACAGTGTTATATTATAAAGCAGGATTTGAACCAAGTGATTTATATTCCATTTGATGTTACTCAGGTTAAAGTTCATCATAATATTAAAGCATGTTTCCTATTATTTGTGATTTTCAAGGGTTGGATATTTTTAATTATTCAATACTGAGTGATTAAGGTCTGAAAGGAATAAAATTCAATTACTTCAATCCCATGGGTACAATTAACTGCCCAAGAGCACAACACATTTACTCCGTGATTTTTCTTAGTTTTGGTGCAAGGCATGCCCTTTTCTCTCCATAAAACACTGGAGGATTTAATTGGTGACAGTACTGGCTTAAAGAGATGGGCGAGATTTAATAATCTAGACTTTAAAATTACTTGAAGAGAGCCTTGAGCATCATATGACCATAAAACCTAAACACAGTAGGCCATTCAGCCCATTAAGTCTGCTCCACCATTTTATTGTGATCCTGACTGATCTGATAGGATGTGTTAATTTAAAAGGTGCTTGGTGTGGCTCACCCCCAGTCAGACATTTGTGGGTCATTCCTGATGCAGAATATCAGGGCTAGAATTGTTGTCCCCCACTCTGCTACCAGACTTGTTTTTGGTGGAGGGACATGTAAGATATGAGGGGTTTGCAAGCCCACCACCTTCTCTCCCACCCCCGAGCTGTCCCCCGGAACATGCTAGGTGTGCAAGCTCCAAAACCAGCAACCCGTGCCGACTCTTTTTAATTAAATAATTAAAGGCCAATCGAGTTTGTGAATAAGCCAAATGACCTCAAGGCATAGGCAGACCATTTTTTTTAGTCATTTTTTTAAAGTGGCACAGGATGCAGGGAACAACATTCGAAGGTTGCTCTTGGGGTAAACTGTCCCCACAAAGTTACCCTCCACCTTATTCTTCCCTCCCCAGCCTCCAAAACAGGCCCTCCCATTTTCCTTGTTTACCATCCTCCCGTCCCCATACTTCCTGAATCCTCCCTGTCAAAGACACCCAACTTACTTGGGTCCAGACATGGCTGCCTTCTTCATAGGCCTGATTGCAGCATCCACGGCTCAATTCTGGCACTGCCAGGACGGCTAGAGCCACTAACCAATCATATTGGCTGTCCACTCTGGATGTTGGGGCTTCCTCCCACTTCGAGGTGGAAGTTTGTCAGTCTCAATTTTGGCACGTTTAGCCTACCGGCAGTGTGATATGGCCCTCTTTTTAGTGTGTCAACTGCCGGCTGACATTGGCAATGGGTGAGTGGGGAGGAGAAATAATGTGTGTCCCCCCCCCACCCCCAAATGAAATCCAGCCCTTAGGTGCAAAATGTAGGCTAACTCTTCAAGGCAGTCCTGAGGGAAGTGCATCATTCAGATGAGATATGAAATTCAGGCCCATCTGCTCTCTCGGAAGAATGTAAAAAGATTCCATGGCATTATTTTGAATAAGAGCAGTAGAGTTTCCCCAGTGTTCTGGCCAACATTTATTTGTCAACCAACATCGCTAAAAACAGATTAATTAATCTGTCATTATCAAATTGCTGTTTGTGGGGCAGTAAATTGGTTGCTACATTTGTCACATTACAGTAGCAAAGTAGTTAACAGTCTATAAAGCGCCCTGGGGCTTCCCAGGCTGTGAAAGGTTTTATCTGAAACAATTGTCTTAAAACGCTAATTCTTGATGTTTACTTTAACCAACACACACCGGGGGGGGGGTTGAAAATTCTCGATATATAAGTGAAGCATTTGAAAAACCTGATTGCATTTTTTGATGCATCAAAAGCCTTGTGTGTGTTTATGAATCCAGAAATCAAAACCTAAGTGCCTCTGATAGATCCAAGTCAGCCTCCCTAACTTGATGTAACATGATTGTGTCAGAGATCAAGTTGGTGGAATGAATGGTGCAACCTGATGAATATTTCAACCTTTTCATTGTCTGAACAGTGCACACCATTCACCCTGATCTTCAGCTGATGAAAGCCAGGCTCACAACCATTTTCAAAATGAACAGTACACACCGCAGCAAAAAAGAAAACCGGGGCGAAATTCTCCAACCCCACGCAGGGTCGTAGAATCGCCTGGGGGCGCCTAAAATCCAGCCCCCGCCGTGGCAGAGATTCTCCGCCACCCGGGAAGTGGCGGGGGCAGGAATCTCGCCCCGCCGATCGTGGAGGCCCCTGTGGCGATTCTCCGGCCCGGATGGGCCGAAGTCCCACCGCTGGGAGGCCTCTCCCGCCGCCGAGGTTTAAACCACCTCTGGAATGGCGGGCTCAGCGGCGCGAGCAGGCCCCCGGGGACCTGGGGGGGCGGGGGGCGATCGAACCCCGGGGGGGTGCCCCCACGGTGGCCTGGCCCGCGATCGGGGCCCCCCGCTCAGACTGCGGGCCAGTGCCCTGGCTGCACTCTTTCCCCTTCCGCGCCGCCACGGCCTCCGCCATGGCGGAAGCGGAAGAGAACCCCGCATCGTGCATGCGCCGGCAGTGACGTCAGCGGCCAGCTGCCGCTGACGTCACTGCTGGTGCATGCGCGGACCAGCGAAAGCCTTTCGGCCAGCCCCGCACCGGGGGCGCCGGTTTTTTGCGCCAGTCTTCTGGTGCTAACCGCTCCGGCGCGGGGCTGGCCCCCAAAGGTGGGGAGAATTCCCACCTTTGGGGAGGCGCGACCCCTGAGTGGTTGGCGCCACTCCCCTACTCCGGGACCCTCCGTCACGCTGGGTAGGGGAGAATGCCGCCCCGGTAGTTCACAGATTTCAAATCATTTTTTCAGCTGGAAAATAGTTTCGAACCTTTTTTTTGTAGTTTAGTTTAAATAGGAATTAAAAACAAAACCTAAACTTTAAGCAACAGTTTATTGCCGAGCGTGTTCTTGGGGCTTCGCAAAGTCATTCGAAGGTCAAGAGAACCCTGAATTAACACATGGGTGGGACTTCCACATCGTCTGCTTTGATGGTGACTAAACAGGAGGATTCTTGAGATAATACCCAGTGAAGAGATCAGCTATGACCTGATTGAATGGAGGAGCAGGCTCGAGGCAATGAATTGTCTATTTCTGCTCCTAATTCCTATGTTCCTATGTTGTTCCTGAATGCCTACATCAGCTTCTCAACTGGTTTCATATGTGACATTAAACAAACCTGGACCCTCACATAGATGTCAAAGATCCCACAGTCACAATTAAAATAAGAACAGGGGAGTTCTTCCCCATGTTCTGGACCAATATTTAATGATCTAAACACTAGTTGATCTAGTCATTATCACATTGCTAATTATGGGACAATATTGTGTTCAAATTGGTTGCTGTGTTTCGTATGTTGTAGAAGTCACTGCAATCCAGAAATTCTTCATTTTCTGTCAAGCACTTTGGGCCATCTCGAATTGTGATAGGCAATGTATAAGTTAAACTTTTATTTTTTTCTCTCTCCCCCCCTTTTGCATGTAGTCTGCTACTTCAGTGGTCTGCCCTAAGGTCTCCTGCCTTCCATTCTTCACAAGCTCAGCAGCTATGCTCTTTTTGTAAGTTCTGTTCACTTGGCATCCAGTCCTCACCACATGCATTAGCTCTCATGTCATTTAATTTTACTTTGCTTGGCCTTCAAATTCTTCCCCGGCCTCTCCCAACACCCTCTCTGATTTCATCCCCCGCCTTATATCCACAGGATGCACTGCAACAATTCCTCAAGAATACTTCACCATTCCTCTCCTGACCTCTACCACTCAGAAGAACCAGAGAAGCAATGTTGTGGGAATCATCACTGGTCGTGAACTCCCTATCTAATAGCAATGTCAAAGCACCGTAGCCACATGATGTGTAGCTGTTCAAGGTGAAGGCCACCCTCTGAGAAATGGTGTAAACGAGCATTTTCAGACGTTGTAATATTCCTCTGGGTGTTTTTCAAAGCTCATCCTGGAGTTACAGTGGGAGACTGAAGTCAAGGTCTACCTTGGGGCAGCAGGGTAGCATGGTGGTTAGTATCAATGCTTCACAGCTCCAGGGTCCCAGGTTCGGTTCCCGGCTGGGTCACTGTCTGTGTGGAGTCTGCACATCCTCCCCGTGTGTGCGTGGGTTTCCTCCGGGTGCTCCGGTTTCCTCCCACAGTCCAAAGATGTGCGGGTTAGGTGGTTTGGCCATGCTAAATTGCCCGTAATGTCCTAAAAAGTAAGGTTAAGGGGGAGTTGTTGGGTTACGGGTATAGGGTGGATACGTGAGTTTGAGTGGGGTGATCATTGCTCGGCACAACATCGAGGGCCGAAGGGCCTGTTCTGTGCTGTACTGTTCTCAATTCTCAATTCTCAATTCCCATTGTTCCTGCTAACCACACAAGATAGGTCAAATTTGTACTAAAATTAGTTCATGTTGTTAACCTTGTCCTTTTAGTGGGAAAGTGATATTTCCAATTTGTCACAGACTTTCCAAAACCCACATCATTCCAGAACCTTAACACATTTTACTTTGATTAAAATCTTCCGTAAAATTCCTAGATTGCTTTCTCTCTCAGATTGCCTGATTCGATACTGTTAAGTAGATTCCCACATGACACAGCAATCAATAAATACACATATTACCTGACAGGCATTTTCACTGAGAGTCATGATTAACAGACTACAGAGCAGATTCAGCTGGCAAAGCAGCAGTTGGTTTTACAGTACAAGACTGACTTTGACGCACTTATCACTGGAACCCAGTTTTTTTTTCTCTCTCTAAAGGCCTTGGCGAGGGTGCATATGAGGGACGTCTGTTGTGTGGAGAGACTAACGAAGTTGGGGTTGCTCCGATTAGAGCAGAGATGGTCAAAGGGAGATTTGAATAAGACAATAAAAATCATTAATGTTTCCAGTACAGGAAGGTCATAATATGACGACAAAGATTTAAGGTGATAGGGAAAGAAAACACAAAATAACGTGAGGAAACTTCATTTTTCACACAGCAAGTTGTGACAGTTGGCAGTGCGCTGCCTGAAGAAGTGACTGAAGTAGATTCAAAGGTAACATTTAAAAAAGAATTGCCCCAAATCTGAGGCCTCAGTGGCACAGGAGCCAGATTAAAGCCATCATTGCTTTTTAAAGTAAAACAGAAATGAGGAAACATGAAACAGGAGGATGAGAAAGATGAATAAAGGGAGACAGAGAGAAAATGGAGAAGTAAAATTAAAGAAAGGGGTGAATTGTGTTTCTGTATCGTCATCACTACGACCAGAAACTTCTCAATCTGCGCCACATACGATGAATTATTCTTGTAATGCAGTGACATATTACAGAGTCAAGCGTGGGAGCCATTCTCTGTAAAGCAAAATACTCTTTCAAAGCAATGAGATAAATGACCTGTTTTTAGGGGTGCTGCATGTTAACATGGATCCTGAGCACCAACCCCTCGAGCTATGGTATTGGTAAGCATGCCCAAAGACTAAAATTACAAATAGTAGAATTTAATGCACATGAAAATGTGGCGAGTAACTATTATCCTTGCCAGTTAAAAAAAAAAGTGGTTCAACTTGTCTTGCGGTTCCACCTGGTTTCCTAGGGTATAATTAAACTCTTCGAGGCTAGCCTGGAGGGTTGAGGTATACAGTTAAAAGCAGACGACACCACCATGACCTCATGCACCAGATTCAAATACATAACAATCGCCTAATCACAATGTGCACACATCCAGTGTATCTGTTCTTTAAAACAAAGGAACAAAAATAGGCACAGGGGTGAGCAGTAACTCTGAAGAATTAACCAGATGCACCATATCTGAAATTGCTGCCAGTCAGTGGGAGTGCAGTAGACCACTCTAGGGAAGTAACAATCTGGCAGCCTTTAGTTGTTCTTTTCTTGTCTTCAATTCTTCTTTTGATGATGGATTTGCAGACTGGATAATAGTTTGACAGGACTGCAATCATCTTTATAACTGGTCTATACAGCAGAAGGCTGCTCTGGGCTCCCAAAGTCTATATGATGAAGGGTAGGTGGGATGGGATGGGGTGGACTGGGGAATGTGTTGTAGGATGGTGCATCATTACTCAAGCCCACTCGATGCTCGTATGTCTCATGATCTCCGGGGGGTGGGGGGGGGGGCACAATGGTGCAATGGTTAGCATTGATCCCTATGGCGCTGGAGACCCGGGTTCAATCCCAGCCCCGGGTCACTGTCCGTATGGAGTTTGCACGTTCTCCCCGTGTCTGCATAGGTTTCACCCCCACAACCCAAAGATGTCCAGGTTAGGTGGATTGGCCATGCTAAATTGCCCTTAATTGGTAAAAAATAAATAATTGGGTACTCTGAAAATCTTTTTAAAATAACTCAAGATCTCCATTTGTTGAAGCGGAGTTTAAACTTCACTCCTTCTGACACAGGCAGGGATTCTACCATGAACCCAGACATCGACAAAATGGCAAACGCCTAGGAGTAGATTCCTCAATTGCTCTTGCCTATCACTTGAAACATTGACACCTGGAAAGAAAGCGACAAAATATAAAGAAGTGGGTGGGGAAGAGTCAATTGCAGTTAGGAGATTGTTATGTGTTGGAATCTGGTTCAAGAGGTCATGGTGGTGTAGTCTGCTTTTAACTTTACACCTCAACCCTCCAAGCTACTCTCGAACAGTTTAATTATACCCTAGGAAACCAGGTGGAAACACAAGATAAGTTAAACCACTTTTTTGTTCAAATGGCAAGGATAATAAGTTACTTGCCCCAATTTCATGAAACGACTTTTGGGTATCGGATTTTAAAAAGAATCTTCTTATAACACCACATCATAAAGACAATAGCTGCGAAGATTATACTTCTGTTACTGGCCATGAAACACGTGCCAGAAAAGTTCACTGCAAGATTAATGAGACATAGAGCACAATTGAAAAACAAAACATAACATTTTGGCAGAAGCAACTCTGTATTCCTGAATTAAAGGTCAGTATATCTTATATAATGTTGTTATCTGAATAACCCACCATTATCCTTCATAAGGGTATTGATCCTGAACCTGTTTTAATAGATCCTGACTGTATTAAGAGCAATTCCATGGTCCATTGTCCTCAATGGGAAGTGGCATTCACAGTGGGACATAACTGATGGTTCATCCATCCATCAGTTCTATTGCCAGACATTTATGGACCATCCACCAGTGATTTCCCCTCTACAAATGCCACTTTCGCTGGTCAGACAGCAGAGTAATTTCAGTATTGTCACCCTATCCACTTGTGCAGTGTCATTCCATGTACCTGCAGTGATTGTATCTGACCCAATTAGTGCAAATGTCATCATACAGTGACTACAGAGACCACATAAATACAAGAGTATGGCCCAAATTTTCACTCTGGTGCACAGAGACAGGAGAACCTCTTGCTCCATGTGTTGTGTTCTGTGGTATTGCCTGTTGAAATGAAGTATACAGAACATCTGGTTGTTTAACTAGAAAGATGAATTATTAATGTGGAAATATAACCAGCAGACTATTATACAGACAATAACGACTAAATGAATTCAGTGACTTCTCCTGGAGCTCCCTAATGGGGCAGCAGGGTAGCATAGTGGTTAGCATAAATGCTTCACAGCTCCAGGGTCCCAGGTTCGATTCCCGGCTGGGTCACTGTTCTATGTTCTATGTTCTATGTAACTGTGTCTATCCTCTCGTAAGTCGTACTACCAGCTGGCGGGTATCTCATGTCACGTGAGGGATGTGTGATGCCAACAGCTGCTTGGAGGTCACATTACTAACCATTTATAAGACTGTGCACAGGCATATCACCACGCCGTGAACTTAACTTTTAAAAATGGCCTTTCCGTCTGGGGGGAGGGGCATGTTGCGTCTGGTAGCCTAGAATATGAATGGAGCAATACAACCCAGAAAAAATTAAAGAATTGTCAGGTGCGGGATGGGCTGGGCAGAAGTCTTGCTTCCAGTCTCCAGCACTGTGTCCATGAATGAAAACTTGAAGATTGAATATAACATAAAATATCCCTCCAATCCTCACATTCCTCAACCCTCATTCATAACAACCCATGCCAACCTATGCCCCTGTACACACCCTCATGCTTCTTTATAGTCCCAATGTCAACCTTTGCCCCATATCCATGTGCCATGCTCCCTTATGCCTTCCATGCCAACTGATGACTCTGTACATCTATGAACCTTTAAAGCCTCCATGCCAGCTTAGTGCCACCTCATACCACCCTATACCCCTCACCATTTTCCTTTACACTTACCATGCAAACACACTTAGTAAGTACCATGGGCAGACCTCAGGGCCCATGAGGAGATGAGATAAAATAATAGTTCTAACCATCTATTTCAAACTTCACTATATTGAAAAGAAATCTCTCATTCATAAAAATCCATTTGTTAGATTTTCATCCCTTCAACTATATAACAAGCATTTCATTTGAGGGCATAAACCTTTATAAAAACAGGCATTGGAATTCATAGTTCCACATCAAAGAGTTTATAACCATTTGTATATGTCAATCCAGCTGTGTAAAAGACGCCCTAGGTAATAATGGATGGTTGTCAAATCAGTCATGTAGCACTAATCCAGTAATAGAAGCCCTTAGATTTATGTCAACAGAGTAAAATAGCAAATAATCACGTTTTAAAGAAATACTGCAGATTTTTTTTTCAAAGACTTAAAGCACAGGACTTTTAAATGTTTTGACAGCTCTCTTTGGCAGGTCCTTTGGACAGTTTTGAAAATCAATTTTAAAAAGTCTGCTGACAGTTCCAATGAGGTTGACAGTGGAGTTTATGAACTTTCTACGCTCATTTACACCTAGTTTTTCAAAAGGATATCTGACCTCCCCAAAAGGCATCCTGGGATCAAATCAAAAGGGTTACGTTACCTCTGCAATGAGGTACCCCTGGCTTTCCAACCAAATCTACCAAATTCTGACTTTGATCAGATTTTTGCAACAATGGAGAGTCTCTCCAATGAAGTGACAATCCCATAAATGGAAAGAAATTCTAAGCCCTGTCTCTGAAATGAAGTTTCCTATCTTTGCAGAGGGTGGGAGTGGATCAGGAACCCATCCTGCATGCACAATCTATGGAAACAGCTGGTTATTTAAATTACCTACTGCCTCAACTGAAGTGGGATTTTAATAGGCAATGAGTGTGAAACCTGGAATGTGCAGGTTAGACCAGGTAACAGGAGGTCTGAACTTTCCTGGATTCATTTCAATGGCCCGGGAACCTCTTTGGAGAGATTTTTTAAAAAACATTTAGAGTACCCAATTATTTTTTTTCCAATTAAGGGGCAATTTAGCATGGCTAATCCACCTATCCTGCACATCGTTTGGGTTGTGGGGGTAAAAACCACGCAGACACGGGGAGAATGTGCAAAATCCACACAGACCTTGACCCGGGATCGAAACCGGGTCTTCAGCGCCGTGACGCAGCAGTGCTAAACAATGCGCTACCGTGCTGCCCCGCTCTCTTTGGGGAGATAAGGGTGGGATTCTCCAACCCTCCACCGGGTCAGAGACCCGCCCCCGCTGGCTGCTGTATTCTCCGGCGCCGGAGATTTGGTGGAGGCGGGAATCGCGTCACCCCAGTCGGCGGGCTCCCCCCAGCGGTCATGGAATGTCAAAACTGTCAAGGAACTGTCAACGGATACGTGGTGACATTGCAGAGAGTTAGTAATAGGAAAGTGGTGTATGGGGGGCATGGGTTGGCAGAACCATGGGGTCTCAGTAGAGGGGTATGAGGTAACATAGGTTGGCATCGATGAGGCATGGAGAGTGTGTGGGGAGGGTGGCTAGTGGGTGAATTTTTTAAAAACTCCATTAAAGAAATAACATAATTTAAGCAAAAAGAGAAGATACTGAACCATCTCAAAGCTTTGACAAAGTGTCGTCCAGACTCGAGATGTTAATTCCCTTTTCTTTCCACAGATGTTGTCAGACCTGCTGAGATTGCTTGACCAGATTTGCTGTTCTGGTTTCAGATTCCAGCATCCGCAGTAACTTGCTTTTAACTTAAATGAAGTGCTGGAGAACAGAGGCAGGCCTTCTGCCCAGCCAGGCTCTGCATCCGGCAGCATCAACACTTGTTAAAAGCAAATTACTGCGGATGCTGGAATCTGAAACGAAAGGGAAAATGCTGGAAAATCTCAGCAAGTCTGGCAGCATCTGTAGGGAGAGAAAAGAGATAACGTTTCGAGTCCGATGACTCTTTGTCAAAGCTAACAGAGGGAGTGGGAAATATTTATACTGTGGAATGAGAATGAAAGATGAGTCAGCCACAGAAGCCCAGGGAAACTGGGTGCTAATGGCCACAGATACCAAGGGGAAAGAGTGCTAATGGCAGTCCCCAGAGAGGACAAAAAATGTGAAAGGCCAAACAGCAGAGAAACTAACATCAGAGGATGAACTGTAGGTGTGGAGGGAGGGGAAGGGGGAAGCAAAGACGAGAAAGGTGCAGGAAAGGTGCAGGATAAGATGGGGGGGGGGGGGGGGGGGATTAAATGTATATTAAGAAAGAAAGAAATGGTAAAAGACAGTTAAAATGAAATGAAAACAAATGGGTCGAGGTGGGGCTGATCATCTGAAGTTGTTGAATTCGGAAGATGAGATGTTGTTCCTCCAGTTTGCGTCGCGCTTCACTGGAACATTGCAGCAGGCCAAGAACAGACATGTGGGCATGGGAGCAGGGTCTTTTGTTAAAATGGCAAGCAACAGGAAGGTCAGGATCCTGAATACACACAGACCGAAGATGCTCAGCAAAGTGATCACCCAGTCTGCGTTTGGTCTCTCCAATATAGAGGAGACCACACTGGGAGCACCGAATGCAATAGACCAGATTGAAAGAGGTGCAAGTGAAAAGCTGCTTAACCTGGAATTAGTGTTTTGGGCCTGGAATGTTAAGCATGGAAGAGGTAAAGGAGCAGGTGTTACACCTTCTGCGCTTGCATGGGAAGGTGCTATGGGTGATGGGAGACCTACTGGGTATGGTGGAGGAGTGGACTAGATTGTCTCGGAGGGAATGGTCTCTGCGGAATGCTGACAGAGGGAGTGAAGGGAAGATGTGATTGTTGGTGGCATCACGCTGGAGTTGGCAAAAATGGCGGAGGATTATGCTTTGCATATGGAGGCTGCTGGGATGAAATGTGAGAACGAGAGGGACTCTATCCTTGTTCTGGGAGGGAGTAGAGGGGGCAAGGGTAGTGGCGCGGGAGATGGACCGCACACTGTTGAGGGCCCTGTCCACAACTGTAGGTGGGAAATCACGGTCGAGGAGGAAGGAACACATTTTCGAAGCACCATTTTGGAAAGTGGCATCATCGGAACAAATGCGACGGAGGCGAAGGAGTTGAGAGAAAGGGATGGAGTCCTTACAGCGTGTAGGGTGCGAAGAGCTGTAGTTCAGATAGCTGTGGGAGTCAGTGGGGTTGTAGTGGATATTAGTGGAGAGTCTATTGCCGTAAATGGAGACAGAAAGATCAAGGAAGGGAGGGGAAGTGTCTGAGATTGTCCTGGTGAAAGTGACGGAGGGGTGGAAACTGGAAGTGAAGTTGATGAATTTTTCCCGTAAACCATGCATGGACGAAATGCACCCCACCCCCGTTCTCTGGAAAATGGGAACTGCTAGGTTCAGATACGGGACTTCCGATTTTCAGGCATTTTCACTATCACTCATTCATGGCAAAAATCTGGGCCTATGTGTCCCTCTCTTGTAAATGCATTTTGCAAGGGTTTATCCCCGGTTCACTACTTTTAAATAACTGACGTGTTCTAAAAGAACATCATATTGTTGTGATATGAAAGGGAGAACGTTTTCAAAAAAATATTTACAATCTTGCTGCATTCAATTTCAATTCCCCCTCCTTGCCAGCGATAAAGTAACTGAAAGCCTGTCTATTAGTACTGTGGTGTAAAATTACGATAATATTTCATTTCATCCATGATGTCACTGACTAATTGATTATGCGCAGCTGCTAGGAGGTACTTGCATGAAGCTCAGTTTGTCTCAATATTCCTCTCTCCCTTGAGGTGAAAGACTTTGCCTCTGGTTCCTTTAAACCAGGCTAATATTGAATGAGTCCCCACCCTTTGGGAAACTGAGCACAAATCGATTTGGTGCCAGCCTACCATACCGTGATATGGGATAAGATCCTGCAACTCCCTTCTTCACAATACTGTGTGGTTCTACCCTGCACCACATGGGCTGTAGGGGTTCAAGAAGGTGGTTCACCACCACCTTCTCAAAAGCAAATAGAGACGGGAAATAAATGTTGGCCCAGCCAGTAATGCCCATAGGGTGCCACGGTTGCACAGTGGTTAGCACAGCTGCTTCACAGCTCCAGGGTCCCAGGTTCGATTCCTGGCTTGGATCACTGTCCGTGCACTTTCTCCCTGTGTCTGCATAGGTTTCCTCCGGGTGCTCCCACATTCCAAAGATGTGCAGGTTAGGTGGATTGGCCATGCTAAATTGCCCTCAGGTTAGATGGGATTACTGGTTTATGAGGATAGGGTGGAGGTGTGGGCTGAAGTGAAGTGCTCTTTCCAGGAGCAGGTGCAGACCCGATGGGCCCAATGGCCTCCTTCTGCACTACAAATTCCATGATACCCAAGGAAGCTTAATCAGCCATTCTTGCATTTTACTTAAATTCCCAACACTACAATGAAGTTACTGTGAAAATCCCCCAGTCACCACATTCCGGCGCCTGTTTGGGTACACAGAGGGAGAATTCAGAATGTCCAAATTACCTAACAGCACGCCTTTTGGGACCAGTGGGAGGAAACCAGAGCACCCGGAGGAAACCCACGCTGACACGGTACAACGTGTAGACTCCACATAGACAGTGACCCAAGACGGGAATCAAGCCTGGGACCCTGGCGCTGTGAAGCCATAGTGCTAACCACTGTGCTACTGTGTAGCCTTGATTTACTAACAGGCACTACCTACTGTTGCAGCTATACTGGCAGAACAGGATCATGGAATTTACCAGCAAGTGCCTGAATATCAGGCGCATTACAAAGAAGGCTATTTTTGGCGAACGAGTATTAGCATATTAGAACAAAGAACAATACAGCATTGGAACAGGCCCTTTGGCCCTCCAAGCCTGTACCAGTCATGATACCAACCTTTGTCAAAACCCTCAGCACTTCTTTATGCCGTATCCCTCTATACCCATCCTATCCATGTGTTTGTCAAGATGCCTTTTGAACACCATTAATGTATCTGCTTCCACAACCTTCCTTCGCAACGCGTTCCAGGCACTCACCACCCTCTGCGTAAAAAACCTGCCTCGCATATCTCCTCTAAACTGTGCCCCATGGAGTTTAAACCTATGCGCCCTGGTGACTGACCTCTCCACCCTGGGAAAGAGTGCCTGCCCATCCACTCTATCCATGCCCCTCATAATCTTGTAGACCTCTATCAGGTCATCCCTCAACCTCCGTCTTTCTGATGAAAACAATCCGAGTCTATTCAGCCACTCCACATAGTTAACACCCTCCAGACCAGGCAACATTCTGGTAAACCTCCTCTGCACCCTCTTCAAAGCCTCCACAACCTTCTGGTAGTGTGGCGACCAGAATTGTGCGCAATATTCCAAGTGCGCCCGTACCAAGGTTCTATAGGGCGGCACGGTAGCATTGTGGATAGCATAATTGCTTCACAGCTCCAGGGTCCCAGGTTCGATTCCCGGCTTGGGTCACTGTCTGTGCGGAGTCTGCACATCCTCCCTGTGTGTGCGTGGGTTTCCTCCGGGTGCTCCGGTTTCCTCCCACAGTCCAAAGATGTGCAGGTTAGGTGGATTGGCCATGATAAATTGCCCTTAGTGTCCAAAATTTCCCTTAGTGTTGGGTGGGGTTACTGGGTTGTGGGGATAAGGTGGAGGTGTTGACCTTGGGTAGGGTGCTCTTTCCAAGAGCCGGTGCAGACTCGATGGGCCGAATGGCCTCCTTCTGCACTGTAAATTCTACGATATCTATGATACAACTGTTACATGACTTGCCAGTTTTTATACTCGATGCCCCGTCCAATGAAGGCAAGCATCCCGTATGCTTTCTTGACTATCTTGTCCACTTGTGTTTCCACCTTCAAAGATCTGTGGACCTGCACGCCCATATCTCTCTGACTTTCTATATTCCTCAGAGTTTTACCATTTATGGTATGTTTCCACTCTATGTTAGCCTTACCAAAATGCATTACCTCACACATTTGTCCGGATTAAACTCCAGTTTCCATTTCTCTGCTCAAGTCTCCAACCATCTATGTCCTGCTGTATCTTCTGACAATCGTCAACATTATCTACCACTCCACCAACCTTGGTGTCATCCACGAACTTACTAATCAGACCGGCTCCCTTTTCCCCCAAATCGTTTATGTACAGCACAAACAACAGAGGCCCAAGCCTCTAGTCGCAACCTTCCATTCAGAAAAACACCCTTCTACTGCTACCCTTTGCCTTCTGTGACCGCGCCAGTTCTGTATCCATCTTACCAGCTCACCTCTGATCACATGTGACTTCACATTTTGTACCAGTCTGCCATGAGGCACCTTGTCAAATGCTTTACTGAAGTCCATGTAAACAACATCCACCGCCCTCCCCTCATCAATCATCTTTGTTACCTCCTCAGAAAACTTGATCAAGTTAGTGAGGCACCCCCTCCTCTTCTCAAAACCATGCTGTCTATCGCTTATGAGTCCATTTGTTTCCAAATGGGCATAGTCCTGTCCCTAAGAATTCTCTCCAATAATTATTCTACTACCGACTTGAGGCTCACCAGCCTATAGTTTCCAGGATTAATCCTGCTGACTTTCTTAGACAGCGGTACCACATTACCTATTCTCCAATCCTCTGGGATCTCACCTGTAGCCAATAAGGATACAAAGATGCCATTCAGGGCCCCAGCAATTTCCTCCCTTGCTTCCCTCAGTATTCTGGGATAAATCCCATCTGGTCCAGGAGACTTATCTACCTTTCTATCTTTTAACAGACCAAACACCTCCTACTTTTCGATGTTAACATGATCCAGACTGTCCACACACCCTACCCAAGAGTCCCTTTCTTTCGTAAACACTGATGCAAAGTATTCATTTAGTACCTCGCCCATTTCCTCTGGCTCAACACATAGATTTCCCCCCACTGTCCCTTAAGTGGTCCAATCCTTTCCCTGCCACCTTTTTGCTTTTTCCATGTGAATAAAAAACTTTGGGATTCACCTTAATCCTATTTGCCAAGGACTTTTCATGACCCCTTCTCGCCCTCCCAATTTCCCACTTCAGTACCTTCCTACTTTCTTTATTCTCCTCAAGGGTTTTGACTGTTCCCACCCTGCTAGACCACACAAAGTCTCCTTTTTCTTTTTAACGAAGTTCACAATATTCCTCGTGATCCATATCTCCCTAACTTACCATACTTACCCTTCATTCTCTCAGGAACGTGACTTTACTGTCGCTTGAAAGACTCCCACACGTCCGATGTTGATTTGTTATCCAACAGCCGCACCCAATCCAAATTCTTCAATCCTGTCTAATATTATCGGAATTTGCCTTTCCCCAGTTTAGCACCTTAACGCGAGGGTTACCCTCACCCTTGTCCAAAAGCACCCTAAAACTTACGGAATTGTGGTCACTACACCCAAAATGTTCCCCTACTGAAAGCTCAACCACCTGTCCAGGCTCATTCCCCACTACCAGATCCAGTACTGCTCCTTCCCTAGTTGGACTATCAACATATTGCATCAAGAAAGCTTCCTGGATGCATCTTACAAACTCTGCCCCATCCAAACCTTGAGCGCTAAATGAGCCCCAGTCAATATCGGGGGAATTAAAATCCCCGACCACAACAGCCCTGTTACTTTTGCACCTTTCCAAAATCTCTCTACCTATCTGCTCCTCTATCTCTCGCTGGCAGTTGGGAGTCATTAATAAACACCCAACGTTGTGATTGCCCACTTCCTGTTCCTGAGCTCAAACCAGATTGTCTCATTGTATGAGCCCTCCAAGGTGTCCTCCCACAGTATGGCTATAATATTCTCCTTAACCAGTAATGCTATTCAACCGCGCCCTTTACATCCCCCTCTATCTCTCCTGAAACATCTATATCCTCCAACATTCTGCTACAATCCTGCCCTCCCTTTCACCATGTTTCTGTGACAGCCACAACATCGTAATTCCAAGTACTAATAAATGCTATAAGTTCATCTGCCTTACCCGCTGTACTTCTGGCGTTGAAGCAAGCGCACTTCAAACCACTGTGTTTGAGCAGACAGGATGATGTTGTTCTCTTATTTTTGTGCTCTATTTCCCCTTCAATTTTTTCACCTTCTAATATAACGCTCTGGTTCTCACACCCCGCCATACTAATTTAAATCCTCCTGAGTGATTCTAGCAAACCTCCCACCATGATATCAGTGCCCCTCCAGGTTAGATGCAACCCCTTCTTCTTGTACAGGTCGCAACTGTCCCAGAAGAGATCCCAGTGGTCCAGAAATCTGAAACCCTCCCTCCTGCATCATCAGTTCAGCCACTTATTTAGCTGCACTATCCTCCTATTTCTAGCCTCACTGGCACGTGGCGCAGTGAGCAATCCTGAGATTACAACCCTAGTGGTCCTGCTTTTGAGCTTACTGCCAAACTCCCTGAAATCCTTCTGCAGGACCTCATCACTCTTCCTGCCTATGTCATTAGTACCTATGTGTACTAAGACCTCTGGCATTCACCATCCCCTTTCAGGATGTCCTGTGTTCGTTCAGAGACATCCTTGACCCTGGCACCAGGGAGGCAACATACCATCCTGGAGTCTCTTTCCCGTCCACAGAAGCGCATATCTGTGCCCCTTACTATCAAGTCCCCTATAACTATCGCTCTCCTGCACTTTTCACTCCCCTCCTGAGCAACGGAGCCAGTTGTGGTGCCACTGTTCAGGCTGCTGATGTTTTCCCCTGATAGGCTATCCTCCCAACGGTATCAAAAACGGTATATCTGTTAGAGAGGGAGATAGCCACAGGGGATTCATGCACTGCCTGCCTGTCCTTTCTAGCGGTCGCCCATCTGTCTGCCTGCACCTTGGGTGCGACCACATCTCTATAACTCCTATCTATGATGCTTTCCGCCACTTGAATGCTCCTAAGTGCATCCAACTGCTGCTCCAACCAAACCACACAGTCTGTGAGGAGCTGCCACTGGTTACGCTTGCTGCAGACATATTCGACCTGAATGCTGGAAGCATCATGGGCGCGATTCTCCCAGAGAGGGAGAAATCGTAAGGCTGGCGTCAAATCCGGGCGGGTTTGACGCCAGCCTCCCCCTCCCCGACCGGGAACCGATTCTGGTCCCCGGTCGGGGCTAGCATGCCGCCGCCGTAAACTCCGGCATCGCGGGCTTAACGAATTTCGTTACGCCCGCTTGCCAGAGTTTGCGCCGGCTGACGCGTCACATGACGTCAGCCGCGCATGCGCGGATTGGAAGACTCCAACCCGCGCATGCGCGAATGACGTCATCGCGCATTTGCGCGAAACCCGCGCATGCGCGGGCCGGGATGCCCCTCAGCCGCCCCGCGAAGTGATACAGCGGGGCGGCGGAAGGACAAAGAGTGCGCGGGTATCGGACCCGCTGCCCGCGATCGGTGCCCACCGATCACGGGCCCATGGCACCCTTGGCACGGCCGTGGTACTGCCGTGCCAATCGGTGCCATGGTTTTAAAAATTGGCACTTTACGGCCGTTTTTACGAACGGCCAGACCAGGTGTGTTTGCCGTTCGTAAAAACAGCCGTAAAGGGCTTGGAACTCGGCCCATTGGCCAGCTGAGAATCGCTGCTGGCCGTAAAAAAACGGCGGCAGCGATTCGTATCGGGAGTCGGGCGTGGGGGGGGGGAGAATAGCGGGAGGGCGTCAGACTAGCGTGGCCGTAAAATTTTACGAACCCCGCTATTCTCCGCACCGTCGTGAGTGCGGAGAATTGCGCCCCATGGATCTGCCACATCTCATAGTTTGAGCATTACACCCCACTGAGTGACATTTAAGCACCAGTTAATTAAGTAAAAATAATCACTCAAGTCGGTATTCGATTAAGTTACGATTAACTATGTGGTTCAGCTGTTTATATTGCTTCAGCTGTATGAATGTCAAAGCCAGGCCCTATTCTGTCCTCTCCTGAGGTTTCCTCACATGTGTTTCCAGCAAGGGTCTCTTGGTTGACTTATTGGCACCACAACCAGTTGTCACCCTTCCAAACGCTGCTTCAGCTGAGGATCGGTGACGCAACACAAAATGGGATTGATTCTGCTCTGCATCACTCAGTCCCAGTCTGGCTAGCTCTCAGACCAACTGACCCGTTAGAGGAACTAGGAAACAAAACATCTACTCCCATTCACCATTGTTTCTTCAACAGCACCTCTTGAACTTTCAGCTGGAAGAACGAGGGAATGAAAGCAGATGGGAACACCACCACCTCCAAGTTCTCTCTGAAGTCCTGCATTATCCTGACTTCAATGTCAATGAGTTCAGATCCTAGAGCTGGCTACCTAACAACACTGTTGGCGTGTGTTCACTATGAGGGCAATAGCAGTTCAAAACGGCAGCTTGCCACTAGCTTTGCAAGGGTAATTAGGAATGGGTAATATAATCTGACCTTGCCAGCAGCAATTGAATCCTGTGAATAAATTAGAAAACAAATCAACTGAAGCTACTTATTAAGAGCAATTCCATGATTCTGGGTGAGAGATAAGGGGCGGGATTCTCCGACCACCCCCCCCCACCCCCCACCGGGTTGGAGACTCCCCGGGGGGTGGCATGAATCCCGCCCCGCCGCTCCGACGTCAGCTGCCGTATTCTCTGGCGCCGGTTTTTGGGCGGGGGTGAGGTTTACACCACACCGGTCGGGGGCAGTTGGCAGCCGGCACCCCGGCAATTCTCTGGACCCCGATGGGCTGAGCGGCCGTCAGTTCCTGGCCAGTCCCGCCGGCATGAAATGGACATGATCCCACACGGCGGGACCTGGCTGGTTGGGTGTCAAGTGGAGTCCTCTTGGGGTCGCGGGGGGATCCAGCTCCAGGAGGGGCCCCCACGGTAGCCTGGCCCGCGATCGTGGCCCACCGATCTGTGGGCGGGCCTGTACCATGGGGGCACTCTTTCCTTGTGCGCCAGCCTCTGTAGGGCTCCACTATGGCTGGCGCGGAGAAGAAACACCCTGCGCATGCGCAGGAACACACCAGGCGGTCTGCGCATGCGCGGAACCACGCAGTCGGTTCTGCGCATGCGCCAACTCGCGCCGGCCCTTCGGCGGTGGTTTGCCCCTCTGGCGCCGGCCTAGCCCCTGGAAGTGCGGACGATTCCCCAACTTACAGTTGGCCCGCTCCAGAGTGGTTCGCACCGTTCTTGGTGCTGGCGTCAGGCCATCCCGCCAATTGCGGGAGAATCCCGCCCAAGGTTCCAAATTGTAGCCCTAATTCTATGACCATATTCCTTGCAAGTGTGGCCACGGCAATCACAGAATTAGTTACCCTGAAAATGTCTTTGTACATGAAGTAGATACATTATTAAAACACATTTCTACCCACAACAAGGTTGGAGAGGTAGCCCAATGACTGCCCAATAAACCTGTCTCCTACTCACTGTGACATGTTGGTATGTCGCAGTATTTCCAATACACGCCATCTTCATACTCAGCAACGTAACACCATGGCCTCACATCATTGTCTGGGTTCCTGGAGAGGAAAGAGACCATCCATTAGGGTATTTTGTGGTCAATCACTTTTATTTTACTGCAGTTATCAAGACTGTGCTTTCTTTACACAGAACAATTTTGCGGACCGCCTGTCAGCCTATGCGATGTGTCCCTTCCTTTGCAGAGATGCAAAACCATATTTATGGAAGTAGAAGAGACTGAAGAATGCTTGTTTGGTGCCCCTGCAGTTAGAAAGCTAAGGCCATGCAAGGAAGTCAGCATCAAGCTTGGAGATTTCACTGACAAAGACTGTACAAGTGATGAAGCTGAGGAACACATTCTGTATCACAGGCTGGAAACATTGGATGTCACTGTGAGCCCGGTGCAAATGGAAGATAAACGCAATCAGCTCTCAAAGAGCATAGATAAGTTGGCACATCAAAGGCCTTTGAGATTACCTCTTGAAAGCTATATTTACAGAGCACCTCTTTGAGGAACTGTTGCCTTTTCATATGTGTAAATATTCAGTTATTAAAGAGGGTCAAATCCAGGAGAAAGCTGCTTGATTAATAATTTTCTGTGTCATTGCCAAAGTTACATTGCTGGCCGCTGCTGATTTTGAAGCAGCCCATCAAAAGCTTGCCCCATTTTCTTCATCTCCTTTCCTGAAGATGGCGTTCCGTGCCAGGGTATGGATCCATAGTTATTTGGTCCTTCGCTCAATCTAAATTCTGTTTTGTGCCACAACAAGACACTGACATTGTGTCAGTGCTGGAAGCACCATGTAAAGCAATCTTTAATCCAGCAGAGTGCACATTTTTGTTCCCTCACGGACAGACTCCCATCCTCAAAAAGGAACATGGAACATAGAACATAGAACAGTACAGCATAGAACAGGCCCTTCGGCCCTCGATGTTGTGCCGAGCAATGATCACCCTACTCAAACCCACGTATACACCCTATACCCGTAACCCAACAACTCCCCCCCTTAACCTTACTATTAGGACACTACGGGCAATTTAGCATAGCCAATCCACCTAACCCGCACATCTTTGGACTGTGGGAGGAAACCGGAGCACCCGGAGGAAACCCACGCACACACGGGGAGGATGTGCAGACTCCGCACAGACAGTGACCCAGCCGGGAATCGAACCTGGGACCCTGGAGCTGTGTAGCATTTATGCTAACCACCATGCTACTGTGCTGCCCTGGAGCGGCATAGCAGCACAGTAGTTACCACTGTTGCTTCACAGTGCCAAGGACCTGGGTTCAATTCACAGCTTAGGTCACTGTCTGTACGGAGTCTGCACATTCTCCCTGTGCCTGCGTGGGTTTCCTCCAGGTGCTCAGGTTTCCTCCAACAGTCCAAAGATGTGCAGTTTAGGTGGATTGCCCATTCTATATTGCCCTTCTTGTCCAAAAAGGTTAGATGGGGTTACTGGGATAGGGTGGAGGTGGGGGCTTAAGTGAGGCGCTCTTTCCAAGAGCCGGTGCAGACACGATAGGTTGAATGGCCTCCTTCTGCACTGTAAACTCTATGATTCTATGGAATGGGAGTTGCACAATATTCCCAGCACCGAAAAGCAAAGATCTGTTGCTTTGAACTGAAAGAAAAGGAAGTGTCAGAAAAGCAGATAGAGATAAAAGGAGCAAGACAAAGAGCAACCAAAAAAAAATCACAGAAACAAAGGTACTGAAAAAAGAACAGCACTGATCATAACATTGTTGCAGAACTGTAGAGAATGCCGATGACGCGCAGAGGCAGAGTGAACAGAGTTAACAGGAAAGATGATGGTGCCAGGAATAAAGCACTAATTAACACAGCTACTGACAGCTCCTGTGAGTTGGGTCCAAAATATCTTTTGGAGTAATTGAATTAAATGACTGTCTAATAGCCCCTGAAATAAAACATATTTTAAACCCTCCACATTTTTAAAATTAGAATAATGTTATCTTTGGCAGTGGACAGCATGTCTTTATTTTCAATAAAACACTTATCTCACACAGAATCGTGGAACAGGTTCCTGTCTTGTGCAGAGAATATTGATTCAGTGCAAGGACGAGCTGGTCCAGTATGAGGATGTCTCCACATCTTATGGAGCAGAACACAAGGTGGTGCAAGATCTTTCCTCTGTGATTGGAGAACTTTGTGATCCTGAGGTCTGTATGCCACATACAGGAAAGGAAATTGACAATATGTTTCCCTTTCCACACATGTGACACCTTGGTGCCCCTTAACATGCGTGATACATAAGGGACACATTGATGGCAGGGTGGCGAACCCAAGGTCTACGACAGTACTAGCCACTTTCAATGATTGGCATGACCATTCTCTGTGCTTTTTCATCATTAATCTCTACGTACTTCAAACCGGCATTTTGTTATGTTGCCCTTGGAGGCACTGAATTTACTGAATGGCCCCCTAGGGGCTGTTTAGCACAGGGCTAAATCGCTGGCTTTGAAAGCAGACCAAGGCAGGCCAACAGCATGGTTCAATTCCCGTAACAGCCTCCCCGAACAGGCGCCAGAATGTGGCGACTGGGGGCTTTTTACAGTAACTTCATTTGAAGCCTACTTGTGACAATAAGCGATTTTCATTTCATTTCATTTTTCATTTCAAATGATGAAATTACCAACGAGATTCCACGTTTTGTAGCATTTACTTGAACACAAACCAGAGTCCGCACACATTCAGCATGAACTAACAGGCAAAGTATGGTTAGTACAAATTATAAATTTTATGGAAAAGAAGATATCATCTCATGAGATTACAAGCATTCCCGACTTAATGCAGGATCTCTCATTTCCTCACTCAATGGATTTGGTCCTCATGTCACCTGAATGGTAGCTCCACTCCACCTGAGTTCATGGAACTAGTTGTCACCCAAATGGAATGCTGCTGTCGGACCTCCTTAGGTCCACAGCCGGCTAAATTGCACAGATTCCCCAGGGACTCCTTTAATAAACCTCATTACAGGGCTGGTTTAGCTCAGTGGTCTAAACAGCTGTTTTGTGACACAGAACCAAGGCCAGTAGCGCGGGTTCAATTCCCGTACCAGCTTACCCGAACAGGCGCCGGAACGTGACGACTCGGGGCTTTTCACAGTAACTTCATACTTGTGACAATAAAATATTACTATTACATTGTCTGGTCATGTCTGGCAAAACTGAATCATAACTGTAGAATTGTCCAATTCACAATCTCTGCTCTAACCCTGTCTTAAGCTTTCCGTCCTTTTTAACTCCATCACCCACACAATTTCTTGCAAATGTGCCTTCTCCATTCTTTCTCTGCTGTGGCTATTTTTTGGCTTCTGTCTCTTCACTTCCTTCTTGTTGCTACTATTTCAAGAGTCAGCGGGTTGCATGGAACAGTGTCTCTTATTATCCAAGAAAATTGCAATTTATCTCTTTACAATTGATGAAAACTTTTTTTTTTAGAAAATATTTTATTGTGGCATTTATAATTTTAACATATTTAACATTTTAAACAGAGAGATCCAACACACCCAATAACACACTCAACTCCCCCCAACCCTAGACCTTAACTACCCATACATTAGATTCCCTGCCCTTACCCGTCCCTTCCATGCCTCCCCTCCCCTGGCACCCCCCTCCCGCTGAGGATCAATTTTCTTTGAAGAAGTTGATGAACGGCTGCCGCCTCCGAGCGAACCCCTGTAATGAACCACTTAAGGCGAACTTAATCTTCTCTAGCCTAAGAAACCCTGCCTTGTCGCTGACCCAAACCCCAACTTTGGAGGCTCCAAAACCCTCCATCCCAGCAAAATCCATCTCTGGGCCACCAGGGAGGCAAAGGCCAAAACGTGGACTCTCTCCCCCCCTTGGGCTCCCGGATCTTCAATTGATGAAAACTCTTAAAAGTTATGTCAAACATTCTTAAAAAAAAATTACAAATCCAACAGACCTTTTAAAGAAAATACACATTTTCCTTACTACACTGCTTTCAGGTCAAAGATCATCAAACATCTACTCTAAAATGTTGCTGGACTCAATCACAATCCAAGCTGTGAGAACCAGTTGATGGGCAGAATTAAATGTAACATATCACTCTATGAATAGTTGTATTGAATTTGAATGAATGTTGAATGACACAAGGCAGTAACAATGCGAAGATATGGGGCGTGGTTCAACAAAAAAAGTTCAGAGTCCGTTTTTGAGTAAGTCGCCGGGAAAGACCTTATATTCAATGGCACTTTGTCATTTTTCTGGGGCTATGGTGAGGAACGCACTTTAGTCATTTTCTGCACTGGGGAGTCAGCTACCCGCGGAGCGGGTGCCATTTTTAAAGACAGCCCCAATCTTTCAACCCCGCCTCAGCAACCCCAACACGGACTCTGGACCACCACCCCACCCCTCTCACTGCATCCAAACTACTGCTTCTGGACAACTCGAGCCCCCCTCACCCCAGGCAGTGCCAATTTGACAGGCTAGCAGTGCCAAGGTGCCCAAGCACCAGCAGGAGTGCCAGGGTCCATCCTGTCCAAACCCCAATCACCCGAGAGTCTCAAATGGCGTGAGAGACAACATCCCCAGGTGCCATCATGTTTGTGGAAACCAGTGCTAAACGGCACCATGGCGAGGTCTCCCAGACACGGCTGTTAGGTCCTTGGCGCCGGGAGACTCAGGTGCATGCATATTTAAATGGGATCTCGCCCAGCGAGGACAAAATCTACAATACAATGTTTTCCGAGGTTCGGTTTAATCTCATGAGACCTCTCAAGCTTCGCAAATCCCACGAGAGGCCTTGCTACGTCACCAAATGGGGCATGATGAGGCTGATAAATCGCACCCACTGTCGGTGCTGAAATATAGTCTGATCAATTATCACCATAAGCACAAGAATAAAAGGTCAATGACAAACGTTTAGTCTTGTCTTTCCTTTATTGTGCGTATATGGCCAAAATAGGCTTGATTAAGAATGAACCCTGTAATTTACAGATTTTAATATTTCCTTTTATATATTAATGCCTCCTTTTTGAAGGTTCAATGGAGCAAGTTTGAACAGGTATATTCAGGTCGACCTGTTAGTCTGTCGTCAATTGTGAGGAAGTGACTGAGCACTTGTCCACATTTCAGCTGATTTATAAAGGATATGTCATGCATGATTAACATCGTCAAATGCTTTGAGGACATACTAGGGTAGTGGATAGGGGAACAATGCATGGGTTTCCAGAACATAAACAGATTGCCTGAAGGCGAAGGCATTTGATAAGATTCCATGTGGGAGATTATTAGCAAAATAAAAGCATTCAGAATTTGAGACATCCTTACATGAGGTAGCACCTCAACCATGATTATATTGAATGGAGGAGCATGGTCCAAGGGCTGTATGGGCCCCAAACTCTTTAGTTCTTCTAGGTTGGAAAATGGTTGGGAGGTAGGAGATGAGATTAGGGATAAATGGACAACACCCTTGATAGACGAATGGGAAAAGTAGTTTTTTATAAGGATCCTTCAGGGGCCTCAGCTCCTCATTGTAGTTAGCAAAGATATGGGCGAGATTTCTTTTGGCCCTGACACCGGCAGGCATTGTTGCGGATGGGACAGGAAAATTTGGAGAGCTGTTGGCTTCTATCAGCTGTCCAAGTTTCCCCGCTCTGGCTGAGACGATGCCTGCTAGTATTGGGGCTAGAAAATCCCACCCATTGGTAAAGGAAAAGGGAGTTATATATTAGAGCCTACATTTAACACTATATTGGGAGATAAAGTAGTGTAGCTGGGAGGAGAATGCTAGCAGGGGACCATAAAGTTCAATGTGGAGTACTTTGAGATCAACCACTTTGGATTCATGGAAGACATGCCAGGGTATTTTCCAAAAGGTGAGGAACTCCGAACTACAGAGGAACAAAGTGAATTGGGTGCGCATGTGCACAAATCACTAAGAGCTTGTGGATGGGTGCATAAAGCAATGGAAGGTTAGCCATTAGCTCAAAGGGGTAAAGAAGAGAAAGCTACACTTCACTTGCACAGAGACTTAGTCAGGCTCCATCTGGAGTTCCGAGCACTGTTTCTCAGGAAGAATATACAGACGTTGGAGGATGTGCAATGCAGATTCGGCAGAATAATAGAGGCTAAAATGGTCTATAGGTAAGGATTCCTTGGATAAACTTGGCTTGTATAACCATGAGTACAGAAGACCGAGGGGTTATTTAATTGTGTTGTCTAAATGGTAAAAAAAATTGTTTCATTTCCTTTGGAAAAAAGAGTGATCTGGAAATTTCCTTTCTGACTTTCAAAGACAATTAGGAATGGATTCAGGAGACCAAGGTAAGTGGGCAATTTATCACCCAACAACCCATCTAGCTTTTGACTATCGATTGTGTTTAAAAGCTGGCCTGCACCATGTACAATATGACAGCAAAAATACATCCGACACAAACCATCTATGAGAATTACTGCAAATTACGGTTACAAATTTTCAATACCAAACTAATCTATCCTCAAAGAATAGACTTGTATAAATTTCTATTTTATCTTTCCCAACCTCTGAGCATTCCTGAGTGCTATTCTGATCATGAAGTACTTTTGAAGTGTCTTCGCTGTTGTATTGTAGGAAACATGACAGGAAATTTGTGCACATGAAGATCCCACAAAGAAAGCAGAATTTCATGAGCAGGTAATCACTTTCAGTTCAGCAAGAAATATAGCCCAGAAAACTGGGCAGAATTTTTTTTATCAACCCATGAGATGGGGACATTGCTGGCCAGCATTTATTGTCCATTCCTAAATACACCTGAGAAGGTGGTGGTGAGTTGCCTTCTTGAACTGCTGTAGTCCATCCCTGTTCCTTTTTGTTAGTTGCCATGGAATCCTTTACATCTGCCTGAGAGAACTAATGGGGTCTTCTACTAACAATCTTTATTATTGTCACAAGTAGGCTTACATTAACACTGCAATGAAGTTACTGTGAAAAGTCCCTGGTCGCCACACTCCGGCGCCTGCTCGGGTACACAGAGGGAGAAGTCAGAATGTTCAATTCACCTAACAGCACGTTTTTCGGGACTTGTGGGAGGAAACTGGGGCACCCGGCGGAAACCCACGCAGACACGGGAAGAACGTGCAGACTCTGCATGTTGGGTCCTTAGTGACCCAAGCAGGGAATCGAACCTGGAACCCTGGCGCTGTGAAGCCACAGTGCTAACCACTGTGCTACCGTGCCGCCATTAGTTTAATGCCTCCGCATTAGTTTAATGCCTCAACCGATACAGCAGCACCTTTGACAGTACAGTGCCTCCTTAGTGCCACACTGGAATGCCAGCCAAGATTATGCACTAAAACCTTCAGAGTGAGACTTGAACCCAGGACTGTGTCTCATAGAACATAGAACATTACATAGAACATTACAGCGCAGTACAGGCCCTTCAGCCCTCGATGTTGCGCCGTCCTGTGAAACCCCTCTAAAGTCCCTCTACACTATTCCCTTAGCGTCCATATGCCTATCTAATGACCATTTGAATGCAGTATAACCATGACTACAGAAGACCGAGGGGTTATTTAATTGTGTTGTCTAAATGGTATAAAAAATCGTTTCATTTCCTTTGGAAAAAAGAGTGATCTGGAAATTTCCTTTCTGACTTTCAAAGACAATTAAGAATGGATTCAGGAGACCAAGGTAAATGGGCAATTTATCACCAACAATCCATCTAGCTTTTGACTATCGATTGTGTTTAAAAGCTGGCCTGCACCAGCTCCTCTCTCAGAGGAGAGAAAGCAACCAGTGAGCCATGGCTGAGACTTAAATATGATACATGTCCTGAAACATTAATAGGGAACAAATGGTGAAAAGGGTCAACAAGCACTTACTTCATAAAACAGCTGAAGTATTCTGGCACCTTCGAACAAATGGTTTAAAGATGCAGCAGCAATTGTTGAATCTGTCCTCGGATATTGATGCCAGCCATTTACCACAGCCTCAATACCCTGTTAGAGAAATGGAGCAAGTCCAACACTGTGCACCAAGAACTGTCAGATTCCCATCCACCCACTCGAGGAACCACATCAGTGAACACAGGTGTTGATGAGGGAAATTGAGAGAGTTGATGTATAAAACTCAAAGATACATAAAACTCCCCATTTGCTGCCTGAGATACTGTAGATCAGATGAGGGATTCAAAAGCCTTTCCATTTCCCAACAACTCCCACTGATTGACAAGAAATGTATTTTTGGATTGTATGCACCTTCATTTGATAGCATCCTGCTCTTGCTGGGCGGCACATGACTAATTTGAGGTCAGTGCTCCCAAAGGGTGGACTTGTTACACTCGGCCATTGATGAATCAAATCTGGAACTGCCTCTGCTCTGATGGGTCAGGGGGAAGCACTGAACCCTTAATTTTCTGATAAAAGTGGACCTTTGATAGACTCAGTGGAAATGCAATGCTTGCACCAAGTTTTCT
Organism: Scyliorhinus canicula; assembly: GCF_902713615.1. NCBI lineage: Eukaryota > Metazoa > Chordata > Chondrichthyes > Carcharhiniformes > Scyliorhinidae > Scyliorhinus > Scyliorhinus canicula. The sequence goes on from NC_052146.1 coordinate 61,854,080, forward strand.
GATGTCAATCTTGTGTCGATTCTGCAAGGAGTGGGAAACCTCTCAGGTATGTTGTGTAAGGATGAGACTCATCATCACTTCTCAAGGACAATTAGGGATGGGCCATATATGTTGGCCTTGCCAGCAATGCTCATGTCCTAAAACTCAATAAATAAAACAATGTAGAGGTAAGTGATTCCTCACAACAATTCTGAAAGCCTTACAGGATGTCTCCTCTTGTGGGAGAAACTAGAACTAGGGGTCAATGTTTAAACAAAGGAGTCTCCCATTTGAAATGGAGATGAGGTGAAATATTTTCACTCAGATGGTCGTGAGTCTTTGGAACTCTCTTCCTCCAAAGGTGGAGGTGGATGGATTCTTGGAGAGCAAGGGGGCGATAGGTTATAGGGGGTTCGGCGGGATGTAGATTTAAGGTTACTATTAGATCAACCATGGTCTTATTTAATGGCAGAGCATGCTTGAAAGGCTGAATGGCCTACTCATTGCTTGTATGTTCCCCTCTGCCCTCGCCTCTTTAGTTTCTCTCCGAGTCCCGCTCATGCCCTCTCTGAGCACCACTTGTCCATGAGACCCACCTCTTGCTCCAATGGCCCTATTCCCACCAAACTGCTAAAGATCTAACTTCCCCTCCTGGTTCCATGTCAGGTGATTTTGTTGACGGTTCTCTCTCCTCAGGTACTGAACCCCTCTTCTGCAATGACCTAACTCTATATACCTGCCTTGGGTCCATATCCCTTAACATCTTTGCTTAACAAAAATCTATCTATCTCCAGATTTAAAATTAACAACTGATCGTGCTTCAACTGCTAGAGTCTAGCCCTAATTTTTATACTATACCCCCTAGTTTTAGAATCTCCAACCAGTTGAAATGGTTTATCTTGAACGACCCTGTCTTTACCTGTTAATATCTTGAACACATCAATCCGATAACCTTCAAAATTCTCGTGAAAACAGGCCCAATTTGTACAATCTCTCCTTGTAACATAATCGCTGTCAGTCCAGGTTTCATTTTTGTAAACCTACGTTGCACCTTCTCCAAGGCCAAAATAATCTCTGCCCACAGTATCTGTCTCTCAGAGGGAGGCATGTTCACCTGCCAAAGTAGTTATGTTGGGGGGGGGGGGGGGGGGGAGGAGCAGCAGTGGGCACAGAGAACCGCTGGTGAAGTTTGATATCTCTTTGTGGCACCTCCTCTTCATTGTTACACATGAGGTGGACAGGCCCTATGTGAGCATACTCGGCGCAGGAAAGGAGCAAAGAATTAGAACACAGGAGTCAAAGTAAAATACTGTGAATACCGGGTGTAACAATATGGATATTGTATGGTAGATGAAGGGTTAACAATTTTATGTGAATACATCTAACCACCAGATGGTGATCAAGAGCAGTCACGTAGATCACGTGATACCCTTGATTCTGGGAGAAGGTGTTTAGGTGTGAGAGACAGTAGTCGTGTGTTCTGGAGTTCCGTAGATAGAGTTGTAACATAGTTTATTCAGCAACTTGTGTACTTAGGAAAATGTTTGAATCTAGTTCTAAGTAGTGTTAATAAATTAACTTTGTTAATCAACATAGCTTGATGTTCTTTGTTGAACACTGCACATCAAAGCCATCCTAACCAAGAAAACAGAGAACATCACACCAGGGATCTGAAATAAAAACAGTTAGTGCTGGAAAGTCTGGCAACATCTGTGAGGTGAGAAGTGTTTCAAGTCCAATATGACTCTTCTCCAGAACTTCGAAAGAATGAGAGCAACTTGCATTATGGAGGGACAAAAGGCGAACAGAAGTAATGGCTGAAATACATTTATCCTAACTTAACTCCCCTTCCAAAAGAGCCTTCTTTTACTTTGTATTGCTGAGCAACCCTGGATAAACAGGTCAGAGGTACATTTTTAATTCGGCGACAATTTACTTCTTTTTTTCCCCAAAAGTATCTGGATCCGCGTACCGAAACATTACATTTTTAATAAGGTATCTGTGAGCAACGTATCAACCATTTGGCATGGATTTACCCAGTTCTTTTGGAATTGATGATGATAACACATTATGATTGATAGGAGTTTCAGTGAAGTGAGAAGCATTGTTAAGATCCATTAAATCAAATCAAAACAGTTAAGCTCAGTCAACCCTCCTTCAACTAGATTGAAATGTCTGCAAAACATAGTTGAACTCCGAAGAAAAAGGAAGAAACAGCTTGATGCGAAGAAATCCAAAGCAAACTGGACTCAGCGTTATCGAATCAAGTTACTCTCAATGGAACTGTCTTTATTAGTGGAAATATCTGCCCTCAAACTAACAATCAGCAGCTAGAAAGTATTTAAATGGGAATGGATCTAATCACTAGTTGATGATACAAATGCTCGGATGACTGCTTCAATCAGGATGGTACCTTAATTTAACATACAATGGGGCAGCACGGTGGCGCAGTGGGTTAGCACAGCAGTCACACGGCGCCAAGGCCCCAGGTTCGATCCTGGCTCTGTGTCACTGTCCATGTGGAGTTTCCACATTCTCCCCGTGTTTGCATGGGTTTCACCCCCACAACCCAAAGATGTGCAAAGTAGGTGGATTGAACACGCTAAATTGCCCCTTAATTAGAAAAAATGAATTGGGTACTCTAAATTTAAAAAAAAAAATTTAACATACAATCCACTGGATATTAATCTTGAGCTGAGGACGTGGAATGGGGTGGCACGGTGGCACAGTGGTTAGCACTGCTGCCTCACAGCCTCGGAGACCCAGGTTCAATTCCAACCTTGGGTGACTGTGTGGAGTTTGTACATTTTTCCCATGTCTGCAGGCTTCCCTCCCAGAGCCCAAAGATGTGCAGGTTAGGTGGGGCTACGGTGATATAATGGGGAAGTGGGCTGAGGTAGGGTGCTCTTTCAGAGGGTCAGTGCAGACTCGATGGGCCAAATGGCCTCCACTTGCACTGCAGGGATCCTATGGAACTTTATTTGTTGCGCTGGCTTTGTTCTGAACATTACACCTGCTCTCATGGGCTATCCAGTTTCTCTTTTAAAACAATCAATAATGGAATTCACGGAGCCCTTGTGATGCAGAGGTAGCATCCCCACTTCTGGCCCAGGAAACTTTGGGTTCAAGGCCCACTTCAGAAGTTGTTGGCTAAAGAAGGTGCAATCGTATTGTGGCCAAACAGGGCGATTATCAACCCGTAATCCTTCCAAACACAAGGTAGCGATTGGGATAGTTTCCTGGTCAGCCATGCAGCAGACTTTGCCAAGCATAATCATGGGTCAGTCCAATGGAAGTCCATAGTTTCCAACGCCCTGGAGAAAATGGTACCTGAGGGAGAAATAGGGGGTGGGGTTCTCCATTTTAGTTGCAGAGTGTTGACACCGTCGTAAACGCTGGAGCGTTTTATGAAGGCGTCATCTGGCCGCTAGGAGCAGCAGTCCCCCAACCCACAGGGGGCCAGCACGGCACTAAGTGTTTCACGCAGCTCCAGCTGACGATGCGGGCCCCAGTGAGGCCGGCGCAGGTCCGCTTGGGGGTGGGTTGCTCTCTCCGTGCCAACCCTCACGCAACATGGCGGAGACCTACAGGGGCCCGGCGCAGAGGAACATAGGTCCCCCCTGGAATGCGCCGGCCGGCCGATTGGTAGCCCCTGATCGCGGGCCTGGCCCCCGTGGAGGCCCCCCCCCAGAGTCGGACCCCCCCCCCCACCAGGACGGCCCCTGCAGCCAGAACGCCAGGGTCCCGCCAGGTAGGACCAGATGCGAATGACGCCGGCGGGGCATGGCGGAACTGGGCAGGCATTTGGTCCATCGAGCGCAGAGAATCGGGCCCCCAATCGGCGCCGAGGCGACCACGCTGGCACGATTGGCACCGATTCTCCGGTCAGCGTAGAATCGGTGACCCGGCATCGGAGCAGCGTTCCGGGATACGCCCCCCCCCCCGCCAATTTTCCGACCCGACGCGGGATCAGAGAATCCCGCCCAGGATTTCAGCAATGGGATATTACCTGAGGAAACAAGCCACCAGGTTTTCTTCAAGAGTTAGCATTCTCTTTAGTCTACTTAGTCTCAACCAAAAATATATGCAATCTGGTTATTTCATTAACGGTCACCTCTTGGAATGTTATTGTAATACCCAGTTGCTGTGAATTTAAGTTCTTTACAGCTTAGTTAATAAGTTGATGATATCGTTAATTGGGGATCAGATAACCATTTAAAAGTCCCTCACTTTACATCACACTTAACATTTACAAAATGTTTTGCGTGTTTAGTAGAGATGCCGATAAAGCACTCTTTAATTCCTGGAAGACATTTTATATGGAGTTCAATTTTAAACCAACTTTAGTGCAAAAACTAACGACTGTCGTATGCTATTGTCCTGCTGTTCTACATCCAATCTCCTCCATAAAGATTCAGTACCAATAAGCAGTACTCACAACTACTAAAATAACAGGGACTTTTTTTCATTCATGGGATGTGACCATTGCTGGCAAGGCCAGTATTGGCTGCCCTTCATAAAGGGGTGGTGAGCAAACGTCTTGAGTTGTTGCAGTCTATCTGCTGCAGTTACATTGGCAGTGCTGGTAAGAAGAAAGTTCCAGGATTTTGACCCAGCAATAGTGAAGGAATGATGATATAGTTCCAAGTCAGATTGGTGTGTTTTGAAGGGGAACTTGCAGGTTGTGATGTTCGCACGTATCTGCTGTCCTTGTCTTCCTAGTTGGTAGAGGTTGTGGGCTGCGGAAGGAACCTTGGTTGTAGTGCATCTTGCTGATGGTACGCACTGCTGCCACTGTGCGCCAGTGGTGGAGGGAGTGCACATTAAAGTTGATGGATTGGTGCCAATGAACCAGGCTGCTTTGTCCTGGATGGTGTTGGGTTTCTTGAGTGTTGTTGGAGTTGCACACATCCAGACAAGTGGAGAATATTCCATCACACTCCAGACTTCAACCTTGTAGATGGTGGATAGGCTTTGGGGAGACAGGAAGTGAGTTACTCTCCACAGAATTTCCAGTCTTTGACCTGCCATTGTAGCCACAATATTTATTTGCTTTGTCTGGTTAAATTTTAAGTCAATGGTAACCCTTGGGTTGTTGAACATGGGGGATTCAGCAGTGGTAATACTAGTGAATATCAAGGTGAGATGGTTGAAAATGACTGGCCGAGGACACTGAGTATCTCCTGCAGTGATGTCCTGGGGATTGGCCTGCAAAAACCACAATCATCTATTTTTGTGCTAGGTACGATTCCAAACATTGACAGTTTTCCCCTGCTTCGTGCATTTATGCCGACGTAAAATGTGATTTTGCAGTTCTCACGATATTTTCTGCTCCTGTCACCAAAGCCACCCAACACGAACAGGAGCAAAATCCCCTATCTCTTTTGTCCATGTTTGGACCAAGGCTGAGGTCAGGAGACAAGTGGCCTGGCATAATCCAAACTGAGCATCAGTGGGCAGGTGATTGTTAAGCAAGTGTTACTTGGTAGCACCGTCGATGACCCTTTCCATCGCTTTAGATGTGCAAGGCAAGTTTTTTACATAGAGGTTGGTGAGTGCCTGGAACCCGCTGCCCAGGGATGTGGTGGAAGTAGGTACGATAGCAATGCTTAAGAGACATCTTGACAAATGCATGAATAAGATGGGAACACAGGGATACGGACCCCAGAAGTGCAGAGGTTTTTAGTTTAGACAGGCATCACGATCGGCGCAGGCTTGGAGGGCCGAAGGGCCTGTTCTTGTGCTGTATTGTTCTTTGTTTACTGTGCTCATGAATAGATTGATGGGGAGGTAATTGGTCAGGACGGATTTGTCCTGCTTTTTGTGGACAAGATATAACTGAGCAGTTATCCACATTGCTGATTAGATGCCAGTGTTGCAGCTGTACTAGACAGGTTGGCTAGGAGTATGGCTAGTTCTGGAGCACAAGTCTTGAGTACTACCGTTGCCCCATCGCCTTCACAGTATCCAGTGCATTCAGCGGTTTCCTGATATCATGTGGAGTGAATCGAATTGGCTGAGACCTCAGGATGACCTAAGGTTGACTTCGGGATGAAGCTGAAATGGATCATTTGCTCAGCTCTTTTGTCTAAAGATTATGGGCAGCATGGTAGCATGGTGGTTAGCATAAATGCTTCACAGCTCCAGGGTCCCAGGTTCGATTCCAGCTTGGGTCACTGTCTGTGTGGAGTCTGCACATCCTCCCCGTGTGTGCATGGGTTTCCTCCGGGTGCTCCGGTTTCCTCCCACAGTCCAAAGATGTGCGGGTTAGGTGGATTGACCATGCTAAATTGCCCGTAGTGTCCTAAAAAGTAAGGTTAAGAGGGGGGGGTTGGGTTACGGGTATAGGGTGGATACGTGGGTTTAAGTAGGGTGATCATTGCTCGGCACAACATCGAGGGCCGAAGGGCCTGTTCTGTGCTGTACCGTTCTATTACTGCAAATGCTTATAGCCTTGTTTTTTTTTCATTGATGAGCTGAGTTGTCCCAATGTTTAGGATGAGGATTTTTGATAAAAATCAAAATGTCTCTTCAAATAATGGCAGAAAGCAGCAGGATACAAAACTATGTTCAAATGGTGCAGATTCAGTTTTGGGCCTTCGTCCCTTCTTCTGGAAAGGCTGTGTGGGCCTGGAAGACCTTCCTCGGCAGCATAACCCAAGACAAAAATTAATTTGGGGTTACTGGCTGTGGCTCTCAGCTCGGTTTTGACAAGATGCAGGTTGGTGATAGGATGGGTCAGGCTTTGGAAGGACTGATGGCCAGGACAGTGGGGTCCTGTTTTCCTGGCTCCAGAAAATCTTAAACATTTTAAGAATAAACAACCTTAACCTTTATCTTACAATGGGAGCAGTTGAAGAATCTTGAGCGAGGTCAGCAATTTTACAATGAGGTCCTTATATGGGCATGGGGTTCTTCATTAAACTGTTGGTTTGAAGCATCTGTTAGTTCACTTCAGAAGTGGCTCCTACATTGGAGACCAAGACCTGCATGGATTAGGTGTAGGTCATTCCATTTTATGCTGGTAAAATAGGCACAATGCACACCCATTTCTACCTCAATTTGTATCGGGCAGGTTTAATTTAATTTCTAAGTGCTAAACCAACCTGATTAATTGACTTGGCACTGGCAATTCTTTTCAAAGGTGCCAAAGCATGAAAAATGCAGACTCTGCAAATGTCAAACTGGTGTCGCATTGCGTGACGTTGCAGAAGATTGTTCGGACAAGTGTTATACTGCATTACATCTGGCAATGCTTGTTGTGAACATTGAGTGCAAGGTGTGTTCCACTCACAAATACAGCAATTCATCGCAATGACATAACTAAAGTGAAAAAAAAATGAAGTAAACAAACTCTTTGTTGAATGACATCAGGATGTCAACTCAAAACCCTGAAGGATGAGTCAGCTTCAAAAGTGACATGTTGAATTGTCAGTGCGGTTACCAGGCTTCTCACTGCACACTCAGCGCATTCATACTGGCTATAGGCTGTACGTGTAGGGACCAGGAGCCTTCTCCTGCCTGCCAGCCTGTGCCAATGGGCAGCACAATCGCACAGTGGGTTGTTTCACAGCACCAAGATCCCAAGTTCAATTCCCGCTTGGGTCACTGTCTGTGCGGAGCCTGCACGTTCTCCCTGTATCTGCGTGGGTTTCCTCCTGGTGCTCCAGTTTCCTCCCACAAGTCCCAAAGACGTGCTGTTAGGTGAATTGGACATTCTGAATTCTCCCACTGTGTACCCAAACAGGTGCCGGAATATGGCGACTAGGGGATTTTCACAATAACTTCATTGCAGTGTTAATGTAAGCCTACTTGTGACAATAATAAAGATTATTATTAAATAGTCACAGTCTGTGCTGGCACACGAAGAGCAGTCAATTGGGATAAGATACCGAATAGGTAGATAGATAGATAGATAGATAGAGAAATACAGCACAGAACAGGCCCTTCGGCCCACGATGTTGCGCCGAACATTTGTCCTAGGTTAATCATAGAATTTTGGACAATTTTCCATGGCCAATCACCCAACCTGCACATCTTTGGACTTTGGGAGGAAACCGGAGTACCCGGAGGAAACCCACGCAGTAACGGGGAGGATGTGCAGACTCCACACAGACAGTGACCCAAGTCGAAATCGAACTTGGGACCCTGGAGCTGTGAAGCAATTGTGCTATCCACAATGCTACCGTGCTGCCCTTAAGAAGTTAACCTACACTCCATTATTCTACCCTAATCCAAGTACCTATCCAATAGCCGCTTGAAGGTCCCTAACTTTTCTGACTCAACTACTACCACAGGCAGTGCATTCCATGCCCCCACTACTCTCTGGGTAAAGAACCTACCTCTGACATCCCCTCTATATCGTCCACCATTTATCTTAAATTTATGTCCCCTTGTAATGGTGTGTTCCACCCGGGGAAAAAGTCTCTGACTGTCTACTCTATCTATTCCCTTGATCATCTTATAAACCTCTATCAAGTCGCCCCTCATCCTTCTCCGTTCTAATGAGAAAAGGCCTAGCACCCTCAACCTTTCCTCGTATGACCTACTCTCCATTCCAGGCAACATCCTGGTAAATCTCTTTTGCACCTTTTCCAAAGCTTCCACATCCTTCCTAAAATGAGGTGACCAGAACTGCACACAGTACTCCAAATGTGGCCTGGCCAAGGTTTTGTACAGCTGCATCATCACCTCACGGCTCTTAAATTCAATCCCTCTGCTAATGAACGCGAGCACACCATAGGCCTTCTTCACAGCTCTATCCACTTGAGTGGCAACTTTCAAAGAACTATGAACATAGACCCCAAGATCTCTCTGCTCCTCCACATTGCCAAGAACCCTACCATTAACCCTGTATTCCGCATTCAGATTTGTCCTTCCAAAATGGACAACCTCACACTTGTCAGGGTTAAACTCCATCTGCCACTTCTCAGCCCAGCTCTGCATTCTATCTATGTCTCTTTGAAGCCGACAACAGCCCTCCTCACTATCCACAACTCCACCAATTTTCGTATCATCTGCAAATTTACTGACCCACCCTTCAACTCCCTCATCCAAGTCGTTAATGAAAATCACAAACAGCAGAGGACCCAGAACTGATCCCTGCGGTACGCCACTGATAACTGGGCTCCAGGCTGAATATTTGCCATCCACCACCACTCTCTGTCTTCTATCGGTTAGCCAGATAGATGCCAGCACTAGAGAAACTATAATGTGTCAAGACTCATCGGCTTCAGGAGAGAATGATGGAGATAACAAAAAAAATGAAAGAAGGTGAATTATGGCTTTTTAATCTGATTTCAGATGGTCAACAAATTGAGGCTTGCCCTTGCCATCTCAGTCAAAATGATGAAATACAAAAATGACAGGATATGTTCATTAAAAAAAAGATTGACAGATACCAAAATTGAAAAAAAAAATGCTCTAAGTCAGATAATATCTGGAAAGTGCTTGAGGGAATCAGTGGGCTGCAATGAACTGCTGGCAGCCATTTTGTACCCCTATCCCGTTTAAAATGGTTTATAATTCATCATCACTTTTATGTTTTCACCAAAGATCAATTTTGATTTAGGCATAGCATCTGAATGATATATTGAAGTGAATTTTTCCAACCTCCCCATGTACCATTGTTGCCTTGTAGAAGTAGACAGGGTTCCTCAATTGTCTTCTTCAGTGAAATAGCGTATCTCACATCGGGATTAGGTACAGCTGACAATAAATGTCTGGTGTACAACGGTCTATGATTGGAGATACATCATCTCCAGATGCAGTCAGCCCTGCAACAGGGCTGCTGCTGATTCCCCAGCAGAACAAAGCAATGTTCTCAACTTTACTTAAAGCTACAGGTGCATCTTCAATTGGCAGCAGAGACCAGCTGGAATGTATACATCCCCTTTGGGCATTCACACAACATTTCAGAAGTTTGCTGCAAGCAGGTTTAGCTACTGCTTTGCTTTCCCCCTACTTATTTCCTCCTTAAGTATGCACAGTCTAATCCTGTATTACTTTCCTACATGGTACATAGACACCACTGCTGTCCCCTAAGGGTTATGTTGACACCGTGTAAGTCGAACAAAAGGGCGACTGTGTCTTTACTTTGTAAGACAGGCTGACCCACATTTTAACCGGGACACTGGGTGGAGATTGCTATCGTACTGAAATATTCCACACATGTGTTGAGAAATGTCCCCATGGATGGGCCCGACTCCATGACACATCTGAGCTGTCCTGTGGATGATAATGAAACGGCAAACAGCTTGTGGGAGTGTTGATTCTCCAAACGCAATTACAATATGGGACTGTGTGGTTCCCAACTGTTGTCAGGTTGGCCCCGGCCCAATGCACACAGTGTCAGAACTCCTACGGAATGATGTGAAAGTTGATAGCCTGCACTGCTGTGCAACTAATCCTTCTCGACAAACTCACAACACTGGGTCTATGCTGAAATCATTTTAGATTAAGATGATTAGAGCACTTCCCTTTTCAAGGCATTTGGGAGGCTACAAGGTGACTGATATTGTTTACATCCTTCCAGTAAATTAATCTTTGATATGGGCAGGAGTAGCAAGGATCTCCACCTACAAACAAAACATGAACCCTATGAACTATCTGGCTGTTTCATTGCTCTACATTGACATTGACTCCTATCGCTTGCAAATGGATTACACACTTTTCCTCCTACTGAATTGCAAACATTCTTTACCTGACAAAACTTTTTTCCAGATTCAAATACCACAGCCTGTGGCGTTTTTAGGAGGAATAATATTCTTTGGAAAATCTAAAGGGACACTTTTCCCTAGAAAGATGTTAAAGAACCTCGAAGGTGACCCAAGATGGCATGTTGAATTGAAATGCACCTTTAGCTGATGCTTAGTGCAAGATGAGGCATTGGTAAAGGAGTTAAACCCTGCGCTGGGAGCAATCTCCCGGAGGGTCATTGAGCAGCCGATTTCCACTTAAATTGTCTGCTAGCTCTCATTAAGGAGCCACACAGCATTTTGCTGGATAATCCTTGAACTAATGACCTCTCCTAACAGCTGAATGGGAGTAAGGTAGTTACTGCAGATAACTTGGAGCATTACCTCTGAGTGCAGCACCTTTTCCTTGTCACTTTCTGCGTGAGGTTTGATGGGGAGTTTTGAAACACCACAGGGAATTTTCTGGAACACTTTGGCAAGACTCCGCCAACATTCGAGCAACATTTATTCTGGAAACTGACAACTTCACCTCAAAAGAGATAATGCCGTTCCACACCACTGAAGAACATTTGATAAGAGTTGGAGGACTTGGAGTGCTTGGTCATTGGTACCTTGCAAGGGGTCACTTTTAATGTGCAGCCGGAACTGGAGGCCCCACAAAAGCTGCAGCAGCAGGTCAGAGACGGGGAATTGTACCGCAAGTAACTCACCCCCTGGCTCCCCAAAACCCATTCACTATCCACAAGGCGTGTGATGAAAAACTCTCTACTTGCCGAGATGAGTGTGTCTTCAACAACACGTGAGAAGCTCAACACCATCCAGGACACAGCAGGCTGTTTGACTGACACTGCAGCAGGAGATGGGGACAGAATGGCGATATGGAACCTTCCCCAATATGGGTGCAGGACACCCCTCCTCTCCTGGACCATCTCCATCAGGACCTCCAGTATTACATCACTGTTATAATGTAGGAAGCATAGCAGCCAATTTGCGCACAGCAAGCTGCCACAAGATTAGCCCCTGGGATGAAAAGGTGTTGAGAGGCTGAGTAAATTGGGTCTCTATTTTCTGGAGGTTAAAATAAATGAAGGCTAGGGCAGCACGGTGGCGCAGTGGGTTAGCCCTGCTGCCTCACGGCGCTGAGGTCCCAGGTTCGATCCCGTTCGATGTGGAGTTTGCACATTCTCCCCGTGTTTACGTGGGTTTCACCCCCACAACCCAAAGATGTGTAGGCTAGGTGGATTGGCTATGCTAAATTGCCCCTTAGTTGGAAAAAAATGAATTGGGTACTCCAAATTTAAAATAAACAAATGAAGGCTGATCTCTCTGAAGCATACAAGATTCTGAAGAAACTTGACAATGTGGACACTGAGAATTTTTTATCCCCTGGTAGGGGAATCTAGAACAAGGGTGCACAGGCTCAGGATAAGGAGCCAGTCATTTAAGACTCTGATGAGGAGAAATCTCTTCACTCCAAGGGATACAAACGTTTGGAATTCTATACCCAATAGGGTGTTTCCATCGTTGAATATATTCAAGGATTGAATTTTGACACAGCTTCAGTGAAGGAACGACAATATATTTTCAAGTGAGGTTGGTGTATGAGTGGCAAGTTAACACAGTGGTTAGCACTGTTGCTTCACAGCGCCAGGGACCCAGGTTCGATTCCCAGCTTGGGTCACTGTCTGCGCGGAGTCAGCATGTTCTCCCCTTGTCTGCGTGGGTTCCCTCCGGGTGCTCCGGTTACCTCCCACAAGTCCTGAAAGACGTGCTTCTTAGGTGAATTAATTCTCCCTCAGTGTACCCAAACAGGTGCCCGAGTGTGGTGACTAGGGGATTTTCACAGTAACTTAATTGCAGTGTTAATGTAAGCCTACTTGTGATGCTAATAAAGATTATTATTATTATTAGGAGGGGAGTTTGCAGGCGATGGAGCTCCCATGCATCTGCTGCCTTTGCTCTTGGTGGTAAAGGCCATGGGTTTAGAAGCTGCTGTCGAAGAATGTCCAGGTTAGATAGATTGGACATGCTAAATCGCCCCTCAGGGTGAGGTTACAAGGTGTGGGATAGGGCCTAGGCAGAGTGGTCTTTCAAACGATCAAGGGCAGACTCGATGGGCCGAATGGCCTGTTTCTGTACTGGAGGGATTCGATGATTCGATAATTCTAGAGCCTTGGTGAGTCTCTGCAGAGGACCTTGTACAGTGCTGGGCAACCAAGGCTAGTGAGTGGCCATATGAGTGGCCCTCGTTCATCTCAGTGGGCTGCAAGATTGAAATTGGGCTTGTTCACTAACCATGACCCCATGAATAAGTTTAAATACACTTAATAGAGACTGAAAATTCCATTAAGTGTGACAGAAAATGCTTAATCATTCCTATATTAATAGAACTGTCATCAAATTAAAATGGCAAAAACAAAAGAAATATTTACACTTTGGATGCAGAGGGAGTACATGGCTCTCACTGTCAATGTTGTTTTCATTCAGAACACACTTCACTTCCCCTGCCCTTACTTGAGGTGCAAATCACTTCAGTCATGGAGGTAGGAAAAAACGACGTGCATGGAAATTAGCACAATGTGGCAGCTGTGTGTGTGGGCAATGTTCAACAAAATGTCTCATGACCGCACTCAGAACCCAGATGGGCTGCATGTGGCCCTCAGGCTGCAGGCTGCCCACCACTGATCTTGTAGATGGTACACACTGCTGCCACTGTACACCAGTATTGGAGTGAGTGAATATTTAAGGTGATGAGGTGCCAATCAAGCGGAATGCTATGTCCTGGATGGTGTCAAGCGTCTTAAGTGTCGTTGGAGTTGCACTCAACCAGGCAAGTGGTGGGTATTCCATTACACTCCTGACTTGTCTTTAGATTTGGGAGAGGTTTTGGGGAGTAATGGGATGAGTTACTCGCTGTAAAAGCTCCAGCCTCTGACCTCATAGAATTTTGATATCATAGAATTTACAGTGGCGAAGGAGGCCATTCGGCCCATCAAGTCTGCACCGGCTCTTGGAAAGAGGGGGTGCGTAGTGCTACCAACTAAGCGACAGCTGAAAGTCAAAGGGTTGGGACTGAGGTTGGAAACTACGGCTGCGAAAACTCACTTGGCTGAACTAAGTTCAAGGTGACTGTAAAATTGTGTCCCCCCCCAGGGAATTAGCCACTGGGTTCACAAAGGCACATGTGTCAGATATTTGGGGAAAACCTCATTTACTTAAATAAACACAGCTTCTAGCAAACAGTTGCCAAAATGGCGGCAGTGTAGCATGGAAAGTTTTAATAAAATTCACCACCACCACATATGACACAGTTAAGGATTGCAATTATGGTTGCCAACTCTGCCGGTTTGGTCTGAACTTCCAGCAAAAAAGAAGCAATCTCTTGGGAGATGGATCATAGATGGGCTCTCCTGAAACTTTGTGGTTTCTTTATTTCCTCTGACCGTTTGTGGTTTTCAGCTGTAATAGTATTAGAGATTGTAAGAAAAGGGGACCTTGAAGGCGGGAGGTCATAATTGTTTAGCTGTTTAGCATACTGGGCTAAATCGCTGGCTTTGAAAGCAGACCAAGCAGGCCAGTAGCACGGTTCGATTCCCGTAACAACCTCCCCGAACAGGCGCCGGAATGTGGCGACTAGGGGCTTTTCACAGTAACTTCATTTGAAGCCGACTCGTGACAATAAGCGATTTTCATTCATTAATTGCAAAGAACATTTATGACCTGCGTTGGCAACCTAAATTGGCACCTATTTTTACTTTTTGTATCCAGTGTCGTCACCAGGTACCAACATGTTGGGGACCATGGACTGATCCAATAGCAGCTGGCATGGGCAGGCTTTATTTATATTTATAGGCATCGGACAAAATTGAAAAGCCTCCAAAATTAAACTTTTGTGCTACCTGCTCATTATAATGGTAGGAGTGTGCAGCCCAGTGCTGAATATGCTGCTGAGCGATCACCTGGGGCTCGAGTTCATGTGAGGCTAGCAGGACTTAAAGCTAGCCTGCAGTACTTGAAGCCAGCACTGAGGAGTCACAGGGATACACAATATTAACCCTATTTCTGTCTCCACAGATGCTGCCAGACCTGGTGGGTTTTCCAGCTTTTCCTGATTTTACTTCATGCCAGACTGCATCTTTTAAATATGAAGTGTATTCTGGCTGCAGAAGAAGCTGAAGCTGTTTGGGCAGGTTTTGAAGGCACAGAGGTAGGAACAGAAATGGCCCGGTAGGCCAGAAAGCGTGCCCCAGTGACCCATTAGGCCAGAAATGAAATGAAAAATGAAAATCGCTTATTGTCACGAGTAGGCTTCAATGAAGTTACTGTGAAAAGCCCCTAGTCGCCACATTCCGGCGCCTGTCCGGGGAGGCTGGTACGGGAATCGAACCGTGCTGCTGGCCTGCTTGGTCTTCTTTAAAAGCCAGCGATTTAGCTCAGTGAGCTAAACCAGCCCCTGCGTGCCCCAATGTTTTCAGATGTCCCGGCGGAGTAGTTGATGGCGGATATTGAGTGTAAGAAAGAGAGGCTCTCTTTCCCTTCCATGGGGGAGGGCAAGAAACCCTCCAGACAAGTGCTCAGGAGGTTGTGGGAGCACGCGGGCACTGGCAGTCACCAGCCGGATACCGAGGACCTGGTTGCAATATTACAAGAAGCTTACTGACCTAACACGAGTGGTCAATGTTAACGAATGAACCAGAATTACCAGCACTACAAATTTCTTTCAGAAAGGGTGGAATGGATTCAACTGGGGAGAAGGCAAAACAACTTGAAAAAAAATTTACGTGTTGCTCCAAGTGCAATGGCCGGCAATCAGAAATGGCCATTCTTGGATTTGTTTATTATCACGTGTACCGAGGTACAGTGGAAATCATTTTTCTGCATGCAGCTCAAACAGATTATTTAGTACATGAAAAGAAAATAGGGTAACACAAGGTTCACAATGTAAATACATAGACACTGGCATTGGGTGAAGCATACAGGAGTGTAGTATTAATCAGATCAGTCCATAAGAGGGTCATTTAGGAGTCTGGTAACAGCGGGGAAGAAGCTGTTTTTGAATCTGTTCGTGCGTGTTCTCAGATTTTTGTATCTCCTGCCTGATGGAAGAAGTTGGAAGAGTGAGTAAGCTGGGTGGGAGAGGTCTTTGATTATGCTCCCCGCTTTCCCCAGGTAGTGGGAGATGTAGATAGAGTCATCTATTTAGGTAGGAAAGCAAGCTTTGATGAGGATATTGCAAAAGATATAGATAGGTTAAGTGAGTGGTCAAAAGTTTGATACATTGGATTTAGATTTATTGTCATGTGTACCGAGGTACAGTGTAAAGTATTGTTCTGCCTACAGTTTAGGCAGATCGTTCCATTCCTGAAAAACATAGGATACACGATGAATACACAATGTAAATATATAGGCATAGACATCGGGTGAAGCATATAGAGTATACTGCTACTCAGTAGAGAAGATGTGTAGAGAGATCAGTTCAGTCCATAAGAGGGCCATTCAGGAGTCTGGTAACAGCGGGGAAGAAATTGTTTTTTAATCTGTTAGTGCGTGTTCTCAGATTTCTGTATCTCCTGCCCGATGGAAGAAGTTGGAAGAGAGAATAACCCGGGTGGGAAAGGTCTTTAATTATGCTCCCCGCTTTCCCAAGGCAGCGGGCGATGTAGATAGAGTCAATGGATGGGAGGCGGGTTCTGCCCCTTGAGCCTGCTCCATCGTTAAAACCAGATGTGTACCACAATTGCATCTATCCACCTTAATTGAATATACTTACCTCCATAAACCTACCAGTCTCAGTTTTGAAAGTTTCCACTGACCGAGCCTCAATATCATTTTGCTGCAGGCGGTCCAGATTTCCACTACCATTTATGTGAGGTAACGCTCGCTGACATCACCATAAATGGTTTAGCTCTCAATTTAAAGTTACACCCCCTCGTTCTGGACTCCCACACCAGAGGAAATAGTTTCTATCTATTCTATCAACTTCTTTAATCATTTTAAGCGCTTCAATTAGATAACCCCTCAGCTATCTATACGCACAAAAGGAATAGAAGCCCAGCTGATGCAACCTCCTATCTCAAGTGCTCATAATTTAATTCCTTTATCCCCGGAACCATTCTGACAGATTTGTTCTGCACGGTCTCTGAGCTCAGTGTATCCTTCCTGAGATGTCAGGTCCCAAAACTGAATACTGCACTCCCGATGCAGTCTAACCAGAGCTCTTATACAACTGCAGCATAATTTCATACTATTTCTATTCTAGCTGACTTGTTTGCAAAATCTAAACTCCACAATAAAATGAGGCATTTTCTATGTGCTTTGTAACCCTGTCTTACAAATGGCACCTTGTGATCGAAGGTGGATATAAAAGTGCTTTTCTGCCTTGGTTGGTATTTTTGTGCCGTGCTGCCACTAGCAGTAACTATTGTTCTGATCATCCACAGAACCCCATTTTCAGATCTGAGGTTCTGTTAGAAACTGGGTAGATCTTTAACAGGTGGTGAGGCAACAACTCCACTTTGAGGTGACTGTGACTCATCAAGGCTGGTCCAGACAATGACAATTAATCCCATTGAGTCTGTACAATAGAGGGAGAAAATACACATCAAAAGTAAGAAAGAAGCAACATTCATACGGCTACTTATTATAGCAGGGCTTCAAGTCAAGAGATAAATGGCTTTGGTTGGGTGAGGGATGTAGATGGAGCTACCCAAATGATTCCCTGGTCTCCTATCAAACAGTTCCATGGGATCTTTTCCATTTACTGGGTCTGTACCAGCCAGACAGCAATGCACTTTAACATCACATTGAAAGTGCAGCAGCTCCAACAATACAGTTGTTTTCATTCCACTTCCCACAACTGGTGGTGCACAAGGCAGACTTTCATCTGCTCCCATAACAATTTTACCCGGAACAGGTTGCTCGTCTGCTGACAGAGGCTTATATCTTGAGGGGCGTCACTCTACACCAAGCATGGCTGAGTCTGACACTCAGCCTGTCTGGCCGCATTATGAATACATCTTCCTCGGCCATCAGGTTCTGGGGTGGGACTCGAACTCAAAGCTTCTGTCTTGGAGGCAGGTGCATTACCCACTGCGCCAAAATACCTCCATCATTAATATAGTGCTGCATTTTGTCAGCTCAAATACTACAGGCAGGATTCAAAGATGAGGGGCGCAATTCTCCGCAACAGCCGATGACAGAGTGAAATCCGGAGTGTTTCACTCCGGCGTCAGAGGCCGCTCCTCGCCACCTATCCCCCCCCTCCCCCGGAGCGGCATTGCGAGAAACTCGGCCGCTGGGCCTTGACGCTTGCGCCAAAGCAGCGCGCCGAGAATGACGCGGCCGGCGGCGCCTAATTGAAGTCAGCCACGCATGCGCAGGTTGGTCGGCTCCAACCCCGCGCATACGCGGTTGCCGTCTTCCCCTCCGCTGCCCCGCAAGACGTGACGGCTTGATCTTGTGGGGCGGCGGAGGGGAAAGAGTGCGTCTCTTAGAGACGCCAGCCCGACGATCGATGGGCACCGATCGCGGGCCAGTCACCTCACGAGCACGCCCATGGTGCTCGATCCTCTCTCCCCACAGGCCCCACACTTACCTGTCGCACGTTGTTCACGCTGGCAGTGACCAGGTGTGGTTGCCGCCGGTGAGAACATGTCGGGGTCTTCAGGCCACTCGGCCTATTCGGGCTGGAGAATTGCCAGTCGCCGGGGAAAATGGGACACGCCATTTTGGGGGGGTGCCAGGGCGGCGTGGCGTGATTCGCCCGGCCCTCCCGCGATTCTCCCACCCGGCGTGGGGAGCAGGGAATCACGCTGCTGGTGTGAACATCACGTGACAGGTAAGTGTGGGGCCTTTGGGAGGCGGAGAATGGATCGAGCACCACGGGCGTGCTCGTGAGGTGACTGGTCCGTGATCGGTGCCCACCGATCCTCGGGCCGGCATCTCTAAGAGACGCACTCTTTCCCCTCCGCCGCCCCGCAAGATCAAGCCGTCACGTCTTACGGGGCAGCGGAGGGTAAGACGGCAACCGCGCATGTGCGGGTTGGAGCCGTCAGCCGTCGTGACGTCAGCCGCGTGACGTCAGCCGATTCTCCCATCGGGAGACTGAGTCTCGACGCCGGAGTGAAAACTAGAGTGTTTCACTCCGGCGTTGGAGGCCGCTCCCAGCCTCCTATTCTCACGCCCCCAGGGGGCTGGGAGCAGCGTTGCGTCATTTACGCGTGCTGGGCCTTGGCGCCGCCTAAATGACGAGGTCAGCACCACGTAAATGACGTCACCCACGCGGTTGCCGTCCTCCCCGAGGCCGCCCCACAAGAGGATGTCGGATGAATCTTGTGGGGCGGCGGAAGAAAGGAGGTCCTCCTTCAGAGAGGCCGGCCCGCCGATCTGTGGGCACCGGTTGCGGGCCAGACCACTTTTGGCCCCCCCCCCAGTGCAGAAACCCCCTTCCCTGCCCCACAGGCCGCCCCCCCCAGCATTCCCGTGCTGTTCCCGCCAGCAGCAACCAGGTGTGGACGGTGCCAGCGGGAACCCGTAGTGTTGGGCAGGCCGCTCGGCCCATCTGGGCTGGAGAATCACCGCTCGGCGATTACAAACAGCGAGCGGCGATTCTCCCAGCGGCCAGCCGTGATTCGCGCCGGTTTGGGGGGGGGGGTGGGAGAATCGTGTTTGGGTGCTAGGTAGCGTGGAGGGACTCGCCCGGCTCCCTGCCGATTCTCCCACCCGGCGTGGGGGGGGGGGGGGGGGGGGGGGGGGGGGGGGGGGGAGAATTCCGCCCACGGTGTCCCAGAAGGAACTGTGTTTGGGATGCAACTATTCGTCATATTTATCAATGAGTTAGATATTGGGATAGAATGTCTCGTATCCTACTTTACCTCTAACAGAAAGACAAGCAGCGTTATAAGCAGTGTAGATGAAAACATCAAATTACAAAGCGACATTGATAGAATAGGAGAATGGGCAAAACTGGGTAAACGGATTTCAGATCAGACACAGGTGAGGCCATTCACTTTTGATCTAGAAAAGATAGAACAAGCCACTTTCTATATGGTGAAAAGTTGGAATGAGTGGAGGTCCAATAGTCTTGAGAGTCCAGGGACATAGGTCATTAAAATGTCTTAAATTGGTACTGAAAATAATCAAAATCACTAATGGAATGCTGTCATTTGTATTCAGAGGACTAGAATAAATTGAGTTAGAAGTCATGCTTCAACGATACCACGCCTTGGTTAGGTCACACCTGGAGCCGTGTGTTCACAAATTAGCTATCACAAATTAGGAGTGGAGCATAGATTTACCAGAATGATATCGTTAATATCATAATGATATTATGAAGATGTATTCATAATGCGGCCAGACAGGTTTAGTGTCAACCTGCAAACTTTTCAAGATTTAAGTGGGCCTGGACAGGGTGGATAGAATCCATAGAATCCCTAAGGTGCAGGGCGAGGCTATTCGCACCAACCCCCCGAAAGAGCACCCTACCTTTTACCCGCAATTGATGGGGGATATTTCGACCTCTCCTCCACAAAATAGCAAATGATGCAATTGTAAATTTTATATCTGAGGTTGATAGATTTTTGTTAGCCAGAGGTATGGGGCAAATGATGAGATGTCACATTGAGCGGCAGATCAGCCATGACGTCACTGAATGGCAGCACAGCTGTTCCTATACTCCTGACCCACTGAATTTGACAAGCGTACTACATTATTGGTTTTCTTTGTTCCCCTTCAGCCTCGATCATTGTGCTCCCTATTTCATTGCGCAGATGTTTACCTCATCCTAATTGATCATTTCTCAGTTCTCCAAGTGCCCCGAAGCATACAAGGTTGAGCCAAGATGATTCACAGTCTTTCAACAGATTGGAACGTGCCCAGTCTTTGCTCCACATGTCTGGCGAGATAATCATAGGGGTCCAAAGAGACTTTTGGACAGCTGTGCAGGCAGAAATAGAGTGATCTCCGCCTGATCAGCAGAAGCTATCCATCCAGTGAACAGAAACTGATCATGAACATGTTGTTGATGTCCAAATCTGTAGCTTATCTTTCACAAAATTCCAAGTTTGAACCTATCCACTCAGCTCTCTAGCACGGCCACAGCATTGAACACTGCCAATCAAAGGCCCATTCTATGTGACTGTGACCATGGCAAAATATTTGTTCACTTTGCACCCTGCCACAAACTCTATTCACTAACAACTGACTCCATCCTTTGCCCTGGCACCATTCTCAGGCTGAATCAGACTATTCCTATTTGATGCGGTATTGAAATTAAAACTCTGTAGCCTCTTCATCACCAAGATCCCCTACTTTCATCTTTATAATATTGCCCCTGGCTGTCCCTGCCTCAGCCAACCGTTGCTGCAATGACTTGGTTTCTTCCAGTCTTAACTGGTCCAATTGTTCTCTGATGATGTTCTGAAATGTTTTGCACTCAATTGATTCATCGACCAGTGGCAATAGTTTCTCTTGATCAGGCTGATTAACACTGCTTATAATTTCGAATCTCCCTTTAAGCATCATCGCTTAAATGAGAAGGGCTAATTTCGTTAGTCTGAGCAAAGGAATGGTGAATATCATAAAAGGGGGGAAAATGAATAAAACACCATTATGTAACACCCGTCACAACCTTAATTATTTACAGCCAATGAGATAGTTTTGGAGGGCAGGAGTTGTTGCAATGTGCGAAATGCAAGATCCGAATTGTGCACAGGAAGCTCCCACAGACCGTTATGAAGGAACAAGATAATCTGTTTTGGTGATGATGATTGAGAGGTAAATATTGACCATAAAAATTGCCATCCTCTTCTATCAAATAATGCTGTGGGATCTTTCCCATCCAGGCGAGATGACAGATGGAGCCATCAGAAAGTCAGAACGTCTGACAGTTCAGAAGTCACCAGTGGGTGCTGCAATGTTTTCAGGGGACTATGTGAAGTATGGCATTTGTAAACAGCATACAGCAGAGCTCGCTTATAGTATGAGGTGGGTTAAGTATTAGGCAGCTCATCCACTACTGCAGTTCAGGTTCAAATCAAATAGTTGTTTTGCTGTGTGTTTGCGCTGGTAGCAGGTTCATTGTTAAGTAAACCATCACAAGCAATACAGCCCATGTCTAGTGCCCATGTCTCATGTGTATTGTGTAGTTGGAAACAAGGGCTTATGTGCAATAATAGGAAGTTCATTATAAAGATTGCACCTTTGATATTGTTCAGAAGTGTCATATGCCCTTCCCACCACCAATGAGAGCACAAGATTCCAACCATTGTGTCTCTGCTGACTTTTTGAAAGAGATATCTAATCAGTCCTACTTTTTCCTGCACTCTCCCTATATCCCGACAAGTTTATGCCCAACTTGGATTTATCCAATTCCCCTTGGAAAGCTATTCTTCCATTACGCTTTTAGGCAAATATATTTCACAGCATAACAACTTGTTCCATTTATTTATTTCCCCTTCATGTCATCTCTGGTTCTTTGGTCGATTACCTTAACATTATACCCAAGAAATTCATCTTTAGGGAACGGTGGCACCAAAATAATCCACAGCACAAGTTCACTATTTCGTTAACATCATAAAAAAAAGTGGAATACAATTAAATTTAAGTGGATCAACAAGTATAACAATTTAATCAACCATTTCAAAGCGGCTTGAATACATTTCAAGTACTGTGTTGCTGTCAAGTTCAGTTCTCCTCACTTTGGGTGGGAGCGAATAAAACTAAACTCAATATTGTTATTCAGATGGGGGAATGACATTAATTAAGTGCATTAACGAATGCAAAATGTATCAATATTAATGAGAACACTGTTGTTGCTTGATATCTATGAGGTACTTTCTTTGCCCCAAGCACGTCAAGTCTTGCAGGTGACCTAACTGGAGATGTGCTGAATGTTAACCAGCTTTATTAGCAAAAAAAAGTCAACATGAGGCAGAATGATATTATTGGTATCAGAGTTTAGAACTGAAATCTGATTTGTGCTGTTGCAAAGTTCGTGTTTACTTCAATGCAGCAGTTCAATTAGTTCAAGGCAATATTATGCTTGAGAAGATGAATGGCCATTCACTTGCATGGCAAGCATGCAATCAGAGTTACACTGCATTGCAGGACTAGCTTTGCCAAATGATGAAAAAAGTATATTGCCATTGGGTTTCCTTCAGCCTGCTTTACCCTGCAACTGCAAGGATTTGGCATATTTTATCTTGGGGTTGGCAGTGGAAGAAAGAAGAAAAGACGAGGAAAAGGAAGAGAGAGAGAGATACTGGGCAGGATTCTCCGACCCCCCCGCCGGGTTGGAAAATCGCCGGGGGGGGGGGGCGTGAATCCCGCCCTCGCCGCCTGCCGAATTCTCCGGCGCTGGGTATTTGGCGGGGGCGGGAATCGCGCCGATCGGAGGCTCTCACAGCGCCCCCCCCCCCAGGCGATTCTCCGACCCACGATGGGCCGAGTGGCAGCCCGTTTTCGGCCAGTCCCGCCGGCGTATATTACACCAGGTATTTGCTGGCGGGACCTGGCTGCGCGGGCGGCCTCCGGGGTCCTCGGGGGGGCGCGGGGGGATCTGGCCACAGGAGGTACCCCCACGGGGGCGGCCCGACGCCGGAGCGGGAGTGGCACCGGATTTGCCCGCCCCACCGATTCCTGCAGAATGCCGCCCGCTGTGATGAAGTAGTGTTCATTTTCAACATCCTGCCAACCAGTGAAGCCAGTTCTGGCAAATAGGATTAGGTAGACAGGTCGGGTGATTTTCATGTGGCAGTGCAGACTCGATGGGCCAAAGGGCCTCTTCTGCGCTGTATTATTCTTTGATTCTGTGATTTTGTAAAAATGGTAGTATTGCATTAATATAAACTTTCCATATCAACTAACCTTATGGCTCTGAGCAAGGTTAAAAAAAGACTTGAGGAATATAGCATTTGTCATGACCACCAGACATCTCAAAGTGCTTTATAATCAATTAAATGGTTTTGATGTGTCGTCACTGTTGAATATAGGAAACATGAGAGCGAATTTGCACACCGCAAGCTCACACAAACAGCAATCTGATAATGACTGGGTAATCTGCTGATGTTAGTTATGTTGATTGACGGATAAAAGATTGACAATGTAATGTCAATAGCACAAGCACTCTGAGCTGTGTTTTCGTGCTTCACTGAGCCAGACCAGGTGGCTTGTGTGTAACTTCAATAATATTTCTAACATATCATGTGATTGTGCACAGCGCAAATTATAGTTGTCTAAATACTATAGTTACATTGCTAAGTCTAGTCAACTCCATAGTGCTCTACAGTTCAACATTTTGGATTGATGCAGCACCACCTTCCACTTGGCAAGGCTTGCAGAAGGAACATATTGTGTTGACTACTCCGCTACCTTCAATTCAACTATTCTTCATGGAAAAATCTTTTGCAGCATGCCCACAATTCTGAGCATTTCAACCCACTCAGCCATAATGGGCTGTTTCACAGATTTATGCCAGTGATTTAATTAAAATCGATATTAAACCAAGCCTGACGTCCTTCCTCACTGCAAACGTACATTAAAAATAACGGACATTGAAAGACTGAGACCGACTGCCCAACTCTGTTCAGGCAGGACGGTCATTGTATAAAAAAAGCAAACTCCTGGTGATTTTTATTTTTTTCCTTTAGTAAGACCAGATAAGGACTGGAATAAGATACTATAATAGGGCAAGGTGTATTTGTCAAAAACTGCATCCTTTAGTGCTTGAAAGGAGATGTTAAATAAGTGGCTAAAATGTCAATTCGAAGAATTCATCGATGACAGCTCACCTCAGAGGGCAGTAAAAGTAAAGTCATCAGAGGACCATAAGCTGCTCTCCCCTTTGGAAGAGAGAGTTGACTGGTGGTGATTTAATTGGAGGATCACCACACCTCAGGCAAGGGGCAAGGTTGAGAAGGCAGAATCTTCATGAAAACCTCAGCCAGTACGGGAATTGATCCCATGCTGTTGGTGTCGCTCTGCATCACGAACCAGCCGTCCAGACGACTGAGCTAGTTTCAATGAAAGGTCACTGACTGAATTATTGGGAAGCATTTTGCAGTCCTCCAGTGGGTTTGCAGGTGGTGGGAAGTCCTTCCCCCTACCGCTCTCAACCGGGTTGTGATGTTATAGGATTTAGGTGGGGGGGGGGGGGGGGGAGGGGCAACGGCGAGGCCTAAGGGCTTATGTGCCCTTTGTCCAATCCGTAAATGCCCACCCAAGGTTGCCCCCACACCTGAATATCACCTCGCCTCTGCTTCCCACCCACCTTGACAACCCCAGCGACCAGTGCCTACTCTCCTGGCCTCGCCGGGAGCCTTCCTGTATCCGACACTTTGTTCTGTCTGATCCGGTGTAGCCCCAGCAGTGCACATGTCTCCCAATGGCTTGCTGCTGGGACTAGAGAGCTGCCAGCCAATCAGATTGGTCAACAGCGCTTTGAGGCAGGACCTCCCCCCCAGACGAGGGAAGAAGTCCAAAGAAGTGCAGATTAGTTGGGTTGACCATGCTAAATTGCCGCTTAGTGTTCAAAGATGTACAGGTTAGATGGGGTTACAGGCATTAGGTGCAGGATTGCGCCTAGGTAGGGTGCTCTTTCAGGGGGTCGGTGCAGACTCGATGGGCCGAATGGTCTATTTCTGCACTGTAAGAATTCAATGGTTCTATGGAAGGCCCAACTCCAGTCAATTAGCACTCAAGAGAGCGTTAACTGTCAGGAGCGGGTGTGCATTCCCCACTGACTATTCCAGGGGTGAGAAGGGGAAACATCACCATCTGACAAGCTCTGCACAGTAACTTCATTTCTCTTTCCACAAATGCTGCCAGATCTGCAGAGTATTTCCGCTATTTTCTGCTTTGATGGCACCACAGTGTGTAGCGTCTTTTAAATGAAGCTTTAAATAAAGGCCTAAATCTTCCGGTCCCACCCACAGCAGGAATCTTCACAGCGGGACAGATAATTTGACGGACCAGCGAATAGTCCATTGACCTCAGGTGGGAATTTCCTGTCCAGGAGCAGGCAGGACCGGAAAATCATGCCAATAGACTCAGTCTTCCTGTGCAGGGGGGGCAAAACAAATCCCAAGGCCATTTTTTCAAAGCGCAGTGAAGTCCTGTCAACACGTATCCTTCAAACAATAACACCAAAAACATGCTAATTCATAGTTTATTTTATTTGCCATGTGTGAGATCTTCCTAGTGTACACATTAGCTCTTGCCTCCCTAACAATGGTAACACTACTTGAAACATAATTAATTGGAAGATTTTTGAGCCATTCTGAAGAGATGAAAGTCACTTTAAGTTTTTTTTCTCAATCACATTTTGAGTATTATTGATTGCATGAGTAAAGAGTCGAACCCAGAAGGCATAAACCTGTAGACTACAGGACAGTGAGTCTAACCTCAGTGGTGGGGAAACTATTGGAAGTAATTCTGAAAGACAGGATTAATCTGCATTTGGAGAGGCAGGGATTAACCAAGAACAGTCAGCATGGTTTCGTCAAGGGGAGGTCATGTCTGATCAACTTGATTGAAGTTTTTGAAGAGGTGACCAGGTGTGTGGATGAGGGAAATGCATTTGACGACTCTACCTGGTCTACAGCAAGGCTTTTGATAAGGTTCCACATGGAAAATTGATAACAAAGGTAAGAGCCCATGGGATCCAAGGAAATTTGGCAAATTGGATCCAGATTTGGCTGAGTGGCAGGAAGCAGAGTGTGATGGTCGAGGGGTGTTTTTCTCACTGGAAGCCTGTGTTCAGTGGGATCCCACAGGGATCAGTGTTGGAGCCCTTACTGTTTGTGGTTTATATAGATGATTTAGATATGAATGTAGGAGAATGCCAGTTTTGACAAAGAGTCATCCAGACTCGAAATGTTAGCTCTCTTCTCTCTCCCCAGATGCTGTCAGACCTGCTGAGATTGTCCAGTATTTTTTGTTTTTGTTTCAGATTCCAGCATCCACAGTAGTTTCCCTGTATCTGAATGTAAGAGGGTTGATCAGAAAGTTCGCGGATGATACAAAAGTTGTTGAGGTGGTAAATAGTGAAGACAGGCTTAGATTACAGGAGGATAAAGACAGGCTGGTCAGATGGGCTGATCAGTGGCAAATGAAATTATATCTGGATAAGTGTGAGGTGATGCACTTGAGCAGGACAAACAAGGCAAGAGAATACATGATAAATGCCAGGACCCTGGGGAGCAGCGAGGATCAAAGGGACCTTGCTGTGCATGCACACTGGTCCCTTAAGGTAGCAGGACATGAAGATACAGTGGTTAAGAAGGCATACGGTGTGCTTGCCTTTATGGCCGATGCACAGAGTTGAAGAGCAGGGAGGTTATGCTGGAACTGCATAAAACAGTTAGGCCACAGGTAGGGTATGGTGTGCAGCTCTAGAATCCACATTACAGGAGGGGTGTTACAGTACTGGAAAGCGTGCACTGGAGATTTACCAGAATGCTGCTTGGGCTGGAGAGTTTTAGCTATGAAAGGAGACTGGATAGACAAAGAACAAAGAACAAATAAAATTACAGCACAGGAACAGGCCCTTCGGCCCTCCCAGCCTGCGCCGATCCAGATCCTTTATCTAAACCTGTCTCCTATTTTCCAAGGTCTACTTCCCTCTGTTCCCGCCCGTTCATATACCCATCTAGATGCCACTTAAATGATGCTATCGTGCCCGCCTCTACCACCTCCGCTGGTCATCTGCAAATTTGCTAATCAGACCACCTATACCTTTCTCCAGGTCATTTATGTAGATCACAAACAACAGTGGTCCGAGCACGGATCCCTGTGGAACACCACTAGTCACCCTTCTCCATTTTGAGACACTCCCTTCCACCACTACGCTCTGTCTCCTGTTGCCCAGCCAATTCTTTATCCATCTAGCTAGTACACCCTGAACCCCATACGACTTCACTTTTTCCATCAACCTGCCATGGGAAACCTTATCAAACGCCTTACTAAAGTCCATGTATATGACATCTACAGCCGTTCTCTCATCAATTAACTTTGTCACTTCCTCAAAGAATTCTATTAGGTTTGTAAGACATGACCTTCCCTGCACAAAACCATGCTGCCTATCACTGATAAGTCTATTTTCTTCCAGATGTGAATAGATCCTATCCCTCAGTATCTTCTCCAACAGTTTGCCTACCACTGACGTCAAGCTCACAGGTCTATAATTCCCTGGATTTTCCCTGCTACCCTTCTTAAACAAAGGGACAACCTTAGCAATTGGGTTGTTTAACTTGGAGCAGAGGAGACTTAGGGGGTACATGATATAAATGTATAAAATTCTGAGGGGAATAGATTGAGTAGACAGGAAGAAGCTTTTTCCCTTGGTGGAGGGACCATTGACCAAGGGGCATATATTTAAGGTAAGGTTTAGAGGGGATGTGAGAAAAATCCTTTTCACCCAGAGGGTGGTGAGAGTCTGGTACTCACTGGAAGGGTGGAGGAGGCAGAGGCCCTCATAACATTTAAGAAGTATTTAGATGTGCACTTGTGATGCCAAGGCATGCAAGGCTATGGGCCCAGTGCTGGAAAATGAGATTAGAATACTTAGGTGGTTGTATTTCACCGCCGCAGACACTTTGAGCTGGAGGGCCTTTCATATGCTGCAGACCTCTATGACTTATGACTCCATAATTTCTGCAGAAAACTTAGACACAATAAATATAGTTGATTAACGAGGACAGTAGAGAATTGGATTTTGGTTAATACACTTTATTGAATATACTTTCTGATGGTCGGCAGCATTAGTGGCTAATTGATCTCTACATAAAGAACAACGTATTGTGCTAGAAATGCTTATTGCTCCTTTCATTTTGATGTTTCCTTTTTCTAGTGAGTCCAACACTGCATTGATTGCAATATTTCCAGTCAATGTACCTAATTTATCAGCTCATGAATATTCACAAGTTACTACGATCAGGGGGAATAAAGTGCCTGCTTTGATTTTAAAAAACCTGACTTTATTTAACTTTAAGAAAGAAAATCTATTGATATTAGTCACTTTGATATTGATATTTTTAAAAGTCCAAGTTTTAAGGGCATTTTATGTTGGTCTAATTTTTAAAGTGCTGGTGGACAAGGATAAGAGTGGTCCTAAGGTGAATGTGCTAAATTGGGGGAAGGCTAATTATAACAATATTAGGCTGGAACTGAAGAACCTAGATTGGGGGCGGATGTTTGAGGATAAATCAACATCTGACATGTGGGAGGCTTCCAAATGTCAGTTAAAAGGAATTCAGGACTGGCATGTTCCTGTGAGGAAGAAGGATGGGGGCGATTCTCCAATATTGGGCCCAAGGGTTCGCA
Source organism: Scyliorhinus canicula (assembly GCF_902713615.1). Classification (NCBI taxonomy): domain Eukaryota; kingdom Metazoa; phylum Chordata; class Chondrichthyes; order Carcharhiniformes; family Scyliorhinidae; genus Scyliorhinus; species Scyliorhinus canicula. Next base: position 61,883,074 of record NC_052146.1, read on the forward strand.
CCGTCGTGAACGCCGTCGCGTTTCACGACAGCGTGAACCGGGCCCAGTCACATACGACTCTGGCTCCCACAGGGGGCTAGCACGGCGCTGGAGCGGTTCATGATGCTCCAGCCTCCTTACGCGGCGCCAGGGGTGAACGGCACCGGCGGGACTCTGTCGTGTCGGAGCGACCGCTCAGCCCATCTGGGCCGGAGAATGCTGGTCCCGCCGATTCTAGCGGCCTGCGGCCGGCGCTGTACAAACGCGCCGGCGCAAATGCCGCCGATTCTCCGTACCTCGGAGAATCACGCGTCGAGGCGCGGGGCGTGGTTGTGGTGATTCTCCGGCCCGGCGCGGGGCTCGGAGAATACCCCCCGATAAATATGGTAAATTTCGGGAACATTGGATAACGAGAGATATTGTAGGCCTCGTCAAAAAGAAAAAGGAGGCTTTTGTCAGGGCTAGAAGGCTGGGAACAGACAAAGCCTTTGTGGAATATAAGGAAAGTAGGAAGGAACTTAAGCTCGGCACAACATCGAGGGCCGAAGGGCCTGTTCTGTGCTGTACTGTTCTATGTTCTATGTTCTATGTAAGTCCCCAGGGGCTGATGGGATCTACCCAGAATACTGAAGGAGGCAAGAGAGGAAATTGCTGAGGCCTTGACAGAATTCTTTGGATCCTCACTGTCTTCATGTGATGTCCCTGGAGGACTGGAGAATAGCCAATGTTGTTCCTTTGTTTAAGAAGAGTAGCAAGGATAATCCAGGGAACTAAAGGCCTGTGAACCTGACGTCAGTGGTAGGGAAATTACTGGAGAGAATTCTTCGAGACAGGTTCTACTCCCATTTGGAAGCAAGTGAACGTATTAGCGAGAGGCAGCATGGTTTTGTGAAGGGGAGGCCGTGTCTCACTAACTTGATAAGAGTTTTTCGAGGAGGTCACAAAGATGATTGGTGCAGGTCAGGCAGTCGATGATGTTGTCTATATGGACTTCAGTAAGGCCTTTGACAAGGTCCCTCATGGCAGACTGGTACAAAAGGTGAAGTCACACGGGATCAGCGGTGAGCTGGCAAGATGGATACAGAACTAGCTAGGTCACGAAGGCAGAGAGTAGCAATGGAAGGGTGCTTTTCTGATTGGAGGGCTGTGACTAGTGGTGTTCTGCAGGGATCAATGCTGGGACCTTTGCTGTTCTTGGTATATATAAATGATTTGGAAGAAAATGTAACTGGTCTGATTAGTAAGTTTGCGGACGACACAAAGGTTGGTGGAATTGCGGATAGCGATGAAGACTTTCAGAGGATACAGCAGGATTTAGATCGTTTGGAGATTTGGGCGGAGTGATGGCAGATGAAGTTCAATCCGGACAAATGTTAGGTAATGCATTTTGGAAGGTCTAATACAGGTGGGGAATATACAGTGAATGGTAGAACCCTCAAGTGTATTGACAGTCAGAGAGATCTAGATGTACAGGTCTACAGGTCACTCAAAGTGGCAATACAGGTGGAATAGGTAGTCAAGAAGGCATACAACATGCTTGCCGGTAGCATTGTGGATAGCACAAATGCTTCACAGCTCCAGGGTCCCAGGTTCGATTCCGGCTTGGGTCATTGTCTGTGCGGAGTCTGCACATCCTCCTCGTGTGTGCGTGGGTTTCCTCCGGGTGCTCCGGTTTCCACCCACAGTCCAAAGATTGGTCATGATAAATTGCCCATAGTGCCCAAAATTGCCCTTAGTGTTGGGTGGGGTTACTGGGTTATGGGGATAGGGTGGAGGTGTTGACCTTGAGTAAGGTGCTCTTTCCATGAGCCGGTGCAAACTCGATGGGCCGAAGGGCCTCCTTCTGCACTGTAAATTCTATGATAATCTATGATTGGCCGGGGCATTGAGTATAAAAATTGGTAAGTCATGTTGCAGCTGTATAGAACCTAAGTTAGGCCACACTTGGAGTTTAGTGTTCAAATCTGGGGCTGGATTCTCCCCTACCTGGCGGGGCAGGGGTCCCAGCGGGATAGAGTGGCGTGAACCACTCCGGCGTCGAGCTGCCCCAAAGGTGCGGAGAAATCCTTTAGGGGCCAAGCCCTAACCTTGAGGGGCTAGGCCAGCGCCGGAGAGGTTGGCACCCCGCCAGCCGGTGGGAAAGGCCTTTGGCGCCACGCCAGCCAGGGCCGAAGGGACTTCGCCGGCTGGCGGAAGTCCGCACATGCGCAGGGGAGGGGGTCACTTCCGTGTCAGCCATCGTGAAGGCTATGGCCAACGCGGAAGGAAAAGAGTGCCGCCATGGCACAGGCCCGCTTGCCGATCGGTGGGCCCCGATCGGGGGCCAGGCGACCGTGGGGGCATCCCCCGGGGCCAGATCGCCCCACGCCCACCCCGGTCCTTGTCAAAGGACCCCAGAGCCCGCCTGCGCTGCCAGTCCCGCCGGTAAGGGAGGTGTTTTGATTCACGCCGGCGGGACTGGCATTACAGCAGCAGGACTTCGGCCCATCGCAGGCCGGAGATTCGGCGGGCGGGGGGGGAGAGGGGGGGGCGCCGACAGGCGCGGCGCAATTCCCGCCCCCGCCGAATCTCTGGTGCCGGAGACGGCGGGGGCGTGATTCAAGCCCCCCCCCCCCGGCGATTCTCCAACCCGGTATGGGGTCGGACAATCCAGCCCCTGGTCGCCACATTACCAGAAGGACGTGGAGGCTTTAGAAAGGGTGCAGAAGGGATTCACCAGGATGTTGTCTGGTAAGGAGGCCATTAGCTATGATGAGAGGTTGAATAAACTCGGTCTGTTCTCACTGGAACAACAGAGGTTGCGGGACGACCTGATAGAGGTCCACAAAATTATGAGGGGCATGGGAAGAGTGGATAGTCAGAGACTTTTTCCCAGGGTAGAGGGGCCAATTACGAGGGGGCATAGGTTTAAGGTGTGAGGGGCGAGGTTTAGAGGAGATGTACAAGGCAAGTTTTTTTACACAGAGGGTAGTGAGTGCCTGGAACTCGCTGCTAGAGGAGGTGGTGGAAGCAGGGACAATAGTGACGTTTAAGGGGCATCTTGACAAATACATGAATAGGATGAGAATAGAGGGATATGGACCCCGGAAGTGTAGAAGATTTTAGTTTAGATGGGCAGCATGGTTGGTGCAGGCTTGGAGGGCCGAAGGGCCTGTTCCTGTGCTGTACTTTTCTTTGTTCTTTGTTAATTGAGGGGCTTTCTTCCTGGGATATGGAACACTCTTCTTTCAAGCTCCAATTGTCAGTATGGAACACTCCCAAATCAGGTATGCCACATATAGTTAGATAAGGAGCCAAGTTCCTTCAGCTCATTCCTAACAATGAGATCGAATTCCAATGGAAATAAAAGCTGAACTTCTTTTGACGGGTACCTAATTCTTTGGGCAGCACAGTAGCATTGTGGTTAGCACAATCGCTTCACAGCTCCAGGGTCCCAGGTTCGATTCCGGCTTGGGTCACTGTCTGTGCGGAGTCTGCACACCCTCCCCGTGTGTGCGTGGGTTTCCTCCGGGTGCTCCGGTTTCCTCCCACAGTCCAAAGATGTGCCGGTTAGGTGGATTGGCCGTGATAAATTGCCCTTAGTGTCCAAAATTGCCCTTAGTGTTGGGTGGGGTTACTGGGTTATGGGGATAGGGTGGAGGTGTTGATCTTGGGTAGGGTGCTCTTTCCAGGAGCCGGTGCAGACTCGATGGGCCGAATGGCCTCCTTCTGCACTGTAAATTCTATGTAATCAGTGCCAGATTTATACCTGGGTGGCAGTGTGGAAAGTCTGCATAAATATTAGTCAGCCCCAACATCAGAATGGCATCCCCTGCTGTACCATTTCTCACAACAGCCAACCTATGGCCTCTTATGTTTGAGATTGACAGTTTAACAGTAGTTTAGCACCCATTGGGAACTGGGTTCAGAGTCCCTGAACACAAGTCGCACAAGAGCTGTACGGAGGGGCCTATCACCCCACTACCCTGAGTCATCCAATCTGCTCACTCGTCCAAGCCCACTTCTTCATTGCTGGTGTTGCAATTGAATAAAGAAAACAAGAATCTGTCAATCAAGCATTCAAATTTATTTTATGCCAAAGAAAATTTGAATGCGTCGGCACAAGTCAGAAGGGAATTTCAGATATGAATATATAACACCTATTATTCATGTTAAGGTTTCAGGCATCATTCTTTACCAGTTCAAATGAAGGGTGAGGCATGGAACATTAACTTGTCACTTTTCTTCTCAGATGCTGACAGGCCAGCTGAGGGGCTGGAACTAAATTGCTGGGGGGTGCAGAGAGATCAAGTGAGATGAGATGAGCGAAATTAAAAGGAAAGGACAAGGCAATATTACTGGGTAATGACATGGGTAATGATAACCCGAATGTGACAGGAACAGACAGAGTGTCCAAACTAAAGAGGGCACAAACAGAGTTGGCAAAAATAGTAAAAAGACAGAACTAAAAAAGGTTTTGCACCTGAATGTGCCTATTATTCAAACAAAACAAATTAATTGGCAGTGCAAATAGAAATAAATATCTATCACCTGATAGCCACCACAGAAACGTGGCTATAAGATTATTAAATTGATTATTAAATATTGATTTAGGGCAGCACGGTAGCATTTTGGATAGCACAATGGCTTCACAGCTCCAGGGTCCTATGTTCGATTCCGGCTTGGGTCACTGTCTGCGCGGAGACTGCACATCCTCCCCGTGTGTGCGTGGGTTTCCTCCGGATGCTCCGGTTTCCTCCCACAGTCCAAAGATGCGCAGGTTGGGTGGATTGACAATGATAAATTGCCCTTAGTGTCCAAAATTGCCCTTAGTGTTGGGTGGGGTTACTGGGTTATTGGGATAGGGTGGACGTGTTGAACTTGGGTAGGGTGCTCTTTCCAAGAGCCGGTGCAGACTCGATGGGCCGAATGGCCTCCTTCTGCACTGTAAATTCGATGATCTATGAAATCTGTGGTCTGAATAATCAGGAACATTCCAGAAGGACAGGAAGCTTAGCAAAGGTGATGGGGTAGCTATATTACTTAAGAATGACATTACTACAATAGTGAGAGAGAACGCTAGTTCTGAAGATCAAAATGTAGAATCAGTTTGGGTAGAGCTAAGAAACAACAAAGGTAAGAAGTCACCTGTGGGAATAGTAACTAGACTAGACGGTAGGGTAGAGCATACAGGAAGAAATAATGGGTCATATGGTACAGCAATAATCGTGGGTGATTTTAATCTACATATGGATTGGATGAATCAGATTGGCAAAGATAGATGGGACGGTGGGTTCACAGAGTGTTTTGGGGACAATTTCTTAGAGCCAACCAGTGAACAGGCTCTTCAAGGCCTGATAATGCGCAATCAGACAGAATTAATTAATGACCTCACAGTGAAGGAGTTTCCAGGTAGCATGATTGGATTTTGCACTCATTTATAGGGTGTAAGTGTGACTCTAACACGAGCTTTAAACGTAAATAACTTAAATGCAAGAGTATGAAGACAGAACTGGCAAAGTGAACTGAGGGATTAGATGAAAGAGTAAAGCAGTAGATATGCAGTGGCAGACACTTCCAGAGATATATCAATCTGCACTGTAAATTCTCTACAAATCTATGTAAAAACTCAGCTCTGTAAGGGTAAATAGGACAATGAAGGCAAACAAGAATTTATTTTAACAAACTGGCGGCACGGTGGCTCAGTGGTTAGCACTGTTGCTTCACAGCTTCCTGGCTTGGGTCACTGCCTGTGCGAAGTCTGCACGTTCTCCCCATGTCTGTGTGGATTTCCTCCGGGTGCTCCGGTTTCCTCCCACAGTCCAAAGATGTGCAAATTAGGAGGTTCGATTCCTGGCTTGGGTCACTGTCTGTGCGAAGTCTGCACGTTCTCCCCATGTCTGCGTGGGTTTCCTCCGGGTGCTCCGGTTTCCTCCCACAGTCCAAAGATGTGCAAGTTGGGAGGATTGGCCATTCTAAATTGCCCTTAATGTCCAAAATGGTTACTGGGTTACGGGGATAGGATGCACCCTTGGAGGGTGCTCTTTCCATTGGTCAGTGCAAACTCGATGGGCCTAATAGCCTCCTTCTGCACTGTAAGTTCTTTAGCACTCAGCCAACATACATTCCAGAGAGGAAGAAATACCAGGGGATGGTTTAGCACACTGGGCTAAATCGCTGGCTTTGAAAGCAGACCAAGGCAGGCCAGCAGCACCGGTTCAATTCCCATACCAGCCTCCCCGAACAGGCGCTGGAATGTGGCGACTAGGGGCTTTTCACAGTAACTTCATTGAAGCCTACTCGTGACAATAAGCGATTTTCATTTCATTTCCAGGAGAAGGATGCACCATCTGTGGCTTACCAAGGAAGTTAATGAAAGCATCAAATTAAAAGAAAAAGTGAACAATTCTGCAAAGGTTAGTGGCAGGTCAAAAGATTGGACAGAATTTAAAAACTGGGAAAGAATAACTAAAAAAGTAATAAGGTGGGAGAAATTAGAGTATGAGAGCAAGCTGACTAGAAATACAAAATTGCAATAAGTATTTAGAAAGGGGAAAAGATATCTAATTGTGTGTGTTGGTCGGTCCTGTAGGGAGTAAGTCTGAAGAATTAATAATGGGAAATAAGGAAATGGTGGAAAAGTTGAACAGATATTTTGTGCCTTTCTTCACTGTAGAAGACACAGAAAATATTCCAAAACTACCTGTAATTCATGAGGTGAAAGGAAGAGAGAAACCTAAACAATTAAACGTAGAAACATAGAAAATGGGTGCTGGAGCAGGCCATTCGGCCCTTCGAGACTCCACCACCATTCAATATGATCATGGCTGACCTTGCAAATTCAGTATCCCACGCCTGCTTTCTCTCCATACCCCTTGATCCCCTTAGCCACCAGGCCCATGTTCAGCTCCCTCTTGAATATATCCAAAGAACTGTCCAATACAGCTTTCTGTGGTAGAGAATTCCACAACTTCACAACTCTCTGAGAGAACTCTCAGTCCTGAATGGCTTACCCCTTATTGTTAGGATGTGCCCCAAGTCCCCAACATCGGGAACACATTCTTCCTGCATCTAGCCTGTCCAGTCCCAACAGGATTTTATATGTTTCTATGAGATCCCCTCTCATTCTTCTAAACTCCAGTGAGTACAAGCCCAGTTTATCATGTCAGTCCTGCCATCCCTGGAATGTCCTTCCTCAAACTAGGACACAGTACTCAAGGTGAGGCCACACCAAGGCCCTGTAAAATCGGCAGGAAAAGGCTGCTGAGAAAACTGATAGAACAGTCCCAAGGACTGATTAACTTAATCCTAGTATCTTAAAATAAGTGGCTGCTGAGATAGTAGAAATGCTGGCTGTAATTTTCCAATATTCCTTAGATTCTGGCAAGGTCCAAGTGGATCGGAAAATAACAAATGTAATTCCTCTGTTCAAGAAAGGAGGGAGATAAATAGCAGGAAGCTACAGGCCAGTTCGCCTAACATTGTGTCAGGGAAAATGCTAGAATCTATTATTAAGGAGGTTATCACAAGGTTCATCGACATCTTAATGCAGAGTCAGCATAGTTATGTAAAAGGAAAATCCTGATTGGCTAATTTATTAGTGCTTTGAGGATATAACAAGCAACATAGATAAAGGGGAACCTGTAGGTGTTACATACTTAGATGTCCAAAAGGCAGTGGATAAGATGTCCCATCGAAGATTACTTCACAAAGTAAGAGCTCATGGTGCAGGGAATAATATATTAGCATCGATAGAGGATTGTTTATCGAACAGGAAACAAAGATCAGGAATAAATGAGTCAGTTTCAGGTTGGCAAGCTGTAAATAATCAAATGTAATAGGGATTAGCGCTGATACCTCAACTATTTACAATCCATACTTAATGGCAGCACGGTAGCATTGTGGATAGCACAAATGCTTCACAGCTCCAGGGTCCCAGGTTTGATTCCGGCTTGGGTCACTGTCTGTGCGGAGTCTGCACATCCTCCCCGTGTGTGCCTGGGTTTCCTCCGGATGCTCCGGTTTCCTCCCACAGTCCAAAGATGTGCAGGTTAGGTGGGTTGGCCATGATAAATTGCCCTTACTGTCCAAAATTGCCCTTAGTGTTGGGTGGGGTTACTGGGTTATGGGGATATGATGGAGGTGTTGATCTTGGGTAGGGTGTTCTTTCCAAGAGCCGGTGCAGACTCAATGGGCCGAATGGCCTCCTTCTGCACTGTAAATTCTATCTATTAATGACTTGGATCCAGTGACCATATATGTGGTTACTTAATTTGCTGATGATGCAATAATAAATAGGAAAGCAAGCTATGATGAGGATATTGCAAAAGGATATTGATAGGTTCCGTGAGTGGTCACTACTTTGACACATTGGATTCGGATTTATCGTCATGTGTACTGAGGTACAGTGCAGAGTATTATTTTGCATCCAATCCATCCAGACAGATCATTCCATACATGAAAAACATAGGACATACGATGAATTACACGCATACAGAGTGCAGTGCTAGTCAGTAGAGAAGATGCGTGGAGAGATCAGTTCAGTCCCTAAGAGGTCCATTCAGGAGTATGGTAACAGTGGGGAAGAAGCTGGTTTTGAATCTGTCAGTTTGTGTTCTCAGATTTTTGTATCCCCTATCTCTCTCTCTCTCTCTTTCACTGCTGAAGGAAAAAAACTGTATTAGTGTTCGAAAACCAGTGAATGCATTTTTACTGTAAATTTGAACTAATCTTGAAACTACAGAGAGTGTAGTCAACCTCATCAGAGAATACCATCACAAGCCACGAGGAAAGAAACACAAAAATGAAGGCATGAACTCCAGAAAGAAAATAATAATAATAATAATCACTTATTGTCACAAGTAGGCTTCAATGGCGTGATCTAACGGACATAGCGTGCCCAACTTGGAACGTGACCTCTCATGAGATCTTTGACGCTTGCTACACCTCGCAAGATCAAACGGGATCTCATAAGGCTTCACGGTCTGGATCCCGTCCTCAATTGGCGTGAACCAGATTTGATAGTCAAGTGAGTAGTTAGTCTCACTTAAATATGTCAGTGCCGGAGTTATCCAAGGTGCGGGATTTAACGGTCTCGCCTCAGAGACATCGAACAGGTGATATTCAGCACTGGTTTCCACAAACATGAACCAGGCATACCGACACTTGGGGGGGGGGGGGGGGGGTGTCTCCCAGACAATTGGGAACCCCAGTTGGTTGGGCTCTGGGCAGGGTGGTGCCCGAGCACTTCTCATGCCACCTGGGCACTGTGGCACTGCCAGCCTGGGACCCTGGCAACACCATCCAGGCACCCTGGCAGCACCACCCGGGTGCCATGCTGGCAGTGCCAAGATGCCCAGGTGGCATTTTGTCCATGTCGGGGATTGGGACTGGGGGTGCCATGCCCCTATGAGGAGGATTGCAGGGTCTCAAGGACCCCCTAATTGGTAAATTGGAGCATTTGGGGGTCTGGATGCCATGGTGGGGGGGGGGGGGGGGGGGGGGGGGGGGGGGGGGGGGGGGGGGGGGGGGGGGGGGGGGGGGGGGGGGGGGGGGGGGGGGGGGGGGGGGGGGGGGGGGGGGGGGAAGAGAGGGTGGGGGTGGGGTCGAGAAATCTCTTCCTGTACTGGTGAGCTAAGCTTGTTAGTGCATGAAATAAGCTGAAGTGCAACCTTGATGGATGTTCCTCGCCAAGGCCCGGAAATGAAGCAAAATCCAGTTTAATAGCAGGATCGTTCTCAGCACTGCAAGCGTCAGGAAACACCTGTTAAATGTGCCCAAAACGAGACGTTTCATTTCTATTAAATCATGCCCATTAACTGGAAGCCATCCAGGTGCATTAAAGATCCTTTATCCTTTCATTTTTTTATCAATACTTTCTTTCCCACTCAATCACCTGTTCCCCTCTGTGTTTGTCTGTCTGTGTATAAAGAGAGTGGGGATAGTTAAAAAGGATGGGGGAGTTGGGAACGTCTATTAGATAATCAGTCACATTTTTCATAGCATCATAGAATCCCGACAGTGCAGAAGAAAGCCATTCGGCCGAGAGAGTCTGCACTGACACTCTGAAAGAGCACCGATCTAGGCCCATGCCCCACCTTATCGCTTGAACCCAGTAGCCTCACCTAACCTTTTGAACACTAAGGGGCAATTCAGCAAGGCTAATCCACCTAAACTGCACATCTTTGGACTGTGGTAGGAAACCGGAGCAACCGGAGGAAACCTACGCAGACACAAGGAGAATGTACAAACTCCACACAGACAGTCACCCTAAGCCGAAATTGAACCCAAGTCCCTGGCGCTGTGTCACAGCAGTGCTAACGAGTGTCACTGTGCCACCCTTGTCAGTCTAAAGGAGTAAAAGCAACAGGGTTGTTGCGATGGGAGACTTTAACTTCCCCAATATTGACTGGGACTCACTTAGTGCTCGGGGCTTGGACAGGGCAGAGTTTGTAAGGAGCATCCAGGAGGGCTTCTTAAAACAATATGTAGATAGTCCGACTAGGGAAGGGGCTATACTGGACTTTGTATTATGGAATGAGCCCGGCTTGGTGGTAGAGGTTTCAGTAGGGGAACATTACCACAATTCAGTAAGTTTTAAAGCGCTGGTGGACAAGGATAAGAGTGGTCCTAGGGTGAATGTGCTCAATTGGGGGAAGACTAATTATAACATTATTAGGCAGGAACTGAGGGCAGCGAGGCTATATGGGTAGAGATCAGGAATAAGAAGGGTGCAGTCACAATGTTGGGGGTTTACTACAGGCCTCCCAACAGCCAGCAGGAGATAGAGGAGCAGATAGGTAGACAGATTTTGGAAATGAGTAAAAGCAACAGGGTTGTTGTGATGGGAGACTTCAACTTCCCCAATATTGACTGGGACTCACTTAGTGCTAGGGGCCTGGTCGGGGCAGAGTTTGTAAGAAGCATCCAGGAGGGCTTCTTAAAACAATATGTAGACAGTCCAACTAGGGAAGGGGCTGTACTGGACCTGGTATTGGGGAATGAGCCTGGCCAGGTGGTCGAAGTTTCAGTCGGGGAGCATTTCGGGAACAGTGACCACAATTCAGTAAGTTTTAAAGTGCTGGTGGACAAGGATAAGAGTGGTCCTAGGGTGAATGTGCTAAATTGGGGGAAGGCTAATTATAACAATATTAGGCGGGAACTGAAGAACCTAGATTGGGGGCGGGTGTTTGAGGGTAAATCAACATCTGACAGGGAGGCTTTCAAATGTCAGTTGAAAGGAATTCAGGACGAGCATGTTCCTGTGCGGAAAAAGGATAAATATGGCAAATTTCGGGAACCTTGGATAACGAGAGATATTGTAGGCCTCGTCAAAAAGAAAAAGGAGGCATTTGTCAGGGCTAGAAGGCTGGGAACAGACGAAGCCTGTGTGGAATATAAGGAAAGTTGGAAGGAACTTAAGCAAGGAGTAAGGAGGGCTAAAAGGGGTCATGAAAAGTCATTGGCAAATAGGGTTAAGGAAAATCCCAAGGCTTTTTACACATACATAAAAAGCAAGAGGGTAGCCAGGGAAAGGGTTGGCCCACTGAAGGATAGGCAAGGGAATCTATGTGTGGAGCCAGAGGAAATGGGTGAGGTACTAAGTGAATACTTTGCATCAGTATTCACCAAAGAGAAGGAATTGGTGGATGTTGAGTCTGGAGAAGGGTGTGTAGACAGCCTGGGTCACATTGAGATCCAAAAAGACGAGGTGGTGGGGATCTTGAAAAATATTAAGGTAGATAAGTCCCGAGGGCCTGATAGAATCTACCCCAGAACACTGAAGAGGCGAGTGAGGAAATTGCTGAGACCTTGACAGAAATCTTTGGATCCTCACTGTCTTCAGGTGATGTCCCGGAGGATTGGAGAATAGCCAATGTTGTTCCTTTGTTCAAGAAGGGTAGCAAGGATAATCCAGGGAACTGCAGGCATGTGAGCTTTATGTCAGTGGTAGGGAAATTACTGGAGAGAATTATTCGATACAGGATCTACTCCCATTTGGAAGCAAATGGACGTATTCGGTTTTGTGAAGGGGAGATCATGTCTCACTAACTTGATAGAGTTTTTCCAGGAGGTCACAAAGATGATTATGCAGGTAGGGCAGTAGATGTTGTCTATATGGACTTCAGTAAGGCCTTTGACAAGGTCCCTCATGGCAGACTGGTACAAAAGGTGAAGTCACACGGGATCAGGGGTGAGTTGGCAAGATGGATACAGAACTGTGTAGCCACCTGGGGTGGCCACTGCCCAACACAAAATGGAAGATTGTGAGGAATGCAGGGAAAATGGACATGTTGTAAAGCAAGCAGCTTGCAAAGCACTTGTATATTGGGACGGCTGCAGAAACCAGTTTTGACTGCTGCAGACAACCAGACAGCACTGTGAAAATAGTGTCAAATTTCTGTCAAATTTGACTGTCAAATTTCTGGGTTCTCTCGGAGTGGGGGGGCCACTTCTAATCGAATCCCACCAGAGTCGCCACTAAATGTTGCGACTTCTTGGGTGAGTGTGCTTAACACTCAATTTGGCTCTGTTTCTTTTCTAAGCTCTGGAGTCGCCAGGTGTCGTTAAGACACCGCCACAAGCTTCAAGGTGAAGTTCAAAGCAATAAAACCATACACCAATTAGTAAGTCCAAACAACTGAGTTTATTATAATACAATTATAATAACTACCCATGCACAAGCTAAAAGGATTAAACTTATTCCTACCGCTAAATAAACTAATACTTATCTCGAAGGAACTGCTGGGCCAGGGAACAAGGCCTCTTGCTCTGCTCTGGTCTGCAGACTTCAGGTTGGTATGAGTAAAAAGGGGTCAGGAATGCCTATCTCTGGTAGCGATCGTTGTGAGGCACTTACTTGTTGGCGGCTGCTGTCCGAACCCTCTCCTCTCTCTCGTTCAAGATCTTCTTGGCAAAAGCTGGTCCACGGAGGAGTGTTGGTCAAAGAGAGAGAAGGGCTGGAGGGCTGGATCAGAAGACTGAGCCATGTGTGGGACCTGTCTTTTACAGGTCCCAGGGGATCCGCGCCCCTTTGGGCGGACTCCCTTACCTGCTTGGAATCGATTGGGTCTCTTCCCAATCGATATGTTTGAACCCCCCAATCATGGGGCAGTTTCTCGGTCACTGGGGCGGTTCTTGGGACTTATTGTTTTGGGCTTCTCTGGCGCCGAAAGGTCTGGCCTTCCATTCAATGTATCGATCTGTGTTTAACTTGTTTCCATTGTATCTGGGGATCGCCCGGTATCGCCTCATTAGTATGTTAACTGGTTTATTTTCACAGTGCTGTCTGGTTTCTGCAGCAGTCAAAACTGGTTTCTGAAGCCGTCCCAATATACAAGCGCTCTGCAAGCTGCTTGCTTTACAACATGTCCATTTTCCCTGCATTCCTCGCAATCTACCATTTTGTGTTGGGCAGTGGCCACCCCAGGTGGCTACAACTGGCTAGGTCATAGAAGGCAATGGAAGGGTGCTTTTCTGATTGAAGGGCTGTGACCAGTGGTGTTCCTCAGGGATCAGTGTTGGAACCTTTGCTGTTCGTAGTATATATAAATGATTTGGAGGAAAATGTAACTGGTCCGATTAGTAAGTTTGCAGACGACACAAAGGTTGGTGGAATTGAGGATAGCTATGAGGACTATCAGAGGATACAGCAGGATTTAGGTAGAACATTGAACAGTACAGCACAGAACAGGCCCTTCGACCCTCGATGTTGTGCCGAGCAATGATCACCCCACTTAAACCCACATACCCCTAACCCAACAATCCCCCCATTAACCTTTACACTACGGCAATTAGCATGGCCAATCCACCTAACCCCACATCTTTGGACTGTGGGAGGAAACCGGAGCACCCGGAGGAAACCCACGCACACACGGGGAGGACGTGCAGACTCCACACAGACAGTGACCCAGCCGGGAATCGAACCTGGGACCCTGGAGCTGTGAAGCATTGATGCTAACCACCATGCTACCGTGAGGTCATTTGGAGAATTGGGCGGAGAGATGGCAGATGGAGTTTAATCCGGACAAATGTGAGGTAATGCATTTTGGAAGGTCTAATGCAGGTAGGGAATATACAGTGAATGGTAGAACCCTCAGACAGTCAGAGAGATCTAGGTGTACAGATCCACAGGTCACTGAAAGGGGCAACACAGGTGGAGAAGGTAGTCAAGAAGGTAAATGACATGCTTGTCTTCATTGGCCAGGGTATTGAGTATAAAAATTGGCAAGTCATGTTGCAGCTGTATAGAACCTTAGTTCGGCCACACTTGGAGCATAGTGTTCAATTCTGGTCGCTACAGTACCAGAAAGACATGGAGGCTTTAGAGAGGGTGCAGAAGAGATTTACCAGGATGTTGCCTGGTATGGAGGGCATTAGTTATGAGGATAGGTTGAATAAACGTGGTTTGTTCTCACTGGAACGACGGAGGTTGAGGGGCGACCTGATAGAGGTCTACAAAATTCTGAGGGGCGTAATTTACAGTGGATAGTCAGAGGCTTTTTCCCGGGGTAGAGGGATCAATTACTAGAGGGCATTGATTTAAGGTGCGAGGGGCAAGGTTTAGAGGAGATGTACGAGGCAAGTTTTTTTACACAGAGGGCAGTGAGTGCCTGGAACTCGCTGCTGGAGGAGGTGGTGGAAGCAGGGACGATAGTGACGTTTAAGGGGCATCTTGACAAATACATGAATAGGATGGGAATAGAGGGATACGGACCCTGGAAGTGTAGATGATTTTAGTTTAGACGGGCAGCATGGTCGGTGCAGGCATGGAGGGCCGAAGGGCCTGTTCCTGTGCTGTACTGTTCTTTGTTCTTTGTAATTATAATTTCATACATAACAAAAAGGTTATTTGTGTTCAAGTTACAAACAGGGTGACAGGGGTTTATTGGGCTCAGCCAAGGACTTCAGGTATTTAAAAATAATGGGCCAAATGGGAACTATGTCAGATAGCAAGCGAATTTAGCTGCATGTTTCCGGCGCTCGTAGCACCGAGAAACACAATGCTATCGAACGTGACTCCGGTTCGATAAAGGGCCTCAGGGGAACCCCCCCCCACCCCACCCCACCACCCCCCCCCCCCCCCCCCCCCCCCCCCCCCCCCCCCAACGAGGCTGAACTGAGCTCCGTTTTCTCCACTGAGGAGCTCTACTTGCCGGAACTCAGTGCAACGAGAGATCGGAATGCCATTTTAAAATGGTGTCGCGACCTCTCAAGCCCTATACGCAACCCATAAACCCCTCCCCCCCCCCCCCCCCCCCCCCCCCCCCCCCCAAGCCCCAATTCACTATAAGGTGGTCCCCGGGCCCCTGCACTCGCACCACATCAGAGTAGGGCACCCTCGGCCCAATCACCGCTGCACAGAAATGCTAGCTTGGCACCTTGGCAGTGTCAGGCTAGCCCCCAGGTGGCACTACCATGGTGCTTGGCTGGCAGTGCCAGTGTGCCCAGGTGGCACCAGCAGTGCCAGCGTACCACATTGCCCAGAGACAAGCACCTAGGGATCTCCAATCCCCTGAGAGACCCCCACAAGTGCCATTCCATCTGGTCCCCCTTTGTAGAGACCAGCACTTAACGACACTCACCCGAGGTCTCCAAGGGGACAGATCCCACATAGAACATAGAACATAGAACAGTACAGCACAGAACAGGCCCTTCGGCCCTCAATGTTGTGCCGAGCCATGATCACCCTACTCAAACCCACGTATCCACCCTATACCCGTAGCCCAACAACTCCCCCCTTAACCTTACTTTTTTATTAGGACACTACGGGCAATTTAGCATGGCCAATCCACCTAACCCGCACATCTTTGGACTGTGGGAGGAAACCGGAGCACCCGGAGGAAACCCACGCACACAGGGGGAGGACGTGCAGACTCCACACTTTGGTTAGATCTTGGGAATGCATATTGGAGTGAGACTCTCATATGCAGATTTGGTCAAAAGAGATTCCACCCACAATGGGCGGTCTTCAAGTCACGACATCTCCTAAGTTCCCGCGAGGCGTGGCAAGCCGGATAGATCCTGGAAGTGGGGTCTCCCAGCATTGACCAGCCACATTACGCTGTGGCGCACTGCTTTTCGGGCACAGCATGGCCGGTAGATCGTGCCCAACCTCTAATTTCATCTGTGTTGCGACTCTGGGTCAATTGGGGCTGGAATTGACCAGGTGCTAGCCCAGGGGGCGAGAATCAGTATGCAAGTGATTAGAAAGCTGAAGCAAACTTGTTGTTTATAGCAAGGGAAAAGGAATATAAAAGTCTGGACATTTTGCTACAGTTGTTCAGGCTTTGGTGAGACAGCATCTGGAGTACTTTTGGTCTCCTTATTTAAGAAAGAATATCGTTGCATTCGAAGTAGTTCAGAAGGGCTTTACTCGACTTATTCCTGGAATAAAGGAGTCATCTTATGAGGAAAGGTTGAGCAGGTTGGGCCTGTATCCAGAGGAGTTTAGAAGAATGAGAGGTGATCTTATTGAAAGATAAAATACTCTGAGGGGGCTTTACAGGGTGGATATTGAAAGGATGTTTCTCCTTGCAGAGGAGTCTAGAACTAGGGAACACAATTTGCCAATAAGTGGTCTCCCCGTTTAAGATGGCGATGAGAAGAACTTTTTTCTCTCGGAGGGTTGTCAGTCTGTAGAATTATCTTCCCCAGAGAGCAGTGGAGGCTGGGTCATTGAAAACTTTTAAAGTGGAGTTGAATAGAATAATGGTTGACAAGGGAGTCAAAGGTTATATGGGGTAGACAATAAAGTGGGGTTAAAAGTTGTGATCTTATCAAATGGTGGAAAAAGGCTTGAGGGGCCGAACTCCTACTCCTAATTCACATGTTCAAATTTTCTCTTCCATTTTTTGATCACTGTATTCTGCCAGTACTTTGTATATTTTTTTTAACCACTTGCTCACCTGGAGTTAACAAAACATCATTTTAACAGTGGTCGTACGTCCTCATAAACAGAGCAGTGGAAACCTGGAATTCTCTTCTGCCATAAAGCTGTTCAGACTGAGGGCCCAATTGAGAATTTTTAAAACTGAGATTGACAGAGTTTTGCTCAGTAAGGGTATGTCTCAATTCTTTCTTGGGATGTTGAGCCATCTTCCTGAACTGCTGCAGCCCATGTAGTGTAGGTACACCCACAGTGCTGTCAGGCTGGAGTTCCAGGGTTGTGACCCAGTAACAGTGAAGGAACAGTGACATAGTTCCAAATCAGGATGGTCTGCGTCTTGGAAGGGAACTTCCAGGAAGTGGTGTTCCATTGCCGCTGCTGCCCTTCTCTTTCTAGATTGTAGAAGTCACAGATTTGAAAGGTGTTATCAAAGAAGTGTGCATCTTGTAGATATTTCACACTACGACTGTACGCCAGTATTGAGCGACTGAATCTTTAACATAGTGATAACATGTGGGCAGCACGGTGGCGCAGTGGTTAGCATTGCTGCCTCACGGCGGCGAGGTCCCAGGTTCGATCCCGGCTCTGGGTCACTGTCCGTGTGGAGTTTGCACATTCTCCCAATGTTTGTGTGGGTTTCGCCCCCACAACCCATAGATGTGCAGGGTAGGTGGATTGGCCACACTAAATTGCCCCTTAATGGAAACAATTCATTAAAATCAAAAAATAGTGGTAACATGTGGGTAGCGATCAAGTGACCCACAGGCTTGCGGAGTCAGGAGTTGAGTTATCCACCACAGAATTCCCAGCCTCTATTAAGGAAGCTAAAGGGGCATGATATACCATTCTCTTCCGGGATTCCCGACAGTTGTTACGCCTCACGAGATCTAACACAATGTCGTGAGATGTCGTGATCTGGATGGTAGGATCCAGATTTTCATAGTTAAGTGAGCACTGCCAGGGTTCCCAGGTGGCACTGCCAGGCTGACATGACACTGCCAAGGTGGTATTTTACCCATGCCAGGGATCAGGCCCGAGGGAGCCCTGCCCTTATCAGATGGGATGCAGGGGACTCAAGGACACCCCAACAGGTCATGTCAGGGGGTCGAGAGATCAGGGTGCCATTTAAAAATGGCGCCTAGATCTCTTCCTGCATTGACGTGCAGTTCCTCAGTGCAGGAAATGCGACTGATGATGGCCTCAGTGGGCGTTCCTCGCTGGGGCCCAACAAAAGAACAGTGCTGTTCGATAGTGGGATTGTTCCTGCCGCTTCATGCGCCGGTATTGATCCTGCTAATCCCATCCAGAATGGGACTCCATTTGTTTTTCATTAAATCGCGCCCAAGGTGTCAATGAAGTTAAGATACAGAGCAGTTATGAGCTAACTGAATTGCAGATCAGCTATGAGGGACAGAATGGTCTCCTCCTTGTTCCTATGCGTCTACTTCTATAAGGAAACCATACTGATTAGGAACCTCAATGTCTAAAGGACAAAGGAGCTCAAAGAGTTAATAAAGACCATCCGTTACCTGCAATAGTTATGATTGCCTAGGCCTCCTTCTCCACTGGGGTACTTGAGGGTGTTGTAAGGGTGCTGGAAGGTTTCATTCCAATACAAGCAGGGCTTTCCTCCTTGCTGTGAGGTTCGATTCTGACAGCCTCTGTAGTCAGCGCCATTAGCAGTATAGCACTCTGCAAGTGACACACAAAGACATTTGATAAACTGTCTGCATAAGTTCTTTTGAGAGCTATGTGCTCCAGTTCAGGATGCCAGTAATGGCAATTTTATTTTCCTTTTGAAGGTGAAGTCAAATTTATTATTTCTAAATTGTTATACGGCAACATTTCAGTGATCAACTGTTATTTTTTTTTTAAAGCTCTATTTAGGATAGGGCAACATTAATATCTGACAACCCTGCTGGTTTAAACTGATGGAACTTCTGATTTGAAATTACTCCGATGAATTTTTTTTAACGAACAGTTTCTAAAGGAGTTAAGGACACTGATTTCCCCATTTTGTTCTTGATTTAATCATGGAAAAATTGATAGCCAGGATAGGCAGAATGCTCTATATGTGGTGACAACCCTGATATTGCTGTTGGCATTAAGCATAAGGGCAGTGGCGAATTACGTGCCCAGATATGGTTTTCCCCCTTAAGATATGGCGTGGGTGTGGCCCACACTGGTCAGCATCTAGAATTAGTATTGCTTTGCTGCTGATGCATTTAACTAATTGCCCTTGGGAAGGTGGTGGTGAGCTGCCTTCTGGAACCGCTGTAGTCCATGTGGTGCAGGCACATCCACAGAGAGCTCCAGAATTTTGACCCAGTGACAGTGAAGGAACAGCGATATCGTTCTGAGTCAGGATGGTGCGTATTTTGGAGGGGAACCTGCGGGGTGCTGATGTTCCAAGCCATCTGCTGCCCTTTTTTTAAAAATAATTTTTATTGGAATTTTTTACAGAAAATATAAAATATAACAACAATCAAATGCAACAAAATAACCCATAACAACTGTAACACCCCCCAGACCGCCTCAACGCATGTATCATATCCCCCCCACCCCCCACAAAAGAACTTAAAAATAAATTAAAATTAAATAAACAAACATAGTCATCGTCCCCCCCCTTTCCCTCCCCCTTTCCCCCCCTTTCCCTCCCCCCCTTTCCCTCCCCCTTTGCCTCCCCTTCTCCCTCCCCCTTCCACCTCCCCCTTCCCCCCCTTTCCCTCCCCCTTCGCCTCCCCCTCCCCCCCCCTTCCCCCCGGGTTGCTGCTGCTACTGTCCCAGTACCCTATCGTTGAGCTAGAAAGTCGAGGAAAGGTTGCCACCGCCTAAAGAACCCTTGTACCGATCCTCTCAGGGCGAATTTGACCTTCTCTAGCTTAATAAAACCCGCCATGTCATTGATCCAGGTCTCCACGCTTGGGGGCCTCGCATCCTTCCATTGTAGCAAAATCCTTCGCTGGGCTACTAGGGACGCAAAGGCCAGAACACCTGCTCTTTCGCCTCCTGCACTCACGACTCCACCCCAACCCCAAAAATCGCGAGTCCCCATCCTGGCTTGACCCTGGATCCTACCACCGTCGACACCGTCCTCGAAACCCCCTTCCAGAACTCCTCCAGTGCCGGGCATGCCCAGAACATATGGGCATGGTTCGCTGGACTCCCCGAGCACCTGACACACCTGTCTTCACCCCCAAAGAACCTACTCATCCTCGTCCCAGTCATGTGGGCCCAGTGCAGCACCTTGAATTGGATGAGGCTAAGCCGCGCACACGAGGAGGAAGAATTAACCCTCTCCAGGGCATCAGCCCATGTCCCGTCTTCGATCTGTTCCCCCAGTTCCCCCTCCCACTTAGTTTTCAGCTCCTCTACTGACGCCTCCTCCACCTCCTGCATAAGCTTATAGATATCAGATATCTTCCCCTCTCCGACCCAGACCCCCGAAAGCACTCTGTCGCTCACCCCCCTCGCGGGAAGCGCAGGGAATCCCTCCACCTGCCTTCTAGCAAATGCCTTTACCTGCAGATACCTGAACATGTTTCCCGGGGGGAGCCCAAATTTCTCCTCCAATTCCCCCAGGCTCGCAAACCTCCCATCAATAAACAGGTCCCTCAGCTGTCTGATGCCCGCTCTGTGCCAACCCTGAAATCCCCCATCCATGTTCCCCGGGACGAACCTATGTTTCCCCCTTAACGGAGCCTCCATCGAGCCCCCCACTTCTCCCCTATGTCGCCTCCACTGCCCCCAAATCTTGAGGGTAGCCGCCACCACCGGACTCGTGGTATACCTCGTAGGAGGGAACGGCCACGGCACCGTTACCAGGGCCCCCAGGCTTGTATCTCCACAGGACGCCCTCTCCATCCGTTTCCATGCTGCCCCCTCCCCCTCCATCACCCACTTGCGCACCATCGACACATTGGCTGCCCAGTAGTACCCCGAGAGATTGGGTAACGCCAGCCCCCCCCATCTCTACCCCGCTCCAAGAAGACCCTCTTCACCCTCGGGGTCCCATGCGCCCAAACAAAGCTCTTGATGCTGCTGGTCACCCTTCTAAAAAAGGCCCTAGGGATAAAGATGGGCAAACACTGGAAGAGGAACAAGAACCTCGGGAGAACCGTCATTTTGACGGACTGCACTCTACCCGCCAGCGATAGCGGCACCATGTCTCACCTTTTAAATTCCTCCTCCATCTGCTCCACCAGCCTGGTAAAATTAAGCTTATGGAGAGTCCCCCAACTCCTGGCCACCTGCACCCCCTGATATCTGAAACTCTTCACTGCCCTCTTAAACGGGAGCCTCCCAATTCCCTCTTCCTGATCTCCCGGGTGTACTACAAATACCTCGCTCTTGCCTAAATTTAACTTATAGCCCGAGAAGCCCCCAAATTCCGCTAACAGCTCCATCACCCCCGGCATTCCCCCTTCTGGGTCCGCCACATACAACAAACAGCAGGTCGTCCGCATACAGCGATACCCAATGTTCCTCCCCACCCCGCACCAGACCCCTCCATCTCCCTGACTCCCTCAACGCCATCATCTGCTGCCCTTGCCTCCTAGGCGGCTAAAGATGGCAGGTTTGGAAGATGCTGTCGAAGGAGGCTTGGTGAGTTGCTGCAGTGCATCTTGTGGATAGTAGACACTGCTGCTACTACCAATATGTCAGTGGTGGAGAGAGTGAATGTTTGAAAAGCTTAAAAAAATAACCAAGGAAAGAGCAGGAGAGTGGGACTAATTAGACAGCACTTTCAATGAGCTGGTGCAGAAACAGCGGAAAATGCAGCAGATAACAATTATTCTGGAAACCCTGGCAGGAGACGAGGATTGTAAGTAGCCAACAATGTTTGGAATGTATTACACCACTCAGTTACCGTTCATTTCCTAACCAAAACAAAATGGCTGAATGAAGGGCTGTTTCCCTCCGGACATTAATTCAATTGGTGAAATCTGCCAATTAGCGGATCAGACTGATACACTTAGTATACCCATATCCCTTGTTACATAAAATATTGAATTTACGGGGGAGAAACTACTACAGTATTCAGCCCAACTGGTCCACACTAGTGATTAAGCTCTACAGGAAGCTGTTCACATGCTCAAGATTTGCTTGTTTGATGCATTCACTTCATTCAATGAAAAATCACTGGGAAGTGAAAACAACATAAGGTGAGCTCTTTCAAAAAACTTTTTCACAATTCCTGGTTCTCATACTCTAAAAATCCATGTAAAGTTCCACTGGGGACTGCAGTTGAGAGAGTGAGATTGCTGAGCACTCATTAAAATCAGCACAGCCCTTCGCGTTATCTATTGAACTCCTTATGGGTTGGCAGAGATAATTTGTAGTGTCAGACAGTTCTGTGCCACAGATGTATCAAGAAGGTCAGTAAAGATGCACTTTATCAGATGTCATTAATGAACACGAGAAGGATTTCTTAGTAAGAATTGTTTAGCAGCTGCATGGCTGTAGCTAGCTCCCAACATACTCCCACCCCACCCTCCGTGGTGACTCCCTACTCTGAGTTTCCACTCATCACCCAGGCCATGTGCCTGTATTCTGGTGTGTAGCCCTTAAAGGGACAACCATCACAAGGTCATATTGTTCAACAGGAAAAGTGGCTGCATCGCATTGACCACTGACCAACAAGAGTGAGGGTGCAACTCAGGTCTGCAGGTCACCATAGAATTCACATTTGTACAGAGCATGCTGCTCAAGTCCAGTCTCACCAGGAGCATTCACACTGCCTTCACCTGAAGGCAATTGTCTGTACCATCTTTAACTGGTTAGGAATGAAGGGTGGGAGGAGTCACGATGGAACAATAATTCATAATGCACCTGCATGAGCTATCAGTAAAAGCAATTGTCGGGTAAAAGGATACTCGTGTGACAAATTGAATTATTATCAGATGGAGCACTTGGATCTTGAAGAGCGATTGAAGGCAGGTTTGCAGTCCAACCTCAACTCCCTCCAGGTCCTTCCAGAATAAGTGACAGCTGCTATGTTCCCTGTGCTTCAGCATTTCTCTTGGTAGGATCACAAAGCACATAAGGTGGCCATTCAGTCCATCTTGTCTATGCTATCCAATTAGTCCAGCAGACCTCAGGCAGGATTTTCCGTTTCTGAGACAAAGTGTTGACCCCGGCGCAGAATCCGTGGACCTTCATGCCAGCAAAACTGGCACCACATCTGGACTGATTCCGCTACTGTTAATGGGCTAGCACTGACGCCATGTGGAACACAATCGATTCTAATGAGAAACAGTGTGGGATTCGCTAGTTTCACGATTGACACTCAGGAGGCTGACAAGCTGCAGCTGCAGAAACACACTTCACTCCCCACACACACCATCCCAACCAACAAGATGGCAGCAAGGAGAGCAGCTCCACACTTCACTGACGCCGATCTGGAGACCCTCCTGGACGCATTGGAGGAGAGGCGGATGACCCTGTACCCTAGCCTGGGAAGGAGGCTACCAACTGCGCCGTTCATCATGCCTGGGCGCAGGTGGCAGAGGCCGTCAGCGCCACCAACACATTGTCTGGACCGGCAAGCAGTGCCAGAAGAAACTGCACGACTTCCTTCGGGTGGCCAGGGTGAGTAGGCAGCACTGTGCCCCTGGCACTAACCTGCATCCCATTCACCCATAACCCTTACCCCCCAACCTGGAGGGCATATAAACTCCCACCTTGCCCCTCATGCCAGTACCCATACCGGCTGCCATAGCCGGGTGCTCTTGCCACTGAGGACACCAGCTACCCACCCCCTGGACTGCAGGAGTCAGGCTGCTTAGCCTCCTTAGAGCAGGGGGTCCTGCACATGGTCGGTGGCTGGGAGGAACAGCAGGTCGCTGAGGTGATGTCCTGCCCACCTCGCCCTCTCCCACATCCTCCTCGTTGGACGAGGCCTGGTGTTCTCCTCCTCCTCCAGAACGTCGCTCCTCTGCTGCGTGATGTTGTGGAGGATACAGCAGGCTGACACAATGCGGACGACTCTCTCAGCATCATACTGGAGGATGCTCCAGGGCAGTCCAGGCACCTGAACCGCATCTTCAGGAAGCCAAAGCACCGCACGATCATGCTCCAGCTCGGTGTATGGGCGTCAATGTAGCGGGTCACCGTGTCGGTCTGTGGCCTCTGGATAGGTGTCATCAGACATAACTGCAGAGGATAACATCTGTCACCCAGGGGCCAACCCCTGCCACCACCCCCTTGCCAGGGGGGTCTCGAATATGTCAGGAATTGTCAGGTGTGCCAAGCTGAAGGCGTTGTGCACATTGCCTGGTTATCGGGCACAGACATGTATGACATGCAGCTGATAGTCACACGTCAGCTACACGTTCATCGAGTGGAACCCCTTTTGGTTTGTGTAGAGCGGCCCGTCATCTGCAGGTGCTTGTATGGGGATATGTATCCCAATGATCACCCCCTGGACCCTGGGCATCCCGTCGATGGTGGCGTGCCCCACTACTCGGCCATCCTGGTGGGCTTGGTCAACATTGAAGTGGATGCATTGAGCCGCCTGGGCATATAGGGCCTCTGTGATGGCACGGAGGCACCTTTGAACCGAGGCCTGTGAGATCCCGGACAGGACCCCACTCAGCGCCCGGATGGATTCCGTCATGTAAATGTTCAGGGCGACCGTCACCTTGATGACCAGCAGGTGTCCTCCTCCATATCCCCGTAGTGCCAGGTGTGCCATCATCTGGCAGATAGTCACACTGTCCCCCTGCTCAGCCGGAGTCTTCGACAGCATGCCCGGTCCAGCAGGTCCTCGAATGAGGGCTCATGCGGCACCGCCTTGGCACCTTCTCCTCAGCCTGTTGGACGGCCGGCTGTCCAACCTGGGCAGCTGCCACCTGTCCCTCAGGGCAACCCCTAGGGCTGCTTCAACCAGCAGGAAGGCCACCATTGCTGGTTGAATTCCAATATCCATTGTCTGCAGAGGGTGGAATGCCGACATGTTAGCATGATGCAGACCGCCGTGCCCAACCAGGTACACCAGGCTACACTGAGGCCCCGGGTGGCACTGCGGGCTCTGCCCCCGCATGTCCACACCCCCATCCCTGCACTCCTGGCCCCATTGGTGGCCGGCATCGCGGGGACGTCCTGGCCCTGGTGGCCGTCCTTGATGCCAGGGGTACCATCGGCTGGCACTGCCCTCACCAGGCATATGCACCATTGCCCCCATAGGGGCTAATGTGGGTGTTACCCTGGGTGGGTCGCCGTTGGGTGGCGGCTGGGTGGGGGGTGGGCACCCATAAAGACTGTGTCAATCTGCAGAACTAGGGGCCAAGGTGGGTGGTCAGTGGGTGTGCAGCAAGATGGCCGCAGTAGTGGTGGTCTGTGCCAGTCCCGTGGGGAGTCACCCCGGTCACCCGGCCTGTTCCACCGTTACCCCACTCCCACCCTTCCGACCAGCCCGGCTAGTGTCCAGCTCAGCAGCCCACAGACACTCCTCTCTGGGTCCTACCTCCTCTCCCTCCTTCACCAGCCACCACGCCGGTTTCAAGGTTTTTAAAACTGCGCCATCGGGAACTTGGTCCATCGGAGGTGCAGAATTGCAGAGGCCCCGGAGACTGCACCTCCGCAAGTAATTTTTTAAAAATTTCATGAGATATGGGCATCGTTGGCTGGGCCAGTATTAATTGCTCTTGAACTGAGTGACTTGCTGGACCATTTAGTGCGCATTTAGGAATCAATCACTTTGCTGTGGATCTGTAGGTCAGACCAAGTAAAGATGCCAGTCTGAATTCTCCGCAGCCCTGCGCCTAAACCGCGTTGGCGCAGGGCGGAGAATCAACTTTCACGCCGAAATTGGGCCCGCTACCAGTCCGGTGATTCTCCGGGATCCGAGAATCGGCGTGTTCACCGAGTACTCCGCACGGCTGGGGGGCCCATTGCCAGAAACCCGCCCAGCGGTTCTCCACTCCCAGCCGGCAAAGTTCCCAATGTAATGGTTCTAGCCACCGATCGCCATTCAGGAACCTCACGTGGCGGCTACAGACTCAGTCCGCGGCTGCCCTGGTGGAGGGTGGAGGGATTGGGCACGAGCCTTACGGGCGTCTGAGGGACAGATCTTCGGGCACGCGGCCGATCGGGGGGGGCGTACATTTTGCAGCTGCCTCCGCAGTCCGAGTCCGCCATGGCGCTTGGCGCAGCTGCTAGAGTACGCCAACGTGCGCATGCACGGACTCGAAACCGGAAGTGCGGGGGGCCATATCCGCAGCTAAAGCTGTGAGAATCACTGCAGGCGAGTGAATTGGCTCATCTTTTTTTGAAGAAACTCTGGAGTAAACGCCAACATTTTATGCCAACGTGGGGACATAATCTCATTCTGAGAGAATCCAGCCCATCAGATTTCCTTCCCTGAAGGGCATCAGTGAACCAGATGTTTCTTTCCAAAGTCATTTCATGGTCATCATTAGACTTTTCATTTCAGATTTTCTTTATTGAATGCAAATTCAATAAATCCCATCTGCTGTGATGGGATTCGAACCTGAATCCTCAGAGCATTAGCCTGATCACTGCATTAAAAAGTAGAGTAGCCATAGTCTTTGATGACCATAGGCTGCTTTCCCTTTTGAAGGGGAGAGCTGACTGGTGGTGATTTAACCTGGGGGGCAAGGTTGATAAGGCGGGACCTTCATGAATAACCTCAGCCGGTACGGGAAATGAACCTGCGCTGTTGGCCAATGCAGCTAAACTGCATTACTAGCCCAGTGAAAATACCACTACACCTCCAACTCTCCCTAAAATGTAACTGTGGCCAAACCGCCTTCCATCTCTTTCGATATCATATCTAGTGCTGGGCTATATTGTAACCAATGACAAATAAATAATAGGCATATTTTTCAAGAGCACAGGTTTCTTCTTTTATTAGAGTGCCAATGGTGCACAGTGTTGACTCTTGGTGAGCCTCAGAGGTGTGACACCTAAGCTCGCATATCTTCCAGCAAAAGAAGTTACGATGCTGCTCAGTTCTAAGGTCTCACTGTCAGACCATTGGGTCTTGGGCCTGGTGCCTCCTTGGGCTGTGAATTGCAATGTAACCAGCCAGATGATGTAAATCAGGACTGTGATGGCTGGCAGGGCTTGTGTTGCCTGTTTTCAGGGTCCGCCCATGCTGATGAGGGAGAGAATTGGCCATGTTTCCCACCTAAAACCCTATCCAGCTATTCCTGCCTATCTGTCAATCAACCTGGGATAAAATTGGACATGGCTCTGATGATCATTGTGGCGAAATAGCTTCCCATGCCCATGATGAAGGCTTCCACAGGAATAATAATGGTCACTTTTCAAAGTACTGGACGGAGCCCTTCACCCATGAAGCAAAACTCCAGCAATGAATCAATATCATCAGCGGAGGAGAGCTGAAACCTTGGCTAATAGGAAATGGGATGCAAGAAATAATGACCGTTCTGATGGAAATGTTATTTTCATAGCAGTTACCTTTAAATTCAACCAAGTCAGTCAAATGAAATACAAATTGTTGGAGCTATTGCTTAGACCATAAGACCATAAGACATAGCAGCAGAAATAGGCCACTCGGCCCATCGAATCTGCTCCACCATTCAATCATGGCTGATATTTGGATTGGATTGGATTGGATTTGTTTATTGTCACGTGTACCGAGGTACAGTGAAAAGTATTTTTCTGCAAGCAGCTCAACAGATCATTCAGTACATGGAAGAAAAGGGAATTAAACAAAATTCAAGAAAATACATGAGAATACATAATAGGGCAACACAAGATATACAATGTAACTACATAAGCATTGGCATCGGTTGAAGCATACAGGGTGTAGTGTTAATGAGGCCAGTCAATAAGAGGGTCGTTTAGGAGTCTGGTGACAGTGGGGAAGAAAATGAAATGAAATGAAAATCGCTTATTGTCACGAGTAGGCTTCAATGAAGTTACTGTGAAAAGCCCCTAGTCGCCACATTCCGGCGCCTGTCCGGGGAGGCTGGTACGGGAATCGAACCGTGCTGCTGGCCTGCTTGGTCTGCTTTAAAAGCCAGCGATTAGCCCTGTGAGCTAAACCAGCCCCTGAAGAAGCTGTTTTTGATTCTGTTCGTGCGTGTCCTCAGACTTCTGTATCTCCTGCCCGATGGAAGAAGTTGGAAAAGTGAGTAAGCCGGGTGGGAGGGGTCTTTGATTATGCTGCCCGCTTTCCCCTGGCAGCGGGAGGTGTAGATGGAGTCCATGGATGGGAGGCAGGTTTGTGTGATGGACTGGGCGGTATTCACGACTCTCTGAAGTTCCTTGCGGTCCTGGGTCGAGCAGTTTCTATACCAGGCTGTGATGCAGCCCGATAGGATGCTTTCTATAGTGCATCTGTAAAAGTTGGTAAGGGTTAATGTGGACATTCCGAATTTCCTTAATTTCCTGAGGAAGTATTGGCGCTGTTGTGCTTTCTTGGTGATAGTGTCGATGTGAGTAGACCAGGACAGATTTTTGGTGATGTGCATCCCTAGGAATTTGAAACTGCTAACCATCTCCACCTCGGCCCCGTTAATGCTGACAAGGGTGTGTACGGTGCTTTGCTTCCTGAAGTCGATGACCAGCTCTTTAGTTTTGCTGGCATTGAGGGAGAGATTGTTGTCGTTACACCACTCCACTAGGTTCTCTATCTCCCTCCTGTATTCGGACTCGTCGTTATTCGAGATCCGGCCCACTATGGTCGTATCGTCAGCAAACTTGTGAATGGAGTTGGAACCAAGTTTTGCCACTCAGTCGTGTGTGTACAGGGAGTAGAGTAGGGGGCTAAGTACGCAGCCTTGCGGGGCACCGGTATTGAGGACTATTGTGGAGGAGGTGTTGGTGTTCATTCTTACTGATTGTGGTCTGTTGGTCAGAAAATCGAGGATCCAGTTGCAGAGTGGAGAGCCAAGTCCTAGGTTTTGGAGCTTTGATATGAGCTTGGCTGGGATTATGGTGTTGAAGGCGGAGCTGTAGTCAATAAATAGGAATCAGATGTAGGAGTCCTTGTTTTCGAGATGCTCGAAGGGATGAGTGTAGGGCCAAGAAAATGGCGTCTGATGTGGACCGTTTGCGACGGTATGCGAATTGAAGTGGGTCAAGGCGTTCCTGGGGTTTGGAGGTTATGCGCTTCATGATCAGCCTCTCGAAGCACTTCATTACAACTGACGTCAGGGCCACCGGGTGGTAGTCATTGAGGCATGTTGCCTGGTTCTTCTTTGGTACCGGTATGATGGTGGTCTTCTTGAAGCAGGTGGGGACCTCGGAGTGGAGTAGGGATAGGTTAAAGATGTCTGTGAATACGTCTGCCAGATGGTATGCGCAGGCTCTGAGTGCACGACCAGGGATCCCATCCAGGCCCGTCGCCTTCTGTGGGTTCACTTTCAGGAAGGCCGATCTGACTTCGGAAACGGTGATGGTGGGTATGGGTGAATTATGGGTTGCTGGGGCACTCGACAGCGGATTGCTGGTTACCTGCTCAAACCGAGCATAGAATGCATTAGGTTCATCAGGGAGGGGTGCGCTGCTGCCAGAGATACTGCTCGGCTTCGCTTTGTAGCCCGTTATGTTGTTTAGTCCTTGCCACAACCGCCGAGAGTCTGTCTGTGTCTGTCTGTGTATTTTTCTCATCCCCATTCTCTTGCCTTCTCCCCATAATCCCTGATCCCCTTATTAATCAAGAACCTAACTATCTCTTTCCACTAATAACTGTGCAAGGGGATTTAATTTGTTCAGTGCGCTATTTTTATCAAACTAGTTACCATTTCAGCCTTTCTGCTAGATTCACATCTGCACTTTTTAACACAGTTAAACACAGTTATTAACCCGTGATTAACACTCTACATTGATTCCTGCCCTGCTATTTATGCACAGGCATTAAGCTGCTTGGAGATAACAAGTGCATTAAATAAATAGACAGCAATTTAATGCAAACATGTTAACAAGTGAACTAACGATATTACGCAGACAAAATTAAATTCCACACACATCTATCTCTTCCATTTCTAATAAATAATAATAATATAGCAGCCAATAATGCTGAAGGGATTGGCATTCTTTCCTAGTTTATTGTTATAGCATTACTCCCAGTGTACTCCCAGTGAGGAGCTGTGCTCAGAGGGAGCTCATATCCCGGATATGAAGGCTGCAATTTCTCAGGAAGTGCTTCTACCAGCATCATTCCCTGCCGAGTAGTCATGGATACACTTTTGACCTGTGGTGTAGTGGTAATGTCACTCCATTAGTAATCCAGAGACCCAGCCTCATGTCCTGCAAACACTGGATCAAATCCCACCATGGCAGCTAATGGAGTTTTGAATCATAAAATCCCTACGGTGCAGAAGGAGGCCATTTGGCCCATCGAGTCTGCACCAACCCTCTGAAAGAGCACCCTGCCCACGCCCTCAACCTTGACCTATCCCTGTAACCCCACCTAACTTTCTGGATACATTAAGGGGCAATTTAGCATGGCCAAAGTACTTAACCTGCACACCTTTGGACTGTGGGAGATAACTCACACGATGTGCCATCGTGTCCCCAAAATTCTAGTAATAAATCTCAAACAAAAAGTATAGTCACAGTAATGGTGACCAATAAGTTACCAATTGTCGTGAAAATCCGTCTGGTTTACTAATTTACTTTGGAAAGGAAATCTGTCATCCTTACCTGGTCTGGCCTACATGTCACTCCAGACACACGACAATATGGTTGCCTCTGAAATGGCCGAGCAAGCCAAGGGCAATTAGGGATGGGTGACAAATACTGGTCTTGGCAGCGATGCCCGCATCCCATGCAAGAATAAAAAACTGTATCAAATCCTTTATCATTTTAAATCCTTTTATTAGTTTAAACACAGTTTAAACACAGTCTGCCAAATAGTGCCCCCCCTTGGCCAGGCTCGCCACCCACGTGCCACCCTCCACCAGTGCACCCAGCCCCCTCCAAAGCCTCCCCTGCCCAAGGATTGGCACCCTCCGACTGTAGCGGCGTGGACTCAGTCCGCAGCCGCCATGCCGGGTTCCCGAAATAAAATACCACACGCGCCCCACGCCGTCAGGGGCTCGGCCCATCGGGGCAGAGCATCAGGGACAGCTTTAGGTAACGTCGCGAGACCATCCCGACGGTGTGCGGCATACTTTGTTTTGGAGGGGGTGGAGCACCGCAAAAGTGGCGCCACCTCCTATTTCGCAGCCATCGAGGATTCTCCGGCTGATCGCTGAACGTGATTTTGGCGTCGGAGACCGGAGAAGCCCATGCATTGTAATTCGTCGCGGTTTTTATAGATCTGAACAACATCACCAAGTGCCACTAGAACATCGAACCGATCGTAGGAATAGGCGCCAGCCATTCATCTCTTCCTATCATTCAATTAGATCATAGTTGATCTGTACCTTCATCCCATTTACTCAACTTAATTCCACATCCCTTGAAACCCAGGCTAATAAAAATGTATTTAAAGCACCAATTGTTACAAGATTCATGTAATAGAATCCCTACGGTGCAGAAGGAGGCTATTCGGCCCATCAAGTATACACAGACCCTCTGAAAGAGCACCCCACTTTGGCCTAATCCCCCATCCCCTTAGTCCCACCTAACCTTTAGACAGTAGGGGACAATTTAGCATGGTAAATCCACTAACCTGCACATTCTTGGACAGTGTGAGGAAACCGGAGCTCTCGGAGGAAAGCGACGCAGTCAGAGGAAAAATGTGCAAAGTCCACACAGTCATTAGAGGTCGGAATCAAACCCAGATCCCTGGTGCTGTGAGGCAGCAGTCCTAACCACTATGCCACCGTGGCGCCTGTACTAAATTACCAAGTGGGATAGATTTTGAACAATTCTAGCAATTCTAAACTGCACAACCATGAGGTACGTGGTCCAGCAGCAGCAGCAGCAGCAGAATTATATTCGACCACAATCTGTAACCTCATGGCCCAGCATATTCCCCACTCTACCTTTGCCACCAAGCCAGGGGATCAGCCCTGATTCAATGAAGAATGCAGGGGAACACCCCATGGACAGCACCAGACATAACTAAAAATGAAACCAAAGAGAAAATGCTGAAAAATCTCAGCAGGTCTGGCAGCATCTGTAGGGAGAGAAATTAGCTAACGGGCTTTGACAAAGGGTCACCTGGATTAGAAACGGTAGCTCTTTTCCCTCCTTACAGGTGCTGCCAGGCGTGCTGAGATTTTTCAGCATTTTCTCTTTGGTTTCAGATTCCAGCATCCACAGTAATTTGCTTCTATAACTAAAAATGAGGTGTCAACCTGGTGAAGCTACAACACCGGACTTCTTGCATACCAAACAGTGGAGGCAGCAAGTGACAGATAGAGCTAAGTGACCCCATAATCGACAGATCTGATCTGACCTCTGCAGTCCTGCCATATCCAGTCGTGGTGGAGAATTAAGTAATACACTGGAGGAGGAGGCCCTACAAGTATTCCCAGCATATCTGTGCAAAAGACAAGGCAGAAATATTTGCAACCATCTTCAGCCAGAAATGCTGAGTGGATGGTCCACCTCGGCCTCCTCCAGGGGTCTTCAGCATCACAGATGCCTGTCTTCAGCCAGTTTGATTCACTCCAGCACAATAAATCAAGGAAAAGCTGAAGGCACTGGATACTATGGGCACTGACAACATCCCAGATAACACTGGCATCTACCCAGCAATGTGGAACATTTCTCAGGTCTCTCTTGTCCACAAAAAGCAGGAAAAATCCAATCCACATATCAGTCTAATCTTGATTATCAGCAAACTGATGGAAGCTATCATTAACATTGCTATTAAGCAACACTTACTCAGCAATAACCTGCTCACTGACACTCAGTTTGGGTTCCGCCAAGGTCATTCAGCTCCTGACCTCATTCCAGCCTTGGTTCAAATGTGGACAAAAGAGCTGAATGCCAGAGGTGAGGTGAGAGTGATTGCAGCATTTGACCCAGTTTGCCATCAAGGAGACCTAGCTAAACTGGAGTCGTTAGAAATCAAGGGAAAACCCTCTGCTGGTTGGAGTCACAACTGGCACAAAGGAAGATGGCTGTGGTGGTTGGAGGTCTGTTATCTCAGTCTCAGGAAATCGCTACAGGAGTTCCTCAGGGTAGAGTCCGAGGCCCAATCATCTTCAACTGCTTCATCAATGACCTTCCCCTAAGGTCAAAACTGGGATGTTTGCTGGGACTACACAGTATTCAGCACAATTCATGACTCCTCAGAAACTGAAGCAATCCATGTCTATATACAGCAAGACATGGACAACATTCAGGCTGGTTAGGGTGATAAGTGGCAAGTATTATTTGTGCCACACAAGTGACTGGTAACAAGGGAGAATTCAATCATCTCCCCTTAACATCCAATGGCATTACCACTCTCAACATCCTGGGAGTTACCACTGGCCAGAGACTGAACTGGACTAGCCATGTAAATAATGTGGCTACAAGAGCAAGCAACTCACCTCCTGACTCCCCAAAGCCTGTCAGCCATCTACAAGAGTGCAATGGAATATTCTCCACTTGCCTGGGTGTGTGCGGCTCCAACAACACTCAAGAAGCTCAACACCACCCAGGACGAAGCATCCCACTTGATTGCTACCCCTTCCACACCTTCAACATTCAATCCCTCCACCACCTATGCACCAAGGCAGTAGTGTGTACCATCTGTTAGAAATCAAGGGAAAAACCTCTGCTGGTTGGAGGGGCAGAAGGGGCTGGTTTAGCTCACTCGGCTAAATCGCTGGCTTTTAAAGCAGACCAAGCAGGCCAGCAGCGCGGTTCGATTCCCGTACCAGCCTCCCTGGACAGGCGCCGGAATGTGGCGACTAGGGGCTTTTCACAGTAACTTTGTTGAAGTCTACTTGTGACAATAAGCGATTTTCATTTCATTTTTTTTTCATCTACAGGATGTACATTAACACTCCAAGGCTTCTTTGATTGCACCTTCCAAACCTGTGACCACTACATCTAGAAGGACAAGGGCAGCAGATGTATGGAAACACCACCACTTGCAAGTTCCTGACCAAGTCACACACCATCCGGTTTGGAAATATATCACCGTTCCTTCACTGTCACTTGGCCAAAATCCTGGAACTCCCTTCCGAACAGCACAGTGGGTGTACCAAACCACATGGTCTGCGGCAATTCAAGAAGGCAGCTCACCACCACCTTCTCACAGGTAATTAGAGATGGGCAACAAATGCTGGCCACCCAGAAGCCGTGAAACAATAAAAAAAAAGATATCACAGGCGGATAGGGTTAAAGTCTGAGCTTGCTGCTCGCTGTTAAAACGCTCTGTAAATTGAGTACAGGCAACATCAAACCAGTTTCCACTCGTTGCAAGTTTGAAATTCAAAACTGCTCATAATGCAAGAGTAATTGATGTCAAATTGACAGTCTCACTCCAAGGTTAGGAGGCTGCTTGTTGCTGCAAATATCACATTAGTAGAAAGCGGTCTCTGGGGGCTAAGAGCAAAAGTGTCCTGTGAATGATTGTTAAAATTGGAAAGCCCATTCCCAGCACTGAGATCCCTCGAGTCTCATCAGAAGTACAAAGCAAAGATGAGGGGCGGGATTCGCCGACCCCCCCCCTGCCGGGTTGGAGAATCGCCGGAGGTCGGCATGAATCCCGCCCCCACCGTCCTCCAAATTCTTCCGCCCCCCAAAAATCGGCCCGGCGTGAATCGCGCCGCCCGCCTCAAAGAATGGCAGGGACCGGTGCGACTCAATGGGCCCCGGGGCTGCCCGAATTCTCCGGCCCGTGATGGGCCGAAGTCCCGCCCGTTTTTGCCAGTCCCGGCGGCGTACATTGGAGTAGGTCCCTTACCGGCGGGACCTGGCGGCGCGGGCGGCCTCCGGGGTTCTTGGGGGGGCGCGGGGGGATCTGGCCCCGGGAGGTGCCACCACGGTGGCCTGGCCTGCGAACGGGGCCCACCGATCCACCAGCGGGCCTGTGCCGTGGGGGCACTCTATTGTTCCGTACCGGCGGCTGTAGCAGTCCGCCATTGCCGGTGCGGAAGCGATGCCCTCTGCGCATGCGCGTGGATGCACCAACTCGCGCCGGCCGGCCGAGGCCCTTCGGCGGCAGTTGGCGTGGCGCCAAGCTCCTTTCCCGCCAGCCGGCGGGGCGCAAACCACTCCGGGGCGGGCCAAGCCCTTGAAGGTGCGGAGGATTCCGCACCTTTGGGGCGGCCCAACACCAGAGTGGTTCACGCCACTCTGTCCCGCCCGAGTTGCCCGCCCCGCCGATTACGACAGAATCCCGCCCAATGTATTTGATGGGCCAGCATCACCATGCTATGCTAAACATCACTCCATGTTATGCTGGGGGGGGTTTCTGCATTTTGATTGTTAATAAATTGTAGTTACATTGAAAGTTCACACCAGAGATGCTAACGGCATTTTCTGTTCAGCAAACGTACTCCAGTGTTGACAAGAAAGCTCTGTAACTGGCTTTAGTGACAGTTCCCATCCGCAGGCCTAGTTGAATGGTCTCTCGATTCTGTGAGGCTGGCCCTTTAAGGCGCAGAGTTTCAACCTAGTTCCAAAGATGGGGGGTGGGGATGGGATTGCTGAGTTCCGGAGCAATGAAGACTCCTCTGCCCACATTTCCAGGAAGGCCAATGCTTTGGCCTGCTTTCTAATCAGCGTAATGAGCTCCAAGTCCTCTTTTTTTTCCATTTTGTTAACTTTAAATGGTGGCATCTTGCCCATTTTGCTGCATGGGTGCACATCACCCCTCGCCAGTCTGAAGCACCGAGTAATTCATATGACAAAGGCGGCTGAGAGCTTTGGGACCTCGTGCGTAGGCTCTCAGCTGGAGGAGGAAGATGACAGAATGGGGAATTGAAAGTTTATTCAGCCAAAGGGAAGAAGCTCACATTCAGCCAGACAAAATGGGCATTGTTTCCATTTGTGAATGGCAGCAAAATAGCATTGACAAACAAGGAAGCCCTCCCAAAATGTAATAATTGATTGAATAATCAAGGAAAGTGTCTTTCACTTCTCTTTGGTCACTCTTGAACATCGATGAACTGTTGAATAATTATTGCGAGTTACTACCGCTATTGCTATGATGCTTTAAGCTGCTACCATTGACAGTAAATCCCTTCCCTTTCACAGACGAGAGGGATACTGTGGTCACCCTGGGCGGGATTCTCCGAGCCCTGCGCCGGGCTGGAGAATCGCCACGCCACACCGACGCCGGCACGCGATTCTCCGAGGAGCAGAGAATCGGCGGCATTTGCGCCGGCGCGTTTGGCACGGCGCCGGTCACGGGCCGCTGTCCACAGCCGGGCCGCTGATTCTCCAGCTTTGATGGGCCGAGCGGCCGCGCGAAAACACCTGCTCGCAGCCGGCGGGAACTCTGCGTGCAGGGTCAGGGGGCCTCCGATGGGGTCTGGCCCGCGATCAGGGCCCACCAATCGGCTGGGCCGGCCTCTCCAGCCCCGGCCTTATTTTGTAACGCGGCCGGCCCCTGAACCCCCGCGCCCTGTTGCATCGGGGCTGGCGCGTTGAGGAAGTCCCCCGCGCATTTGCAAGTTGGTGCGGAGCCACTGCGCATGCGCGGGTTGGCACGGCGCCGCTGTGCATGCGCGGGTTGGCGCGGCGCCGCTGTGCATGCGCGGGTTGGCGCAGCACCGCTGTGCATGCGCGGGTTGGCGCAGCACCCAGTTGACGCCAGGAAAGGAGGCAGGAGCAGCGTGAACCGCTCCAGCGCCGTGCTAGCCCCCTGCAGGGCCAGAATCGGTACTGCCCACGCCCGTTTCAGATATAAATGGGCCAATTCTCACAAGATGCAAAACTCACATTTGAGCCAACAATTGGCCGTTCTTACCTCAGTGTTATTATAACACAGGATGCCATGTACGCCCAGGACAGAGACTTCAATTACCCCCCCTCCTAAAGTGTGCAGGATCTTTCCTGTATCTTGCAATGAAGGGATTTAAAAGCACAGACCATGGAGGTTGAATAAACTCGGTTTGTTTTCACTGGAACGACGGAGGTTGAGGGGAGACCTGATAGAGGTCTACAAAATTCTGAGGGGCATAGACAGAGTGGATAGTCAGAGACTTTTTCCCAGGGTAGAGGGGTCAATTACTAGGGGGCATAGGTTTAAGGTGCGAGGGGCAAGGTTTAGAGGGGATGTATGAGGCAAGATTTTTTACACAGAGTGTAGTGGGTGGCTGGGACCAGCTGCTGGAGGTGGTGGAAGCAGGGACAATAGTGACGTTTAAGGGGTATCTTGACAAATACGTGAATAGGATGGGAATAGAGGGATGCGGACCCCGGAAGTGTAGAGGATTTTACTTTAGACGGGCAGCTTGATCGGTGCAGGCTTGGCGGGCTGAAAGGCTTGTTCCTGTGCTGTACTTTGTTCTTTGTTCCTCTGAACTAGGGAATTCACAGCACTTAGTCTTCCCGAGGAATAAGCAAAATTTGTCCCATTATCATAGCCCCCCCCCCCCACCCCACAACATCCACGCAGGGCACCCGTGGCCCAATCACACGCACGTAAAAGGTGCCAGCTTCGCACCTTCAAAGTGCCTACCTGGCAATGTACATGCCAGCTGGCGGTGCCACCTGCACACCTCAGCAGTGCGAGGCTGGCACCCAGGTAGCACTGCCAAAGTGCCAGGGTGTCCAGGTTACACCAGCAGTGCCAACTTACCACCCTGCCCAAAGGGCATGATGCTAGGGGTCTCTGATTCCCTGGGAGGTTCTCACCTGTGCCGTTCCATCTGGTCGGCCAAGGTCTCCAAGGCAAATGGGATGAATCCAAAAGCCTCAGATAATTTAAGGGCAGCACGGTAGCATGGTGGTTAGCATAAATGCTTCACAGCTCCAGGGTCCCAGGTTCGATTCCCGGCTGGGTCACTGTCTGTGCGGAGTCTGCACGTCCTCCCCGTGTGTGCATGGGTTTCCTCCGGGTGCTCCGGTTTCCTCCCACAGTCCAAAGATGTGTGGGTTAGGTGGATTGGCTATGCTAAATTGCCCTTAGTGTCCTAAAGAATAAGGTTAATGGGGGGGGGGTTGTTGGGTTACTGGTATAGGGTGGATACGTTGACTTGAGTAGGGTGATCATTGCTCGGCACAACATCGAGGGCCGAAGGGCCTGTTCTGTGCTGTACTGTTCTATGTTCTATATCTCGGGAATCTGCACATTAGACTGAGGCTAACTGCCTCGCTATAATATGCAAATTTGCAAAAATGTGATCCCGCCTACCATGGGTAGATTGGCATTGCAATGTCTCGCGAGATCGCTTTGGCTCTCGAAAGGCGTTGCGAGCCGGGTAGATCCCGGGAGTGGGGTCTCCCGGCTTTTATCGGCCACGCTGCGCACCAGCTGCTTTTCCAGTCCAGCCTGGCCATTGAATCGCCCTAATATCCAACTACACCTACTGCCCTTCCAAATAAAAGTGAGTTCCTTCTTCTTGTCATTTTATCGACAGGCTATCCATCGCGAGGAGTTTTATTTCAATACAAGACTAAAATCAAAAATGAAATACTTGCATTTGTACAGCACCTGTCATGCCCTCAGGATATCCCAAAGAGCTTTACAGCCAGTGAAGTACTTTTGAGGGTGTAGTTACTGCACAGTACGGTAGCACAGCGGTTAGCACTGATGCTTCACAGCGCCAGGGTCCCAGGTTCAACTCCCGCTTGGGTCACTGTATGGAGTCTGCACGTTCTCCCCGTGTCTGCGTGGGTTTCCTCCAGGTGTTCCGGTTTCGTCCCACAGTCCAAAGATGTGCAGGTTAGGTGGATTAGTCATGCTAAATTGCCCTTAGTGTCCAAAAAAGGTTGGGTTGGGTTGCGGGGACAGGGTGGAGGTGTGGGCTTGGGTGGGGTGCTCTTTCCAAGAGCTGGTGCAGACCCAGTGGGCCGAATGGCCTCCTTCTGCACTGTAACTTCTGTTAAAAAATTATTATTTTTAAAATAGAGTAGTCGTACTTTCTTTGTGCCTGAGAGGACCTTAATGTTTCACCCATGGAACGGCAGCTCCGACAGGGGAGCACTCCCTCAGCACGACACAGAGTGCATTTTCCAGCTGCATGCTCCTAATGTGGAACCTTGCACCCCCCCAAAAAAAACAGGAAATACCACACACAGAGCTTACGATCTTTCATCTGTTAAATTTCATGGAAAATAATGGTGCTCCACACCCGATTTCCTGGTGATCACTCCCACTGGGCAAGGCTCCCTGCTGGCAGCTTCAGCAGTGATGGCAGCTTAGTTGTTTGATGCAGCGCTGAGTTGGTGACACCGGTGTCACGATATTAGGGTTAACAAAGCAATGCAATCACTGAGATAAGTTCGGCTATTGCAGACACAAATAAATGTACAGATATTCAGCACCCTCCACATCCTGTAACTACTACTTCAATCGTCAAATCAACCCACTTGTACTTTCAAACTATTTTAGATGTTAATAAGGACAGAGTGGAGCGGCCTCATGTTTCAGCATGTTGGGGCAGACACAAGGCAAGATGCTTTTATTTCTTTGATGTAGTTGAACTCCAAATTTGTTTCTGATTTAGTTCGCTGTTGTTGTAACCATCGGCGTTACATACCAGATGGATGATGAGTAAATCTGTCTCGACTTCTGAAATGTTGGCAGGGTGGCAACGCATTTAGTTGGAACAAAGAGATCCTGAGCTTATTAGACAGCTTCATCTGTGAATGCGTTGCCTGCACGGAACCAGGGAATTCCCGACCTCACCTCTTGGTCTGGGATGACCGAGCTCACCTGAGGAAATGTGATAACACGGTCGTGAGCTGTGCAGACAATGGTGGAGTTGGGCAGACAACAGGGTCTCAAAAAGGTGTGCAACTACTGCACTCGTAGTCCTGTGAAAAGATGCACTTTCACAAACGGCATTAGCCAACACAAGGGGTATTTATTAATATGAATTGTACAGTAGCCTCATGACTGTTGCTAGCCTCCAAAATGTCTCTTGCCTAAGAGTACGCCACCTTCTGGGGTGATTACCCACTCTGGTAGCCCAATTGGGAATCCAAGCCAGGTGACCCTTTTCAGCTGTGTTGTCCTTAAAGGGACAATCACCACATCCTGGCGTGTTTCAGTCAAGAAATCAGACTTTAAAGGGGCTGATTTTTACACACCTGCCTGCGGTCATCAGGACTTAATTTGCCATGTTAACCTTCAGCCTGATTATATTCCACACAGGCTTTGTCTGTTCCCAGACTTCTAGCCCTGACAAATGCCTCCTTTTTCTTTTTGACGCCTACAATATCTCTCGTTATCCAAGGTTCCCAAAATTTGCCGTATTTATCCTTCTTCCGCACAGGAACATGCCGCTCCTGAATTCCTTTCAACTGACATTTGAAAGCCTCCCGTATGTCAGATGGTGATTTACCCTCAAACATCCGCCCCCAATCTAGGTTCTTCAGTTCCCGCCTAATATTGTTATAATTAGCCTTCCCCCAATTTAGCACATTCACCCCAGGACCACTCTTATCCTTGTCCACCAGCACTTTAAAACTTACTGAATTGTGGTCACTGTTCCCGAAATGCTCCCCGACTGAAACTTCGACCACCTGGCCAGGCTCATTCCCCAATACCAGGTCCAGTACAGCCCCTTCCCTAGTTGGACTGTCTACATATTGTTTTAAGAAGCCCTCCTGGATGCTTCTTACAAACTCTGCCCCGACCAGGCCCCTAGCACTAAGTGAGTCCCAGTCAATATTGGGGAAGTTGAAGTCTCCCATCACAACAACCCTGTTGCTTTTACTCATTTCCAAAATCTGTCTACCTATCTGCTCCTCTATCTCCTGCTGGCTGTTGGGAGGCCTGTAGTAAACCCCCAACATTGTGACTGCACCCTTCTTATTCCTGATCTCTACCCATATAGCCTCGCTGCCCTCTGAGGTGTCTTCCCGCAGTACAGCTGTGATATTCTCCCGAACCAGTAGCACAACTCCGCCACCCCTTTTACATCCCCCTCTATCCCGCCTGAAACATCTAAATCCTGGAACGTTTAGCTGTCAATCCTGTCCTTCCCTCAACAAGGTCTCTGTAATGGCAACAACATCATAGTTCCAAGTACTAATCCAAGCTCTAAATTCACCTGCCTTACCCGTAATAGAACACAGAACATAGAACAGTACAGCACAGAACAGGCCCTTCGGCCCTCGATGTTGTGCCGAGCATTGTCCGAAACCAAGATCAACCAACCCACTCCCTGTCATTCTGGTGTGCTCCATGTGCCTATCCAATAACCGCTTGAAAGTTCCTAAAGTGTCCGACTCCACTATCACAGCAGGCAGTCCATTCCACACCCTAACCACTCTCTGAGTAAAGAACCTACCTCGGATATCCCTCCTATATCTCCCAACCTAAATCTTATAGCTATGCCCCCTTGTAACAGCTACATCCAGCCGAGGAAATAGTCTCTGAACGTCCACTCTATCTATCCCCCTCATCATCTTATAAACCTCTATTAAGTCGCCTCTCATCCTCCTCCGCTCCAAAGAGAAAAGCCCTAGCTCCCTCAACCTTTCCTCATAAGACCTATCCTGCAAACCAGGTAGCATCCTGGTAAATCTCCTTTGCACCCTTTCCAATGCTTCCACATCCTTCCTATAATGAGGTGGCCAGAACTGCACACAATACTCCAAATGTGGTCTCACCAGGGTCATATATAGTTGCAGCATTACCCCACGGCTCTGAAACTCAAGCCCCCGTTAATAAACCTAACATAATATAAGCCTTCTTCACGGCTCTATCCACTTGAGTGGCAACCTTCAGAGATCTGTGGACATGAACCCCAAGATCTCTTTGTTCCTCCACATTCCTCAGAACCCTGCCATTGATCCTGTAATCCGCATTCAAATTTTTTCTACCAAAATGAATCACCTCGCACTTATCAGGGTTAAACTCCACCTGCCATTTTTCGGCCCAGCTCTGCATCCTATCAATGTCTCTTTGCAACATACAACTGCCCTCCACCTCATCCACTACTCCACCAATCTTGGTGTCATCAGCAAATTTACTAAACCACCCTTCAGCCCCCTCCTCCAAGTCATTGATGAAAATCACAAATACCAGAGGACCCAGCACTGATCCCTGTGGTACACCGCTGGTAACTGGTCTCCAGTCTGAAAATTTTCAATCCACCACCACCCTTTGTCTTCTATGTGATAGCCAGTTACTTATCCAATCGGCCAAATTTCCCTCTATCCCACACCTCCTTACTTTCTTCATGAGCCAACCATGGGGAACCTTATCAAACACCTTACTGAAATCCATGCATACGACATCAACTGCTCCACCTTCATCAACACACTTAGTTACCTCCTCAAAGAATTCAATCAAATTTGTGAGGCAAGACTTACCCTTCATGAATCCGTGTTGACTATCCCGGACTAAGCTGCATCTTTCCAAATGGTCATAAATCCTATCCTTCAGGACCTTTTCCATTAACTTACCGACCACCGAAGTAAGACTAACTGGCCTATAATTACCATGGTCATTCCTATTCCCTTTCTTGAACAGAGGAACAACATTCGCCACTCTCCAGTCCTCTGGCACTATCTACGTGGACAGTGAGGACCTAAAGATCAAAACCAAAGGCTCTGCAATCTCATCCCTTGCCTCCCAAAGAATCCTTGGATATATCCCATCTGGCCCAGGGGACTTGTCGACCCTCAGGTTTTTCAAAATTGCTCATACATCCTTCCTCAGAACATCTACCTCCTCCAGCCTACCCTCCTGTATCACACTCTCATCCTCAAAAACATTGCCCCTCTCCTTTGTGAACACTGAAGAAAAGTATTCATTCAATGCCTCTCCTATTTCTTCTGACTCCATGCACAAGTTCCCACTACTGTCCTTGACCGGCCCTACCCTCACCCTGGTCATTCTTTTATTTCTCACATAAGAGTAAAAAGCCTTGGGTTTTCCTTGATCTAACCTGCCAAGGACTTCTCCTGCCGTCTCCGAACTCTCCCAAGCCCTTTTTTTTAGCTCATTCCTTGCTACCTTGTAACCCTCAAGCGACCCAACTGAACCTTTTTTTCTCATCCTTACATACTCTTCCTTTTTCCTCTTGACAAGACATTCAACTTCTTTTGTGAACCATGGTTCCCTCACACGGCCATTTCCTTCCTGCCTGACAGGGACATACCTATCAAGGACACGCAGTATTTATTCCTTGAACAAGCTCCACTTTTCATTTGTGCCTTTCCCTGACAGTTTCTGTTCCCATCTTATGCTCCCTAATTCTTGCCTAATCGCATCATAATTACCTCTCCCCCAATTATAAAACTTGCCCAGCCATATGGCCCTATCCCTCTCCATTGCAATAGTGAAAGACACTGAATTGTGGTCACTATCTCCAAAGTGCTCTCCCACAAACAAATCTAACACTTGGCCCGGTTAATTACCCAGTACCAAATCCAATGTGGCCCCCTCTTGTCGGCCTATCCACATATTGTGTCAGGAAATCCTCCTGCACACACTGTACAAAACTGCCACATCCGAACTGTTCGACCTATAGAGGTTCCAATCAATATTTGGAAAGTTAAAGTCACCCATGACAACTACCCTGAGACCTCCACACCTATCCATAATCTGTTTTGCAATTTCTTCCTCCACATCTCTATTACTATTTTGGGGCCTATAGAAAACTCCTAACAATGTGACAACTCCTTTCCTATTTCTACCTTCGGCCCATACTACTTCTTGCATTAAAACATATGCACTTCAGGCCACCAGACCCGCCGTTTTCAGCAACATCTCCCTGTCTGCTCTTCCTCAGAGCCATACTGGCCCTATTCCCTAGTTCTCCCTCAATGCTTTCACCTTCTGACCTATTGCTCTGGTACCCACCCCCCCGCCATACTAGTTTAAACCCTCCCGTGTGACACTAGCAAAGCTCGCAGCCAGGATATTGATGCCTCTCCAGTTTAGATGCAACCCATCCCTCTTATACAGATCACACCTGCCCCAGAAGAGCTCCCAGTG
Source organism: Scyliorhinus canicula (assembly GCF_902713615.1). NCBI lineage: Eukaryota > Metazoa > Chordata > Chondrichthyes > Carcharhiniformes > Scyliorhinidae > Scyliorhinus > Scyliorhinus canicula. The sequence goes on from NC_052146.1 coordinate 61,926,876, forward strand.
GTCCAGATAACGGAAACCCTTCCTCCTACACCAGCTGTTTTGCCACGTGTTTAGCTGCTCTATCTTCCTATTTCTAGCCTCACTGGAATGTGGCACAGGGAGTAATCCCAAGATTACAATCCTAGAGGCCCTGTCTTTTAACTTTCTGCCTAGCTCCCTGAACTCCTGCTGCAGGACCTCATCCCCCTTCCTTCCTATGTCATTAGTACCAATATGTACAACGACCTCTGCTTGTTTGCCCTCCCCCTTCAGGATGCCCATTTGGAGACATCCTGGACCCTGGCACCAGGGAAGCAACATACCATCTTGGAGTCTCTTTCACGTCCACAGAAGCGCCTATCTGTGCCCCTGACTATAGAGTCCCCTATGACTATTGGCCTTCTGCGCTTTGACCCTCCCTGCCGAACATCAGAGCCAGCCGTGGTGCCACTGCTCTGGCTGCTGCTGATTTCCCCTGATAGGCTATCCCCCCCGACAGTATCCAAAGGGGTATACCTGTTCGAGAGGGGGAACAACCACAGGGGATTCCTGCACTGACTGCCTGCCCCTTCTGGTGGTCACCCATTTCTCTGCCTGCATCTTGGGTGTGACCACATCTATATAACTGCTATCTATGACGTTTTCCGCCACCTGCGTGCTTCTAAGTGGATCCAACTGCTGCTCGAACCAAACCATGCGGTCTTTGAGGAGCTCTAGTTGGGTGCACTTTCTGCATTTGAAGCCATCTGGGACGCTGGAAGCCTCCCAGACCTGTCACATCTCACAGTCAGAGCACTGTACCCCTCTAATTGGCATTGCATCAATTAATTAGTAAATTAAATTTAAAAACTTTTTTTTTTAAAGTTACTGTTAACTATATGTTTTCTAGCACTAGATGGGTTCTAGATTTGCTGGGTTGCTTGTGGCAAAGCAAGGAAATTAATGTTTAATTTCTGGTGACTCCCTTGTTGATCTTGGAGGAAATTGGCAACCCTGGGCGAAATTCTCCAACCCACCGCAGGGTCGGAGAATCACCCGGAACCGGCGAAAATCCCGTCCCCACCATGGCCGGAATTCTCCGCCACCCAGGAATTGGCGGGGGTGGGAATCACACCCCGCCGATCGGCGTGCCCTCCGCGCCGATCGGCGAGCCCCCTGCGCCAATTCTCCGGCCCGTGATAGATAGATAGATAGAGAAATACAGCACAGAACAGGCCCTTCGGCCCACGATGTTGCACCGAACTTTTGTCCTAGATTAATCATAGAATTTTGGACAATTTTTCATGGCCAATCCAGCCAACCTGCACATCTGATGGGCCAAAGTCCCGCCGCTGAGAGGCCTCTCCCGCCGCCGTGATTTGAACCACCTCTGGTGGCGGCAGGATCGGCGGCGCGAGCGGGCACCCGGGGTCCTGGGGGGTGGGGCGGGGCGATCGGACCCCCGGGGGTACCCCCACGGTGGCCAGGCCCGCGATCGGGGCCCACCGATCGGCGGGCGGGCCAGTGACGTGGGGGCACTCTTTTTCTTCCGCCGCCGTCACAGCCTCCACCATGGCAGAGGCGGAAGAGAACCCCCAACAGGGCATGCGCAAACTAGCGATGGCCTTTCGGCCAGCCCCGACGCCGGGGGTCAGGTGTCAAAGGCCATTGGCGCCAGTTTCGGCGCCAGTCGGCATGGCGCCAACCACTCCGGCGCGGGCCTAGCCCGCAAAGGTGCGGAGGATTCCGCACCTTTGGGGAGGGAGGCCCAACACCGGAGTGGTTGGCGCCATTCCGCTACACCGGGACCCCCCCGCCCCGCCGGGTAGGGGAGAATCCCGGCCCCTATTTCTCAACATAAAACAGGGGGAACGCACATTTGCTGCAAAAATTAGAGACCTCATTATTCCAGTTGGACTGAGTGACATAATTCTTCAGTTATACAGGGCATTGGTGAGACCACATCTGGAGTATTGTGTACAGTGTTGGTCTCCTTTTTTTGAGGAAAGATGTAAATGAATTAGAAGTGGTTCAGAGAAGATCTACTAGACTAATACCAGGGATGAGTGGTTTGTTTTAGGAGGAAAGGATGGAGAGGTTAGGTTTCTTTCCACTGAGCTCAGAAGAGGAAGAGGTGACTTGATCAAAATCATAAAGGTACTGAGGGATATTGACAGGGTGGATGTTTCCTCTTTTGGAAGAATCTAGAAATAGGGGTCACTGTTTAAAAATAAGGGGTTGCTCATTGAAGACAGAGATGAGGAGAATTGTTTTCTTTCAGAGGGTCATGGTACTCTCTTCCTCAAGAGGTGGCGGAAGCAGAATCTGAATATTCTTAAGACGTAGATGAATTCTTGATTAACAAGGGGGTAAAAGGTTATCGGAGGAAGCTGTGAACGTGTGGTTAAGGTTACAATCAGATCAGCCATACTCTTATTGAATGGTGGAGCAGGTTAGGAGGGGGCCAAGTGAACTTCTGCTTCTAATTTGTATGTTCTTATGTATGTTCGTACATATCATTATAGTGGGCCGGGGGTAGGTGTGTCAGGGAGAGAGAGAGAGAAAAGGATACACTCTAGCCCCCCACCATTGCATGTGTTACTGATGTTGATTGTGTCCTACACATGCAAAGAATCTGGGGGGGAAAACAATTCCCTGTCTGAAAGTGAATATGTGACCCTTTTATGACAAAATCAAGACAAGCAAATTTTGTTATGATGTACAGTAATAAGCCTTTTGCAAAGATCCAACTGCAGATTCTAAGTTTGATTTTTGATAGTGGATAGAGAATAGCTTAAAGTTTGAACTCCTCTGGTGTCATCACGTTACGAGCAATAATCATTCTAATCTACGAGATCAAATCGATTTAGATTAGATTGAACGTTCACTTTGAGAAGGGCGATAGTTCTGAAACAACAGATAAAAAGATATAGTCAATTTTCCTCAGGTGTTTTCCTTTCAGTATGAATAAAGCTCCTGTGGTACTCAGCCAGCTTCTTCTGTCATCCCCTGTTGTTGTGTCTGCCAGTATGTAATCACAGAGATAGTGATCACTACACCAGCATCAGGCATTCAGCAGGCCGGGCTTTCTCTTTGAAAAGCTTGAAACACCTCCTCTGTGTTCCAAAGCACCATCAGGTCACAACAGAACATTAAAGCAAAGACCCATCTATTTACCCTGGGGCAGCTGCTATCGAATACCTCTCCATGTCTCCAGTGTCTGTTTCGAGCTTTCTGGTAGACCCTTAGCATGACAAAATCATGTTCAACATATGTCTCGGACATCATGCAAGTGCATGTATTTGGTGTTTGAAGAGATAACTTCCCTTTCTGCTTTCCGCTGGCTGGGGCTCACAGTGAGTGAGTCAAGGGCTTTGAGCCTTGTCCAACCATCCAGCAGAGGACCTTTCTTCATAGAAGCTATGTTATATCTGGCACACAGTTCTGGGCTGCTGGATTCTGTAAGAATAATTCAATTTTCTCCAACAGCCCTACAAATGTCCCCCCCCCCCCCCCCCCCCCCCCCCCCGCCCCCTCCAGATGCTTCTGGTTTCCTTTTTCCCTTTTGAAAGCCATGATTAAATTTGCTTCCACCACCATAGAACCATAGAATTCCTACAGCGCAGGAGGAGGCCAATCAGCCCATCGACTCAACACCAAACCTCTGAAAGATCACTCCACCCAGGCCCACTCCCCCGCCCTTTCCCCGTAACCTGCATATCTTTGGATTGTGGGAGGAAACCGCAGCACCTGGAGTCGTGTGTTACAACACGCCTTTAAACCAACTGGTTAGAAGTAGAAAGGAACACAAATTCAATATGAAATACTCCCCATATCTTTGGATAGTAAGGGACAATTTGTCATGGCCAATCTATCTCACATGCACATGATTGAACTGTTAGAGGAAACTGCAGCACCCGGAGGAAACCCAAGCAGACACGGAGGGAGAGAATGTGCAAACTCCTCCAATATCCAACTGTTCCTGAACTCTCTGGATAATTTTACCCTTTGTCTTAAATTACCTGGTTGCTTTTCAAATATACTGGGGATCAGAAATGAGACCACCTAGATTAGCTTTGCTCATGTTTGGGCGGCACGGTAGCACAATGGTTAGCACGGTTGCTCCACAGCTCCAGGGTCCCAGGTTCAATTCCCAGCTTGGGTCACTGTCTGTGCGGAGTTTACACGTTCTCCCCATATCTGCGTGGGTTTCCTCCCACAATCCAAAAATGTGCAGGTTAAGTGGATTGGCCATGATAAATTGCCCTTCGTGTCCAAAAGAAAAGGTTGAGTGGGGTTACATGGTTACGGGGATAGCATGGAAGTGTGGGCTTAAGTGGGGTGCTCTTTCCAAGGGCTGTTGCAGACTCAATGGGCCGAATGGCCTCCTTCTGCACTGTAAATTCTATGTCATCAAACAGGTGGAGTTGTGTGTTACAACACGCAACTGTCTTTAAACCAATTGCTTAGAAGTAGAAAGGAACACAAATTCAATATGAAATACTTCCCCCTCCCCTTTTGATACTCAACAAATGGCTTGAGGCAAATAAGGAAAACACTCCCCTCCCTCCCCCCCCCCCCCCCCCCCCCCCCCCCCCCCCGGATCCAAATTCCCACAGGTTTTGTGCTGATGGAGTTGGTGGGGGTCAGCTTCTAAGCTGTGCGGACCCATTTCATATTTTTTCCACTTACATTACAGGAAGGTATCAAACCTGGGGCACTTAGCACCTTGCAACAGCACATTTGCCTACGTTATAACACTTTAAAGTAATTAATTTTGAATGAAGTGTTTCAGCACGTTTTTTAGAAATGTGATAAATGCAAGTATTTATTCATTTTCTTTTCATTGGAATCAGGTCGGAATGGAAGATTCATTTAGTGTTTCTTCCCCTAGTCCATAAGCAGTGGGGTGCTGTGCAATGAAGACAGAGTCCCACAAGCTTTGATGTTGTGTATTGGCATCCACATGTTGCATCGTTAAATATAATACCCACATTAAAATACATCAACCTGAAAGTTCGAGCCCTGCTCCATAGTCTGCTATTGAACACTCATCTGATAGGAGCAATATTATTGGCATCATAGAATCCCTTCAGTGCAGAAGGCCATTCAGCCCATCGGGTTTATACCGACCCGACAACTTTGGGCTGTGGGCAAACCAGAACATCCAGAGGAAACGCATGCAGACACGGGGAGGACATGCAAACTCCAAATAGTCACCCACGGTCAGAATCGAACCTGGGTCCCTGGCACTGTGCCACCTTGCCAGTACCAAAATGATGCTCTTTCCCCCAATAGTTATACAGTGACTACTACTGGAAGTAATGTGGTCATGGTTATTGGCTGAGAACAAAATGGGGAGTGACTGTGCTGTTCTGATTAGGAAGATTGTTCACACTCACTGGTAAGGTTCGCCCACAAGTATTTGGGGGATGTGTCTGCCGTGGTTCAATGGGTGACTCTTCGGTGCAGTACTGAAGCAGTGCATTACTGTCAGAGGTGCAGCCTTTCAGTTCAGGCCCCTTCTGGCTAAACCCTTAAAAAAGGCACGAGTACTTGAGTGAGATACCAAAGCGTAACTGCTGTATGTCTATGCATTGCTCAGTGAGGATCTCAATAACTTCAAGCTGGAAAATGGAAGAGAAAGTTATGTTGTGTTTGGTCCTTTGTACTTCATGAAGCAACTCACCAAACACTTCGACTTGTCTAAACCAGAATCTTTTTTTGAGTCTTGTGTGATAATATAGCAATCTGATGCAGAGCACGTTATCATGAAGTCCACTAACTACTCCTCTGGAACTTCCACCTAGCACTGACCATTCATTTACATGTCTTATTACCCTCTCAATCTTCTTCCGAAGATGGCCGGATGTGTCTCCCTTTATAGCGGAGTCACGGGTCACATGACCTTAGTCTAGAGACCGCATGGATATCTGTACCGCCACCTGCTGGTTGGAGGTCACACACCTTCCAACTATGATATAACCCATAGGCATATCACCACAAGTTAGACTTTGAACTTATTAAAGCATTTACTGTCATTGTTTGACCAAACTCAACCAGAAAAACACATTTCCATTTTCAGTCAAGAAAGCAAATGACTATTTTCTGACATACAATAGGTTTACCTTGATCTTATCAGAAGAATCTAATACCTTGCTACATCTCTCTGAACACACACATTGAATGGCGCTGAAATGCTCCACTGCTATGGAAGTGAACAAGGCACCATAACAACAATGGATGGAATAACTTGTTGATCTATTTTTCCTGGTATTGCTTGAGGGGATCATTTTGACCAGGACACTGAGGACCAAATATTTGCCTTCAAGTAGTGTCGTGAAGGTCCAATTCCCGACTAAATAGATAGATATAGGAACATGGGAGCAGGAGGAGGCCATTTGGCTGCTCCATTCGATAATTTCAATGCTGATCTGGTTGCGGTTGCAACTTTACTGAGTTGAGATAAAGAGGTGTAGACGAGGCCCTCTGTTTAATGTCTCATCTGGAAGGACCTCATTTCCGGCAATGCTGTGTTCCTTCAGTCCCTATACTGGAGTGTTAGCCTAGGCCCCTTTACTCAAATCATGTGAGGGATTTGAAACCACAACCTCAGACTCAGACGTAAGAGAGTCTGTACCACCTGTACCATGAGTAAAAATGAAAAGCACGATTTGCTTCCTTAAAGGGCAAGTTGTTTTAATCTCTGGCATTGTAATATTACTTTGAACACCTTCAGAGGTTTTCTCCTCATTAGCGTCACTCTCGTGTCAAAAATAAGTTAGGCGTAGATATTGCAAAATGTTCCCATCATTAAAAAGAGCGAGTAGGTCAAACAGTCACATTAAAGTTAAATCTAAACTGCTCCCTTAGTCTTATTTTTAACATATAGGATAACAGATGGCTGCAAGGGGACTGTAAAGGCGCAACACAATCAAGGGGTCCTGAAGATGTCACTGTGAGGCCATAGCTGGAGGGGGCTAATAATCATCATCTTGAGCCTTTGATTGAAGAACAACATTTAACTCCTTTACTCGTGGCTTATTTTGTCAAACGCACCCAGAATAATGGATAGTTGACGTGAGTGAGTGACTGGAATTTGATCAAGGCTCTCAGTCACTTCAGTAGTTTATAAGTGTCACTCAAAGCCTGTGATGCCGTGACAGCCTTGAAGTGTCTTGTAACCATCTCCCTCTTGTTTTAAATATTAAATCTGACTTTTATTTTTTCATGCATACTTACAATTACTGGGTTATAGCATATGAGGTGGCAGGTAGCTGGGAGCGTTTTACAAAGCTGTGACAAGATCAAGGAGTTCTGAAGACGTCACCAAATGAGAGACGATAGCTGATGGGCCTGAGGACCTCACTCAGAATCGTGGAACACGGGGGAAAATCGCTATTATGATTCATAACTTCATATAATTGACAGGGCGAGTCATGGGTTTAGTGTTGAATCCAGATTTGTTCCAGGTTGCATTAACTCACCCAATGCTGACATTTCATACTTAGGCCATTGTTGAATAAAGATGTCTGCCCCCATTTCCATAACACATTATAACAGCCACAATTTATGTTGCTCATTGTAGGTTTACTCGTCATGGGTCAAGGGTAAGAAATTGTCACTTTAGCATTTTCAACATGTTCTGAAGTCTCAACCACAGCCATGCTCCGTGACCCCCCGTGAGCCCCGCTCCCCCTCCCAAACCCCACAAACACCCTTCCCACCCCTAAACAGCAGATACTCTCTGATGGATATCAACGAGTCCACTGTAATTATACAAATTCCAGAGCAGGAAAATCATGTAGGATCAGGTTGAATGGAAGCCCGGATATTCTGACAACACGTTTGCACCCTAGCCTTCTACATTGTCAAATTATCGGGGCCATTGAATATTTGTATTTTGATTTCAAACACCCCAAGATAGTCTAAAACCAGCAGTGCAGCGTGTGATTCTTGATAGGGCTGAGATGCAGAAAGCCAAATGTTACGTTTCTTCCATTTGAACGACACAAGACAATAATGTTTCTGGTGACCCAGATTTCTCTTGATTTTAGTACTATTTATCACTGTATTCAAATCTCTCCACAGTCTTGACTCCTCCCTACTTCTGTAATCTCTCCCAGAATCTACGACCCTCCCAGATCTCTGCACTCATTCGATTCTGACACATTCTTAGATGGTCACTTGAAGCACCATTGCATACAAGGCCATGGACAAGTGCTGGGAAATGGAATTAGAATAGATAAATGCCTGATGGTCGTCACAGACACAATGGACCACAGGGCCTCTTGCTGCACTGTAGGGTGGGAATAGAGGGATATGGACCCCAGAAGTGCAGAAGGTTTTAGTTTAGACAGGTAACATGATCGTCGCAGGCTTGGAGGGCCGAAGGGCCTGTTCCTGTGCTGTACTGTTCTTGTAAAACCCTGTAGTTGGAATTTTCTAGCTGTTCATGTCGCTGGGATCTTCTGGTCTCGAAGACAGTGCATCGGTATCATGGGTTTCCCTTCAAAACATACGGCGGGCTGTGTGGAAAATCCCGCCCGATGACTCTATGACTCTTAATTGCTTCCCATTGGTGGCTATGCTTTCAACTGACTCGGTCCTAAGCTCTGTAAGCACCTCCTAAACCTGTCTGCCTTGGTGTCTCTGACGTAATTTACAATGCTCCTTTTTGTGAGGGCCACTAAGAGTCCAACAGGAGTTTGTGAGTCAAACAAAATTTAACTTTGTTTATACTAATATTTACACAGCACCAGGAATTTGTTACTGGCCTTCTCTCTCGCCGGTACCTAACTGGCCGACACTATTAACAATACGGTTAACAATTGCCCCCCCCCCCTCCTTATTGATGGACCTCATACTCCCCAAGATCCATGGGGTACCCAATTCACTGTACCCAGGGCCGGAGAATCTCTGCGACGGTGCGAATCGCGCCACGCCGCCCCGACGTCGGCATACGATTCTCTGCAGAGTGGAGAATCGCCGCCATTGGCTCCGGTGTGGTTGGCGCGGCGCCGGTCGGGGGCTGTTCTATGCGGCCAGCCCGCCGATTCTCGAGCTTTCAGAGCACAGCTCTTTCCTCAGGTGAATGAAGAGGTGGGTTCTAGAAACATATATATAGACAAAGTCAAAGATGCCAGACGATACTTTGAATGCGAGTCTTTGCTGGTAATTACGTTTTTACAGGTCCAGACGGAGCAACTGGACCATTCATCGCGTGACAATCGCCAGGCCGGAATGTTCCCTTCCAGTCGGGGAACACTTCAGCAGTCAAAGGCATTCAGCCTCTGATCTTCGGGTAAGCGTTCTCCAAGGCGGCCTTCAGGATGCTCGACAACACAGAATCGCTGAGCAGAAATATATAGCCAAGTTCCGCACACATGAGTAAGGCCTCAACCGGGACCTTGGATTCATGTCGCATTACATTCACTCCCCGCCATCTGGCCTGGGCTTGCAATATCCTACCAACTGTCCTGGCTTGAGACAATTTACACCTCTTTGACCTGTGATTATCCCTCTCTCCAGTTGCTCCGTCTGGACCTGCAAAGACTTAATTACCTGCAAAGAATCGCATTCAAAGAATCGTTTTACATCTTTGACTCTGCCTATATATGTTTCTGGAACCCATCTCTTCATTCACCTGTGGAAGGAGCAGCGCTCCATAAGCTAGTGATTCGAAACAAACCTGTTGGACTTTAACCTGGTGTTGTGAGACTTCTTACTAGGTTATTGTCATCAGCTAATTTGGAAGTTAGATCCCTGCATCCATATCATTTATATAGATTGTGAACAGCTGTGGCCTATGATCTGATCCTTATGGTACCCCAGTAGTAACAGATTGTCATTCCGAGAATGATCTGTTCATTCCTACTCTCTATTTTCAGTTTCTTAACCAAATCTCAATCCAAACCAGTATATTTCCCCCAATCCATGTGTTCTAATTTTGTTTGCTAACCTCCTGTCTGTAACCTCATCAAAAGCCTTCTGAAAATCCAAATACATTACATCCACTGGTTCTCCTTTATCTATGCTGATCTAATCTTAACATCTTCAGAAAACTCCAACAAGTTTGTCAAACATGATATCCCTTCCACGTTGGCTCTGCCCAACCATCATTATTTTTAAGTGCCTGATTATGACATCCTTTCTGATGAACAAAGAAAAGTACAGCACAGTTTTGATGTGATCCAATTGTTTTTATTATTAACTCCACAGCAAACCCGAGATAGGATGAACTCAAAGCGATTAATTTATTTGAAATCACTCAAAGGACGGGGGGGGATGGAATTGTTGCCTCCTTTGCATTCAAGCAGTAAAATAGGGACAGAGAAAAGAAAGATTTACAGGGCAAAGACCACAAAGAAAGGAAATATTGGGTGGGATTTGCTGCGCAACCCGCGTGTGTTTTTCGGCAGCGGCCCTCCAACGGGATCTTCTGGTCCCGCCGTTGTCAATGGGATTTCCTGTTGAATTCGGCCCTCGTTGCCAGGAAACCCAATGGGGGGGGGTTGCATCTAATTAGATGACAAAATGGCAGACTGAGATTTTGCAGTGCAAAAAGGCAATGTTACTGGCTCCAGAAGCTAAAGGTCCGTGTCACATAGCATCAACCTCTCTGGATTGCCTTTGACAGGGGATGTGTATCTATCGTCTAGGTTGCCGAGATGGTTAAATGTCCCAACAATTAAGGAACGTTGAAGGGCCCATTGTCCGAGCAGACAAATAGATTCCAGTTGGCCTGGCTAATTAGTGTCACTTCGGAGATAATGAGGTGACAGTTTCTGGGAGACTGCCTGATAGCTCCTTTTGTTTGAGAGTCATGGATCAACATAGCTTCAGCCATTTTAAAAGGTCTTTGTCGAGATTTTAAAATTTTAGAAATTGCCATCAGAATATCTATTTTATGAAAATATACAGGGTGAGGTTTTAGTTCTCTCACAATTCTAATCAGATAACAAGGATTATGGGTTATTTGAAGATAAGATTCTATACAGACAATGTTAACTGGAAGACTATGTAGACATGCCTGACCTGCAAGACTGCTACTGCGTTCTCTCTAGAGCGTCATGAGATTATACATCACATCTGACCTTGTTGTGCATAGTGATGGACTGCATATCAGGTTGGTAGTGGATCCCAAGAAATGAAATTTGTGGAATATCTAAGAGATGTTTTTTTGGGGGAAGCTTGTGACTAAGCCTACTAGGGAACAGGCAATTCTGGATTTGGTGATGTGTAATGAGGCAAACAAAGAAATGTGGCAGCACGGTAGCACACGTGGCAAGCACTGTGCCTTCAGCGCCATGGTCCCAGGTACGATTCCCCGCTGGGTCACTGTCTGTACGGAGTCTGCATGTTTTCCCCATGCCTGCGTGGGTTTCCTCCAGGTGCTCCGGTTTCCTCCCACAGTCCAATGATGTGCAGGCAAGGTGGATTGGCCATGCTAAAAGCCCTTAGTGTCCAAAAAGGTTAGGAAGGGTTATTGGGTTATAGGGATAGGGTGGAAGTGAGGGCTTAAGTGTGTCGGCGCAGACTCGATGGGCCCGAATGGCCTCCTTCTGCACTGTATGTCTATGTATGTATCTATGATCAGGGAACTTAAGGTGAAGGAACCGTTAGGGAGCAGTGACCACAATATGATATAGAATTTACCCTGCAGTTTGAGTGGGAGAAGCTGCAATCAGATACACCGGTATTACAATTAAATAAGGGTAACTGAAAAGACATGAGGGAGGAGCTGGCCAGAGTTGATTGGAAAAGGAGTCTAGCAGGGAAGACAGCAGAACAGTAATGGCAGGAGTTATGGGGGGTTATTCGGGAGGCACAACAGAAATTCATCCCAAGGAGGAGGAAACATGCTAAGGAGAGGACAAGACATCCATGGCTGACGAGGGATGTCAAGGACAGCATAAAGCTGAAGAAAAAGCATTCAAGGTGGCGAGGATTAGTGGGAAACCAGAGGATTGGGAAGCCTTGAAAGTGAGCAGAGGACAACTAAAAAAGCAATAAGAGGGGAGAAGATGAAGTATGAGTGCAAGCGAGCTAGTAATATAAAGGAAGATAGGAAGAGATTTTTTCAATATATAAAAGGTAAGAGAGAGGCAAAAATAGACATTGGACCACTGGAAAATGTGGCTGGAGAAGTAATAAGAAGAAACAAAGAAATGGCAGACAAACCTAACAGTTACTTTGCATCAGTCTTCACGGTGGAAGACACCAGTGGGATGCCAGAGCTCCAGGAGAATCAGGAGGCAAAGGTGACTGCAGTGACCATTACTAAGGAGAAGGTTCTGGGGAAACTAAAAGGTCTGAAGTAGGATAAGTCACCTGGACCGGATGGACTACACCCCAGCGTCCTAAAAGAGATGGCTGAGGAAATTGTGGAAGCATTAGTGATGATCTTTCAGGAATCATTGGAGGCAGGAAGGGTCCCAGACTACTGGAAGGTGGCTAATGTAACACCACTGTTTAAAAAGCGAGGGAGGCAGAAGATGGGAAATTATAGGCCGGTTAGTCGGACTTCGGTCATGGGTAAGATTTTAGAGTCTGTTATTAAAGATGAGATCGAAAAGTACTTGGAAGTGCATGGCAAAATAGGACTGAGTCAGCACGGCTTTGTCAAGGGAGGTCGTGTCTGACAAATCTGTTAGAGTTCTTTGAGAATGTAACAAGGACGTTAGACAAAGGAGAACCAGTGGACGTGATTTATTTAGATTTCCAGAAGGCCTTTGACAAGGTGCCGCATAGGAGACTGTTAAATAAGTTAAGAGCTCATGGTGTTCAGGGTAAGATCCTGGCATGGATAGAGGATTGGCTGACTGGCAGAAGGCAGAGAGTGGGGATAAAGGGGTCTTTTTCTGGATGGTAGCCGGTGACTAGTGGTGTGCCTCAGGGGTCGGTGCTGGGACCACAACATTTTACAATATACATTAATGATCTGGAAGAAGGTATTGAAGGCACTGTTGCTAAGTTTGCAGATGATACAAAGGTCTGTAGAGGGACCAGGTAGTATTAAGGAAGCAAGGGGCTGTAGAAGGACGTGGACAAGCTAGGAGAGTGGGCAATGAAGTGGCAAATGAAATACAACGTGGAAAAGTGTGAGGTTATGTACTTTGGAAGGAAAAATTTAGGCATAGACTATTTTCTAAATGGGGAAATGCTTCGGAAATCAGAAGCACAAAGGGACTTGGGAGTCCTTGTTCATGATTCTCTGAAGGTTAATGTGCAGGTTCAGTCGGCAGTTAAGAAAGCAAATGCAATGTTAGCATTCATGTCAAGAGGGCTAGAATACAAGACCAGTGATGTACTTCTGAGGCTGTATAAGGCTCTGGTCAGACCCCATTTGGAGTATTGTGAGCAGCTTTGGGCCCCGTATCTAAGGAAGGATGTGCTGGGCTTGGAAAGGGTCCAGAGGAGGTCTACAAGAATGATCCCTGGAATGAAGAACTTGTTGTATGAGGAACATTTGAGAACTCTGGGTCTGTACTCGTTGGAGTTTAGAAGAACCTTATTGAAACTTACAAGATACTGCGAGGCATGGATACAGTGGATGTGGAGAGGGTGTTTCCACCTGTAGGAAAAACTAGAACCAGAGGACACCATCTCAGACTAAAGGGACGATCCTTTAAGACAGAGATGAGCAGGAATTTCTTCAGCCAGAGGGTGGTGAATCTGTGGAACTCTTTGCTGCAGAAGGCTGTGAAGGCCAAATTGCTGAGTGTCTTTTGAGTCAGAGATAGATAGGTTGTTGATTAATAAGGGGATCAGGGGTTATAGGGAGAAGGCAGGAGAATGGGGATGAGAAAATATCAGCCATGATTGAATGGCGGAGCAGACTCAATGGTAGAGTGGCCTAATTCTGCTCCTATGTCTTATGGTCTTATATGCCTTCCTTAAAGTTACTTGTACATCACATCACAACAAACCCATACTGGCAGCGTGCATGTGTGGTCATCAGAAGATTGGGCTCACCATGAAGTTCACCATGGTCCAATATCTCCAGATGATCATTGACCAGATTTATTGTGAATAAGTGCTATTTAGAACAAGGGATCAGAGAGTGAATGACACCTGTGGAACAATACCCCAGTCAAATCGTCTGCTTTTGAAATTTTATCCATGATGTTTGACCTCCGGATTTGACTATTCAATGTTCTCCTGGCTGGCCCCCTATCGCGCAGTCTCCATAATCTTAAACTCACCCAAAACTTTCTGCATGTATCCCAACATGCATGAAGTCCCTTTCACTCATTACCCCTGTGATCACTGACCTGCACAAATCCCCCAGTCTAGTAATATCGAGATTTTAAACCTCTCGTCTTTGTTTTGAAATCCCTCTGAGGCCTTGCCCCTCACTATCATATATCCTCTGCCAACCATACAACCTTCTGAGACCTCCAGCCTCTTAACGTCTCAGATTTTCATCACACTTACAAGGACAGCTATGCATTCAGCTTCCAAGGCCCCGGACTCTGGGATTCTCTCCATAAACCTCTCTGCCTCGTTCTCCCCTATCAAGTCAGCCATTAAAACCCCTCTATTTTATTGAACTTCTGGTCACTGGGCCATTAACGCTTTAAATGGTACTTTTTCAAATTTACTCTGATGCCAAGGATCAAGGTTCTATATAAATGCATGTTAGTCATTGTCAGGAGTCAATTACTTAAGTAAGGCAGGTAAGGAAGTGGAGAAACTGGTGATGGGAAAAAGTAAATATTTTACCTAATTAACGGCCATTGAATCTGAAACATAATGCTGAATAGAAAATATTTAGAATACCTACTTTTGTGATATGACTCACAACTTTTGGGACTTCACTATTTCTCCTGCAAGTCAGCAAGTCATTCAACAATAAATTTGGATTTTGATGGATCTTTAATGAAAGTGCTTTACAGAGAGAAAAATGAAAAGGGAGTGGGCTCACGGCAAGGGTGGCTAAACATTTGGCTGCAAAGATAGGTTTCATACAGGTAGAAAGAGAAAAGAGAGGTTTAGGTATGTGTGTTCCAAACAGTAAGCCTGGGGCAAATTATAACAACAGAAAATATTTCAGCGAAATATATATTTTACTCAATAGTAACCGGACTCCCAGACTGAGCTTCTGCCTGCAGGTAAGACTTGCAGGTGGATTAAGTACTTGCAGGAGTTCCCTCAATTTTCCTTTCTTTCTATGATCTGAGGCAGGGATTCTCAACCAGTGGTCTGCAGCTTCCTAGTAGCCCACCAATGGGTACACAAAAATAATTATTCTTTGTGCCCCAGTGAAATATGGTAATACTCATTGTCAAATTGGCGCAGCATCAGAGAGCACATACGGGATATCGAGCTCACTGGAAAGTGGATGCTGATTAGAAACTATCAGCAGCAACACAATGTTTGAAAAGAGGGAGCTGCTGAAAAGCAGAGACAAAGGACTCAAAAGGGGATTGTTCTAGCAACTCATCTGGAGATAGTGGACTGTGACCTCTAGATAAACCTCAGTTCTGCTTTGGAGACAAGGTAACGGTGGGCGTCAGCCAGACAAGTTGTCACCTGGCCCTCTTTGCTTTCTTGCCTCCCCCAACACCACCCGCTTCTCTCCTCATCCCATCAATCTGGCCTCTGCGACAGGGACCATCAACCCTTGTCCAGACCCCGACTGGGGTCACTACTTAAGCCACAGACAGACATGACCAATAACCCCATGGGGCAGGGTAGACACACACGTAGCACCTCGTGACACTCTGTACGTCCTCCCCGTGTGTGCGTGGGTTTCCTCCGGGTGCTCCGGTTTCCTCCCACAGTCCAAAGATGTGCGGGTTAGGTGGATTGGCCATGCTAAATTGCCCGTAGTGTCCTGGAAGGTTAGGGGGGGGTTGTTGGGTTACGGGTATAGGGTGGATATGTGGGTTTGAGTAGGGTGATCATTGCTTGGCACAACATCGAGGGCCGAAGGGCCTGTTCTGTGCTGTACTGTTCTATGTTCTATGACAGAAGTGGCAATTAATGCAGACAGACTCACAATGTGACGAAGCAAACTTTCCCTTTATAGGGAGATAAAGGAAAATTACTGCCACAGTGCACATGCTGGAAGGCAGCAAATCAGTCAATGTCTGCTGGCAGAGCAGACAACATTTCAACAAGAGGGGTTGTGGTATCTGCTCTATTGTTCACTCAGGCAGTATCTGGGGTATCTGATACCCATTTGATGTTGTAGTATCCAGCCTTATGCGCTATTTGGGCAAAGGCTGAGATACTTTTATGTATATATTTTGAATCTTGGAACAAGAACATGAACATTGCTGAGTTGTTGAACTCATGCTAGAAAGGTCTGCCACACACCTATGGGTTCCTTTGGGGAGAACATTAAAGCCCTACTGCCAGCCTCTGCCCCATCAAAGTTATCGACATATAACCAGGCAGCTCACAAACAACCAAGTTCAGTGAAATGCTGCTGCAGACACCTTGGTGTGAATCCACCCACGAAAACAGCTCTGGAAGTGTTGATCCCAATTACTGCAACCTACTTATGTGAAACTGGATCTTCGGCAGTCACATCAGTGAAAACAAGCACAGAGTCAGGGTGAACATGACATGCGCACAAGGGCGTCCATGTCTTTACAGATTTATTGCTCCGCACCAGAAACAAGTTTCACACTAAGTAAAATATAAACAATAATAAATACAGAGGTTCAATTGTATAACCAACTTTCATACAGAAAATTGGTTGGGCAGGTGGAGGTATCTCAGAGGCCGGAAGTTTGAGAACCCCTGATCTACAGGACTGCAGAACACAGGCCCTGTGCCATTGAACTATTATTTGCTCACCGCTTTGTTAACCTTTTGAATCCGTACACACCCTCACGTTCCCCATGATTCACCCCTTTTGCTCTTCATGGGTCCAGTAAGAACAATCTTGCAGTTATTACGAAACCCTAGGCTAGAGCACAATCAGTTCCAGCCCCAAGTGCCCCGGAGTCACAACACAAGTGAATTAACCAATCATTCTTGCAAAAATGCCTTTGGCCCTTGGCTGCCCAATAATTACAGTCACAAGGCTTGTAAAAGTAAACGTAATTACTGTTAATTTATAACAATAACTATAATGAAATAAGCAGAAGATACAGTTGGTTAACAATTAAATAATACCCAAGTCTAAATTTAACTTGCCTCCCCCACCCTCTACACACACACACACAGACAGACAAATACAGAGGGGTGGAAAGGGGTACAAATCATAAGTGAAAGGAAAAAGAGACTTTGTTTCAGATAGTGTTTTTTTAAGCACACTTTCTTCACAGTAAGTTTGCAGACTAAAGTCATTGATTTGCAGCCTGTAATGGTCTGCTCCATGGTTTAGAAATACAGTACTCACAACATTCCTTTATTTCTCATGAAACTTTGCTTTCAGTTCGTGGTTTGCCTTCAGGCCTCTGTAGTTTCATGAACACAACACCCACAGGCTTTTTGGAGAAAGAGACAGCCCCCACAGCAGCTTTCTGGAGAGAGTTAGCTGGATCTTACTGGACAGAGAGTTACCTGGATCTTTTCACCATGCTTCCAGATTCAAAACTGAAACCTTCAGGTCTCTGAGAATCATCACACTGGGATAAGATCCATTAACCACCTGTTACCAGGCAGAGTACGGCCTTTTGGGCCAATCCCATGACCCCCTGCCAATCAATCAATCAATCAAAGGTCTACAGTTCCAGTTTAAACCAGCACGTAATCTCTCCTAAAACATCTGGATTCTTCTGCTTGAATTAAAGATACAGGCTACTTTCCTGAAAGACACATGTCCATTAATCGTCCTTGGATCAAAATAAGAACGGCAAAATAAAAGAAAGGGGGAATAAGGGGACAAAACAGGAAGGACCTGATGTGATAGGCAGGTTGGTTCGATGTGGACTGGACTCGACGTAGGGAAGTTAGAAACAGACGTCTAACACTGGAGAAGATCCAACACTGTTTTATTCAACTATAGAACTGCTATACATATTCAGCTGTGGGTCGACACTATACTGATCTGACTGGTGACCTTGTACTAGCCTGACCAGACTTACTAACTTCCGCATGGTGTTTGCACTGGCTAGCTTGTGGACTCTGACTGTCTCAGTGGCTGGGTCCAGAGAGAGCGGGAAACCTACTGCCCTCTGGCTCTATAGTGATAGTGTCCTGTCTGGTGATTGGCTGCACTGTGTTGTGCGCTTACTGGTCATCCTATGTGTCAATCACTGCCTGTCTGCATCTCATTATATACATGTGGCTATTATGACAGGACCCTTACTCTTTTGCAGCTAGAATAGTGCTAGTCATCCATATGGAAATAAACTACATTAAAAAAAAATTGGAAATATGAACTAAGAAGCTCCTTTAAGAAATTTAACCAGTTCAGAACTGTGAGCTTTCAAATCTGCATTGATATGCCATTAACAAACTGAACAGTGATCCTCCTCAGTAAGAAACATTAGGTCGATATATTGAGTCAAATATGAGAAATATACAACACAAACTGTTGTGATATGCTTGATCTAATCTTTTTATTGATTTCTTATGACAGTTATTTTTTGCTGGAAAGATGAAGCATGTTAGCACTCAAGAACAGAATGCACTCCACTTTGAACACCAAGCGTTAGCATCAAGCACTCCTGGGGAGAGGAATAGTGCATTTAGTCCAAAGTAATACTCCCCAATCCCCTTTCTCAACAATATGCCTCACCTCCACTCCACTGCAGCAATGCGAAAGTTTCCAGTGTCCTCCCTAGTTACAGGTACAGTAAAGTCGCCATAGTCCCAGAGGCAGCTTTCTCTTTTGAGGGGCAGAGCTGACTGCAGGTGATTTAACCTGAGGATCACCACAACTCAGGCAAAGGGCAAGATTGAGAAGGAGGGGCCTTCATGAATAACCTCAGCTCATTTGGGAATTCAACCTATGCTGCTGGCCTTGCTCTGCATCATGGACCAGCTGTCCAGCCAACTGATCTAAACCAGCCAAACAACAGGGGGCCCGTTTCCTTTGCTAATGCACAAATGAATACCTCAGTGCATTCTGTGTTGAACTGTGGCAATGTTACTCAATTTTGAACTAGGGAACCATACTAATCTCATCACCCCTTTTGGATTGGAATCAGTCATTGCAAAGAAACACATTGTCCTAACCAGCTGCATCATGAGAACAGGAGTAGGCCATTTAATCCCCGAGGCCTGTTTCGCCATTCAGACAGACCATGTCTGATCTGCACCTCAGCTCCATTTTCCTGCCTTTGCTCTATATCCTTCTTTACCCTCACCCATTGAAAATCCTGTATCCAGCTCCGAATGCTCAAATTGAATGCAGTGTGCACAGGTGTTCAGAGGAAAGATTTCCAGATTTTTACCACCCTTTGTGTGAGAAAAGCACATCCTCATTTTTCTCCTTAATGGTTGACTCCAATTGGGAGATTTTATTTTGTTGCTCTTGAATCAGAGCATCAGAGGAAATCATAGCGAGAATTGTCCTATCAAATCCACACACATCTTCACATACATCTTTACCCTACCCAGTTCTCTTAACTCTGTCCATTGGTGAGGCATACTGGTCCAGAAACACATCACAGCAGATGGTGAAATTTCAAAGAACAAAGAAAAGTACAGCACAGGAACAGGCCCTACGGCCCTCCAAGCCTGCGCTGACCATGCTGTCCGTCTAAACTAAAATCTTCTACACTTCCGGGGTCTGTGTCCCTCTATTCCCATCCTATTCATGTATCTGTAAAGATACCCCTTAAACATCACTATCGTCCCTGCTTCCAACACCTCCTCCGGCTGCGAGTTCAGGAACCCACTACCTTCTGTGTAAAAAACTTGCCTCGTGCATCTCCTCTAAACCTTGCCCCTCGCACTTTAAACGTATGCCCCCTAGTACTTGACCCCTCTATCCTGGGAAAAATCTCTGACTATCCACTTGGTATATGCTCCTCATAATTTTGTAGACCTCTATCAGGTCGCTTTCGATTCAATAAAATCTGGAATTAAAGTCTTTGAAGACCATTCTCTGTTGCAGTAAAAACCCATCTGGTTCACTAATGTCCTTTAAGGAAGCAAATCAGCCATCCTTACTTGGTCTGACCTTCATGTGACTCCAGATCCACAGTGATTTCATTGGCTCTGAAATGGCCTAGCATGCAACTCAGTTAGCAAACCGCTAAAAGGTACCAAAGGATAGAAACCAAATGAACCATCCTGCACCGACCCTGGCACCAGAAACGACAACAGCGAACTCAGCACTATCGACCCTGCAGAGTTCTCCTTATTAACATTTGGGGGCAAGTGCCAGAATTGGGAGAGCAGTCCGACTGTCTAGTCAAGCAAGAACCTGACTAGTCATACCCATGGTATCATACATTAACATGTTTGTCACAGGCACCACCATCACCAACCCTGGTATGTCCTGTCACACAATAGGGCAACACAAGGTATACAACGTAACTACATAACACGGCATCGGGTGAAGCATGCAGGGGCGTAGTGTTAATCAGGTCAGTCCATAAGAGGGCCGTTTAGGAGTCTGGTAACAGCGGGGAAAAAGGAGTTTTTGAGTCTGTTCATGTGTGTTCTCAGACTTTTGTATCTCCTGCCCCATGGAAGAAGTTGGAAGAGTGAGTAAGCCGGGTGGGAGGGGTCTTTTGTTATGCTGCCCGCTTTCCCCAGGCAGCGGGAGGTGTAGATAGAGTTAATGGATGGGAGGCAGGTTTGTGTGATGGACTGGGCTGTTCTCTCGACTCTCTGAAGTTTCTTGCAATCTTGGGCCCAGCAGTTGCCATACCAGGCTGTGATACAGCCAGATAGGATGCTTTCTATGGTGCATCTGTAAAAGTTGTTAAGAGTTAATGTGGACATGCCGATTTCCTTCGTTTCCTGAGGAAGTATAAGCACTGTTGTGCTTTCTGGGTGGTAGCATCGACGTGGGTGGACCAGGACAGATTTTTGGAGATGTGCACCCCTAGGAATTTGAAGCTGCTAACCATCTCCACCTCGGCCCCTTTGATGCTGACAGGGGTGTGTACAGTACTTTGCTTCCTGAAGTCAATGGCCAGCTCTTTAGTTTTGCTGGCATTGAGGGAGAGATTGTTGTCGCTGCACCACTCCATTAGGTTCTCTATCACTCTCCTGTATTCTGACTCGTCGTTATTCAAGATCCAGCCCACTATCGTCATATCATCAGCAAACATGTAGATGGAGTTGGAACCAAATTTTGCCACGCAGCTGTGCGTGTACAGGGAGTATAGTAGGGGGTTAAGTACCAGCCTTGCGGGGCCCCGGTATTAAGGACTATTGTGGAGGAGGTGGGAGCAACACCACTTGGAAGTTTCCTCCCCCCCCAAACCACTCACCATCCTGACATGGAAATATATCGCCTTCACTGTCCCTGGGTCAAAATCCTGGAACTTCCTCCCTAACAGCACTGTGGCTGTACCTACAGTACAGGACTGGAGCTATTCAACAAAAGAGCTCACTCCCACCATCTCAAGGGCAATTATGGATTGGCTATAAATGTTGGCCGTGCCAGCGATGCCTACATCCCATGAATTAATTATTAAAAATTTACTACTTGGGAAAAAAAATCAAGTGTAGAATTCAACACAATTGAAGCCAGTGTCCTATATTAATCATTGTAAAGGTTTGGTTTGGGAACAAAATGTCACAATGCTACACTTCCATTCAGAATAGCAAAGGAAGCAACATTACCAGATCACTCATAATGAAACTCGCAAGTACTTGGAACAATGTGACATTGACTATGATCAGGTTGGGCTGGACTCACACCTGGCCTACAAACAGGTCCAATCAAGTTGGCGTAAAAATAAACTAGATACAAACTGGTAACATTGCTCAGAGAAAAATCTGTTGCATCAACTGCTTGATTGCAGTTAGCGTGAAAATCTATGGTAGTTAATGCAACAGATAATGTTCATTAGTGTAACAGTTCAATGGTAATCAGCATGTGGCATAGATTTAAAATGTTCGGCTCATGGCAACCGCTATTAATACAATATTGCTGTATACGCTTATATTATATCTGATAATCTTCATTAGTGTCTCAACATTAACACTTCAATGAAGTTACTGTGAAACTCCCCTGGTTGCCACACTCCAACGCTTGTTCGGGTACACTGATGGAGAATTCAGAATTTCCAATTCACCTAACAAGCACGTCTTTCAGGGCTTGTGAGAGGAAACCAGAGCTCGTGGAGGAAGCCCACGCAGACACGGGAGAGCATGCAGATTCTGCACAGACGATGACCCAAGTCAGGAATCGAAACCGGGTTCCTGGCGCCATGATGCAACAGTGCTACCCACTGTGCTACCGTGCTATCTCAGTTTGTGGATGCGTAATGGATATCTGAGAGCAATTCCAAAGACGTAAAGGTGGTGAATTATGTGAATTTCATCTGCACCCTAAACTTCGGTGGCAGTTTTGGAATCACTTTGTCCTGTTTCATTTGAGTTTCAGCGACCATCACTTGGAAGACACCAGACTAGAAAATGGATACATTCCACTGAGTAACAGCAAGAAACATTCCAAAGTTGGTTCTAGCGCATGTCTGATATAAAGGTAGCCTGCCCATTCTCCCTGCACTGACTGTCCTCATAGCATGCCTTGACCCTGAACCTCCAGCATTGCTCATTCCCATTTCCCACATCATCTACTGTGGTGGTTTATTTCACAGCAATTATCAAGTGAATGCAAGTCAATGTGGAGTTACGCTGGATTTGGAGCTTTGGGTTCATTTCCCATTGTTAATTTGTAGTCTGTATGTTGGGACTTGGATACTTTCAGAAGAGAATCTAAGGGAAGATTGACAATGGACAATTTTAGGATTACGAAGGGGTACAATATGCTGGAAAATGGTATGATTCTTCTGAATTTTCCAAAACAAGTGGCATTGATTTATGATAATGAGACCTAAAATAAATAAACAACGATTAACATATGGATCAAATTTCCAGAATGGGTAACCAAACAGGAAACTTTAAGGATTTCAAGCAAGTTCTTGATATCTGGAGGGATTTGTGGTTATAATTTCTCTGATCCCAAGATATTCACAGGGTGAAAAATAAATAAATGAATGGGCAGGAAGTGAGCTGATGACCTTGACTTGACTGAAATACATTTCTACAGTAATACAATCACCGTGGGCATATAAATATACATATATCAATTTCCCTAAACCTTACAGGATGAATTAATGGATCTGCGAAGGTATTAGGGTAAAGAAAATCATTCTGTAGCAATTGGCCAGTTTTGTTCTTTGTATTTATTTACCACTGTTATTTAACCAAACCATAAAACCATGGGAAAATATAGTTTTCTCAGTGTGATTTGTAAACATGGGCAAGTGAAAAATGAGAAGCAAAGGGAGTGTACGGGAAGAGACTGGCAGCTAACAGTAAAACAATCCAAAAGTCTTCTCTAGGCTATAAATTATAAAAGAGTGGTAAAAAGGAGGATTGGGGCTGATTGTGGATCTAAAACAATTTTTAGATCGGGGCAGCAGGGTAGCATGGTGGTTAGCATAAATGCTTCACAGCTCCAGGGTCCCAGGTTCGATTCCCGGCTGGGTCACTGTCTGTGTGGAGTCTGCACGTCCTCCCCCTGTGTGCGTGGGTTTCCTCCGGGTGCTCCGGTTTCCTCCCACAGTCCAAAGATGTGCGGGTAAGGTGGATTGGCCATGCTAAATTGCCCGTAGTGTCCTAATAAAAGTAAGGTTAAGGGGGGGTTGTTGGGTTACAGGTATAGGGTGGATACGTGGGTTTGAGTAGGGTGATCATGGCTCGGCACAACATTGAGGGCCGAAGGGCCTGTTCTGTGCTGTACTGTTCTATGTTCTATGTTCTAAAAGGTGATTTATGCATTGAGGACAGGAACAATAAATTAATACTTTGCACCTGTCTGTAGAACGGACGATGATGTTGCCCAAGGTACTATAAAAGTATAGTTGAAACACTTGATGGGCTAAGCATTGAGAATGAAAAGGTATTAGAAAAGTTGGCCCTTCCACGGATGGGATGTGTCTGAGGATACTGAGGGGAGTTAGGGTGGAAATTATGAGAGGACTGGCCAAGATTTTCCAATCTTTCTCAAATATAAGCACGGTGGCAGAGTGGTTACCATTGCTGCCTCACAATGCCAGGGATCAGGGTTCAATTAATGCCTTGAGTGATTGTCTGTGCGGAGTCTGCACGTTCTCCCATGTCTGCGTGCATTTCCTCCGGGTGCTCCAGTTTCCTCCCACAGTCAAAAGATGTGCAGGTTAGGTGGGTTGGCCATGCTAAATTGCCCCTTAGTGTCCTAAAATGTGCAGATTAACAGAGGTTACGGGGATAGGGCGAGGGAGTGGGCCTAGGCAGGGCAGTCGGTGCAATCTTGATGGGCCAAATGGCCTCTTTCTGCACTGTCGGGATTGAATGGACACAGTGGTACCAAAGGGCTGGAGAACTGTGAATATTATATTCTTACTCAAAAAAGAGTGTCAAGATAAATGCAGCAGCAACAGGATTGTTTGTTTAACTATGGTGGCGGGGAAGCATTGAGAAATAATAATTCTGGGCAAAATTAATATTCACCTGGGCAAATATGGGTTAATTGAGGAAAGGCAGCAGAGATTTGTTATGGGTAAATCATGTTTAACTAACTTGCTTGCGTGGTTTGATGAGTTAATGGAAAGGGTTGAAGAGGATTTATGAAGTTGATGTGGTGTATATGGACTTCCAAAACACATTTGACAAAATACCAAATGACAGGCTTTTAAGCTGAGTTAGAGCTCATGAAATAAAAGAACAGCCACAGCAGTATGCTTATAAAATTGGCTGAGTGACCGGAAGCCGAGAGTAGTGGTGAACAATTGTTTTCAGACTGGAGGATGTTTGATAGTGGGGTTCCCCAGGCTTCGGTGTTAATGCCCCTGATTTTCCTGATATATATTAATTACCTAGATTGGGATGTGCAGGGCACAATTTCAAAATCTGAGGATGACACAACATTAGAATTATTGTGAACAGAGAGAAGGAAAGTGTTAAACTTCAAAAGTACATAGACAGGCTGTTGGAATGGGCGGACAAACGACTGATGACATTTAATGCAGAGAAGTGTGAAGTGATTCATTTTGGTAGAAAGAATGAGGAGAGATAATATAAAATAAAGGTATAATTCTAAAGGGAATGCAGCGGCAAAGCTGTATCAACGTTGTGGGGGTTATCATTGACCAGAATCCAAATCGGACCAGCCATGTAAATACTGTGACTATAAGAGCAGGTCAGAGGCTGGGAATTCTGTGGCGAGGAGCTCACACCCTGACTCCTCAAAGCCTGTCCACCATTTACAAGGCACAAGTCCACCTGCCTGGGTGAGTGCAGCTCTAAGAACACTCAAGAAGCTCAGCACCATCCAGGACAAAGCAGCCCACCTGATTGGCACCACATCCCCCATTATCAACATTCACCCGCTCCAACACCAATCTGCAATGGTGGCAGTGTGTACCATCTAGAAGGTACAGCAACTGACCAAAGCTCCTCCGACAGAACCATCCAAATCCACAACCTGTACCATGTACGAGCAGATGCATGGGAACGCCATTACCAAGTTCCCTTCCAGGCTACACACCATCTTAACTTGGAACTATATCCCCTTTGCTTCACTGTTTATCAGTCACAATCCTAAAACTCCCTTCCGAACAACGCCATGGGTGTATTTATGCCACATGGCCTGCAGAGGTCTAAGATGGCGGCTCACCGCCACCCTCTCAAGGGATGGGCAATAAATGCTGCCTATCCAGTGACAGCCACGTGCCATGAATAAATGAATTAAAAGGAGTGACCTGGGGGTATATGTACAAAAACATTGAAGGTAGCAGAGTAGGTTAATAAAACAGTTAATAAAGCATATCAGATACTGGGCTTTATAAGCATGAGACTAGAATATAAAAGGAAGCTATGATAGATCTTATTAAAACATTACTTCAGTCTCAACTGGAGTATAATGTCCATATATGGGTATCACACTTTAGAAAAGACGTGAATGTATCAGAGAGTGTGCAATAAAAAGTTCACGAGAATGGTTCTATGAATGAGGAACTTCAGTTATGTGGGGAGACTAGAGCAGCTAGTGCTGCACTCCTTGGAGAAGAGAAGATTAAGAGGAGATTTAACTGAAGTGGCTTGAGGCGAGTTACTCTTGCAGACAGCCAGCACAGACAGGATGGACCGAATGGTGTTCTTCTGTGCTGTAACCATTCTATGACTGTATGTGTTCTTGTTAGTAGTAATGAGAAGTTACAGTTGACTGCCGTACGCAAGTATCAGCTTGGTTCAACCAGTAACTTCAAAGTCAGAAGATTGTAGAATCAAGTCTGATTCTTGTACTTGACCACACAGTTCAGCACTTCAAACAATACTGAGGGAATGCCACAATGTTGCAGATGCCATCATTAAAATACAGTGTTGGGCTGGAGTCCCAGCTCCCTGCTTAGGTGAGCTTAAACAACCCCACATTACTTTTCTTTCTCCAATCTAGCCACATAACTGAAGCTCCTCATTCCTGGAGCCACCCTCCTGAATTTCTTTCCAACACCCTCTCCAAAACCTTCAAATCCTTCCTCAGGTGTGGTGGCAAGAACTAGACGCCATTACTCCAGTTGAGGACAAAGCAGTGTTTAGTACAGGATTTCCATAATGTCCTTGCTCTATGCCCCCTATTTATGAATCCCAGGAAAATTCAAAGAACAGGTGACACAAACTATGATGGTGGATCAAGCGCCTGTTTGACGAGTGATGTACAATGGGTGTTGGAGGACACTGAGCACCCATTTCACTTGGGGTTTAGAATGGGTGGTGAAGGATCAGGGGGGCAGGATTCTCTGTTTCTGAACAATTCAGTAAATTATCTCGACACTGCATCACAAATCATACTATAGGAGCGAACATTCAGACTAACCACTGCATTTTGCAGTGAGCTTGTATCCACATGGCCACACACTCTAACTCATTTTGCATACTGCTGGCTGAAAAGGAAAACTTTTATTCTCCCCGCCTGTCTGGATTTGAACCCAGGGACCAGCACGGAAAGAGCAAACTTGTACTAAGTTACTGACTCCCCACCAAAACATTATTAAAAAAGAAGAATGTAGGCAAACATCATGGGTGGGATTTTCCATTGCACCAGCAGCGCACCCATGCCCACGGGTTTGCTGGTGGCGTGGGGTAGCCACAATGGGAAATCGTATTGGCAGGTGGGGGAATGGAGAATACCACTGCCAGCGAGGGCGTGCCGCATAGGAAAATGCGGCTGATGGACCGCAGAAGCCCGCCCATGGCTTTCATGTCAGCATGTTATATGGCGAGTACAGAATCTCGACAGTGAAGAAGGAGGCCATTCGGCCCAATGGGGCTAACCCAACTCTTGGAAAAAGCGCCCTACTTAAGCCCATGCCTCCACCCTATCCTTGTAACCCAGTAACCCCATCTAAACTTTTGGACACTAAGAGGAAATCCATCTAAACTGCACATCTTTGCATTGTGGGAGGAAAATGGAGCACCCGGGGGAATCCCACGCAGACACGGGGAGAACATGCAAACTCCACAGTCACCCGAGGCCGGAATTGAACCCGAGCTTTGGAGCTGTGAGGCAGCAGTGCTGACCACTGTGCCGCCAAGTATGTGTTATAGAGGGTGTAACAGATGGCCAGGAGTGTTTGAAATGCCTTGAACATCCTTCTAAATCTTATTTCTATGAACTTATTCCTGCTGCCACCACCACTCCAGTTTTGGTTGAGAAAATTGTGAATTTGAGCTCCATAACCAGGATTTCTGCTCAGAGGAAACATTGGCCATAATCTCAGCTGACATCAAAGGCAGTACTGCAGGAGCTTTTGCATTGTGAGCGTCGGTGTCCTTTAAATGGGATATTCAACTAGGCACAGTTTTGCCTATTCAAATGAATATGAAAGATCCCACAGCAATTCCCCTGGCTAGCATCCCTCTCTTAACAACAGCATTGATCAAAACTTCTCACTGTTTCTTGTGCGAGGTGCAACAAATGGCTGGCATAATTGCCTCTGTAACAACGGTTGCTTTCAAATGTTACTTATGACAGGGCACTACCACCATATAAATTCAAATATTGCTGTAGAGGCATAACTGCCTCTTTTTATAATTGGAGCTTATATCTTACTCATATTTCGTGTGGTTAATGATTCCTTCCAGTCCTCCAACTGAGCCAAATGTTGTTGTGTGGGTTCATACGCAATGGCAGGAACTAAAGATACTTAATAAGATTAGTATGGCACTGAACCAGGGTTTGAATAGGGTGACTGATAAGACGAGAGAGTTAAATGAACAATAACCCATTCCTTTTTATTTATGTGCGCAGTGTGTAGAAAATAATGGCTATCTGGGAAGGATTACAAGGCACTAGGCTAATTGAAGGGTACACTGACATGACAGATTTCACGAGCAAAGCTTGAGCAGTTTGTAATCATGAACTGAAGTTGCAGGATTAGATTACTGCCTTGAAATCTCTCCAGGTGTCTGTTGGTTTTCATTCTCCCTCTCTCTCTGTTGATGAGGTGCTCAGCATTGATTCGGGTTTTAATGCCAGCAGCGGCTGTCAGAACAGAAGCCTGTTGCAGCTGCACAGATGTGAATGCTGTTTATATTGAAGCGCATGCTTGGGAGGGGGCATTGCTGGAAAGTCTGGTATTTAGGTTATGCTGGAGCTGTATAAAACTTTGGTTAGGCCACAGCTGGAGTACTTTGTGCAGTCATGGTTGCCTCATTATAGGAAGGATGTATTGCACTGGAGAGGGTGCGGAGGAGATTCACCAGGATGTGAGCATTGGAGCTATGGAGAGAGAGGCTGGATAAGGTTGGGTTGTTTTCTTTACAGCAGGGAGGGCAGAAAGGGAACCTGATTGAGGTGTATAAGATTATGAGGGGTATAGACAGGGCGGATAGGGTCCAGCCGTTCCCCTTAGTTGAAGGGTCAATAACGAGAGTGCATAATTTTAAGGTGAGGGGCAGGACGTTTCGTGGGGATTTGAGGGAAATGTTTTTCACCCAGAGGGTGGAGGGAGTCTGAAATGCACTGCCTGGGAGATGGTAGAGATGGGAAACCTCACAGTCTTTAAAGGTATGTGGATGAGCATTTGCAATGTCACGGCATTCAAGGCTATTGACCAAGTGCTGGAAAGTGAGTTTGGTGTAGCTTTGTCGGTGCAGATTCAATGGGCTGAAGGGCCTTTTCTGTACTGTCTGACTATGAATCTATTTATTTTACATGTCTTATTGCTCTGAGAAGGTACTGAGGGGTCTTCTTCAATCACTGATTAATAGGGGAGAGTAGGTCAGGCTCTTTAGAGGGTAAGTGACAGTCAGCCACACATAAACCAGCCAGGGACTTCCGGTTGCGGCTATGACTAGCTAAGCCGCACATTTGGAAGCTCCTGCAACAAAGGTGTTTTTGGGCCAACTGGAGGGCCCCAACGGCGCTGAAAAAACGAATCCCGGTGGGGGAAGGTCCCCTGAGGAGAACTAGACCGATTTTATGGTCGGTACCCGGAGTGGAGCGGCAAGAAAAACGGCAGCAGCTCCCCAAAAAAAGCGGGGGAAGAAAATCAAAATGGCGGCCGGCGGTGCACCGGAGGAGTGGAAGAAATGGGCGGAGGAGCAGCAGGCCGCTCTCCTCCGTTTTTTCACGGAGATGAAAGTGGAACTCTTAGAGTCCATGAACGCGACGGCCACCAGGTTGGTGGGAGCCCAGGCGATCCAAGAGGCGTCGATTAAAGATCTGCAGCAGGAGATGGCCGCGAGGGAGGAGGAGGCCACAGTCATCGGGGCAAAGGTGGAGGTGCACGAGGCACTCCACACGAAGTGGCAGAGCCGCTTCGAGGAGCTGGACACTCGGATGAGGAGGAAAAATTTGAGGATCCTGGGCCTGGAAGAAGGCCTGGAGGGGTCGGATCTCCCGGGATATGTGGCGGAGATGTTGAGCTCCCTGATGGGGGAAGGGGCCGGTCCGGCGCCCCTGGAATTGGAAGAGGCATACCGGGTCATGGCCAGGAGGCCTAGGGCAAACGAGCCCCCGAGGGCGGTGCTGGTGCGGTTCCAGCGGCTAAGTGATCGAGAGAAAGTCCTGAGGTGGGCTAAAAGGGAGAAAAGCAGCAAGTGGCAGAACTCGACGGTAAGGGTGTACCAGGACTGGAGTGCGGAGGTGGCAAAGCGGCGGGCCCGGTACAACCGGACAAAGGCGGTGCTACACGCGAAAAAGATCAAATTTGGAATGTTGCAACCGGCGCGCTTGTGGGTCACCTACAAGGACCAACATCATTATTTCGAGTCCCCAGAGGAGGCCTGGACCTTTGTACAAGAGGAAAAGTTGGACACGAACTAAAACCTGGGAGCACCGGCGGTCGTAGCCGCCGGGGGACTCTTGATTGTGCAAGTGGCCCTTTTCTTTTTCAGGCCAGGTCGGAACTGGGTAACAGTTTCGTGGAGTGTTTGGGGTGTTTTTTCTCGAACGGTTGACTTTTCTGAATATTTTGAAGGTTTCGAGTTGTTGGGTGTTTCTGTATATTTGTACTGTTGAAATCTCTATTGTGGGTCGTTGGCTTCTTATGGGGTGTTTTTTCCCGTTTCCAATTTCCCTTAGTTATTCACCCCTCTTACCCTTTTTCTTTGGGTGCTTGGGGGGGTTTTTTGGTTCTTTTTTTTTCTTTTCGGGTTATGGTTATCTGCGGTTATTTATACTGTTTGATGGAGGGTGATGGTTGGGCACGCGGTTAGTTGATAGTTAGTTAATTATTTTGTTATTTAAGTATGTAGTTAAGTATTTATGTATTTAGTTGCCATTGGGTATTTGTATTTATATCGTTAAGTTGGGGAGACGGGACGGGGGGGAGCGGGTTGATTATGCGGGTCTTTCTCGGGGGTTTTAAGGGGATCTTTCACGGGCGCAGATGGGGTGAACCGGGAGGAGTCGGAATGTGGCAGGAGCAGCCGGGTCAGCGGAGACCAGCTGACTCTCGGGAGTACGATGTGGGGTACATCGCGGCTAGGAGGGGTCCTAGCCAGGGGGGGGGGGGGGGGGGGGGGGGGGGGGGGGGGGGAGGGGGGGGGGACTGGGGGGGGACACCGGGTTGCTGCTAGAAAGACCAGGGACGAGAAGGGGAGAGCCGGGGGGGGTGGGGGGGGGCCATCGCTATGGGAAGCGGGTCAGAAAAGAAGGGATGACCCGGGGCGAGCAAGGGACAAGACATGGCTAATCGACAGGGAGTAGGGACGGGTCGCTCTGCGACCCGATTGATCACGTGGAACGTAAGGGGGCTGAATGGGCCGGTCAAAAGATCAAGGGTCTTCTCACACCTGAAGGGACTGAAGGCTGATGTAGCAATGCTGCAGGAGACTCATTTGAGGGTAGCAGATCAGGTCCGCCTGAGAAGGGGGTGGGTGGGACAGGTGTTCCACTCAGGCTTGGATATCAAGAACCGGGGGGGTGGCGATTTTGGTGGGAAAGAGAGTGTCGTTTGTGGCGGCAGAGGTGGTGGCAGACAAGGAGGGCAGGTACGTGATGGTGAGGGGTAGGCTGCAGGGAGAGAGTGTGGTACTGGTAAATGTGTATGCCCCGAACTGGGACGACGCGGGTTTTATGAGGCGCCTGCTGGGCCTCATCCCGGGACTGGAGGCAGGGGGCCTGATCATGGGAGGGGACTTTAATACGGTGTTAGACCCTGGGCTGGATAGATCGAGTTCCAGGACGAATAGGAGGCCGGCAGCGGCAGAGGTGCTAAGGGGGTTCATGGAGCAGATGGGAGGGGTAGACCCATGGAGATTTGGTAGGCCTAGGGCGAGGGAGTATTCTTTTTTCTCCCACGTCCACAGAGTGTACTCTAGGATCGATTTTTTCGTATTGAACAGGGGGCTGATACCGAGAGTGCAGGACACGGAGTACTCGGCCATTGCGATATCGGACCATGCACCACATTGGGTGGACGTGGACATGGGGGAGGCGCGGGACCAACGCCCGTTGTGGCGCCTGGATGTAGGGCTGTTGGCGGACGAAGAGGTGTGCAGAAGGGTGAGAACGGGCATTGAGAACTATCTGGGTACGAATGACACAGGTGAGGTGCAGGTGGGGACGGTCTGGGAGGCCTTGAAAGCAGTGATTAGAGGAGAGCTGATCTCCATAAGGGCACACAGAGAGAGGAAGGAGAGGCAGGAAAGGGAGAGGCTGGTGGGGGAGCTCCTAGAAGTAGATAGGAAATATGCGGCGGCGCCAGAGGAGGGGCTATTAAGGGAGCGGCGTAGCTTGCAGGCCAGGTTCGACCTACTGACCACTAGGAAGGCGGAAATGCAGTGGAGAAGGGCGCAGGGTGCGGCGTATGAGTACGGGGAAAAGGCGAGCAGGATGCTGGCACACCAGCTTCGTAAGCGAGATGCAGCCAGAGAGATTGGGGGAGTGAGAGAGAGGGGTGGGGATGTAGTGCAGAAGGGGCAAGAGGTGAATAGGGTCTTTAGGGACTTCTATAGGGAATTGTATAGGTCTGAACCGCCGAAGAGGAGAGGGGGAATGAAGAACTTTCTCGACAAATTGGGGTTCCCAAAGGTACAGGAGGAGCTGGTGGAAGGGTTGGGGGCGCCGATAGAGCTGCAGGAGCTAATTAAAGGGATAGGCCAGATGCAGGCGGGGAAGGCGCCGGGGCCGGATGGGTTCCCGGTGGAGTTTTACAGGAAATTTGTGGACTTGGTGGGTCCAGTGCTGGTGCGAGCCTTCAATGAGGCGCGCGAGGGGGGGGTTCTGCCTCCAACAATGTCGCAGGCCCTGATCTCCTTGATTTTGAAGCGGGACAAGGACCCGGTCCAGTGCGGGTCCTACAGGCCTATCTCCCTCTTAAATGTAGATGCCAAGCTGTTAGCAAAGGTCCTGGCAACCAGGATAGAGGACTGTGTGCCAGGGGTAGTCCATGAAGACCAGACGGGGTTCGTGAAGGGACGCCAACTTAACACAAATGTTCGGAGATTGTTAAATGTGATTATGATGCCAGCAGTGGAAGGGGAGGCGGAGATAGTGGTAGCGCTGGACGCGGAGAAGGCATTTGACAGGGTGGAGTGGGAATACTTGTGGGAGACGTTGGAAAGGTTTGGGTTTGGGGAGGGATTTATCAAGTGGGTAAAACTGCTCTATTCAGCTCCGATGGCAAGTGTGGTAACAAACGGGAGGAGGTCAGAATATTTTGGGCTCCATCGAGGTACTAGGCAGGGATGTCCCCTATCTCCCTTACTCTTTGCATTAGCGATTGAGCCGTTGGCGATGGCACTGAGGGGTTCAGGGGGGTGGAGAGGACTGACAAGGGGAGGGGAGGAACATCGGGTCTCGCTCTATGCGGATGATTTGTTGTTGTATGTGGCAGACCCGGAGGGGGGAATGCCGGAGGTAATGGGGATACTAGCGGAGTTCGGGGACTTTTCGGGATATAAATTAAATCTGGGGAAAAGTGAGGTCTTTGTAATACACCCGGGAGACCAAGGGGAGGGAATTGGGAGGCTCCCCTTCAAAAGAGCAGTTAAAAGTTTTAGGTATTTGGGGGTGCAGGTGGCAAAGAACTGGGGGACCCTACACAAGTTGAACTTTTCCAGACTGGTGGAGCAGATGGAGGAGGAGTTTAAGAGGTGGGACATGGTGCCGCTGTCGCTG
Source organism: Scyliorhinus canicula (assembly GCF_902713615.1). Classification (NCBI taxonomy): domain Eukaryota; kingdom Metazoa; phylum Chordata; class Chondrichthyes; order Carcharhiniformes; family Scyliorhinidae; genus Scyliorhinus; species Scyliorhinus canicula. The sequence continues at coordinate 61,960,543 of NC_052146.1, forward strand.
GCAGGGAGGGTGCAGTCAGTTAAAATGACGGTCCTCCCGAGGTTCTTGTTTTTGTTCCAGTGTCTGCCCATCTTCCTCCCCAGGGCCTTTTTCAAGAAGGTAACGAGTAGTATCATGGGGTACGTGTGGGCACATGGCACCCCGAGAGTTAGAAGGGTCTTTTTGGAGCGGAGTAGGGATAGTGGAGGGCTGGCGTTACCCAACCTTTCAGGATATTACTGGGCGGCAAATACATCGATGGTACGAAAGTGGATGATGGAAGGGGAGGGGGCAGCCTGGAAGCGCATGGAGAGGGCGTCCTGCGGCAACATAAGCTTAGGGGCACTGGTAACGGCACCATGGCCGCTCCCTCCCACGAGGTATACCACGAGCCCGGTGGTGGCGGCCACCCTCAAGATCTGGGGGCAGTGGAGGCGACACAGGGGGGAAGTGGGAGGTCTGATAGGGGCACCACTAAGAGGGAACCACAGATTTGCGCCGGGAAACACAGGAGGGGGATTCCAGAGCTGGCAGAGGGCGGGTATTAGACAACTGAGGGACTTGTTTATAGAGGGGAGGTTTGCGAGCCTGGGAGAGCTGGAGGAGAAATTTGGGCTCCCCCCGGGGAACACGTTCAGGTACCTCCAAGTGAAGGCATTTGCCAGACGACAGGTAGCGGGGTTCCCCGCGCTCCCCGACAGGGGGGTGAGTGATAGGGTGCTATCAGGGGTCTGGGTCGGGGAGGGGAAGATCTCGGACATCTATAAGATTATGCAGGAGGTGGAGGAGGTACCAGTAGAGGAGCTGAAAGATAAGTGGGAGTTAGAGCTGGGGGAACAGATAGAGGACGGGACATGGGCAGACGCCCTGGAGAGGGTTAACTCGTCGTCGTCATGTGCGCGACTAAGTCTCATTCAATTTAAGGTACTGCATAGAGCCCACATGACGGGGACAAGGATGAGTCGGTTTTTCGGGGGTGAAGACAGGTGTATTAGATGTTCGGGAAGCCCTGCGAATCATGCACATATGTTTTGGGCATGTCCGGCACTGGAGGAGTTCTGGAAGGGGGTGGCAGGGACGGTGTCGAGAGTGGTGGGGTCCAGGGTCAAGCCAGGATGGGGACTTGCGATCTTCGGGGTTGGGGTGGAACCGGGGGTACAGGAGGCGAGGGAGGCTGGAATATTAGCCTTTGCGTCCTTGGTGGCTCGGAGGAGGATCCTGATTCAGTGGAGGGACGAAAGGCCTCCGAGTGTTAACACCTGGTTAAACGACATGGCAAACTTCATCCAATTGGAAAGGATCAAATTCGCCCTGAGAGGGTCGGTGCAGGGGTTTTCCAGGCGATGGCAACCCTTCCTAGACCTCTTGGATCAGAGATAGAAACTGAGGCCATGACAGCAGCAACCCGGGAGGGGAGGGGAGGGCGGGAGGGGGGGAGGGGGGGGGGGGGAGGGGGGAAAACGACGAAGGAAGTACGGTAGCGGCGGTGGCACGGGCAAGGCCTGCCCGAGGACGCTGCTAGAAATGATAAGTTGGTCTGACTGTCGGTTCGCCGGCGGGGGGGGGGGGGGGGGGGGGGGGGATGCGCGGGTAGGGGGGGGGGGGGGATTCTTTTTCTTTTTCTTGTTAAGTAGGGGGGTTTGACTTTGTTGTGTTATAATTTAAATGTAAATGTAGGGGGGGTTAAAATGTTTGTATTTTGAAAAATTCAATAAAAATTATTTAAAAAAAAAAAAAATAAACCAGCCAGAGCAATGTCCTTAAAGGGGGCATTAGTGAACAAGATGAGCTTTCAGTTCAATTCGACATCCTCAGCAGTCACTTTTATTGACGCCAGCAAAAACAAAATTCAAATTCTCAAACTGCCACGGTGAGATTTAAACTCACATTTCCTGGATTAGAGGTCCGGTCCTCTAGGTTACTGGTCCAGTAATTTCATCACTAAAATGACCAAACCCAGATGAATGATTGTGACACTGTCACTTTAAGAAATAATTAAAATTCAGGTATGAAGCCAGGCTGTGGTTGGCAGTAAAATATTATTACTTGAATTATTTAAAGTAAAATCAGCAGCTGTATTCTTCTCAATTAATGTCTGAAACCAATTGGTGCTGTCAAAGATGTGAAGGTCCGTAAGAGGGTGCAAAGGATAATTTACCAGAATGTTAGGGGGGATTTTTAGTTACCAGGTTAGGCTGGAAAGATTGAGGTTGTTCTTCTTGGAGCAAAGGAGATTGAGGGGAGATTTGGTAGAAGTGTACAACAGGTTTGGATAAGGTGGCCAAGGAAAACCTGTTTTCACTGGCTGATGGGACAAGGACTAGGGGGACACAGAGTTATGGTTCTGAGCAAGAGATTCAGGAGGAGTGTGAGGGGGAATTTTTCTAATACAGTGAGGGGCGATGATATTGCTGTTTTATGCTCAATGATTCCCCCTCCAAGGTCTGGGATCTATAGATTCCAGTTCCAATCATGGAATCCCTGTTGGGGATTCTGCACAACCCTGTGAAAGAGCACCGTACTTCAGCCCACTCCCCCGCCCTATCCCCCGTGAACCCTACCTAACCTGCACATCTTTGGACTGTGTCGCGGAAGAGGGGGGGGGGGGCGGGGGGGGGGGGGGGGAGAACGTGCAAACTCCACGCAGACAGTCCCCCAAGGCTGGAACTGAACCTGGGTCCCTGGTGCTGAGGCAGCAGTGCTAGCCGCATTGTGTGGGGATGCCTCATCCAAGTTGATCACTGTTGATGCCTGGGAAATTGAGTATCGATCGGCAATTTGACCCCGGGAGGCATCACTACAGCACTAGATCCTTTCTAACTGGCACCCTCGTCTCCGCCGTGTGAGTCAGGCATGCTCTGAAACACAAGCTCCCGGCCGATAGCCAAACTCTCCACCATCCTTTAACCCTCTGATATATGGAGCGACCGAGTTTCACACAGACCTGGGGGGGGGGGGGGGGGGGTACCTGGAAACCGCAGCTCAGGTCAATGCATCCGATACCCACAGAAACGCAGGGGCAAGGGGGCCTTGCCATTCTTAATTCTTAAAATAATATTGTATCAGTGAATCTTCGAGCACGGAGGTGGGGGGGGGAGCCTTCGGCCCATCGCACCTATCCTGGCCCTTTGAGCTACCACCTTGTCCTATCCATTCGGTCACCCCGCGTCTCCCCCCCCCCCCCCCCCAAAAAAAAAAACATGTGTCACTTTCAAGCAATGCAGCCGTTTACATGAAAGATTTGAACTACTTTTGTCTTCCAAGCCGGGTGCATTTGTTGTAGTTGATGAAGTCCTGATCGGTTTTGACACAGCCTCCCTCTGCTGAACAATGTAACAGACTGTGGTCAGAGACAGCGCGTCAGGGAGCGGGGTTGCAGTGGCAGCTTTGGGTGATGTGCACCGTCTGCATGTGTGTGTCCCACAGATGGTGCCATTCAAGGCACTGGCTGGCAGGCTGGCCAAGATCCAGAGAAAGCGGTTACTTAATCAGGGGCAAGCGGTGGCAACAAAATAAATCAACCCCTTTTCCTTAATGAGATCCAAGCGAGGGGGCTCCAGACTTTGAACAAATGCAAGGGGCTTTCATTAAAGAGAACATTTGGATTTCCAGAGTATATCCTTGCAACGCACCAGTTCAGCAGAAGCTCCTTAAACGCTTTGCCTTTGCGTTTTAAACACAAATCCACCCAAAAGCTACTTAAAAGATGTTGAACTCGAACATGAGCCGACCGTTTGCCAGAACTGCGGAGCCTCGACAGATCTCAAGTCCACTGGAAGAATGACATCGCGAGCTCACAGGGTGGCTGGGGGCGAATCTATAATGACATCTTTCCCATCGCTTTGATCCTAATGGTTCCCAATTATAAATAGAATTGGACCCACGATTATCAGACAGATGCGAGACGTGGTCAGAGGTTCAGTTAGGTAAAACTTACTGACCCCCCTCTCTCTCACACACACACAGAATACTGACAGGTTGTCGGTCTGGAGAACCCATTTCTAACAATGTATAGTTAGCAAGCCAGCAATCCTAGAGTTAGCATTGTGCATGAATATGAGCCCCTCGGAGTCCAGCTATGTGTTGATCTGGGCATGTCCATTGAATATATACTTACTCATCCTACTAAATGATCCAATGGGTGTAGCCATTTATCAATCGATGTGTTTAACTATATACTCATTTGTTTGTCTATACATTTATCTATTTATACATACATTTCTCCAGCTATATGTTTATCCACCTATCCCTCGAAATATTTACCTGCCCTTCTAGATGTCTAGCTGCCTGGTTGTTGGTCGATATGTTTATTTCTTGTTTCATTTATCTGTCTATTTGGCGTTTTCTGCAGATGTAACAATTCGTCCGACGCCGCACATGTAAAATGCACGCCAAAGATCAGAGAAGATTGTTTTAGCAACGCTGAGCTGTGAAGCCAGGCTGACAGTGATGGGTTCGGAGTGTCCGCCTCTACTTCTCCAGGTTTGCACAAGTACACACACACACACACACACACACACGCCGCTTGTCCCTGGGGAATAGGTACTGTCCGAGGGGAGATGGGATCCCCTCGCCGTGCTGTCAGGAGAGAATCACTCACTCACTTAGATGTACATCGAGTTAACCCCCCTGTTATACTCTGCCCGCTAGTGAGTGCAAACAGGCAGCGAAATGACTCACCGGTGTTCAACTCTGCCCATCCGAGGGTGACCAGGCAGTCGAGTCCCATGTACAGGGCGAGCGCCTCTAACCAGTAACCCATGGCTGAGCCGGCAGACACACACACAGAGGCAGAGAGCGGCGGTGTAAAGAGGCTGCCTGAAGGGAGGGCAGGTGGCGACCCGGCGACTCCAAAGGCTGGGAAGTCAGGTTAGTTGGTTCGTGCCGCCTCCCAGCCCTCTGATCTCTAACTCCAGCAGTACCTCAGAAAGAGCCCGAGGGGAGGGAGGGGAGAGAGAGGGATCCGATTACTGTGAGCATGTGACAGGAAGCCTGGCTCAAACTTGCTTCAGGAACACTATTCGCCACAAGCAGCACCCAACTCTGTGTCTCTGCACCTGCCGGCAAGCTGCTTCGCAGTTCCGCCTTTATGTACATCGATTTTTCCTTCAAATGTGTTTCCCCACTTGAAAAAATATCCGTTGCACTGAACTTAGCGAATTCCAGAACAATTACTGTCACTCCCTGATGAAAAGTGGCTTTCGAGTTGCATTTATACTGCAATCTTTTAACTCTCCGCAACAGGGCCGGTTCACTTTATCCTCAATCAAGCACATGTTTTTGAAGTGTGGGAGTGTGCACAGCAAGATCCCAGACACGGCAACATGCAGCAAGTGAGCCACTCACCTTTTGCTTTCTCTGCTCGAGGGTGAAGATTCCTTTTGACAGGGGCAGCGGGGAATCACTTTGAAATAATGTCCCAGAAACGTTCATGTTCATCTGAGAGGGCGCACGGGTTCAAGGATGGCATTAACATCATCTCATCTCAAAGACTGCCACCTCCGAGCTAATGCTGCTCGCTGCCTTCTCACTGCCCTGCAGGGCAGCTTCCAGCTCTCTGCCTTCTCACTGCCCTGCAGGGCAGCATCCAGCTCTCTGCCTTCTCACCCAGGGCAGCCTCCAGCTCTCTGCCTTCTCACCCAGGGCAGCCTCCAGCTCTCTGGCTTCTCACTTTCCTGCAGGGCAGCCTCCAACTCACTGCCTTCTCACTTCCCTGCAGGGCAGCCTCCAGCTCTCTGCCTTCTCACTGCCCTGCAGGGCAGCCTCCAGCTCTCTGCCTTCTCACTGCCCTGCACGGCAGCCTCCAGCTCTCTGGCTTCTCACTGCCCTACGGGGCAGCCTCCAGCTCTCTGCCTTCTCACTTCCCTGCAGGGCAGCCTCCAGCTCTCTGCCTTCTCACTCAGGGCAGCCTCCAGCTCTCTGCCTTCTCACTGCCCTGCAGGGCAGCCTCCAGCTCTCTGCCTTCTCACTACCCTGCAGGGCAGCCTCCAGCTCTCTGCCTTCTCACTCAGGGGCAGCCTCCAGCTCTCTGCCTTCTCACTGCCCTGCAGGGCAGCCTCCAGCTCTCTGCCTTCTCACTGCCCTGCAGGGCAGCCTCCAGCTCTCTGCCATCTCACTGCCCTGCAGGGCAGCCTCCAGCTCTCTGCCTTCACACTCAGGGGCAGCCTCCAGCTCTCTGCCTTCTCACTGCACTGCAGGGCAGCCTCCAGCTCTCTGCCTTCTCACTGCCCTGCAGGGGCAGCCTCCAGCTCTCTGCCTCCTCACTGCCCTGCAGGGCAGCCTCCAGCTCTCTGCCTTCTCACTGCCCTTCAGGGGCAGCCTCCAGCTCTCTGCCTTCTCACTCAGGGCAGCCTCCAGCTCTCTGCCTTCTCACTGCCCTGCAGGGCAGCCTCCAGCTCTCTGCCTTCTCACTGCCCTGCAGGGCAGCCTCCAGCTCTCTGCCTTCTCACTGCCCTGCAGGGCAGCCTCCAGCTCTCTGCCTTCTCACTGCCCTGCAGGGCAGCCTCCAGCTCTCTGCCTTCTCACTCAGGGCAGCCTCCAGCCTTCTGCCTTCTCACTGCCCTGCAGGGCAGCCTCCAGCTCTCTGCCTTCTCACTCAGGGCAGCCTCCAGCTCTCTGCCTTCTCACTCAGTGCAGCCTCCAGCTCTCTGCCTTCTCACTGCCCTGCAGGGCAGCCTCCAGCTCTCTGCCTTCTCACTGCCCTGCAGGGCAGCCTCCAGCTCTCTGCCTTCTCACTCAGGGCAGCCTCCAGCTCTCTGCCTTCTCACTGCCCTGCAGGGCAGCCTCCAGCTCTCTGCCTTCTCACTGCCCTGCAGGGCAGCCTCCAGCTCTCTGCCTTCTCACTGCCCTGCAGGGCAGCCTCCAGCTCTCTGCCTTCTCACTGCCCTACGGGGCAGCCTCCAGCTCTCTGCCTTCTCACTGCCCTGCAGGGCAGCCTCCAGCTCTCTGCCTTCTCACTACCCTGCAGGGCAGCCTCCAGCTCTCTGCCTTCTCACTGCACTGCAGGGCAGCCTCCAGCTCTCTGCCTTCTCACTGCCCTGCAGGGCAGCCTCCAGCTCTCTGCCTTCTCACTGCCCTGCAGGGGCAGCCTCCAGCTCTCTGCCTTCTCACTGCCCTGCAGGGCAGCCTCCAGCTCTCTGCCTTCTCACTCAGGGCAGCCTCCAGCTCTCTGCCTTCTCACTGCCCTACGGGGCAGCCTCCAGCTCTCTGCCTTCTCACTCAGGGCAGCCTCCAGCTCTCTGCCTTCTCACTGCCCTGCAGGGCAGCCTCCAGCTCTCTGCCTTCTGACTCAGGGCAGCCTCCAGCTCTCTGCCTTCTCACTGCCCTGCAGGGCAGCCTCCAGCTCTCTGCCTTCTCACTGCCCTGCGGGGGCAGCCTCCAGCTCTCTGCCTTCTCACTGCACTGCAGGGCAGCCTCCAGCTCTCTGCCTTCTCACCCAGGGCAGCCTCCAGCTCTCTGCCTTCTCACTGCCCTGCAGGGCAGCCTCCAGCTCTCTGCCTTCTCACTCAGGGCAGCCTCCAGCTCTCTGCCTTCTCACTGCCCTGCAGGGCAGCCTCCAGCTCTCTGCCTTCTCACTGCCCCGCAGGGCAGCCTCCAGCTCTCTGCCATCTCACTGCCCTGCAGGGCAGCCTCCAGCTCTCTGCCTTCTCACTGCCCTGCAGGGCAGCCTCCAGCTCTCCGCCTTCTCACTCAGGGCAGCCTCCAGCTCTCTGCCTTCTCACTGCCCTGCAGGGGCAGCCTCCAGCTCTCTGCCTTCTCACTCAGGGCAGCCTCCAGCTCTCTGCCTTCTCACTGCCCTGCAGGGCAGCCTCCAGCTCTCTGCCTTCTCACTCAGAGCAGCCTCCAGCTCTCTGCCTTCTCACTGCCCTGCAGGGCAGCCTCCAGCTCTCTGCCTTCTCACTGCCCTGCAGGGCAGCCTCCAGCTCTCTGCCTTCTCACTGCCCTGCAGGGCAGCCTCCAGCTCTCTGCCTTGTCACTGCCCTGCAGGGCAGCCTCCAGCTCTCTGCCTTCTCACTGCCCTGCAGGGCAGCCTCCAGCTCTCTGCCTTCTCACTCAGGGCAGCCTCCACCTCTCTGCCTTCTCACTGCCCTGCAGGGCAGCCTCCAGCTCTCTGCCTTCTCACTGCCCTGCAGGGCAGCCTCCAGCTCTCTGCCTTCTCACTGCCCTGCAGGGCAGCCTCCAGCTCTCTGCCTCCTCACTGCCCTGCAGGGCAGCCTCCAGCTCTCTGCCTTCTCACTGCCCTGCAGGGCAAACTCCAGCTCTCATGCCTTCTCACTGTCCTGCAGGGCAGCCTCCAGCTCTCTGCCTTCTCACTCAGGGCAGCCTCCAGCTCTCTGCCTTCTCACTGCCCTGCAGGGCAGCCTCCAGCTCTCTGCCTTCTCACTGCCCTGCAGGGCAGGCTCTAGCTCTCTGGCTTCTCACTGCCCTGCAGGGCAGCCTCCAGCTCTCTGCCTTCTCACTCAGGGCAGCCTCCAGCTCTCTGCCTTCTCACTGCCCTGCAGGGCAGCCTCCAGCTCTCTGCCTTCTCACTCAGGGCAGCCTCCAGCTCTCTGCCTTCTCACTGCCCTGCACGGCAGCCTCCAGCTCTCTGCCTTCTCACTGCTCTGCAGGGCAGCCTCCAGCTCTCTGGCTTCTCACTTTCCTGCAGGGCAGCCTCCAGCTCACTGCCTTCTCACTTCCCTGCAGGGCAGCCTCCAGCTCTCTGCCTTCTCACTGCCCTGCAGGGCAGCCTCCAGCTCTCTGCCTTCTCACTGCCCTGCACGGCAGCCTCCAGCTCTCTGGCTTCTCACTGCCCTACGGGGCAGCCTCCAGCTCTCTGCCTTCTCACTTCCCTGCAGGGCAGCCTCCAGCTCTCTGCCTTCTCACTCAGGGCAGCCTCCAGCTCTCTGCCTTCTCACTGCCCTGCAGGGCAGCCTCCAGCTCTCTGCCTTCTCACTACCCTGCAGGGCAGCCTCCAGCTCTCTGCCTTCTCACTCAGGGGCAGCCTCCAGCTCTCTGCCTTCTCACTGCCCTGCAGGGCAGCCTCCAGCTCTCTGCCTTCTCACTGCCCTGCAGGGCAGCCTCCAGCTCTCTGCCATCTCACTGCCCTGCAGGGCAGCCTCCAGCTCTCTGCCTTCACACTCAGGGGCAGCCTCCAGCTCTCTGCCTTCTCACTGCACTGCAGGGCAGCCTCCAGCTCTCTGCCTTCTCACTGCCCTGCAGGGGCAGCCTCCAGCTCTCTGCCTCCTCACTGCCCTGCAGGGCAGCCTCCAGCTCTCTGCCTTCTCACTGCCCTTCAGGGGCAGCCTCCAGCTCTCTGCCTTCTCACTCAGGGCAGCCTCCAGCTCTCTGCCTTCTCACTGCCCTGCACGGCAGCCTCCAGCTCTCTGCCTTCTCACTGCCCTGCAGGGCAGCCTCCAGCTCTCTGCCTTCTCACTGCCCTGCAGGGCAGCCTCCAGCTCTCTGCCTTCTCACTGCCCTGCAGGGCAGCCTCCAGCTCTCTGCCTTCTCACTGCCCTGCAGGGCAGCCTCCAGCTCTCTGCCTTCTCACTCAGGGCAGCCTCCAGCCCTCTGCCTTCTCACTGCCCTGCAGGGCAGCCTCCAGCTCTCTGCCTTCTCACTCAGGGCAGCCTCCAGCTCTCTGCCTTCTCACTCAGTGCAGCCTCCAGCTCTCTGCCTTCTCACTGCCCTGCAGGGCAGCCTCCAGCTCTCTGCCTTCTCACTGCCCTGCAGGGCAGCCTCCAGCTCTCTGCCTTCTCACTCAGGGCAGCCTCCAGCTCTCTGCCTTCTCACTGCCCTGCAGGGCAGCCTCCAGCTCTCTGCCTTCTCACTGCCCTGCAGGGCAGCCTCCAGCTCTCTGCCTTCTCACTGCCCTGCAGGGCAGCCTCCAGCTCTCTGCCTTCTCACTGCCCTACGGGGCAGACTCCAGCTCTCTGCCTTCTCACTGCCCTGCAGGGCAGCCTCCAGCTCTCTGCCTTCTCACTACCCTGCAGGGCAGCCTCCAGCTCTCTGCCTTCTCACTGCACTGCAGGGCAGCCTCCAGCTCTCTGCCTTCTCACTGCCCTGCAGGGCAGCCTCCAGCTCTCTGCCTTCTCACTGCCCTGCAGGGGCAGCCTCCAGCTCTCTGCCTTCTCACTGCCCTGCAGGGCAGCCTCCAGCTCTCTGCCTTCTCACTCAGGGCAGCCTCCAGCTCTCTGCCTTCTCACTGCCCTACGGGGCAGCCTCCAGCTCTCTGCCTTCTCACTCAGGGCAGCCTCCAGCTCTCTGCCTTCTCACTGCCCTGCAGGGCAGCCTCCAGCTCTCTGCCTTCTGACTCAGGGCAGCCTCCAGCTCTCTGCCTTCTCACTGCCCTGCAGGGCAGCCTCCAGCTCTCTGCCTTCTCACTGCCCTGCAGGGGCAGCCTCCAGCTCTCTGCCTTCTCACTGCACTGCAGGGCAGCCTCCAGCTCTCTGCCTTCTCACCCAGGGCAGCCTCCAGCTCTCTGCCTTCTCACTGCCCTGCAGGGCAGCCTCCAGCTCTCTGCCTTCTCACTCAGGGCAGCCTCCAGCTCTCTGCCTTCTCACTGCCCTGCAGGGCAGCCTCCAGCTCTCTGCCTTCTCACTGCCCTGCAGGGCAGCCTCCAGCTCTCTGCCATCTCACTGCCCTGCAGGGCAGCCTCCAGCTCTCTGCCTTCTCACTGCCCTGCAGGGCAGCCTCCAGCTCTCTGCCTTCTCACTCAGGGCAGCCTCCAGCTCTCTGCCTTCTCACTGCCCTGCAGGGGCAGCCTCCAGCTCTCTGCCTTCTCACTGCCCTGCAGGGCAGGCTCTAGCTCTCTGGCTTCTCACTGCCCTGCAGGGCAGCCTCCAGCTCTCTGCCTTCTCACTCAGGGCAGCCTCCAGCCCTCTGCCTTCTCACTGCCCTGCAGGGCAGCCTCCAGCTCTCTGCCTTCTCACTCAGGGCAGCCTCCAGCTCTCTGCCTTCTCACTCAGTGCAGCCTCCAGCTCTCTGCCTTCTCACTGCCCTGCAGGGCAGCCTCCAGCTCTCTGCCTTCTCACTGCCCTGCAGGGCAGCCTCCAGCTCTCTGCCTTCTCACTCAGGGCAGCCTCCAGCTCTCTGCCTTCTCACTGCCCTGCAGGGCAGCCTCCAGCTCTCTGCCTTCTCACTGCCCTGCAGGGCAGCCTCCAGCTCTCTGCCTTCTCACTGCCCTGCAGGGCAGCCTCCAGCTCTCTGCCTTCTCACTGCCCTACGGGGCAGCCTCCAGCTCTCTGCCTTCTCACTGCCCTGCAGGGCAGCCTCCAGCTCTCTGCCTTCTCACTACCCTGCAGGGCAGCCTCCAGCTCTCTGCCTTCTCACTGCACTGCAGGGCAGCCTCCAGCTCTCTGCCTTCTCACTGCCCTGCAGGGCAGCCTCCAGCTCTCTGCCTTCTCACTGCCCTGCAGGGGCAGCCTCCAGCTCTCTGCCTTCTCACTGCCCTGCAGGGCAGCCTCCAGCTCTCTGCCTTCTCACTCAGGGCAGCCTCCAGCTCTCTGCCTTCTCACTGCCCTACGGGGCAGCCTCCAGCTCTCTGCCTTCTCACTCAGGGCAGCCTCCAGCTCTCTGCCTTCTCACTGCCCTGCAGGGCAGCCTCCAGCTCTCTGCCTTCTGACTCAGGGCAGCCTCCAGCTCTCTGCCTTCTCACTGCCCTGCAGGGCAGCCTCCAGCTCTCTGCCTTCTCACTGCCCTGCAGGGGCAGCCTCCAGCTCTCTGCCTTCTCACTGCACTGCAGGGCAGCCTCCAGCTCTCTGCCTTCTCACCCAGGGCAGCCTCCAGCTCTCTGCCTTCTCACTGCCCTGCAGGGCAGCCTCCAGCTCTCTGCCTTCTCACTCAGGGCAGCCTCCAGCTCTCTGCCTTCTCACTGCCCTGCAGGGCAGCCTCCAGCTCTCTGCCTTCTCACTGCCCTGCAGGGCAGCCTCCAGCTCTCTGCCATCTCACTGCCCTGCAGGGCAGCCTCCAGCTCTCTGCCTTCTCACTGCCCTGCAGGGCAGCCTCCAGCTCTCTGCCTTCTCACTCAGGGCAGCCTCCAGCTCTCTGCCTTCTCACTGCCCTGCAGGGGCAGCCTCCAGCTCTCTGCCTTCTCACTCAGGGCAGCCTCCAGCTCTCTGCCTTCTCACTGCCCTGCAGGGCAGCCTCCAGCTCTCTGCCTTCTCACTCAGAGCAGCCTCCAGCTCTCTGCCTTCTCACTGCCCTGCAGGGCAGCCTCCAGCTCTCTGCCTTCTCACTGCCCTGCAGGGCAGCCTCCAGCTCTCTGCCTTCTCACTGCCCTGCAGGGCAGCCTCCAGCTCTCTGCCTTGTCACTGCCCTGCAGGGCAGCCTCCAGCTCTCTGCCTTCTCACTGCCCTGCAGGGCAGCCTCCAGCTCTCTGCCTTCTCACTCAGGGCAGCCTCCAGCTCTCTGCCTTCTCACTGCCCTGCAGGGCAGCCTCCAGCTCTCTGCCTTCTCACTGCCCTGCAGGGCAGCCTCCAGCTCTCTGCCTTCTCACTGCCCTGCAGGGCAGCCTCCAGCTCTCTGCCTCCTCACTGCCCTGCAGGGCAGCCTCCAGCTCTCTGCCTTCTCACTGCCCTGCAGGGCAAACTCCAGCTCTCATGCCTTCTCACTGTCCTGCAGGGCAGCCTCCAGCTCTCTGCCTTCTCACTCAGGGCAGCCTCCAGCTCTCTGCCTTCTCACTGCCCTGCAGGGCAGCCTCCAGCTCTCTGCCTTCTCACTGCCCTGCAGGGCAGGCTCTAGCTCTCTGGCTTCTCACTGCCCTGCAGGGCAGCCTCCAGCTCTCTGCCTTCTCACTCAGGGCAGCCTCCAGCTCTCTGCCTTCTCACTGCCCTGCAGGGCAGCCTCCAGCTCTCTGCCTTCTCACTCAGGGCAGCCTCCAGCTCTCTGCCTTCTCACTGCCCTGCAGGGCAGCCTCCAGCTCTCTGGCTTCTTACTCAGGGCAGCCTCCAGCTCTCTGCCTTCTCACTGCCCTGCAGGGCAGCCTCCAGATCTCTGGCTTCTCACTCAGGGCAGCCTCCAGCTCTCTGCCTTCTCACTGCCCTGCAGGGCAGCCCCCAGCTCTCTGCCTTTTCACTGACCTGCAGGGCAGCCTCCAGCTCTCTGCCTTCTCACTCAGGGCAGCCTCCAGCTCTCTGGCTTCTCACTCAGGGCAGCCTCCAGCTCTCTGCCTTCTCACTGCCCTGCAGGGCAGCCTCTAGCTCTCTGCCTTCTCACTCTGGCTCTCTGCCTTCTCACTGCCCTGCAGGGCAGCCTCCAGCTCTCTGCCTTCTCACTGCCCTGCAGGGCAGCCTCCAGCTCTCTGCCTTCTCACTCAGGGCAGCCTCCAGCTCTCTGCCTTCTCACTACCCTGCAGGGCAGCCTCCAGCTCTCTGCCTTCTCACTCAGGGCAGCCTCCAGCTCTCTGCCTTCTCACTGCCCTGCAGGGCAGCCTCCAGCTCTCTGCCTTCTCACTGCCCTGCAGGGCAGCCTCCAGCTCTCTGCCTTCGCCCTTGTTGGAACCAAGAATTCTACGGACACGTGCTTGTAGGATTAGAATAGCGGTTTTAATATACTTACAACTGAGCCAGCCTGTTAGCCGTTGAACCTTTGGTGAACTGGCTGGCTGACCCTGTGGCACGGATCTTTATACAGCAGCTCCAGGGGGAGGAGTCCTGGGCGGAGCCAAGGGAGGAGCCCAGTACATACTCTCGAGTACTCCCAGAGCTACTCCCCCTGGTGGTCAGGTAGTGCAACTGCACTTACAATATTGATACATATATATACAGATTATAATACCACCCAGGTTGATAGGGTTGTGAAGAAGGCCTATGGTGTGTTGGCCTTTATTTGTAGAGGGATTGAGTTCCGGAGCCATGAGGTCATGTTGCAGCTGTACAAAACTCTGGTACGGCCGCATTTGGAGTATTGCGTACAGTTCTGGTCGCCTCATTATAGGAAGGACGTGGAAACTTTGGAACGGGTGCAGAGGAGATTTACCAGGATGTTGCCTGGTATGGAGGGAAAATCTTATGAGGAAAGGCTGATGGACTTGAGGTTGTTTTCGTTAGAGAGAAGCAGGTTAAGAGGTGACTTAAATGATCAGAGGGTTAGATAGGGTAGACAGTGAGAGCCTTCTCCCGCGGATGGAGGTGGCTAGCACGAGGGGAAATAGCCTTAAATTGAGGGGTAATAGATATTGGACAGACGTCAGAGGTAGGTTTTTTACGCAAAGAGTGGTGAGGCCGTGGAATGCCCTACCTGCAACAGTAGTGAACTCGCCAACATTGAGGGCATTTAAAAGTTTAGTGGATAAGCATATGGATGATAATGGCATAGTGTAGGTTAGATGGCCTTTAGTCTTTGACTTCCCATGTCGGTGCAACATCGTGGGCCAAAGGGCCTGTACTGCGCTGTATCGTTCTATGTTCTATGTTCTAATACCGTGTGAATCTCATTCACCACATTCACCCCCTGTGAATAAAATCGAGTCCGGCGGGGGTGGTGGCTCACAGAGTTAGTCTGTCCAGTGGATGAATTGTTCGTTTCGATCTGCGGAGCACCGGGGTTGCAGCCTCTTGCGGTGGCTGGGTGGGTGTTGAGACCTGGGGTACGATGGCAGACTCCGGGACGGGTCTCTCCCTTCATACACCTCTGGCTCGACCGGAGACTGGGGGCGCTGGGGGCGGGCTGGTGCTGGCGCGTAGAACCGGTGGGGCGAGCTTGCGGAATCGGGGGCGCGAGGGGGGGGGGCAGCATAGGGAACGGGGTAAGGGGTTCCTCAGTGGGGGTAGGGGGAGGGCTGGATCCAGCGGGTACCAGGTCCCGAAGGGATACTGTGTCCTCTCGACCATCCGGGAACTCCACAAATGCTTTCTGGGGGTTGGAATGGAGGAGGCGCACCTTTTCAACAAGGGGGTCAGTTGTGTGCCCCCTGACGTGCTTCCTCAGGAGAACCGGGCCTGGTATCCTCAGCCACGCCGGAAGTGAGACCCCCGTGGTCGTGCCCCTAGAAAAAATGAAGAGCCGCTCGTGAGGGGTTTGATTTGTCGCTGTACAGAGGAGGGATCTGATTGCGTGGAGCGCGTCTGGGAGGACTTCTTGCCATTGGGAGACTTGGAGTTTTCTAGACCGGAGGGTCAGTAGGACGGTCTTCCAGACCGTCGCGTTCTCCCTCTCCACCTGTCCGTTCCCCCTGGGGTTGTAACTGGTAGTCCTGCTCGAGGCGATGCCCTTGTCGAGCAGGCACTGACGCAGCTCGTCGCTCATAAAGGACGCACCCCGGTCGCTGTGCACGTAGCTGGGGAAACCGAACAGGGTGAAGACACTATGCAGGGCCCTAATGACTGTGTGGGAGGTCATATCGGGGCATGGAATGGCAAAAGGGAATCGGGAGAACTCATCGATGATGTTGAGGAAATAAATGTTTTTGTTAGTGGAGGGGAGTAGCCCTTTGAAATCGATCGCAAGGCGTTCAAAGGGCCTAGAAGCCTTGACCAGGTGGGCCCTGTCTGGTCTATAGAAGTGCGGTTGCACTCTGCACAGATCGGGCTGTCCCTGGTGATGGGCTCGGATGTAGTGGGCGAGCCGGGTGACCCCTGGATGGCAGAGGTCCACGTGGATGGCTTTCAGACGGCTGATCTGCACGCTGGCGCATGTCCCGCGGGATAGGGCATCCGAGGGCTCGTTGAACTTCCCTGGTCGCTATTTAATATCATAAATGTAGGTGGAGTGTTCGATCCTCCACTGAAGGATTTTATCATTTTTTATTTTGCCCCTTTGCGAGTTGTCAAACATAAAGGCAACCGATCGTTCGTCGGTGATGAGGGTGAACCTCCTACCTGCGAGGTAGTGCCTCCAGTGACGAACAGCCTCCACGATGGCATGCGCTTCCTTCTCGACAGAGGAGTGTCGGAGTTCTGAAGCGGATAGGGTACGGGAGAAAAATGCAACGGGCCTCCCTGCCTGATTTAAAGTGGCTGCTAGAGTTACCTCTGAGGCGCCGCTCTCAACCTGAAAGGGAGTGGATTCATCCACCGCCCGCATGGCTGCTTTGGCGATGTCCTCCTTGATGCAGCTGAAGGCTTGGCACGCCTCAGCAGACAGGGGAAATCGTGTGGCCTTAAAAAGTGGGCGGGCTTTGTCCGCATATTGGGGGATCCACTGGGCGTAGTATGAAAAGAACCCCAAGCACCGTTTGAGGGCCTTGGGGCAATGAGGGAGGGGGAGTTCTAAGAGGGGGAGTTCTAAGAGGGAGCATGCGGTCCGGGTCTGGGCCCAGGACTCCGTTCTCCACGACGTAGCCGAGGAAGGCCAGTCTGTTTGTGCGGAAAACGCATTTCTCCTTGTTATAAGTGAGGTTTAATTTCTGTGCCGTCTGGAGAAAACGGTGGAGGTTGGCGTCGTGGTCCTGCTGGTCATAGCCGCAGATGGTAACATTGTCCAGATACGGAAACGTGGCCCGCAGCCCGTACTGGTCCACCATTTGGTCCATTGCTCATTGGAACACCAAAACCCCGTTAGTGACACCGAAGGGAACCCGGAGGAAATGGAAGAGGCGGCCATCGGCCTCGAACGCCGTGTAGTGGCGGTCCTCCGGGTGGATTGGGAGCTGGTGGTATGCAGACTTCAGATCCACCGTGGAAAATAGCCGATATTGGGCGATCTGATTAACCATGTCTGCAATTCTGGGGAGGGGATACGCGTCTCGGAGCGTAAAGCGATTTATGGTCTGGCTATAGTCGACGACCATGCAAAATTTTTCTCCGGTCTTGACGACCACCACCTGAGCTCTCCAGGGACTATTACTGGCCTCTATGATCCCCTCACTGAGCAGCCGTCGACCTCCGATCGGATAAAGACCCTATCCTGTAGGCTGTATCGCCTGCTGCGAGTAGCTACTGGTTTGCAATCTGAAGTGAGATTGGCAAAGAGAGGAGGGGGGCGATGCGCAGCATGGCTAGGCTGCAGATAGTGAGTGGGGGCAGGGGCCCGCCGAAGCTGAGGGTGAGGCTCTTGAGGTTGCACTGGAAATCCAGGCCTAATAAGAGTGGCGCGCAGAGGTCAGGCAGGACATAAAGTTTAAATTTTGAATAACTAGCGCCTCGAATTGTGAGCGTAGCAACGGTGCGTCCTTGGATTTGGACTGAGTGAGAGCCCGAAGCGAGGGCGATAGTTTGGTTCACAGGAAAAATAGGAAGCGAACAGCGTCTTACCAGCTCAGGGTGTATAAAGCTCTCGGTGCTCCCGGAGTCAAAGAGGCATGGCGTGCTGTACCCGTTGATCTGGACCTCCGCCATCGAACTTCGTAGGTGCTTAGGGCGGGATTGATCTAGGGTGACCACGTTGAGTTGCGGGCCGCGTGATGGGTGCCCGGGGAAGTCGTAGTCTTCAGATGAGCTTTCTGAGCATGCTGATGCAGATGGGGCCCGTGGATCGCACGTGGTGAGCGTCGAGGAAGATGGCGGCCCCCATGAGTCGCATGTGGCCGGCCGCATGGTGGGGGTTTGCCAAGATGGCGGCCCCCATGGATCGCACGTGGTGAGAGGGAGCGGAGTCGGGGCGTAGGCCGCAGCTTTTCGGGCCCCGCGGGCCCGCTGGTGTTGGGAGCGATTTGTTCTCTCTTCTGGGGAGTTAAAACTGGGGCCCTTTTCGCGAGGCACACTCTGGCATAGTGGCCTTTCTTCCCGCAGCTGCTGCAGGGCGCGGATCGGGCTGGGCAGTGCTGCCGCGGGTGCTGGCTTTGGCCACAGAAATGGCAGGCTGGGGCAGCTGAGTAGCTGGCTGGAGCAGCTGAGTAGCTGGCTGGGGTAGCAGAGTAACTGGCTTTGGCAGCGCGGTAGCTGGGGGGCCATGCGGCACGGGCCTGGGGGGATTGTTGGTTGGGGGTCCACGATGACGTCGCGGTGTCCGCGGGAAACGAAGTGAGGCTGCGGAAGGAGACTTCCATCGTGGTAGCAGCCTCCACAGTAGTATCTAAGTCCTGGGCCCACTTTTCTAGCAGTCTTTGGCGCACATAGTTAGATCTAAGGCCCGCTACGAAAACGTCCCGCACAGCAAGCTCCCTATGTTCAGCCGCGGTAACGGCTTGATAATTACAGTCATTGGAAAGATTGTTAAGTTCCCTTACAAACTCGGCTAGCGTTTCTGTAGGCCGCTGATAGTGAGTCGTAAACACGTGGCGTGCATAAACCTCGTTAATGGGCCTAACGTACATTTTGTCCAATATCGCCAGCGCTGCGGTGTAAGAACCGGCCGGATTTAGCTGTGTGGAGATTCTGTGGCTTACCCTCGCGTGCAGTAGGCTGAGCTTTTGCTCCTCCGTTGTTCATCTCAGCCAGTGGGAAAAAATTTCCTTAGCGTCTGCATCCTGCGGGTCGAGTTCTAGGCGTCCGGGCTTGAGGGCTGCTTCCATGATTTCCTTTGACTGTTTCGTAAGTATATTAAATTGTTGGAACCAACAATTCTACGGACACGTGCTTGTAGGAATAGAATAGCAGTTTTAATATACTTACAACAGAGCCAGCCTGTTAGCCGTTGAACTTTCGGTTAACTGGCTGGCTGACCCTGTGGCACGGATCTTTATACAGTAGCTCCAGGGGGAGGAGTCCTGGGCGGAGCCAAGGGAGGAGCCCAGTACAAACTCTCGAGTACTCCCAGAGCTACTCCCTCTGGTGCTCAGGTGGTGCAACTGCACTTACAATATTGATACATATATACACAGATTATAATACCGTGTGAATCTCATTCACCACAGCCCTGCAGGGCAGCCTCCAGCTCTCTGCCTTCTCACTGCCCTGCAGGGCAGCCTCCAGCTCACTGCCTTCTCACTCAGGGCAGCCTCCAGCTCTCTGCCTTCTCACTGCCCTGCAGGGCAGCCTCCAGCTCTCTGCCTTCTCACTCTGGGCAGCCTCCAGCTCTCTGCCTTCTCACTCAGGGCAGCCTCCAGCTCTCTGCCTTCTCACTGCCCTGCAGGGCAGCCTCCAGCTTTCTGCCTTCTCACTCAGGGCAGCCTCCAGCTCTCTGCCTTCTCACTGCCCTGCAGGGCAGCCTCCAGCTCTCTGCCTTCTCACTCAGCGCAGCCTCCAGCTCTCTGCCTTCTCACTGCCCTGCAGGGCAGCCTCCAGCTCTCTGCCTTCTCACACAGGGCAGCCTCCAGCTCTCTGCCTTCTCACTGCCCTGCAGGGCCAGCCTCCAGCTCTCTGCCTTCTCACTGCCCTACAGGGCAGCCTCCAGTCTCAACCTGTAACCCTCTGAACGTGGAGTTAGAGTCCAGCCCGCGGGTGCAGCAAAGGGGAACAGTTTGCTTGTATACTGCACAATGTAGATAATGTGGGCTTTCCAGCCTTTTCCCCAGAGATGGAGGAGAGACATTCGGCGGAATTGAACCCGGGTGACAGGGCCTCACCTGCCAGCCGGAGAGGCAGCATAGAATCCCACCTGCCCTCCTCCCAGGCAGGTTTGCTGTGATAAGTGCAGGTCAGGGCAGTAGTGGGCCTTCCCTGTGGTCACATCAATGACACAGGGGGGTGGAAATCAATCACCCCGAGACTTGCTGGACCTCTGGTGAGTGCACTGTCGACGGCTCCCCCCCCCCCCCCCCCTCCCCCCACACACACCCCATCCCCGGCTGCCCTTAATGCAATCACCAAGGGCCTATAGTTAGTGAGGGACCCAGGCCACAGGTGAGTGAGGGTCAGATGAGAGATAGGGGTTGCGGGGATGGGGAGTCGCTGGCTGGGGATGGAGGGTAGTCACTCGCTCGGGATGGAGGAGGGGGGTCACTGGCTGGGGATGGAGGGTCCCTGGCTGGGGATGGAGAGGAGTCACTGGCTGGGGATGGAGAGGGAAAGGACCCTGGCTGGGATAGAGGGGAGGGCTCACTGGCTGGGGATAGAGGGGAGGGCTCACTGGCTGGGGATGGTGGGGGTTGGAGGGAAGTCACTGGCTGGGGACAGAGGGGAGGGGTCACTGGCTGGGGATGGGGGGGATCAGTGGCAAGGGATGGTGGGGGTTGGAGGGGAGTCACTGGCTGGGGATGGAGAGGGAAAGGACCCTGGCTGGGGATAGAGGGGAGGGTTCACTGGCTGGGGATGGACTGGGGAGGGGTCGCTGGCTGGGGATAGAGGGGAGGGTTCACTGGCTGGGGATGGAGTGGGGAGGGGTCACTGGCTGGGGATAGAGGGGAGGGTTCACTGGCTGGGGATGGAGTGGGGAGGGGTCACTGGCTGGGGATAGAGGGGAGGGTTCACTGGCTGGGGATGGAGTGGGGAGGGGTCGCTGGCTGGGGACGGAGTAGGGAGGGGTCGCTGGCTGGGGATGGAGTGGGGAGGGGTCGCTGGCTGGGGATGGAGTGGGGAGGGGTCGCTGGCTGGGGATAGAGGGGAGGGTTCACTGGCTGGGGATGGAGTGGGGAGGGGTCCCTGGCTGGGGACGGAGTAGGGAGGGGTCGCTGGCTGGGGATGGAGTGGGGAGGGGTCGCTGGCTGGGGATGGAGTGGGGAGGGGTCGCTGGCTGGGGATAGAGGGGAGGGTTCACTGGCTGGGGATGGAGTGGGGAGGGGTTGCTGGCTGGGGATGAGTGGGGAGGGGTCACTGGCTGGGGATGGAGTGGGGAGGGGTCGCTGGCTGGGGATGAGTGGGGAGGGGTCGCTGGCTGGGGACGGAGTAGGGAGGGGTCGCTGGCTGGGGATGGAGTGAGGAGGGGTCGCTGGCTGGGGATGGAGTGGGGAGGGGTCGCTGGTTGGGAATGGAGTGGGGAGGGATCGCTGGCTGGTGATGGAGTGGGGAGGGGTCGCTGGCTGGGGACGGAGTGGGGAGGGGTCGCTGGCTGGGGATGGAGTGGGATGGGGTCGCTGGCTGGGGACGGAGTAGGGAGGGGTCGCTGGCTGGGGATGAAGTGGGGAGGGGTCGCTGGCTGGGGACGGAGTAGGGAGGGGTCGCTGGCTGGGGATGAAGTGGGGAGGGGTCGCTGGCTGGGGACGGAGTAGGGAGGGGTCGCTGGCTGGGGATGAAGTGGGGAGGGGTCGCTGGCTGGGGACGGAGTAGGGAGGGGTCGCTGGCTGGGGATGAAGTGGGGAGGGGTCGCTGGCTGGGGATGGTGTGGGGAGGGGTCGCTGGCTGGGGATGGTGGGGGTTGGAGGGGAGACACTGGCTGGGGATGGACGGGAGGGGTCACTGGCTGGGGATGAGTGGAGAGGGGTCGCTGGCTGGGGATGAGTGGGGAGGGGTCGCTGGCTGGGGATGGAGTGGGGAGGGGTCGCTGGCTGGGGATGGACGGGAGGGGTCACTGGCTGGGGATGAGTGGGGAGGGGTCGCTGGCTGGGGACGGAGTGGGGAGGGGTCGCTGGCTGGGGATAGAGGGAAGGGCTCACTGGCTGGGGATGGAGTGGGGAGGAGTCGCTGGCTGGGGATGGAGTGGGGAGGGGTCGCTGGCTGGGAATGGAGTGGGGAGGGATCGCTGGCTGGGGATGGAGTGGAGAGGGGTCGCTGGCTGGGGACAGAGTGGGGAGGGGTCGCTGGCTGGGGATGGAGTGGGGAGTGGTCGCTGGCTGGGGATGGAGTGGGGGGGTCACTGGCTGGGGTCGGAGTGGGGAGGGATCGCTGGCTGGGGATAGAGTGGGGAGGGGTAACTGGCTGGGGATAGTGGGGAGAGGTCGCTGGCTGGGGATGGAGTAGAGAGGGGTAACTGGCTGGGGATGGAGTGGGGAGGGCTCACTGGCTGGGGACGGAGTGGGGAGGGCTCACTGGCTGGGGATGGAGTGGGGAGGGGTCGCTGGCTGGGAATGGAGTGGGGAGGGGTCCCTGGCTGGGGACGGAGTGGGGAGGGGTCGCTGGCTGGGGATGGAGTGGGGGGGGTCACTGGCTGGGGTCGGAGTGGGGAGGGATCGCTGGCTGGGGATAGAGTGGGGTGGGGTAACTGGCTGGGGATGGAGTGGGGAGGGCTCACTGGCTGCGGACGGAGTGGGGAGGGCTCACTGGCTGGGGATGGAGTGGGGAGGGGTCGCTGGCTGGGAATGGAGTGGAGAGGGGTCGCTGGCTGGGGATGTAGGGAGGGGTAACTGGCTGGGGATGGAGTGGGGAGGGCTCACTGGCTGGGGATAGAGTGGGGAGGGGTAACTGGCTGGGGATAGTGGGGAGGGGTCACTGGCTGGGGATGGAGTAGAGAGGGGTAACTGGCTGGGGATGGAGTGGGGAGGGCTCACTGGCTGGGGACGGAGTGGGGAGGGCTCACTGGCTGGGGATGGAGTGGGGAGGGGTCGCTGGCTGGGGATGGAGTGGGGAGGGGTCCCTGGCTGGGGACGGTGTGGGGAGGGGTCGCTGGCTGGGGATGGAGTGGGGGGGGTCACTGGCTGGGGTCGGAGTGGGGAGGGATCGCTGGCTGGGGATAGAGTGGGGTGGGGTAACTGGCTGGGGATGGAGTGGGGAGGGCTCACTGGCTGCGGACGGAGTGGGGAGGGCTCACTGGCTGGGGATGGAGTGGGGAGGGGTCGCTGGCTGGGGATAGAGGGGAGGGTTCACTGGCTGGGGATGGAGTGGGGAGGGGTTGCTGGCTGGGGATGAGTGGGGAGGGGTCACTGGCTGGGGATGGAGTGGGGAGGGGTCACTGGCTGGGGATGAGTGGGGAGGGGTCGCTGGCTGGGGACGGAGTAGGGAGGGGTAACTGGCTGGGGATGGAGTGGGGAGGGCTCACTGGCTGGGGATGGAGTGGGGAGGGCTCACTGGCTGGGGATGGAGTGGGGGAGGGGTCGCTGGCTGGGAATGGAGTGGGGAGGGGTCCCTGGCTGGGGACGGTGTGGGGAGGGGTCGCTGGCTGGGAATGGAGTGGGGAGGGGTCGCTGGCTGGGGATGGACGGGAGGGGTCACTGGCTGGGGATGAGTGGGGAGGGGTCGCTGGCTGGGGACGGAGTGGGGAGGGGTCGCTGGCTGGGGATAGAGGGAAGGGCTCACTGGCTGGGGATGGAGTGGGGAGGAGTCGCTGGCTGGGGATGGAGTGGGGAGGGGACGCTGGCTGGGAATGGAGTGGGGAGGGATCGCTGGCTGGGGATGGAGTGGAGAGGGGTCGCTGGCTGGGGACAGAGTGGGGAGGGGTCGCTGGCTGGGGATGGAGTGGGGAGTGGTCGCTGGCTGGGGATGGAGTGGGGGGGTCACTGGCTGGGGTCGGAGTGGGGAGGGATTGCTGGCTGGGGATAGAGTGGGGAGGGGTAACTGGCTGGGGATAGTGGGGAGAGGTCGCTGGCTGGGGATGGAGTAGAGAGGGGTAACTGGCTGGGGATGGAGTGGGGAGGGCTCACTGGCTGGGGACGGAGTGGGGAGGGCTCACTGGCTGGGGATGGAGTGGGGAGGGGTCGCTGGCTGGGAATGGAGTGGGGAGGGGTCCCTGGCTGGGGACGGTGTGGGGAGGGGTCGCTGGCTGGGGATGGAGTGGGGGGGGTCACTGGCTGGGGTCGGAGTGGGGAGGGATCGCTGGCTGGGGATAGAGTGGGGTGGGGTAACTGGCTGGGGATGGAGTGGGGAGGGCTCACTGGCTGCGGACGGAGTGGGGAGGGCTCACTGGCTGGGGATGGAGTGGGGAGGGGTCGCTGGCTGGGAATGGAGTGGAGAGGGGTCGCTGGCTGGGGATGTAGGGAGGGGTAACTGGCTGGGGATGGAGTGGGGAGGGGTCACTGGCTGGGGATAGAGTGGGGAGGGGTAACTGGCTGGGGATAGTGGGGAGGGGTCACTGGCTGGGGATGGAGTAGAGAGGGGTAACTGGCTGGGGATGGAGTGGGGAGGGCTCACTGGCTGGGGACGGAGTGGGGAGGGCTCACTGGCTGGGGATGGAGTGGGGAGGGGTCGCTGGCTGGGAATGGAGTGGGGAGGGGTCCCTGGCTGGGGACGGTGTGGGGAGGGGTCGCTGGCTGGGGATGGAGTGGGGGGGTCACTGGCTGGGGTCGGAGTGGGGAGGGATCGCTGGCTGGGGATAGAGTGGGGTGGGGTAACTGGCTGGGGATGGAGTGGGGAGGGCTCACTGGCTGCGGACGGAGTGGGGAGGGCTCACTGGCTGGGGATGGAGTGGGGAGGGGTCGCTGGCTGGGGATAGAGGGGAGGGTTCACTGGCTGGGGATGGAGTGGGGAGGGGTTGCTGGCTGGGGATGAGTGGGGAGGGGTCACTGGCTGGGGATGGAGTGGGGAGGGGTCACTGGCTGGGGATGAGTGGGGAGGGGTCGCTGGCTGGGGACGGAGTAGGGAGGGGTAACTGGCTGGGGATGGAGTGGGGAGGGCTCACTGGCTGGGGATGGAGTGGGGAGGGCTCACTGGCTGGGGATGGAGTGGGGAGGGGTCGCTGGCTGGGAATGGAGTGGGGAGGGGTCCCTGGCTGGGGACGGTGTGGGGAGGGGTCGCTGGCTGGGGATGGAGTGGGGGGGTCACTGGCTGGGGTCGGAGTGGGGAGGGGTCGCTGGCTGGGGATGGAGTAGAGAGGGGTAACTGGCTGGGGATGGAGTGGGGAGGGCTCACTGGCTGGGGACGGAGTGGGGAGGGCTCACTGGCTGGGGATGGAGTGGGGAGGGGTCGCTGGCTGGGAATGGAGTGGGGAGGGGTCCCTGGCTGGGGACGGTGTGGGGAGGGGTCGCTGGCTGGGGATGGAGTGGGGGGGTCACTGGCTGGGGTCGGAGTGGGGAGGGATCGCTGGCTGGGGATAGAGTGGGGTGGGGTAACTGGCTGGGGATGGAGTGGGGAGGGCTCACTGGCTGCGGACGGAGTGGGGAGGGCTCACTGGCTGGGGATGGAGTGGGGAGGGGTCGCTGGCTGGGAATGGAGTGGGGAGGGGTCGCTGGCTGGGGATGGAGTAGGGAGGGGTAACTGGCTGGGGATGGAGTGGGGAGGGCTCACTGGCTGCGGACGGAGTGGGGAGGGCTCACTGGCTGGGGATGGAGTGGGGAGGGGTCGCTGGCTGGGAATGGAGTGGGGAGGGGTCCCTGGCTGGGGACGGAGTGGGGAGGGCTCACTGGCTGGGGATGGAGTGGGGAGGGGTCGCTGGCTGGGGATGGAGTGGGGAGGGGTCGCTGGCTGGGGATGGAGTGGGGAGGGTTCACTGGCTGGGGATGGAGTGGGGAGGGTTCACTGGCTGGGGATGGAGTGGGGAGGGGTCACTGGCTGGGGACGGAGTGGGGGTGGGTTGCTGGCTGGGGATGGAGTGGGGAGGGGTCGCTGGCTGGGAATGGAGTGGGGAGGGGTCGCTGGCTGCGGATAGAGGGGAGGGGTCACTGGCTGGGGATGAGTGGGGAGGGGTCGCTGGCTGGGGACGGAGTGGGGAGGGGTCGCTGGCTGGGGATAGAGGGAAGGGCTCACTGGCTGGGGATGGAGTGGGGAGGGGTCGCTGGCTGGGGATGGAGTGGGGAGGGGTCGCTGGCTGGGAATGGAGTGGGGAGGGATCGCTGGCTGGGGATGGAGTGGGGAGGGGTCGCTGGCTGGGGACGGAGTGGGGAGGGGTCGCTGGCTGGGGATGGAGTGGGGAGGGTCGCTGGCTGGGGACGGAGTGGGGAGGGGTCGCTGGCTGGGAATGGAGTGGGGAGGGGTCCCTGGCTGGGGACGGAGTGGGGAGGGGTCGCTGGCTGGGAATGGAGTGGGGAGGGGTCCCTGGCTGGGGACGGAGTGGGGAGGGGTCGCTGGCTGGGGATGGAGTGGGGAGGGGTCGCTGGCTGGGAATGGAGTGGGGAGGGGTCGCTGGCTGGGGACGGAGTGGGGGTGGGTTGCTGGCTGGGGATGGAGTGGGGAGGGGTCGCTGGCTGGGGATGGAGTGGGGAGGGGTCGCTGGCTGGGGATGGAGTGGGGAGGGGTCGCTGGCTGGGGATGGAGTGGGGATGGGTCGCTGGCTGGGGATAGTGGGGCGGGATCGCTGGCTGGGGACGGAGTGGGGAGGGGTCGCTGGCTGGGGATGGAGTGGGGAGGGTCGCTGGCTGGGAATGGAGTGGGGAGGGGTCGCTGGCTGGGGACGGAGTGGGGGTGGGTTGCTGGCTGGGGATGGAGTGGGGAGGGCTCACTGGCTGGGGATGGAGTGGGGAGGGGTCGCTGGCTGGGAATGGAGTGGGGAGGGGTCGCTGGCTGGGGACGGAGTGGGGGTGGGTTGCTGGCTGGGGATGGAGTGGGGAGGGATCACTGGCTGGGGATGGAGTGGTGAGGGCTCACTGGCTGGGGATGGAGTGGGGAGGGCTCGCTGGCTGGGGATGGAGTGGGGAGGGGTTGCTGGCTGGGGATGGAGTGGGGAGGGGTCGCTGGCTGGGGACGGAGTGGGGAGGGATCACTGGCTGGGGATGGAGTGGGGAGGGGTCGCTGGCTGGGGACGGAGTGGGGGTGGGTTGCTGGCTGGGGATGGAGTGGGGAGGGGTCGCTGGCTGGGAATGGAGTGGGGAGGGGTCGCTGGCTGGGGACGGATTGGGGAGGGCTCACTGGCTGGGGATGGAGTGGTGAGGGGTCGCTGGCTGGGGATGGAGTGGGGAGGGGTCGCTGGCTGGGGATGGAGTGGGGAGGGGTCACTGGCTGGGGATGGAGTGGGGAGGGGTTGCTGGCTGGGGATAGTGGGGCGGGATCGCTGGCTGGGGACGGAGTGGGGAGGGGTCGCTGGCTGGGGATGGAGTAGGGAGGGGTCGCTGGCTGGGAATGGAGTGGGGAGGGGTCGCTGGCTGGGGATAGAGGGGAGGGCTTACTGGCTGGGGATGGAGTGGGGATGGGTCGCTGGCTGGGGATGGAGGCGACGGGTAACTGGCTAGGGATGGTGGAGGGCTCTGGCTAGGGTTGGAGGGGGATCACTAGCTGGCATGGAGGGGGGGTCGCTGGCTAGGGATGGTGGAGGGCTCTGGCTAGGGTTGGAGGGGGATCCCTAGCTGGCATGGAGGGGGGGTCGCTGGCCTTGGATGGTGGGGGGCTCTGGCTATGAATGAAGGGGGTGGTCACTGGCTGGGGATGGAGTGGGTCAGAAGAAAGGGAAGGGTGTTGCTCTTAGAACAAACCCCACCCCTTTCTTGAACCAAGTCCCTCTATCATTCATTTGTTTCACCTGGAAGCCAGCAAACAAACATGATAAAGGTTTGCAATTTAAGCTTCCCTCATGACAAGTCCCCCATTTTCGGTTGGAGAAATGCTAATGGCAGCAAGATGGGGCCCAAAAGTCGATACTGAGGACCCTTTAATGACCTAAAATGGCGTCGGGACTGGTGGGCTGACCACAAACCTTCCTGGCCCTGACCTAATCATGGCAGAGCTGGGAAGGCAGTGAGGGAGCCTTCCCCTACGCCCAGCATTTTCCTGCCCGATTAAATGCCCCCCACATCCAAACTCACCTTGAGGGTGTGCATTAAATTCCGTCCATTATCTGTGAATGCTCTGTGCAGTAACAAACTTGACACCAAACTGGCTCCCCTAACCTTGGTCCTGCATGAGTCCACTGAAAAGTCAGGAGTATATCATAGTTCACAATTTCTGGGGAGCCTGGAATTGCATGAAGTGTTCCAACACCAGAGATAATCTGCAGTTCTTTCCTTATTATTATTTTAGTTGTAGAATCACTTGGTTTGTGCCCCACCAGCTGGGTCCAAATTCCTGTACATCAGCTCAGCAATAAGAATGGGCTGAATGAATTCCCTCCACTAGCCTTACCCTTTCAATCATTTATCCCTCCTTCTGTGACAAGTCGCTCTTAACACATTATCTGTGCACCGCTTCCTCGGTCTCCTTCATGTTCCTCATCCACCCTGGTCATGAAAAAGTTATTCCAGCAGTCTCCATTCTTAAAAGTCTGTTCAAATCATCACTCATTTTTCTTGGATCTTCTGCATAAACTATGTTTTTATTGTATTATTCTTGATCCTTTGCATCCTGAATACACCCAGCATTTCTCTCAGCCACTCATCTCCATATTTAGTCTCTTCTCCACTCTGATCCATGTTATGATATAGAGATAGCCATCATTTCATCACTTGTTTTCCCTGAATGTCCACATCCTGCTTCCCCATCCTGCTCAATCACCCAAAAGCAGCAGGCACAAGTTCACTCCTTTTTTATTCATATCTTCATCACAACTCTCGTCAATGCTGACACTAACCACACAGAAACACAAATGTTTCCATCTGTGTAACTGCATCCTCTCCACTGTGATGTGGGCATTCACACCCCCCCCCCCCCTCCACCATGCTTCCTGAAAGACATGACTTTTTTCTTTCTTAATCCGTAACAAATTGACTTTTCTCCACGTTAATCTCATCCACTTTGCAAATCTGTTTTTGAACTTGCTGTAAGGTCAATGTCATTAGCAAATCTGAGATTGTTCAATATCTTGCTCCTTAAAGAGGTTCCTCCAACACCATCAGTTAGTGCGAGATTCATAACTTTTCCCAGTACCAAGTTAAAAAAAATCAGGTGTCAACGTGCATCTTTGTCTCACTCTAACTGTTAATCGAAGCCGTTCTGCTAGTTTTCTTGTGCACTCTAGTGACGCTCAGGGAATTGTCACAGAGGTTTGCTATCAGTCTGACACTTTCTCAGCAACACCTTACATCCTCAAGACATGCCATTTCCCTTCTCACCGTACACTGTCAAATGCTTGCTTAAAATATATGAGGTTGTTGTAACAATAGATGTTGTGATCTATAAATTTCTCCAAAATCTGCCTCATCGCAGGCAGTTGGTCTAATTTACGTCATTCTGGTCTAAAAGTAGCTTGTTCTTCATGCAGTATCACTTGCAAGTATCTTTTAATTCCCCTCTGCAGTGTCTGACAAAGATACTTCTGCATTTACTCTGTCAGTTGACTCCTCTCTAAATAATGCATTTGCTCTTGTCTCCTTTTTTGAGGATTGGTCATAGCCCCGATTTTATGGGCAGTGGCGCAGAAGCAGCAAGTACCGTTCATTATACTGAAAGGCTTTTAGTGGGTAATTTGCAGTAATTGGGGAACCATTTCAATCCAGCACCATCTGCAGGACATCCTGGACTTGTGTGAATTGGACAGGCAATGGTATGTCTCTTCAGCCAATCAGACTCAAGAAGACTTGCTAAGACACCAAGAGCAGAAACTTACACTGCGCAGTGCCTGAGGCCTTGCCCCTCTTTTGTGGGGTCCCCTGCACCACCAGCCCTTTCCGGAGCAGCCTGCATGGCAACGATGGCATTCTGTGAGGAGAAAGAGGCTCGACGGGGCAGCCCCAATGTGAACCGAAGGCTTTGAGGAGATCCCAATTAGTTGAAGTGACACCAGAATACCAACTTTGGGCTCCACAGGGCCTGGCGCTGCCTTCATAGATCACTGTAAACAAAAAAGGATTGTGCTGCAAGTTGGTCCCGCGCACCCTTTTTTTAAATAAGAGGCCAGGTACCCAAATTGGAGCTAGTGTAATTTTGATGAACCGTTTTTTGGTTGTTGAGTGCCTGGAAGTATTTGGCAGTGTTTGTGGAAATGTTGTGGCGAAGTCCAGGATTTGCTAGACAGTGTTGCCACATCCTCTCAACGCAACATTGATGGATGATGGAGAAGGAGGGGACCAGTCAGCACAAAGACTGCGACAGGTATGAGGCA
Organism: Scyliorhinus canicula; assembly: GCF_902713615.1. Classification (NCBI taxonomy): domain Eukaryota; kingdom Metazoa; phylum Chordata; class Chondrichthyes; order Carcharhiniformes; family Scyliorhinidae; genus Scyliorhinus; species Scyliorhinus canicula. Next base: position 61,990,027 of record NC_052146.1, read on the forward strand.
GCACTGGCAATGCCCCTGGGTCTGCAGCACAACAGGATAAGGAGTAGAGTCTGCAGAGGGGGAGAGCCAAGCTTTCATGGACCTGACTGCCACCTCCAGTGGGCTGGCAAACCAATCATCCGCCCCCGCCCCGCTGACCCGGCTGCAGTCCACTCAGCCCTTATTGATCCCGAACCCATACACCCCTTTGAAATGTGTGCTGTTCCAATAGCTGAGCTGTTGGCTGTTAGTGTTACATCACGTGATGGGGCATCTTCTTCTGTAATGTGCTGTTGCTCTCTCTCTCTCTCTCTCACTCTCTCCTCCTCCAAGGGTTCCTGAGGGAGGGCAGGCAGCAGTTCCGAGGTGTCTGAAAGCAGGTATAATATGGTGGAAGGAGTTGGATGGGAAGCAGGAGGTCATGCCTTCTGCTGTTTTTCTCACCGTGCCAGAAAGCAGGATGAGAGCGCACTGGGAGCTCAGAAGTTGCATAATACAGGAACATGTCTAATTGAATATGGACTTTCTTGGCCATCCAGAGAACTCGCACATCCTTTTGCTTAAGGGTGGACCATCAACAAAAAAAGCTATAGTTTCTTTAGCCCACTCACCTTGAACAAAGGAAACATTAAAACTCAATATGTGTTAGATGAATGTGAATGGATTCACATTGACTTTCCGTTGTATTGCGATGGACTCTCATCAAACTACACTGGGCAAATTTTAAAGAGTTTTTTTGAAAACAAAGGGTGTTGAACTTGCGCAAATCACATGGTGAAGCAGCCATTTTGTTATTTATTTCAAAAATTCAGCAGAAAGCTGCTGAGAGACAGAAATCTATCTGACAACTATCAAGCCAGCTGTATGTCAACTAAGTAGCCAAGATAATAAACAACCATACATTGAAAGTGAGTGAGGGACTCTCCTCAAACTTTTCTAACTTCAAGTTCACTTGACAACCAACTATAAGGGCTTCACAGGTAACTGAAACTCCTTTGGTTCGCAAGACCTTCACTTCAACCAAAGCATCAACTCATCTAAGAAACTACAGATCTGCAATGAAAGTGACTGAAAGGATAATGAATTGTAATTGTATTATTTTCTTCCCTCATTTTTATCTAATCTTTCTGAGTGATAGTGTGGTGAGGCAAATGAGTGTGTGATAATAATTAACCTTACTTACTTTTAAATCCACACAAAGCATGCTGCTGAAATTATTTAACTTGGGATAATCACTCTGAGAGTAAGAGTCCTCACATGCAAAACACATTTATCATAGGCAGTAAGAAAACATATAACTTCTGTCTGTGGCAGCCAGCCACAGCTGGACAACTGAGGTATGTGGATGTAATGCTAGCAGCTCAGGTAGGTGTGTGAGGATGAGATGCAGTATTTGGATGTTAAGTGTGAGTTTTAAGCACCAAGGTCTGGTAATGGGTGAGTGATGGGGAATGTGGGGCATTGAGCAGTGTAAAGGGTTGGTGGTGTGCTGGGTCACAGATGACATTTCAAGATACATTCACTGACCTTGACCGCCCACATGAGGTCATTAGACGTATTGTGGCACTGCTACAAACTTTTCGTGTTTAGACTCCAGAAATTGATATTCCTAGCTATCACCTGCCACACCATTTTGTGGCATCTCACCTCCTGTTCTCCTACACCACTAATGCCTCTAGTGCACACCCGTCTCCCTGGGACGCTCTCTCTGCCACTCTGTTCATTTTTCTCATAATTGAAATTGCAGCAATATTATCAGTGCAGCTTCCTTTAATGTGAGACAGCTGTATTTAAGTAGAGCAGACCAGGTTCAGCTTATGGTATAAGGAGAATGCTACTGAACACCTCTGCTGAATGTAGAGGCAACTAGCTGCATTGAAAATAAGTCAACAGTTTGGGACACAAATCATCAGATATGATAGTTATTCAAATGAATGGGTAGACAAATCTTGCCTGCTGCCCCCCTCAGTCTGAACAGGTGTAGCCCGTAGGAAATCTCAACCAAACTTTTAGACTGCAGTTACAACATTTGATTCAATGACAAATCATTTACAAAACGCAAAATTCAGAAAAAGCACTATTTTCCCTGTCTCTATTATCTCCCTCACTCTTACAGTGAGTGAGATAAAAGAGGCAGGAAAAATAGTGATTTTGTAAAACATTGTTTACATCTTAAATAATAATTAAAATGTAATGGAATGAAACTCCAGACATGTGAAAGTACATTTTCAGTGCCAGAGAGATTGTTCACAGAAATGATGACATAACAAACCACTGGACATTCATTTATACTTGAATAGACAAGCCCCTAGCCTTTTTTGGCGTGTTCGTGGGCCAGTACCACAACTTCATGTCCTTCCTATATACTAATGCTGAATCTTTTGGTGAGGTGCCGGCATGGTGAAGCTTGTGGTGGAGCAGGGCTAGTCAACAACGCTGATCACCTCACTATTATTCCTACCGCAATTATCCCAGCCTTTCCATAATCCTGAGGTACATGTTCTGCTTCATGAAGCATGTTTAGCCTGCTTTACATACCCTCCCTTGCTTGCATCAAGTGCAATTACATTAACAATAACAGGAACATTGTGCTTTTTCGATTATCAATGCGAATAAGGAAATGATCCAAATCAAGAAGGTTCTCGATTGGTATTTTTTCATTTATGGTTTTCAAATCAGAGGGAGTTTTTTGAGACTTCTTCAGTTCTCTGCCCAAAGTCGTTCCTCAATGATAACTCATGGAGTCACAGCAAAGTAGCATGATTTTTACTGCAGGCTGCAGGAAGAGACGGGCCCCAAATCTACCTGAGCCAGAACAGGGATTGAACCCTGTGCTGTTGGCACTAATCTGATCCACAGGCTAGCAGTCCAGCAAAACGTGCTCACCAGCCACATGTTTTGGGATCAAACGATCCATTCAGTAATGCCGCATTGCTGGCTGCAAGTCAGAGCAAGAAACCTTTCTTACTGGTGCTGTTGTCTTCATAATTCCAGTTCTCTCTTTAGGTCTGTGTCCTATTCTGGGTTTTCCTCTCTTTAACGCCTATGTGCTCAAGGGCAGCACGGTGGCACATTGGTTAGCACTGTTGCCCCACGGCGCTGAGGCCCCGGGTTTGATCCCAGCTTCAGGTCACTGTCCACGTGGAGTTTGAACATTCTCCCCGTGTCTGCATGGGTCTCATCCCCACAACCCAAAGATGTGCAGGGTAGGTGGACTGGCCACGCTAAATTGCCCCTTAGTTGGAAAAGAAAAATTGGATACTCTAAATTAAAAACAAAACCCCCATGTGCTTTTCCCTCTGTTCTCTTTTGCTGTTTTCTTCTCTCTACATCATATACTGCTTCTTTCTCATATGACTGAGGATGACATAACCTGGATGGGAGCAGCTGAGGAGGCAGGTGGCAACGCAAAATGTTAACACTGGTCGGGTTGGGAAGAGACCAGAGTGTTGTGACCAGAGGACGTGTTGTTATGATGGAGCGGTGAGCTTTCAGTTAGGGAAGCGTCACCGGCAGACAGGATTGCGAGTGAAGACAGAAGGCCGCCAGACTGCATCGAGGGTCAGGACAAGGACATGGTTGGGTTGGATTATGAGTGAAGTCAAGGCGCCAGCCAGAATCTATGTTGCCGTGCATGTAAGGTGGCTTTATGGCAGAGTTCAATGTATAGCAGGAGGCAGGTTCGGAAAGGGATGTGGCAAGGTTCACATGCCAGCTTTCAGGCTATGGATTCAAGAGGGTTGTGACCAGGGCTGCAGCATGTTTTGGATCCTGGATATAAACTGTCGGGGGGTGGGGAGTGGAGAGGGGAGCAGGGTGGATCTGATCATGATAGGAGTGGATTGCCACATGAAGAGAATGGATCTCCAGCTCTCTAACTAGTCTATTTCACATAGGCTTTGTGCACATTACGTGTCTTCACTTTTGCTAGAACATACCTGACCTACTCCTCCTATGTTTCCATGATGCACATTGATTCCAGAACATACCTGATCTACTCCCCCTCCTATGTTTCCATGATGCACATTGATTCTTACTCACGAGATAAAGAAATGCATTATGTACAGATGTTTTGGATCATTCAGATCAAGGTCAGAGCAATGGGATGGCTGTAAGTAGTGGGATACATGTCATTGCACCAGATGGAGCACAGCTGCTGAGTTTTAACATAAAAATCGCGAGTATCCTTCCATCCATACATTTTCAGTGAAGATCTTGTAATGAAAGACAGTCACAGCTTCGCTTGATGTTACATCTTTCAGGGCCCGAAATGTCTGTGACACTGCTTTGGATTGGTGTTACTGAACATATGTAGGACTTGACTCCCTTATGATTATCATTTTGAAAGCAAGAGGTTTACGATGGCATTAAGGCCATTCTGAAATTGCAATGGTGCCAGCCTGTTTAGTTTAATTTTAATGGAAGGAACATGGTGTGCACCGACCTCTGCATCTGAATCCTCCATATATACCCTGCAAATATGTACAACTGCATCGGGAGGGCTAATTTAGAAAAGCTAGCTTGATCACCCATTGACGGTCTGGGCTTCATCATCTACTGTTTGTTGGGCATTAAGCTTAGCCTCACATTGTCATGCAGGTTCAAATTTCTCACCACTGGGTTCCTGATCTCTGCCTCACTGCTATGCTACTTGGTGAAGAACATCCACATTGTGGCAGCAACAGGAACTCAGTTCCAGATCTGCTCTTGCGCGCCTCCCAGTGGTTTCATCAGAACAGTGTTGGAAGAGCCTGGGAGCAAGCAGGCCATGTCCACAACCGCACCTGCTTTTTGTGCTTATGGAGGGATGTGAGGGGCCTCATGGGCCCTAAAACAAACAAAAATAGCTTTACAAAGAAAACAGAACCCAGGATTTATTCCGTCTTTTCACCTTGTACGCTTTTATTGTGCTTAAAAAGTGAGGAAAAACACACGGACTGAATTACTAACGTTTTTAAAAAATAAATTAAGAGCACCCAATTCTATTTCAATTTTTTTTCCAATTATGGAGCAATTTAGCGTGGCCAATCCACCTAGCCTGCACAGCTTGTGGGTTGTCGGCTTGAGACCCACACAAACAATGTGCAAACCCCACACGGACAGTGACCTGGGGCCGGGATTGAACCCGTGTCCTCGGTGCTGTGAGGCAGCAATGCTAACTTCTGCACCACCGTGCCGCCCCAGAATTGCTATCTTTAAATATCATTGATGGGGTAGACATTAGTGAGCAACTTTGAAGATTTCTTTGCTCAAATCGGGTAAGGCTCCTTTATAATAAGTGTACAACTGAGCAGGTGGCATTGTAACTGGAAATTTCTTGCTTTCATGCGCAGACAGGTCAGCACAGTGACATAGCGGTGATCACTTCTGCCTCACAGCACCAGGGACCCAGGTTCGATTCGGACTTTTGGTGACTTTGCAGAATTTGCACTTCCTCCCCCATATCTGCATGGGTTTCCTCCGGGAGCTCGGGTTTCTTCCCATAGTCCAAAGATGTGCAGGTTAGGTAGATTGGCAATGGTAAATTGTTCCTTAGTGTCGAGGGATGTGCAGGTTAGGTAAGGGTTATGGGGATAGGGTGTGGGACTGGGCCTAGGTGGAGTGCTCTTTCAGAGGGTCAGTGCAGACTCGATGTACCAAATGGCCTCTTTCTGCACTGGAGCTATTCTACGCCACCGCTACATCCAAGGAAAGTTAGACCTGTGCAACACAGACGCTGCAGCTCCTTTAGACACCTAATACAGGTGGCTATGAAGAGGTTGAGAGCTCCAAAACTCGACAAACTTTACTTATTTTTTTCTGTCTTCACAGACATTGGATTTTTCACCCCTTTGGACCAGTTCCGTTAACCCACAGTGCTACAATCTTACCCCATTGATGTATCTTCTGATCCCGATTATCGACGCGCATGCACAATGCGGCCAAATTTTTTTTTTACATGGTCGCGGCTGCTTGCAGCCGGCGTTATGAAAAGCCGGCTGCTGCGCGGGGATTTGTGTGATCAGGAACACCGCGGACAACGACCGCGACCCTCCCGACACCCGCCCGCGACCCACCCGCGAGTCACGCCCCTGACTTTGAAGAACACTGCTGTAGGGTGTGGTAGCGCAGCCCCTTTAAGGGGGTGGGACTGGCAGCCCATGTGACCATCTCGGGGCCAATCGCACAGAAGCACGCAAGGACCAGCCAATAGTGAGTAAGCGGGGGGGCTCTGGCAGCAGGGGCCAGGCAGTGTGGACCCCGGAGCCACAGAGGTGACCCATCCTTTAGTATTCCATGTCTACACATACAGCAGCCTTTGCCTTTCGTTAATAAACCCCTTTGTTAATGTGGAAGCCTATAGAGTGTTCTTTCAAGCCGCCACATTGGTGACAAGGTAAAAGGTTCCATCGCAACCAGTACTTGTGGTTCAAGGGAGGTAAGGAAGGAACATTCAGGAAAAAGAAGAAAGAACAACAAGAGTCTGTGACATCCAAATAATGAGTGAAAATGCCTATTAATGGTAAACTAGACCCGTTTGGCAAGGGGCTGATGATTGGAGCCAGTACATCGAACAGTTCTGCTACTTATTCACTGCAAATAAGATCACAGGAGACGACAAGCAGCAGGTAATACTTCTGACAGTTTGTGGGTCCCAGACCTATAATTTGGAAATCGCTTATTGTCACGAGTAGGCTTCAATGAAGTTACTGTGAAAAGCCCCTAGTCGCCACATTCCGGTGCCTGTTCGGGGAGGCTGGTACGGGAATTGAACCGTGCTGCTGGCCTGCCTTGGTCTGCTTTAAAAGCCAGCAATTTAGCCCAGTGTGCTAAACCAGCCCCAGTGTGCTAAACCAGCCCCATATATTCATATGGATTAGGAGTAAGAATTGAGTCCAATAGTAAGTAAACATAAAAAACAGTTGTACAGAACAGTTCTTGATTTGCAAGGAGTAGGCGATGAGCAATGTGGTCTATACAGAGTGCTTCCAGTAGTTGATGCTTCGGTTCAGGTGTCCTGTAGTTTGATAGAGAGATTGCAGTTCTTTTTCCAGCTGCGATCCTTCAGCTTGATAAGGAACCTCACATCCCTCGAAGAACCCAACTCAAAGACCTTTGGCCAGCAAGTCAAATTGGTCAAGGAACATTTTAACCCCAGGCTCTCGATCATCCTCCAGCAGTAAAAATTCGATCCTGCTCTCAGGGACCCTGAGGAATCCATCTCAGCCTTTATAGCCAGGCTTCGCCAGCTTGCTGAGCATTGTGAGTTCGGAACTGTGCTGAGCAACATGCAGCGCGACTGTTTAGTTTGTGGAATCTCAACATCCAAAACAAACTCCTGGCTGAAACTACCATCACATTAGAAAAAGTGATCGAGATAGATCAGGCGACGGAGTTCACCGAAAAAAGTGCCACTGAGCTCCAAAGCCTGGCCAAAGTGGTATGGCCGCGAGGCGCACAGCGGCAGTGGCGTGCAGAGGGGGGGGGGGCGACGGTGCATTGGCCCCGGGCATCCATTGGATGGGGGCATCAATCAGAGGCTATTGCTCTCCCCAATGTCACCCAGATGCCTAAATTTTTCCACCTGAATTTAACAAATTGTTTTGCTAAGGGGGAGGGGGGGGGGGGGGGTCACAATCAAATCCAGTGACTACCAACATGTACCTTGTGTCAGGGTGAGGTGACTGCGCTCCCAGACTCCCCCGCGGTGGGGAAACCGCTCTATCCGCCGCGCGGGCAGGCGGCCCGGGACTGCGCATGTCCAAGGGAGGGGGAGCTCCTCACATGCAGGGAAAGGCCCCGCCCCCTGATCTGCGTGCTGAGATGTTGACCAATGAAAAAAGATTGAGGACCGGAGGGACTGTGGTTCTCCAGCCAATCAGAGCTCCTCACATGCAGGGAAAGGCCCCACCCCCTGATCTGCGTGCTGAGATGTTGACCAATGAAAAAAGATTGAGGACCGGAGGGACTGGGTTCTCCAGCCAATCAGAGCGCGGGCTTTGTGTGAGTGATAATTGAGCTTTCACACCGACGGAATCTTCCTCCTGTCTCCAACAACTGTGAGTAAAACACTTTCTTTTCTCCCCCTTTCCATTTCTTTTTTCATTCTGACCATCAATTGGTCACTTGCAGCAACTGAAGGGAAAGGAAGTGAATCCAGAGAGGGTTCAGACTCTGGAAAGCTTGGCCCAGGTCTCTCTCTTAAAAATATTGACATCCTTTGCTCCCTCAGTTTGACACATGAAATGAAATGAAAATCGCTTATTGTCAGGGGCTGTTTAGCACAGGGCTACATTGCTGGCTTTGAAAGCAGACCAAGGCAAGCCAGCAGCACGATTCGATTCCTGTAACAGCCTCCCCAAACAGGCGCTGGAATGTGGCGAATGCGGAATGTGACAATAAGCGATTTTCATTTCATAAGTAGGCTTCAAATGAAGTTACTGTGAAAAGCCCCTAGTATTGACCAGGACACGGGGGTAACTCCCCTGCTCTTCTTCAAAATAGTGGCTGTGGGATCTTCAACATCCACCTAATAGGGACAGACAGAGCCTCAGTTTAACAACTTATTTGAAAGAAGGCTGTTCTGACAGTGCAGCACTCCCTCAGTTCTGAGTGTGATTAGGGATTCAGTCATTCACCCCAACTGCTGACACACCAGCGAGTTCACTCTGGGGAGAGGCTGTTCACCTGCTCTGTGTGTGGGAAGAGATTCTCTCAATTAACCAACGTGCTGACACACCAGAGAGTTCACTCCGGGAAGAGGCCGTTCACCTGCAGTGTGTGTGGGAGGGGATTCACTCAGCCATCCATCCTGCGGAGACATCAGTGAGTTCATACAGGCGAGAGACCATTCACTGCTCTCTGCACACAGCGGTTTAGAACATCATCTACATTGAAATGAAAATCACTTATTGTCACAAGTAGGCTTCACTGAAGTTACTGTGAAAAGCCCCTAGTCGCCACATTCCGGCGCCTGTTCAGGAGGCTGGTACGGGAAGTTATATTCAAAATGTTTTCCTTTCTCATAATATTTCTCAGTATATTAGGCCTTATACTTGAGTCTTTGGGGCATACAATCAAGATTTGCCCCGGGCATCACCAGACCTCTGCACGCCACTGCACAGCGGGATCCACAGGCACAGCAGAGGAACCGAAGCAGTCCTCGGGACTGGACCAGAGTAAAAGGACTGGGAAAAGGATGGGTTGTCAACCTAAGGCAGAGGTGGACTGGTACACATGTAGCACAGTGGTTAGCACAGTTGCTTCACAGTTCCAAGGTCCCAGGTTCGATTCCCAGCTTGGGTCACTGTCTGTGCAGAGTCTTCACATTCTCCCCGTGTCTGGGTGGGTTTCTGCCGGGTGCTCCGGCTTCCTCCACAGTCCAAAGATGTGCGGGTTAGGTGGATTGGCCATGCTAAATTGCCCTTAGTGTCCAAAAAAGGTTAGGTGGGGTTACGGGTATAGGGCGGAGGTGTGGGGATAGGGTGGAGATACGGGCTTAGGTAGGGTGCTCTTTACAAGGGCCAATGCAGACTCGATGGGCCGAATGGCCTCCTTCTGCACTGTAAATTCTATCATCCCCAAGAGACTTGCCATTGCTGCGAGTTCATATGTTTCCATTGTGATCTTCAGCAGTGTCTGTAATGCTGTGTTTTCTTCAAATTCATTCATCCAATTGGGAGTTATTAATATTGAATAGAGCAAACGTGCTCTTTGGGGACGTATGCAAGCACATTGCCACGCAAGGCAGAGCACGCCAATGCAAAGAAAACAGCAGGAGCAAGTGAACTAAGTGGAGAGGAGCTCTGAGGAGGAGCACGCAATGTCCTGCCTGAACAGGACAGCCTCCATTGAAATCATCCTAAGTGTGAATGCTAAACCCTTGAGAATGGAGGTTGACACCGGGGCCCCAGTGACAGTTGTGGGCAGCAGATCTTCAATTACATTTGTGAAGGAACTCAAACTTAAAATTTGTGCAGCACCACGGCCAAGTTGTCAACTTACACCGGGGAAACCATGAAAATCCTTGGGACCATCAACACACCAGGAGTTTGGAGCTCAGTGGCACTTTTTTCGGTGAACTCCGTCGCCTGATCTATCTCGATCACTTTTTCTAATGTGATGGTAGTTTCAGCCAGGAGTTTGTTTTGGATGTTGAGACTCCAGGGGCATCCACAAGATAAGTACAGTTGATCCTGTAGGGGGAGGGGGGGGGGGGGGGGGGAACTCTCATCAGGATAGTCACCGGGAACATTAGGGGACTTAGTGGCCCAGTGAAAAGATCCAGAGCCTTCGGTCATCTGAAAAATATGAAAGCTGACATAGTCTTCCTCCAAGAGCCACACCTGAGGGAGAAGGACCAACTGCGGGTAAGAAAGAGATGGGTAGGAGAGACCTACCATTCCTGCTACAGGATGAGAGCCAAGGGGGTAGCCATACTGATAAGTAAGAGGACGATGTTCACGGCGACAAAGACGGTTACGGATCAAGGGGGACGGTAGGTCATGGTCAACAGTGTCCTGCACAAGGCATCAGTAGTCCTGGTAAGCATGTAGACGCCCAACTGAAACAACATGGAATTCATTAAGAAAACCATGGCGGAAATCCCCGACATACATAAACACTGATTGATCATGGTGGAGGTGTTACTTTAACTGTGTACAGGACCCACTGACGGACTGATCAAACACCAGAACGGGAAACTGGCAGGCATGTCTAGAGAACTGGGAACGTTTGTGGAACAGATGGGATCTCTGGACCCATGGCGGTTCATGCACCCAGGTGAGAAGGAGTTTTCTTTCTTCTCACAAAGTTCTATACCCGTACCGACTTTTTTGTAGTGGGGAAGTCGGTGCTTTCAGAGATAGTAAGGACGGAGTACATTGCGATTGTAATCTCCGACCATGATCCACACTACATGGTGAGGTTGGAGATGGGCCGTGCCCAGCACCCCACATGGAAGTTGGACATGATCCCCTTGTCGAACAAGGTTCTTTGCCAGAAAACATCACAAGCCATAGACGAGTATATCACTAACAACTGGAACGGAAGGTCTCACACTCCTCATCTGGGAAGCGCTGAAGGCTGTAATTGGAGGAGAAATGATCGGAAATAAGGCATACAGAGACAGTGACGAGAGGGAGGGTAGGCAACAAGTGTCCGACTCCATACAGGAGGATGACATAAGATACTGCTGTATACCACTGTAGAGCTTCTGGCGGAGAGGAAGAAACTACAAATGGACTTTAACTTGCTATCCACTGGAAAAGCAGTGCACCAAATCCACCAGACATGGGGACCTTCGACGAACATGGAGGCAAGGCTATCCGCCTGCTGGCTCATCAGCTGAGAAAGCAGGCAGCCACGATGGAAATAGCGCAGGTGGAGGATCGCAGATGCGGACTGGTAACCGAATCAAAAAAGGTCAACGATGTGTTCAAGGCCTTCTACTGGGGGCTGTACACCTCCGAGCCCCCCAACGGGGAATCGGGGATGAAACAGTTCCTCGATGAACTGGACATGCCAGTCGTTGGGGACAATAGACACAGGGGGCTGGGTGAGGTCATGGAGAACATCAACTCCATGTAGACGGGGAAGGCATTGGGACCCGATGGTTTGCCGAAGGATTGCTACAAAATATTTGTGACGGCACTGACCCCACAATTGTGGGAGATGTTTATAAACTCGCTCGTGAGGGGCACCCTGCCTCCAAAGTTATCACAAGCCAACATATTGCTGATACCCAACAAAGCCAAAGACCCAACTGAATGCGGACCCATTTCGCTGTTCAATGTGGATACAAAAATACTCGCAAAAATCCTGGCTAAGCGACTGGAGAACTGCGGACCAGAGGTGGTCGCAGAGGATCAGATGGACTTTAATGGTAGACGGCTAACTGCGAACATCAGACGACTGCTGAATGTGATAATGACCCCATCTGTGGAGAGAACAGCAGAGGGGATTATCTCCCTTGCCGCAGAGAAGGCCTTCGACAGAGTCAAGTGGAAGAACCTCACAGAGGTACCAGAGTTGTTTGGGTTGAGGACAGGGTTCACCTCATGGGTGAAACTCCTGTACAACGCCACCAAGGTGAGTGTAGGAACCAACACCACCAGCTCTGAATACTTCCAGCTGTACAGAGGCACAAGGCAGGGATGCCCTTTCTCCCTGCTGTTATTCGTCCTGGCAATTATGCCATTGGTGATCGCCCTCAGAGCAGCGAGAAGCTGCAGGGAATCCGAAGAGGGGACAGAGTCTCACTCGATGCGAATGACCCGCTCCACTCCATCTTGGGACAGTTATGCCTTAAAATGCATTTCCAAAGGGAAAGGGGAGACAGGTAACCCATTCGCAACCAGGATCAGGAACCTTTGCTGATTTTGTTTCTCGTTTCTGAGCCAAAGGGCATTGAAGACATTATCTGGTGGCCCCCATATTACCCCAGCTGAGATGAGCTAACTCAATGTCTTGCGTTTTCCAGAGATCCTATTGGTCTACATGGGTTCAGTGAAAACCATTCAGACTTTAACTGCTACCAACCCAGCAGAAGCCACCAGGCACTAACATGTCTTCTAAATTGGAAAGCCAATGTTCCAGATCCAGAGTTGACATTGTAGGCCTTCACTAAGGCTGAACAGAGTCAAAAAGGAGCAGCAATTAAGTGATGTTTGGGTTGAGTTTTAAAAGCAGGTGGATTGTAGGAGGGCAACTGTTTGGAGATCCTGGGATAGTATAAGTTAAGGTAGGAGATAGCACAAAATAATCATGCTTTCAAAGCAATGTGGATAGGGGCAGGAGGAAGATGTGGAGCTTCAGCAGAAATAGAGAACCAGTGACCATTATTGCTAAATTAGAAAAGGACAAGGAAGGTTGTGGCAGAGGAAGTGGTTGTAGGCTGGAGCTGAGTGAGGAGTCATCTATCAGATAATGTTCCCTCTTGTATTCTCCCCAGAAGAGAGAAATGGTTCCTGAAAAAAGTTTCTTCAAAGAAGGGTTAAATTTAAGGTTTATCATTTGTCATGGACCGAAACACTTTAACTAGCCCAAAGATACTAGTTATAGGAGTGAGCCCTGGTAGGGCGCTCTTTCAGATGGTCAGTGCAGACTTGATGGGTTGAATGGCCCCCTTCCGCACTGTCGGAATTCTAATTCTAAATGAAATTAGCTTCCACGAGTTGTATATTATGAATATTGGTTGTCCATTAGCATGATATAGCATATGTGAAGTCAAAGGACTCCACGAGTGGTCTTTGAATTTGTTCAAGAAACTTCTCCCGCAAAAGCTTTCGGAGAGTGTGTTACTTAAGTCAGCATTGTTGGACTTCCACCATTCTGAAATCCTACAACCTGTAAGAACAGGGTAAACGCGGGTATCGATTGACACAGTAATCCACTGCCAAGCCAAGCATTACCGATAACAGACCATGGCCTCCAGCACACAATCCACCTGCCCACTAGAAAGGAATGGAATTAACTTCTCTCGTCTCTATTTTTAATCATGAGTTTTTCGCAATAATATGTGCAAGAATGAATTGTGGCTTGCGAAATTGTCACGCCAGGTGTAAGAGGATATATCAAATGTTAACTAAACTGTTGATGGATGCCTGCAGAAACAGAGCTCAGAACAAATGTTTCCTGTTATGAGGGAATCAGATATGATATGAGTTGTGTTTCCCTAAAATGTTGAATGGAATTATCGTGGATTAACTTGCTTTTTAAAAGGTTTTTCCAATTAGGGGCAATTTTAGCGTGGTCAATCCACCCGCCCTGCTCATCTTTGGGTTGTGGGGGTGAGACTCACGCAAACATGGGGAAAATACATGTGCAAACTCCACACGGACAGTGACCCAGAGCCGGGATCGAACCCGGGTCCGCGGTGCCGTGATGCAGCAGTTCTAACCACTGCGCCACCGTGCCGCCCCATGGATTAACGTACTAAATAATTGTTTTTACTGAGCAGGATAAACAGGACTCTACAAAATGTTGTATAAGAGATGGTAATAGGCAAATAAAATTGGGCTCAAGGTGTTTAAAACTTGCTGTAAGACGTTTGAGCTGGAGGGGATAAGAATTATTTTTATTGAGTCAAATGATCGGTACTTTGGGGTAAAAAACAAGAGGATTTTTTAAACAGCTAAGCACAGAGTAAAAGACAAAAAAAATACGCCTTAACTTGTGTGGTTGGGCCTTATTGCTGACCGGAGCCTCGGACCTAATTAGCTAAAGAAGACAACACATGCTGCTCTGTCCAGTTACCCAGCAGTTGATATTTGATCTGTTTGGGACTGTAAACTAATGCCTAGACATTGTACTGTGTTGATCTCTGTTGTCTGTCAACAAAAGGTTTCCTATAACCAACTGGTATCGAGTTTAAATCCTTTGAAGTTCTGACAACACCTCTGTGAAAACATTTTTTTCTGCCACAGTGACCATTCTCATTCCCTTCCCATAGTATACTACTAATTTACTACTTTATCTCTCCTCTCCTTCTTCCATCTCACCATCACTTGTTCTTGTCCTCCTCTTTTCCTCTTGTCCCCAGGTGACAGTGCTCTTATCTCTAACTCAGAAGGTTTGGGGTTTATGTCCAACTGCGGAGTCTTGAGTATAAACGTTAGGCTGAGTCTGGTCCGAGACGGAAGGGGCCCTTTGGCTGACATGCTAAACAGAAACCCCATCCACCCTCTCGGAGGAATGGTTCCCATGGTATTAATGGACAAAGAGCTGAGGATTTTTCCCAAAACTCTGATCCCTCAATCCACATTATCAAAACAGGTTATCTGGTCACTATTACACTACTGATATTTTATTGTAGTACAATAGTACACTTCAAAGGTATTTAATTGACAATATAGGACTTTGGAATAGTCCTGAGGTTGTGATATTATAAATGCAATTTATTTCATTTCTCATCTTTCCCCTCTTCCTTTATTCTTCCCATCTTCCCCCTGTCCTCATTCTGTCTTCCTCTTTGGTCCCAGTATCCCTATGCCCTTCATCCCTGCTTGACCTGAATACGGATTTCGCCTTGAACCTCCATGTCCAATGGCGTGGGAGATTGATTAGTACCTGTCTGATAAAATAAAACCTTCCATTTACCAACATTGTAATAAAGCAAATTTATTAATTTCTGGTGCTTTTTAGACATTTTCCACCAAGCCATTTCCATGTTACAAGAACAAGTCAAGCATGGTGGCACAATGACACAGTGGTTAGCATAGCTGCCTCACAGTCAATTGCGGCCTTGGGTGGCTGTCTGTGTGGAGTTTGCACATTCTCCCCATGTCTGCATAGGTTTCCTCTGGGTGCCAGAGTCCGGTTTACTCCCACAATCCAAAGATCTGCAAGTTAGGTGGATTGGCCATGACAAAAATTGCCCTACAGGTTAGGTAGGGTTACTGGGTAAGGCCAGGTAGTGGGCCTAAGTAAGGTTCTCTTTCAGAGGGTTAGTGCAAACTCAATAGGCCGAATGGCCTCCTTCTATGTTTCTATTGTTCTAAACTTAAGACATGTTAGAGTAATTCTGTAACAAAAGCGATGCCCTTCATTCCCTCAATCACTTTGAAATTAAATGCTCTACGTTTACTACAAGGACCACTACATTTCTGCCTATCAGTTCAGTAGCAGCAGCGAAGAGGCTGAATTAATTCAGTCCATTGTTGCCAATGAAGAAACCTGGTCACTTCACTGAATCCTTTTCTATGACAAATCTCTCTTGACGTTGTTTACCCAATGCTTCCTTGGTCTTTTTTGGCTTCTTGTCAGATGTATCCTTGAATGCAGGGCCATGAAAGGTATTTCAATCGGCGCCATTCTGAAAAGATACCTCAACCATTGCAGTTACTTTTCTTGAACCTTGCTTGGATCATTCTTGAATTCTTCGCAAGGAGGAAGATTTTCCCTAAGTCCCATTCATGAAGATTATAAGGAATGGGTTCATGGATACTGTTGCACATGACACAAAGGAGGAAATGTTCCTCCCAAGAGGGTATTCAAGATGGTTATGTGCGGACACCATTGAATAGCAGCTCCTCTGATATAATGAGAAGAATTATAGGGGCCACCCCATCATCATAGCCGCAATTCGAATTATTGTTCCAAACACATTTCACACAGTTTTTTTCTCTCCCAACAATGAGCAATCTATGTGAAACCACCAGGGCATATATTGCGAGACGTTAGTAAAGTTGAAAAGATGAATGCCTTGCTCGGGTTTAAAAAGCCTGTACAAAATAAAATGATCATTGTGTTGTCGACAGTATCAAGGTTATCACTGGAAGTAATCATCAATCAGAATGAACAGTGACATTCAAGTGTTCACTCGAGTGTCTGCTGATCTCTTATTTTATTTGGAGCAGCCATTTAATCCAAAACCTCTCAGGGCAATGGAATCCTTATAAATAATACAGCACAAACCCATTATAGTTATATGTAAATGCTTTACTTTGTATCTTGCAAATAAGAAAAGCATCATAAAGTTATTAATGTTTAATTATATGGCAGTCATGAAGCAACAATACAATGCTGCAAATCACAAAATATAAATATACCACAGTCCATTTACAGTGTATGCCGTATGGTCTTAATGTACATGTTGTGAGCTATATATCCAGTGAAACAAGATGCACAGGCAAGCATTCCTTGCTTAGATCTTTTACTTTAAACCAGAGGGTGCGTCAATTGTTCACCTCCTACTTTCACCCCTCTTCTCCTCTCTTATGAAGTGTTTGATTCCCTCATTGGGGTAAGGTTCCACCGGCAATGATGTTTAGTCTCCCTCGATTCACCCAAAAGCCCATGGTGAATGAATAAGCTATATGGCAGTGAGTGCTATTTGGTTGTCGATTGTGATCCTTATCCGGCACTTCCACGAGAGGCTGAGCATTAACGGGAATCTTGCATGATCTTCCCTTCCAAGCCCAGGCTCACTGCAGCCCATTCAATCACTACTGCTACCACACTGGCTGAAACCAGCACATTAAATATCGACTGAGGTTAAATCTGGGGTCTTTGACATCAACATGGCTCATCGATAAAGGGCAGGATTCTCCGACCGCCCGCCGGGTCGGAGAATCCCCGGGTGGCGGCACGAATCCCGCCCAGCTCCGACGCTGGCTGCTGTTTTCTCCGGCGCCAGTTTTTGGGTGGGGGCAGGGATCACGCTACGCCGGACTCCCCCGGAAATTCTCCGGGCCCCGATGGGCCGAGCGGCCGTCGATTTCTGTCCAGTCCCACCGGCGTGGATTGGACATGGGCCCACATAGCGGGACCTGGCTGGTAGGCCGGCTGGTGTGGTCCTCGAAGGGGATGCGGGGGGATCCAGCCCCAGAGGGGGGCCCCCATGGTGACCTGGCCCGTGATCGGGGCCCACCGATCTGCAGGCGGGCCTGTGCCGTGGGGGCACTCCTTCCTTCCGCACCGGCCCCTGTAGGGCTCCGCCATGGGCGGCGTGTAGAAGACACCCCCCCCCGCGCATGCGCCAGAATACGCCGGCCGTTCTGTGCATGCGCTAAACCACGCCGGCAGATCTGCGCATGCGCTAATTCGCGCAGTCCCTTCAGCGCCGGCGTTTACGACAACACTTAGCCCCAGGATCGGAGGAGAATCCTGCCCATGGAGTCAGAAATTTAACTCAGTTTCAAAAAAGATGGCAAGTTAGTGGATTGAACTATTCCACCTGAGACAATGGCTAGGAGAGGAAATAAAGGGTGGGATTCTTCCTTCTGATGGCAGAGTGTTGACGCCGTCATAAAAACTGGAGGGTTTAACGACGGCTTCATTGGATCAAAAAGTGTAGCAATCCTCTGGCCTACAGGAGGCCAGCTCGGCACTGGAGCGACCCACGCCGCTCCAGCTGCCGAAACCGGCGTCAAATGGGCTCTGCTGGTCTGCGCATGGGCGCTGCGAGCGGCAGAAATGATCACTGCGCACGGCACGAACGCGCCCATGCGCAGTAACTTCCTTCTCCCCGCCGCCCCGACGCAACATGCGTTGGGCTGCAGGGTCCGGCGCAGAGTAAAAGAGGCCCCCACCAGGAGAGGCCGGCCCACCGATCGATAGGCCCCTATCACGGGCCAGGCCACGGTGGAGACCCCCATGGAGTCGGATCCCCTCCCCTCCCACCAGGCTACCCCCGACAGGATGGACGCCGAGGTCCCGCCGGCTAAGACCACATGTGAACAGCGCCGGCGGGACTCGGGCTTTCTTGGCGGCCACTCGGCCCATCCTGGGTGGAGAATCGCCAGGGGGAGCCGTGTAGAGCGGCCCCGACCGGAGCCGGCTGGCGCCAATGGCGCCGATTCTCCGGTCACCGGAGAATCGACGGACTGGCATCAGGGCAGCGTCGCGTAAATCGCGGCCGGGCCGGCAATTCTCCGAACCAGTGCGGACTTGAGAGAATCCATGCCTGGTAGAGGCCAGAGTTTGTGGTGGGAGGTAAAGACAATCGACGGAATTCTCCGTTCCTGAGACTGTGTGTTGACCCCGGGGCAGGATTCGTGGACTTTCACGACAGCAAAATTGGCGCTGCACCTGGACTGATTCAATGACCGTTGAGGCGCTATCACCGGCGTCATATGGAACACAATTGATTCTAATGACAAATGGTGAAGGATTCACCAGAGTAGCAATTGACACTCAGGAGGCTGACAGGCTGCAGCCACATATACACACTTGACTCCCCACACACACCATCCCAGCCAACAGGATGGCAGCAAGGAGAGCGGCATTGAGGTTCACGGATGCCGAGCTTGAGATGCTGCTAGATGCCATGGAGGAAAGGCGGGTGACACGGTACCCCGGCCCGAGAGCCACCGCCGTTCACCGTACCTGGGCGCAGGTGGCAGAGACTGTAAGCACCATGAGCAACACTGTCCGGACCAGCCCTGACTGCAGGAAAAGGCTGCACGACCTCCTCAGGGCGGCCAGGGTGAGTTGGCAGCACTGTGCCCCTGTCACCAACCCCCAACCCATACGCCCGTAAATCTACACATCCCCGACTTGAAGGGCAGCCGAACCCCCATCCTGCACCTCATATCGGCACCCATACCAGCCGTCATGGACAGGTGCCCTGGCCACTGAAGCCACCAGCTACCCACCCCTGGTGCTGCATGCGTCAGACTGTTGAACATTATGAATTTTCTGTTTCCACCCCCCAGGGGAAGGCCGCCCATAATCGCCGGGAGCAGGAAAAGACTAGAGGAGGGCTGCCGGACCTGCAGCCCCTCACTGCAGCAGAGCAGTGGGTCCCTGACGTGTTCGGCGGGCGCGAGGAAAGGGCGGTCGCCGGGGTGGAGATCGGTGTTTGGTAAGGACTTGAGACCTCACTGAGTTGCGGTTCCCCGTGATATGTGTGCCACCCTGCCCCCCCAACACCACCCTAACCCTCACAGCAGTCTCACCCCCAAACCAACCTCACTCCCGCACCAACTTGGACGAGAGCCATTGACACAAGACCCAGCCCACCCCGGAGCTCGTGTCCGATGATGAAACTGAATTCCCTTCACAGCTGACTCCAACACCCTCCACCCTCCCAGAGGCTCTCACCTCGTCTGGGCACTTTAGTGAAGAGGCTCCTCGGACACTATCTGGTTCTCACCACACATCAGCTCTGGTACAGCAATTGAAGTTAGGAACTCATGAGGGAGCGAACGGTCGGAGAGCAGGCCAGCCCCAGGGACTAGCGGCCGCCCAGATGGGTGTCGGGCTTCTGGAACGGATAGTCCCATCAACCATGGAGATGCAGTCGCAAAGCCAGGACTACATGAGGGGTTGTTGGTGAGCATCCAGTACCTGCAGGTGCAGATGGTGGAGTCCAACCGTGTGCATAGAGCCATAGATGTTTACAGCATGGAAATAGGCCCTTCAGCCCAGCTTGTCCATGACGCCCAGTTTCTATCACTAAGCTAGTCCCACTTGCCCATATTTGGCCCATATCCCTCTATACCCACTCTGCCCATGTAACTGTCTAACTGTTTTTTAAAGGAAAAAATTGTACCCTCTGGTCTCTTTTGTATCTCTCCCCTCTCACCTTAAACCTATGCCCTCTAGTTCTAGACTCCTCTACCTTTGGAAAAATATGTTGACTATCTACCTTATCTATGCTCCCCATTATTTTATAGACCTCTCTTCTACGCTACAGGGACAAAAGTCCCAGCCTATCCAGCCGCTCCTTATAATGCAGAAGCAGGAGATTGTGTCGGCCATGCATGCCACCCAGGCCAACACCACACGGGTGGCATCTGCGGTGGAGGCTTTAGCGGCAAGGCTTTTGGCTATGGATCAGTATGTCCAGGCCTGGGGTAATCTGTGGAGGCAGTGGCTGTGGCCCAGGATAGGGCAGCCCTCTTACAGGCAGCTGTGCTAGTCACCTAGACATTGCTGCAGCGCTCCTCAGCATGGCCTAGTCACAGCGGACCATGGCTGAGAACATCGGCAGCATTACCCAGGCACTGGCCGACGTGGCGTAGATACAGAGGGAGGTGGCCCAATCCCAGAGGGAGATGGCGCAGTCACTGGCTGATGTGGCACAGACCCAGAAGGTGGTGTCACAGTCACAGCGTGATGCACTGCAGTCCCAGATGGAGGTGGTCCACTCCCTGTGCTCTATGACTGCGAGCGTGGTGACCCAGGCCCAGATGAGAGCAGGCCTCCAGGAATGACAGGCCCAGGTGGCAGCGGGAGCCTCAAGGGATTGTTCTGCTCACACCCCTGCCCCATGGAATAGCCCGGGGGCCTTCGGGCGCCCCGAGGAGGAGGTGCAGGTGACTCCCACAAGGGAGACCGCAGCACCTCGGACTTCTCCCTCATGTCTCTGGCGCATCTGGTGGCAGGGATGGGAGGGGGGAATGGGCGGATATTAGGGGTGGGTTTGGCTCAGGCACTGCAGAGCAGCCAGTGCTTACCGCTTCAGTGTCCCACCCCCATCCTGACTGTTCCCCCCCAGGGGATCTGATGGGACCATGTGATTGAATGGGCAGCTTACACACAGGAATCACCAAGGTGGATGGTGGAAAATGCTACAATGGGTAGGAGTCAGACGTTGTCAAACAATGCGGAGCACCAGAGCTCATCGCAGAGCGGGTTATCATCATCATAAAAATAATAATCTTTATTATTGTCAAGTAGGCTTACATTAACACTGCATGGAAGTTACTGTGAAATCCCCAAGGCGCCACACTCCAGCACCTTTTCAGGTACACTGAAGGAGAGTTCAGAATGTCCAATTTACCTCACAGCACATCTTTCAGGACTTGAGCCACACAAAAACAGAACGTGCTGGACAATCTCAGCAGGTCTGGCAGCATCTGTAGAGCGAAAAGGAGCAAAGTTTTTGAGTCTGGATGACTCTTTGTCAAAGCATCCAGAAGTCATCCAGATTCAAAACCTTAGCTGCCTTTTCTCTCCCCAGATGCTGCCAAACCTGCTGAGATTGTCCAGCGTTTTCTGTTTTTGTTTCAGATTCCAGCATCTGCAGTCATTTTCTTTTATATAGTGCAATAAGCCAGCTTAGCTTGCAGCCTCAATGATGAGGGAAACGACCTCTGCAGAGAGGAGACTGATCATTCTTCCAACCATGAAGAAGAATAGAGGACCCTTAATACTCACGCGAGGTTAAGGACCAGTGATGGTGTGCCCAACCTGACACTGATGGAGGATGACATTCTGCAGCTGGTCAAGTCTCCAGGGGACGGATCCGTTGGCCGTTGAGAGGCTGGAATTGGCAGTGTTAGAGATGTTTGTCTTGTCCAAAGACTGGGTGGGCAGGATCACTCTGTGTCATGGGATGGAAGATAAATGTGTATCTCAGAAATGTGACAACCTTTATTGGAGCTTCATCTAAGAGAGAATCTTTACTAAGCTTTCTGTCTTCTCCAACAGGTCAGTCATCAGCACCAGAGGTCACCATCCCTAAGCGACTGGCATTGACCCCCGCGGACGAGGACGGGGCCTCAGAAAGTGAATAATTCCATCCTTCCTCCGCACCATCCTCCAGCTCAGATACTCTCAACTCGGTGGGATTGGGTGTGTTGGATGAATGTGAATCACAACTTGGTATGAGCACCACGCAAGCTTCAGATCAGATGCCGGAGGCTGTGATACTTCATGCCTCTGAGCGTGAAAGGGGTATCAGAGTGTAGATTGACGTTGAGCCCCGCCTGGGCTGATGGTGAGCCTCCGGATTTGTCTGTAAGGCAGCAGATATTGGATGAACAGTAGGAGATGCGCAAAGGACTGGCGGAGATTCAAGAAGGTATGTGAATCCTGACTCGCACAGTTAGGGAGTCCATCCAGGCCATGGATACTACGATCACCTTCTCATCATCACACACAGCCGCCTTTATCAAAAGATTGATGATACTCATGTAGAACCAGATCCATCAAACCAGTCAGTGGCTCTGGAGATTTGTGCATTCCATCAGCTCATTACTGATATCAAGCAGCCAGCACCAAGATGAGGGGGGCAGGTGAGGTGCCTGGATTCTCCACCAACACCTCATACCTCTCATTTAAGTGGGAAGGGTCAATTGGACTTCATGATGATGTATGAGCAGCAGCTGCCTACATCTGATGGACCTCAGGGTGCTGCTGAGGAGGACAACATCTCCTCTGTCATTCTGGCATTGACATCAGTGCCTCAGGTTACCACTGTGACAGAGGAAGTTCCTCTCGTTATGCAGGGGTATTCACAACACCTGAGCCCTCGTGACCTCAGGCAACCAGAGGACACATAGCAAGTCAACCTTGGCAGAGGGACATGAAGGTCATGAGTCACAGAAAACTAGCAGGTACAGCAGATAATAAAGAAAGCAAATGGAATTTTGCCACTTATAGCTGAAGGAATAGAGCATCAAGGTAAGGAAGTGTTGTAACTATACAAGGCGAGACCACAACTGGGGTATTCTGCATAGTTTTGGTCCCCTTATTTAAGAAAACATGTAGCATTGGAGGCAGTTCAGAGGAGGTTCACTCGGTTGATTCCAGAGATGAGGGTTTTGTAGTATGATGAGAGAATGAACAGTTTAGGCCTGTACTCTCTAGAGTTTAGAAGAATGAAGGGAGATCAAATTGAGGTGAACAAGATTATAAAAGGTATGGATAAAGTAGACGTGGAGTGGATTCTTCCTCTTGTGGGGCATTCGAGAACAAGAGGTCATCATCTTAGGATAAGAGATAGCAAAGTTAAAACAGAGTTGAGAAAAAACTACTTCTCCTAAAGGGTTGTGAACCTATTGAATTCACTACCCCAGAGTGTGGTAGATGCTGGGATAGTGAGTAAATTTAAGGAAGAATTAGACAGATTTTTAATTGGTAATGGATTGAAGGGTTATGGAGAACAGGCAGGACGGTGGAGTTAAGGCCAGGGTGAGATCAGCCATGATCGAATGGCCGAGCAGACTCGTTCGGCCAAGTGGTCTAATTCTGTTCCAAAATCTTTTGAACTTATGAACTGTCTGCTTCCATTGTAGTTGCCAGCAAAAGGACAATCCTAGATAAAATTTTCAAAAGAATTTAAAAATCAATATAGATGCACATGCATCATTCCTTTGACCTATATTGATGTGTGAGAAATTGTGTTGAGGATCTGACCAAAAATGGATATGTCATTATTAGCAGGTATCCCATGGTTAGGTGGTGGTACAACGGCAAAGAATATACGATACTTATACACAAATTGGAAGAATACAAAAGCTGAACTGTTATTGATTAAAGTTCTCCAGATCCTCAGCTGAAGTGTTTCATCATGAGAGACCCATGAGTCACCCTGGCACCGACTTCCTATTGGCTGTCAGATGAAGCTGCAGACCAATCTGGATCCTTTTCATCCTCTTCAGACTTGTCATCTGAGGATATGGGTCACTCACCAATATCATCTTCTGCCAGGTCCTTCTAACTCTTGTTAATATGATGGAGAAAAAACCCTGGAATTATATATGGAAATATTGGATTTTAATAAAAAAACAGAGTTTATATTTTAAAAATAGAGACAGACATCAAAGATGCAGGGGGATCCTTCAAGGAACAATGGAACTCCTCCCTGTGGTTCCAGATAAGGTAATTCTACAAGAATCCAAAGACTGATTACCAGCTCTGGTAAAGACATGGCTATCTTATTCAAAAACCCTGGATATAATTGTCTAGACTGACTAGTAGACTCTAGTTTGAATGCACAAAGATGTGGGGTAAAAGCTAGCTGAGAGAGCTGTCCAGCATCTGTCGATCTATCCGCCTGTGTGTGTGTACTGTGAGACTAGCAGCTGGAGGTTTGCCACACTGAAAATAAGAACAGAAGAACATAAGAACCAGGAGAAGGCCAAATGGCCCCTCGAGCCTGCTCCGCCATTCAATGAGATCCTGGCTGATCTTTTGTGGACTCAGCTCCACTTTCTGGCCCGAACACCATAACCCTTAATCCCTTTATTCTTCAAAAAACTATCTATCCTTATCTTAAAAACATTTAATGAAGGAGCCTCAACTGCTTCACTGGGCAAGGAATTCCATAGATTCACAATCCTTTGGGTGAAGAAGTTCCTCCTAAACTCAGTCCTAAATCTACTTCCCTTTATTTTGAGGCTATGCAACCTAGTTCTGCTTTCACCCGCCAGTGGAAACAACCTGCCCGCATCTATCCTATCTATTCCCTTCATAATTTTATATGTTTCTATAAGATCCCCCCTCATCCTTCTAAATTCCAACGAGTACAGTCCCAGTCTACTCAACCTCTCCTCGTAATCCAACCCCTTCAGCTCTGGGATTAACCTAGTGAATCTCCTCTGCACACCCTCCAGTACCAGTACGTCCTTTCTCAAGTAAGGAGACCAAAACTGAACACAATACTCCAGGTGTGGCCTCACTAACACCTTATACAATTGCAGCCTAACCTCCCTAGTCTTAAACTCCATCCCTCTAGCAATGAAGTACAAAATTCCATTCGCTTTCTTAATCACCTGTTGCACCTGTAAACCAACATTTTGCGACTCATGCATGAGCACACCCAGGTCTCTCTGCACAGTGGCATGCTTTAATATTTTATTGTTTAAATAATAATCCCTTTTGCTGTTATTCCTACCAAAATGGATAACCTCACATTTGTCAACATTGTATTCCATCTGCCAGACCCTAGCCCATTCACTTAACATATCCAAATCTCTCTGTAGACTTCCAGTATCCTCTGCACTTTTTGCTTTACCACTTATCTTAGTGTCATCTGCAAACTTGGACACATTGCCCTTGGTCCCCAATTCCAAATCATCTATGTAAATTGTGAACAATTGTGGGCCCAACACTGATCCCTGAGGCACACCACTAGCTGCTGATTGCCAACCAGAGAAACACCCACTAATCCCCACTCTTTGCTTTCTATTAATTAACTAATCCTCTATCCATGCTACTACTTTACCCTTAATGCCATGCATCTTTATCTTATGCAGCAACCTTTTGTGTGGCACCTTGTCAAAGGCTTTCTGGAAATCCAGATATAACACATCCATTGGCTCCCTGTTATCTACCGCTCTGGTAATGTCCTCAAAATATTCCACCAAATTAATTAGGCACGCCTGCCCTTTATGAACCCATGCTGCGTCTGCCCAATGGGACAATTTCCATCCAGACGCCTCGCTATTTCTTCTTTAATGATAGATTCCAGCATCTTCCCTACTACTGAAGTTAAGCTCACTGGCCTATAATTACCTGCTTTCTGCCTACCTCCCTTTTTAAACAGTGGCGTCACGTTTGCTAATTTCCAATCCACCGGGACCACCCCAGAGTCTAGTGAATTTTGGTAAATTATCACTAGTCCATTCGCAATTTCCCGAGCCATCTCTTTTAGCACTCTGGGATGCATTCCATCAGGGCCAGGAGACTTGTCTACCTTTAGCCCCATTAGCTTGCCCATTACTACCTCCTTAGTGATAACAATCATCTCAACGTCCTCACTTGTCATAGCCTCATTTCTATCAGTCGCTGGCATGTTATTTGTGTCTTCCACTGTGAAGACCGACCCAAAAAACCTGTTCATTTCCTCATCTCCCATTATTAAATCTCCCTTCTCATCCTCCAAAGGACCAATACTTACCTTAGCCATTCTTTTTTGTTTTATATTTTTAAATATTAGAGTTTAAAATATTATAAAATATTAGAGTAATTGAGGCAGGGCCCTTGTAAAAATAGCCAGCTTTTGCAGGAACGTCTAAAACTCTCTCTCTTTGACTGTGAAAGTCAACCATCCAGCTGAAGGATCGCAGCTGGAAAAAGAACTGCAATCTCTCTATCAAACGACAAGACACCAGAACCGAAGCATCAACTACTGGAAGCACTCTATATAGACCACATTGCTCATCACCTACTCCTTGCAACTCAAGAACTGTTCTGTACAACTGTTTTTTATGTTTACTTACTAGTGGACTCAATTCTTACTCCTAATCCATATGAATATTGATGTATGTATTTCACCATTTCTTCTTACCTTTTTAGTAGTTGAGAAACTTAGTCTACTTTAACTGAAGAAATCCTGGTTAAATTGGCTCCTTTTTAAACGTAACTATTGGGTCGAGAAAAGGTATTCAAGGGAAAGAGAACCTTGTTCAATTAAACCTTTGTTGCTACCAGCAGAAGATGGGTTGAATAAAGAATAAAGGAATTAATCCTCCTCACCCAGGTTTGGGTAATTTCCAGCCGGGCGGAAACAAATCGAGGGGTCTTGGCCTGTTCAACAACTTTTGGGGAACCTCACCTGGGGGTGGCTGTAAATAATTGGGGGCTCATCTGGGATTTTACAGAGCTAAATTGGAGGCTCATCATGCCGATATTGTTCCTAAAAAGGGGTAACAAAGTGGTCCAAAATTTGTTCCTACAGGTGAAACAAATTAGAGCAGGGCAAGTAAATTGTTCCCTGAGACTGATCTCAATAAACTGCAAAATGCCTTTCTTGAGTCTGTATTGTTGAACGTTAGAAACAGCCATGTTTGGTGCCAATACTTACCCAGCAGAAGCAGAGAATGTTACTTTGAATCAGTATTTTGGGCAGAAAAGCCAGAAAAACCGCAAATGTTGAAAGGAGTGGCTAATCGTCTGCAGGTGGAACATGCGGCAGTCGAGAGATTAAAATTGGAGAGGTGGAATTAGAATTTCAGGAGAGCGAAAAGGAAGGGAATTTCAGGGAAGGGCATGAAGGGAAGAGAGAATTCCATGAGAGATAAAAGGAAAGGGAGTATCAAATGAAACAGCTCAAAATAAGGAATAGGAATCCCGCTATGTACCTTCAATACCTCCCCCCTCCCTTCCCCCCTGCCCCCCCCCCCCCCCCGCCCCCCCCCCCCCCCCCCCCACCCCCCTGCCCGCCCCCACCAGTTCACACTCAAGGGCTGAGGCAATAGGGTTCACTCATTTAACCCATTAGTTTGATGAGGCAGTAATGGAAATCTTCTTTATCTCTTCTGAGCGGATAACACAGCCTGGCCAAACATACCTGGAATTTGAAAAGCTTAAGCAATTACCCTTTGATCAGTGAATGGGGGTGCTTAAAATAGAAACTGCTTAAAAAAAAACCTCTGTGAAATAATTCTCCCCGAGGGGTTTAAAAGCTCCATACCCTTTCGGAACACACCTAGAGCAGCTCAGGTTACAGGAACCAGGCAGGCAACCACATTGGTTGACAATTACAAGTTGAATCACAGACCCTCAACCCAGAAGAGATCCACCGCAAGTCAACCCTAACCAACTAGGAGGAGTAGAGGCAGGGTGGGTAACAGGAAACTGAGCACCTATGGAAGAGAGGGAAATTCTGGGAGGGCCTGTGGTATTTTTAAAGGAAAGGCTTGCAGATCATGAAGGTATGAACAAACAAAAGCTTTATTGGAAAGGTGTTATTTCAACAGGCTGGAAGGATAGACTACCCATTTGCACACGCAAACGGCCAATGATGTCATCAACATGTCAAGCGATCAGATTCGGAAAGTGACCTTGTTCCAATTAGGAACAAACATAAATACACAACACATTCCTCCCCCTTTATATTGGAGGTTCCTGCAATGAAACACAATACAATATTAGCAATTACAATTTACAATATTAACAATTAATAAACACAACAGTCAATAAGTTAGACTTTGGGAGGATATAGCTTTCTATGTGGTTGTCGGTGAACCTCAGCTGTCTACATTTTTGCATTGCCTGAAACCTCTGGGCTGGGATTTTCCCTTCTGGGGACTAAGTCCCTACGCCAGTGGGAAAACCGGCACCAACCTCTCCGGCATCAATATTCCGCACTTTCGGGGGCTAGGTGGACACCGGAGGGGTTGGTGCCACTCCAGCCAGCGCCGAAGGGCCGGCGCGTGTTTACGCATGCGGGAAACAGTCGGCGTGATCTCGCGTATGCGCGGAACGGCCGGCGTGATTCTACGCATGCGCAGACTGGCCAGCGTATTTGCGCGGGGGATTATCTTCTCCGCACCGGCCCAAAGGCAATATGGCGGAGTGCTACAGGGGCCCGGCGCAGAAGAAAGATGTTCCCCCATGGAACAGGCCCGCCCTCAGATCGGTGGGCCCCAATCGTGGGCCAGGCCACCGTGGGGGCCCCCCCAGGGTCGGATCCCCCGCGCCCCCCCCCCCCCCAAGGACCGCCCATGCATACTCACCTTCCAGGTCCCACCATTGCGTGAGTTGAGTGATTCACGCGGTGGGACTGACCAAAAATGGATGGCCACTCGGCCAATCAGGGCCCCGGGAATCGCCAGGGGGGCCGCTGCCAATAGCCCCCGACCAGCATGGCGGGAATCCCGCCCCCCCCCCCCCCCACCTGAAAAACGTGCCGAAGAATATGGCAGCCGGCGGCGGGGCAGGATTCACGACTCCCCCCCGGGGATTCTCCGACCTGGCGGGGGGGGGGGGGTCGCAGAATCCTGCCCCTGGTGTTTTTTGTGCAGTTTGGACGTCGTCCTTTGTTGCCTCAACCAGTGTCGCCGTTACATTCGGAGGTTGACTCAGTGTTGCAGTGTCCTCAACTGGGATACTGTCTTCCATAGTTGTTTCTGGTATTGTCAGTTTCTCAGGAATGTCTAGGTCTTCACTTGGCACAGTTTGACTCTGTCTCTGGGAAACTAGCTGCAGTTGCTCAAGTTTTATCAGTGTGTTTGCCTCCACGCTACTTCGTCCCAATTTTGAACAGTGCAGGAGAAGGATCCTGTCTGTGCCAAGGTGATGGCAGGTATTCACTTCTCAACTAAACGCAGTGTTTAGCCCTGTTCTCACATTGCAAAACCTGACCTTGCTGTTTCCTCTCAATAATCTCTCTTGTCTTTGGCGGCTTCAGCCAATCAAACACTGTGCGTAACTGAAGTTCTACCATGAGTAATACCGGAGAACTTTGGGTTGTCATATATGATGGATTTCTGTATGGTATCAGGAATTGGCTTATTCATTTAGACATGATTCTTGCTTACAAGTTACCTTCATTGAGTGCTTCATGATAAGAAGCAGATCCGATGTGTCAGATTCCGTTCTCCTTTAGATAGTTTACAAATTCTTGCGAAATAAACTGTGGCCCATTGTCACTAATAGAATCTTGCAAAAATCTCAGTCTTTCTATGGTTCTCGCCGAGGATGTAGTCGTCATAATGGCGACTTCAGACCATTTCGAGCGCATGTCTATCAAAATGACAAACATTCATCCTTTGAATGATCTGGCAATATGTATATATGAACTCTTTGCCATGGCCTTTCTTGCCATTCCCATTGGTGTAATGGCAGCAGGCTTCGAACCTATCCATAAACCAAACAAATGCTCGCCTTCTACTCAATTTTGGTATTGAGCCCTGGCCACCAAAAATAGCTTCTGGAAATGATGTTTCCTTAACAGTAGCGGAATGATAACCCTCATTCCCCAGAGGAAACAAACTAGTAAAATGATCGAAGTTGATTTACGTTTTGTGGTGCAGGTGTCTCAGTCATGGCTTTTATTTTTGAAGGCAATTTGGCCAATTCCTTTGTGATGAGTGTGGGAATTTCATATAGATATTTTATAACATGTCTCTGGTGCAGCAATAGTTTTAGAAGCCTAGGTTAGTGTGCGGATGTGACTGCTGCAGTATTTTCTAAAAAAATCCTTGTTTGAAAGAAAGACAGACACCGTGGCTGCAGAAGCAAATTAAGATGTCGTAAAAGTTACATCATAATTCATTCCAACCATGTATATTGTTTACTTAAATGGGGCTAATAGAATTTTGTTGATAGGAAGAAGGTTCCCTGGTGAGTAGATAATTAGAGATAATTGTGTTTAACCGTAGTAAAATGGTCAGAACCCAGTTCATGGGATGCAGATGATGTAATTAATGGGAGTAGCTAGGGTTGTTCCAGGTCTCTGGCAGTCAGGCAGAATTAGATTTGGCTGGAAGGTGAACTGAGAGGCAGTTTCTGCAGAATGTGATCAGAAATTCTGCATTATTCTTTTGACGGAACCTTCATCTCCAATCAGCCTTTTAAAAGGAACTCTATTCAAGTGGACAGCAGGTAACCCTGTATTTGCTAACTGTATTTAAAAGTGGTGTTTGACCTGGGATAGGTTTTGCTTGATTGGAGATTAAGAAGATATTTTATTAGGATGTTGAAGTGTTTCAATTTTTTGTTAAGCTTGCTCTCCCCCTCAAAGAGCAAAGTAGCCTTTGGTCGTCTGAGACGATGGTGACTTTAGTTCCTGCTTGTATGATTATAGGACTGCAGTAACTCTGTCAGTTTGCCCCAGCTCTTATTTGGGAGATGACATAACCATTGGTTTAAATGTTTCAGTGCTTCCTCATTGTCTAAATGAATTATAGGGAAGCCACTGTCAGAATGTGACCTCCCTCATCTTCCCCCTGCTTCATTACTAACAAGATGTCCTACTTGTTCCCATCTCCTCTAACCCAAGACATTTTTAATATGTTCACATGTCACACTCTGCGTGATTTGTGTCTACCTGCAGTGCGTATCAGATAGTTTCCTCACTCACTTTCCTTTCAATGCAACACAGCTCACTGAATCTAGCATTCAGGGGTGCGTCTGACACTGATAGCAACATGAATACTCTCTCTCCAGTTATAAAACTCTAAGTCTGGGCCTTCGTATCAGCTCTGGCTTTTACTCCCTGCTGGGTTCTCTTTTGAGTTACTTTGAGTGTTACTCAAAAGTTGTAATTCAGTCAACCTGTTTGAATTGGATACATTTGCCTCGTTTTCTGTGTGTGTCTCATTGTCATACAGCTGGCTAAAGATTTTATGACATAACCTGATTTCACTAGTCTCACCCAGGGCTCACAGCTCCTCCCTCTTTTGTCCTAGCAACCCAAAAATACTCCAGGAGGGTCTGTTTGTAATTTCTCTATGGTAAGATTCTCTTTTAGCTGATCAACTACAGTGGGCATCTGGGATCCTGTGATATCATTCCCTAGAATGTATTGAATGCCTGCAATGGGAAAGGTTGCTACCTCGCCTACAACTATTTCCCCTGTCTTCAAGCTACTCTGTACGCTTATTTTTACAGAAGGAATTTCTTTCCTTTCTCCGTGAATGCTACTGATCAATACCGTTTCTTTTAATATTCCTTCTGGACATCAAATATCTTTATCCCATAACATTGGTGATTGACTTGCGCCTGTACCTTGTAACATTTTAATACCTTTTCCCCTGTGATCCTGCCCACATTGAAATATTTTACCTGAGCACCCAAATTCTTTAAACATGTCCACCAGCTGTTGGTTATTCTGCCCTTGTGCAAGTGGTGCACGCATGTTTCCTCCTATTGTTAGTTCCTTTACTCTAAGTACAAACCCCACCTGCTTCTCCTGTTCTTCAGACTCTAATTTCATATTTCCAGTTTTAAGATTTGTAATATTCTGCAGCCAAGCGTTTAATCTCTCGTATAGTGATTTGGTGTACCCCAATGCAAACATCCAACCTTTTTCATATCTCTTCCCTTCACCACACTCTGTTGCATTTTGAGGTGAAACCTCCTTGGAGTTTCTGACCACTCCCTCTCTTGCAGCTTCCCAAGTTCTAGCTTTCTCCAATTTAAAATTGGATAAAGAAGGGTTTTGGTCTGTGAACCAGCTCATAGTCGTCCGCAAGCTCTGCGGCTTGTTTGGTAGGTCTAACTTTCTGCTCCTCAACTTGAGTTCTAATGATGGTAGGCAACAAATATTTAAATTCCTCCAACAGAATTATCTCTCTAAGGACTTCGTAGGTTTCTCCTATTTTCAAGGCCCTCACCCACCTGTCAAAATAACTTTGTTTAATCCTCTCGAATTCAAGGAATAGTCTGTTCAGCTTGTTTACTTGCAGCTCTAAATTTCTGTTTGTATGCGTCCCTTCCTTCACTGTCTCATAGTCTCCAGACCATTCCTCTGATAAAGATCCGGAGACTTCACTAGCCCTACCCCACAAGTTTAGCATGTAAGAGTAGGGTCCAACAATCATGTAGCGATCTCATCTGTTTAGCTATTTTCTTTTTATTTATAAATTCAGAGTATCCAATTCATTTTTTCCAATTAAGGGGCAATTTAGCGTGGCCAAACCTACCCTGCACATCTTTGGGTTGTGGGGACGAAATCGAAACAAACACGGGGAGAATGTGCAAACTCCACACGGACCCAGAGCCGGGTTCGAACCTGGGACCTCGGCGCCGTGAGGCAGCAGCACGAACCACTTCGCCACTGTGCAGCCACATTTAGCTATTTTCTTAAGAGAACAAAAAAAATTCCTGGCATCTCTCTCATTAAATTTCAGTAGAGCTTGTACATATCTGAAGATCTCCCTACTAGGTTCCATTCTTGAACCATCTTCTTCTGCTGTCTACTCTAACCTTTCGGCTGCTGCTGCCTGTGTGAGAAGTTTGTAGCCTCTCTCTCTCTCTCTCTCTATTTCCTCCCATGTGGCTTTACCGCTTTCCCTTTTAAACTCCCTCTCTCCTCGTTCCCGTTGAAACACCCTCTCTTTTTCCTGCATCTCTAACTTCTTAATCTCTTTTTAATTGAAGCGTCACTAATTCAGAATCCTCAGTTCTCGAAGCTTTTGGCCGAGCTAACCCCGCTCATATATTTAAATGTGTTGCTAGGCTTGCACCGATCTCAGCATTCTGAGCTCCAGTAGACAAGACTACTTCCAATTTATCTGCCAATTCCCTCAATTTGGTTTTAGGCACACTTTTCCAACTTTCTACGGCTCCCTTGTCTACACCCAGATAAGACTGAGCCGGATCAAGAGACACTTTCTGCAGCCCTCTTATTTAATTCAACATGTTTGTACTTGGTTCCACCTGTTTCTCACTCTCATTACATTCAAAAGTCAAAACTTCCTGACGCGCAAGGAATTAAGCCTTTTTGAGACTCCAGGCACGAGCCCCCAAGTTTCTGTCACACAGCACACTGATGTTACTCGTGAGGGTCTCCCAACTTGGAACACCGGTTTGTGGGCGTGTATAGTTTTGCTTTGTTTTGGTGTGAGGAGACAAGTGAACCCTCAGTGAGAGCAAATAGCCCAGTCATCATGGAGCAATTATTTAAGATTATTTATTCAAGTAAAGGAAAGACAAATACACACAAACAGGATGACTCTACTTTATGCAATTAAGCGATATGAGTTACTAAACACGCACAGTTTACATAGAACTTGTTACAAAATATATCTACAATACCTGAACTCTGTAAGACTTCCCCTGTTCCCCAAACAACATCCAAGTTGAATAATCAGCTATAGTTATCACACAATGCAGGGATGATACTCAAATCTGGGAACCACCTTTTCCTGGCCCAGTGAAGATATTTTAAAACTGCTGTTTCAAAGGTTTTCTGCACTGCCTTGACGCTAAGGCTTAGAAGCTTGTTTTCTGTAAACTTGGCCTTCAGGGTTGGTGGTTGGAAACTAGCCTTTCTGCTTTCTGAGACTGCTAGTGGTAACTGCCTCCCTTCCTTCTCAGGGACCGGTCAATTATACCTTTGTTGTTCTTTGATTATGCCTTCTGTGTATTCAGTTGTCTGCCCCATCAATATCCTTGACTATATATTAATATATGTATATCTCATGGACCTTCCCAGTCATCTATAATCTATTTCTCCTTCATAATCTATTCACATTTGATTATTATCTAAACTGCTGTTCTAAACCCGTTACCGGGAGAGGCACAAATCAATTAAGGCCCTTTGAATACTGTCTATGCTATCTCCAGGTTCATGACAGTTCGATTTGTCATGCTACCAGCAGAGGGTGGGTTGGATAAAAATGTGGAGCCAGCCATCTCTCCTCATCCGGGGTGTACAATTTGGGATATCCCAGCCGGATGGTGACAAATTGAGGAGTCTTACCTAGATGAATAACTTTTAGGAAACCACACCTGGGGCTGGTGGTAAGACTCTGGATCACACAGTAATTAAGAGTGCAGTGGACCATGACAATCAGGGAGATCCAAGCCAGTGCACACTGCAGTGAGCCATCAACTCGTTCCAGACAACAATATCTCATTCTGTGCAGTCTGCGCAATGGTGATCCTGTTGGATGCTTGGCTCTTGCTATAACAATGTTCAGTTCCATTTGCAGACTTTCCACAGGGGAAACGAGCCATCTCCTCAGCGGTTATCCCTTATCACCAATAATCTATCCCTATAATGGCAGTGCTGGGGAGACTAGCAATTGTACCTGGGGGTGCCTGAGGATGTATGCATTGTAAGAACTCCCAGAGTAACGCAGACATACCTGCAGGGCTTTTGGCAATGGTCACATATAGGGAGGGGAATCCTTGTGGTTTACAAATGTCTCTGGTTGACCCACGGGACACCTAATGGCCACATGTGTGCAACCTATGCCTCCCTGTGCTCAGGGGACTCCTACAATGCAAGCACACCCTCTGACTCTCTCGGTGTGACTGACCTTGCCCGTTGTTTAGTTGATGAAGACGCCCACAGTCCTTAAAAAGAAACATCAAATGCTCCCTTCATGCAGTAGTTTGCTGTGGCCTGTGAGACACTGCACAGATCTCTAGCAGCTGCCTGAATGGAGGCCAAGGGATAAAGACTCAAGGCTAAGGTCAACCTCAGAGCCATCTGCATTGAATGGCCTCCTTCACAGTTTGAACTAATCTCCCTGCCAGCACCCCACACAGAGATGTCGCTGACTCCTAGGAGAGAAGACACGGGCCTGCTGACAGTTGCAAATGGTTCAGGTGCTGCCTGCAAGCACTTGTTGTAGGGAGAGTGGACCTGGTGACAGTGGCCTCTGCAGCATCCCGCCGCTTCAACAGCACTGTGTGCCTGATCAACGTGACACAGCTGTCCCTGGACAGTTGCCTTCCTCCCCTCCCCCCCCCCCCATTCTCCTGATATCCTTCTCACTCGAGGAGCCTCCCAGAAATGAACAGTTCCCAGGGAGCCAGTAACCTTAGACTTCTCACCTGGACCCTTCCCTTTCAAGGGTCCTCAATAACTCCAGGCCTCCTGAACAACATACCCTTCGAGACCCTCGTTTGCAACAAAAGTTGACTCAAGGTGCAAAACATCACCTATGGCAACAAGTTCAGCACCTGCCTCCACCTTCCCCCCCAGTGCACCACTTGTCCTTGACATTTATGGTGCCCGTCCATCGCCCGTAGTTATCTGCCAAGATTCACTCCTGTCCATTCGACCCCACACAGCCTGTAAGAGACTGCTGAATGATATGGAGAAGACGTAGATTCCTGCCGTGTGCAACCTCGCGCGGATCAATAACGAGGACATTATGGCAGGTTGAACTGCAAGAGTAGCTAGGGGGAAGAATAATGATAGGGAATTAAAGAAGTAGAATTAAAGGGGATGAAAAGAGGAACAACATTAAGGCCATTAAGATTTGGGAGACTAAAATATTTGGAGTGGAGCAGCCAAATGAAACAGACAAGGAAATTGAGAGGACAGCAGCAGTATATATAACCAGGAATTGTAGAAAGAACAGTGAGAGATAATGGCCATCTGCATAGCAGGGAAGGTAATTAAAGATAGTCAAAATGAAGCTTGTACATTCAACTGCCATGAGTTGTCTGCAGCAAATGACTGTAAGAGCCGGTATAAATGAAGACTTAGAAGACTTTTCAGATCTCATTTGAATTTAGAACTGCCAGGGAAATTAAAATAAATGACAAGAATGAAAAAGGAAATCTTGTTCAGGCAGGATCATGGCTGAAGTGCTAAATGAATAGTTATCATCTGACTTCACTAAAGGAGATGATGCGGTTAATGCCACAGAAAACAGAAAATGCTGGAGATGTTGACAGGACTCGAAGTAGAAATGGGATCCCTCGGTTGCCAACGGAAGTTAGAGTGAAGATAATGAAGATTTTGGCCGTAATTCTTCAATCCCTTCGGATATGGGATGATGCCAAAGAGCTGAAGGGGTGCCAACTTTACCCGCCCCCCCCCCCCCCCCCCCCCGGTTTAAGATTCCATTAGCCTAATGGGGAAACGTCTAGAGAGCACAAACTGAGACAAAATCAATTGGCATTCTGAAGAACGTGAGTTAATAACCACAGCCAACATTTAGATTTGCCAAAAGAAAACTCTCTGAAAAACTTGATTGCGCTCTTCAAACAGAATAGTACAGAAGGTCAATGGTGGCACAGAAGTTGATTTCTGAAGGGTTTTATTAAACGTGCCACACAATAGACTTGTTTGCAAAATGGAAGCCCTTGGGAGTGTGAGTATAAAATTGGTTGATATTGGAGGATGGTTGTTTTTCAGACTGGAGGCAAGTATATTGTTTAGTTGTGTCCCCAGGGGATCCATATTAGGGCAACAGTTCATGTTGATGCATACACATGGTCTGGGCTGGGGGAGAGAGGCATAAATCCCACGTTTGCTGCTGCCACACAGTTTGGACATATAGTAATCAGTGAGCAGGCTGATAGTAGAGTTTGCCAGCACATATCCAGAGCAGCAAAATCAACAGATGAAATTTAACGCAGAGAATTTTGAAGCAATTCATTTTCGAAGAAAAAAGCGAGGACAAGCAATATAAACAAAGTGGTGGCATTTTAAAGGGGTGCAGGAGCAGAGACCGAGGGTTCACATGTGTAGATCTTCAAAAGCAGCAGGGGAACTTGACAAAGTTTTTAAAATTTCATTCATGGGCATCGCTGGCTGGGCCAGCATTTGTTGCCCATCCCTTATCATCTTCGAACGGAGTGGCTTGTTCAGCCATTTCAGAGTCTCCACGCTGCTGTTGCTCTGCAGTTGGCAAGGATGGCAGATTTCCTTCTCGAAAAGGGCATTGGCGAACCAGATGAATTTTTATGACAATCACTTCATGGTCATTAGATTTTAATTCCACATTTTAATTGAATTGAACTTTCACCATCTGTCATGGTGGGATTTGAACCCGGGACACCAGAGCATTACCCTGGGTGTCTGGATTATAAATCCAGTGACAGTACCATTACACCATCACCTCTCTTGTTGCTGCCTGAAGGATCCGTAGCTTTATGAAGAAGCACGTGGCTTACACAAGCAGGGGTGTCATGATAAACTTTAAGGAAAGCATCCATTTCTTGGCACCATAATTTAGGAAGATGCCAAGGCCTTGGAGAGGGTGCAGAGAAGATTTACCTGAATGTTGCCAAGGATGAAGGATTTCAGATAGGTAGAGATATTAGAGAAGATGGTATTTTCTCCTTGGAACAGAGACAGTTGAAAGCATGAGCGCTTTTGGTAGGGTAGATAAGACAAAACTGTATCCATTGGCACAAGGTTACAGATTTGAGGGAATTAACAAAATTCTCAAAGGAGGAAGCAGAAGAAATATTTTTACACAGTGAATTGTCGTGAGCTACAATGCAATGACGTGATAACGTTCAAAAGAAAATGTAATCTTTACTGAAGAAGGAAATTTTATGAAGCTACAAGTTAAGAGTAGGTGTACAAGATAATTGGGTAGCTGTTTCCAAGATCTGGAACAGGCAAGTTGAGATGAATGGCCTCCTCACATGCTGTATGATTCTATGATATTGACAGAAAAATCAATAAAGAGATCTGAGAATCGTCAGGCTGAACTTTGTTGGCGTGGTGATGGTCGCGATGCCAGGTTTGAAAGCCAAGGCAACACCACCTCAGCCACAGGAAAACCAAGCCACGATTTTTGGTCCTCTGGTCTAGCAGCGGGACTCTCATTAGAATCATAGAATTCCTACAGTGCAGAAGGAGGTCATTTGGCCCATCGAGTCTACACCAACCCTCTAAAAGAGCACCCTACCCAGACACATTACCCCACCCTATCCTCGTGACCCCACCTAACCTGCACATCTTTGGACACTCAGGGCCAATTTAGCATGGCCAGTCCACCTAACCTGCATATCTTTGGTCACTAAGGGACAATTTAGCATGGTCAGTCCATCTAACCTGCACACCTTTGGACACTAAGGGGCAATTTAGCATGGCCAGTCCACCTAACCTGCATATCTTTGGACACTGAGGGGCAATTTAGCATGGTCAGTCCACCTAACCTGCATATCTTTGGACACTAAGGGGCAATTTAGCATGGCCAGTCCACCTAACCTGCATATCTTTGGACACTGAGGGGCAATTTAGCATGGTCAGTCCACCTAACCTGCATATCTTTGGATTGTGGAAGGCAATAAACAAATAAACCACCGGGGTGGTCCCGGTGGATTGGAAATTAGCAAACGTAACACCACTGTTTAAAAAAGGAGGTAGGCAGAGAGCGGGTAATTATAGGCCAGTGAGCTTCACTTCAGTAGTATGCTGGAATCTATCATCAGGGAAGAAATAGCGAGGCATCTGGATAGAAATTGTCCCATTGGGCAGACGCAGCATGGGTTCATAAAGGGCAGGTAGTGCCTAAATAATTTAGTGGAATTTTCTGAGGACATTACCAGTGCGATAGATAACGGGGAGCCAATGGATGTGGTATATCTGGATTTCCAGAAAGCCTTTGACAAGGTGCCACACAAAAGGTTGCTGCATAAGATAAAGATGCATGGTATTAAGGGTGAAGTAGTAGCATGGATAGAGGATTGGTTAATTAATAGAAAGCAAAGAGTGGGGATTAATGGGTGTTTCTCTGGTTGGCAATCAGTAGCTAGTGGTGTCTCTCAGGGATCCGTGTTGTGCCCACAATTGTTCACAATTTACATAGATGATTTGGAGTTGGGGACCAAGGGCAATGTGTCAAAGTTTGCAGGTGACACTAAGATGAGTGGTAAAGCGAAAAGTGCAGAGGATACTGGAAGTCTGCAGAGGGATTTGGATAGGTTAAGTGAATGGGCTAGAGTCTGGCAGATGGAATACAATGTTGACAAATGTGAGGTTATCCATTTTGGTAGGAATAACAGCAAACGGGATTATTATTTAAATGATAAAATATTAAAGATTGCTGCTGTGCAGAGAGACCTGGGTGTGCTCGTGCATGAGTCACAGAAAGTTGGTTTACAGGTGCAACAGGTGATTAAGAAGGCAAATGGAATTTTGTCCTTCATTGCTAGAGGGATGGAGTTTAAGACTAGGGAGGTTATGCTGCAATTGTATAAGGTGTTAGTGAGGCCACACCTGGAGTATTGTGTTCAGTTTTGGTCTCCTTACTTGAGAAAGTACGTACTGGCACTGGAGGGTGTGCAGAGGAGATTCACTAGGTTAATCCCAGAGCTGAAGGGGTTGGATTACGAGGAGAGGTTGAGTAGACTGGGATTGTACTCGTTGGAATTTAGAAGGATGAGGGGGGATCTTATAGAAACATATAAAATTATGAAGGGAATAGATAGGATAGATGCGGGCAGGTTGTTTTCACTGGCAGGTGAAAGCAGAACTAAGGGGCATAGCCTCAAAATAAGGGGAAGTAGATTTAGGTTCAGTTTCGGAGGAATGTCTTCACCCAAAGGGTTGTGAATCTATGGAATTCCTTGCCCAGTGAAGCAGTTGAGGCTCCTTCGTTAAATGTTTTTAAGGTAAAGATAGATAGTTTTTTGAAGAATAAAAGGATTAAGGGTTATGGTGTTCGGGCCGGAAAGTGGAGCTGAGTCCACAAAAGATCAGCCATGATCTCATTGAATGGCGGAGCAGGCTCGAGGGGCCAGATGGCCTACTCCTGTTCCTAGTTCTTATGTTCTTATGTTCTCAACCAGGGCACTCGGAGGAAGTCCATGCAGACACAGGGAGCAAGTGCAAACTCCACACAGTCACCCAAGGCAGAATTGAACCTGGATCCCTAATGCTGTGATGCAGCAGTGCTAACCACCGTGCCACCATGCTGTCCTGTCATCCCTTTAAACATGAGAACCCGCCCCAAAGTTATCTACTTTCTCAGCCTCAGCAGTACCACTGGAGGTGGTGGTTACTGCTGGGACTGCAGCTGTCAAAAATCGGTGCCAACCTCCACACAGGGTAAATGGGACAAATCAGGCAGGCCCAGGGAATGGGTTGAGGGTGACAGTCGGTGAGAGCAGGGGTGGGGGTTTCTGGGGGACAGCCCTTACTGCAGGTGGGCCGTTCTTGTCAATTAAATTGTTCAGGTTGTTACGGGTTGTTAAGAAGGCGTACGGTGTGTTAGCTTTTATTGGTAGAGGGATTGAGTTTCGGAGCCATGAGGTCATGTTGCAGTTGTACAAAACTCTGGTGCAGCCGCATTTGGAGTACTGCGTGCAATTCTGGTCACCGCATTATAGGAAGGATGTGGAAGCATTGGAAAGGGTGCAGAGGAGATTTACCAGAATGTTGCCTGGTATGGAGGGAAGATCTTATGAGGAAAGGCTGAGGGACTTGAGGCTGTTTTCGTTAGAGAGAAGAAGGTTAAGAGGTGACTTAATTGAGGCATACAGGATGATCAGAGGATTAGATAGGGTGGACAGTTTTTCCTCGGTTGGTGATGTCTAGCACGAGGAGACATAGCTTTAAATTGAGGGGAGATAGATATAGGACAGATGTCAGAGGTAGGTTCTTTACTCAGAGAGTAGTAAGGGTGTGGAATGCCCTGCCTACAACAATAGTGGACTCGCCAACACTAAGGGCATTCAAATGGTCATTGGATAGACATATGGATGATAAGGGAATAGTGTAGATGGGCTTTAGAGTGGTTTCACAGGTCGGCACAACATGGAGGGCCGAAGGGCCTGTATTGCGCTGTAATGTTCTATGTTCTAGGTTTGTTAATGTCATGTTCTACTTAAGGCCTCAGTTGGCCTCTGTGCAGGGAAGCCATTCTCCTACGTCCCCTGCTGCTGATAAGATGCCATGATGTTGGGAATATATATAGAATATAGAACAGTACAGCACAGACCAGGCCCTTCGGCCCTCGAACAGTCACTCTCATCCTCCCCTTCCTCCCCATTTTATAGTCCCATCTCAACCACCACCGACCACCCCCCACCTCCCCCCACCTCTCGCAGCCCCCAACCCCTGCCCCCCAACTTCTAGCACATCCATAAAGTGCTGATAAAAATCAGCCCACAGTAAGTAGCTAACTCAAAACTTCAATTTAATTTCTGACACGGATCAAGAAAGCAAGATGGAGGAGGCTACAACACCTGCAGCTGCTGAATGCATTCTGATTGAACATTGAATGCCTCAAAACCATAATTGAAGCCAGACCCATTGAGGAAATCTTTCTGCCTTTCATTCTTTTATGTGTGCAGAAAAGAACATGTCAGTTACCCCAAACCACTAAAACACATACAGTACATGGAGGGGTGAGGAGGGGTGATGGGGGGGGGGGGGGGGGGGGGGGGTGTTAAATTGGGATTCAAGTGGCAAATTCCACAATTGTAAATATACCTGAAGAAACAAAGAGTTCAATTCAGCGGGCATAAATCAGAATCCGCTTTCGGGCGTGTTTGGCTGAGTGTTTCCCAGCGGCTGCAGTGGCAAGATTCACTCCGCTATTCACCAGCACTTTGCTGCTTTTTTGGGCCTGAGGGAGTTTCTTCTGGTCAAGGCCACACTTGGCTCTTTTCCTGAACTGGCAAGCTGTACTCGCCAATAGGACCGGCTCCTCGCAGATCAGGGCGCCATTTTGACTGGCTGCCCAATCTCTACCCCCTTTCCGGTTACCTCCCCCCCTTTCAGGATCACGCCCTTCACACACAACCCCCCCCCCCCCCCCAACCTTTTTGTGGCCCATGGAACCCCCCCCCCCCCCCCCCCCT
Organism: Scyliorhinus canicula; assembly: GCF_902713615.1. NCBI lineage: Eukaryota > Metazoa > Chordata > Chondrichthyes > Carcharhiniformes > Scyliorhinidae > Scyliorhinus > Scyliorhinus canicula. The sequence goes on from NC_052146.1 coordinate 62,032,117, forward strand.
TTCAGCCCCCCTCTCTCATCGGCAAGGCTCAACCCCTGGCAATGCCAACCTGGGAATCTTGGCCTGGCACCCTGACACTACCACTGGCACCCTGGAAGTGCCATCTGGGCACCCTGACAGTGTCAGGTTGAGCGTGATCCAGATCTCGGCAGGCGGAGCGAGTGGGTGACTCACGATCGGCCCAGCGTGGAGTCTGATTTGGGGCTCTCCCGCCGGATTCACCCATTACGCCCAGTAAAGCGGATTCTGATTTATGCCCGCTGAATTGAACTCTTTGTTTCTTCAGGTATATTTACAATTGTGGAATTTGCCACTTGAATCCCAATTTAACACTCCCCCCCCCCCCCCCCCCCCCCACATCACCCCTCCTCACCCCTCCGTGTACTGTATGTGGCTGAATCGCATCCAAAATTAAATACCATCGGAATATCTAAAAAAATGAGAAGTCCCTGCACTTGTAAAACATCATGACAACGTCCAACCTCACAGCCAGAATGTTCCTCTGTACCATTTCTTCTCTCAGTGTTTGAGTGATAGCTTAAAAAAAACTTCCCTTTCCTCCAGCCCACTAATGATATATCTAACCTCATAACAAAATATTCAACGTGGAATGCTGCACAAATCCATTAGTGATGGTCTTTGTCAAGCAGCTAATAAATTAATTTGGGCAATTTTGTTGTCTGCTTGTTACTATCCTTTTTATGGATCCATGCTTGACAGCTAGGAATGCTGCAAATAGCTGTAAATATGGATGAATCAGCCATTGTTTTTTTTTTCTAACCTTCTATCAGTATTTACTCGTGGAGTGGAGATCCCCATGTTAATATTGGAATGGAGTTTCCTCTCAGTGATTTCGAGTGAAGTTTGTCAATAGTGATGTTGGGGTAGAATTTGTTGATGGTGATACTGGGGTACAGTGTGATTACACATCTGCTGGAAGGAACCTATGTTTTCTTTTATGTGATTTTCCTTTATGATCAAAATGAGTCAGGGAGTATTCTGAGATTATTAATTGTTTCCTGATTATGACATCATTAGGTGCCAAAGAATGTTCCTGTGATCGGTGGTTGCCATGGAGATGAACAACTAAGAAGCAAAGGGTGAATAGAAAGCTAATTACAGTGGGGTTGGGTCATCCTGTGTTTTCTGCTTGGCAGTTCAGAATGCACACACACTGAGAATGTATGCAAAGAGGAAACAAGCAAAGTCCTAGCTGAATGGAATAATTTTCTGTTTGCAGTGTTTTAACAGATCAAGAGCTGAAATAATTGAATCTGAATTGAGGTCCGACATAACAGACGCCAAACTGGAAAGTTGGTGAGAGGGCACATGGTCCTATCTTTGAATGCAAAGTAACAGGGCTGCTTGTAACTCCATGAGGCATATCTTTGTTATATTGACAATTTATAGCAAAACTTACCTTTTTATTTGAATCATGCATCACCTGTTAATTAATGTTTCGAGTGTGTTGATTTTAGTTGGTTTGTTACAGTAAATGTTTTAATAAGGGAAGTCTTGTCCATCAGTTTTCTCTCCGTTGTCTCCATGCAGATCCCTTTCCTTTACGGGGATTTGTAAGGCTAAATTCCATTGGAATATCCTGGCTGTAAGGCCTCACCTTGCCCTGAACATTTTTGATTCACAAATTGCAAGATCTTTGTCTTGTGACATTTTATTTTTCATACCACTGAACATCTGAAGACACTGGTAGAGTTTCAATAAGGTACTATTACGAAATGTGCTTTATATATGACATAGCAGAAGCCCTTTTTTCCTGCTTGCTTGCTCTATCATTGTTCCTCCATCAGCTCCACCCCCCCCCCCCCCCCCCCCCCCCCCCCGCCGCAGCTGTTGCCTCCTCACTGGTTTCGAGCAGTAGGTCAGTGTTTTTCAAATTGGGGGTCGTATCCCTGACGTGGGCGCATTATGTTGAAAATGGGTCGCCAAAAATGATTCCCAGCATGTGTCACTTTTTAGATACCCCCCGCCTCTCCCCCCACCCCACACACACGCAGAGTTGGGCAGCACAGTAGCACAAGTGATTAGCACTGTGGCTTCACAGCGCCAGGGTCCCAGGTTCGATTCCCTGCTGGGGCACTGTCTGTGCGGAGTCTGCATGTTCTCCCCGTGTCTGCGTGGGTTTCCTCCAGGTGTTCCGGTTTCCTCCCACAGTCCAAAGACGTGCAGATTAGGTGGACTGGCCATGATAAATTGCCCTTAGTGACCAAAAAAGGTTAGGAGGGGTTATTGGGTTATGGGGATAGGGTGGAAGTGAGGGCTTAAATGGGTTGGTGCAGACTCGATGGGCCGACTGGCCTCATTCTGCACTGTATGTATGTTCTGTGAATCCTGAATATCTAAGGTGCATGTTTTCCCTCTCCCCGGGTCCTAACTGATAAAATACTGCACTTAACAAATCTTTCCTTTTTTTCCCTCAAATTTAGAGAACCCCATTCATTTTTTCAATTAAGGGGCAATTTAGCGTGGCCAATCCATCTCCCCTGCACATCTTTAGGTTGTGGGGGTGAAAAGTGGGGAGAAAGTGCAAACTCCACAAAGACAGTGACCCAGAGCCGGGATCGAACCTGGGACCTCGGCGTCGTGAGACCGCAGCGCTAACCCACTGCGCCAATGTGCTACCCCAAAAAATCCTTCCTGAGCACTGTCGCTACTGGCACAACTCCTCCAATTAAACGCAATGTCACATTCTGCCCAACACTCTGTCATCCTCCTATCCTGTTGTGAAAGCAAAAATCAGCTAATTAATAAAGGGTGATAGCCGCAGAGTGTCTCCACTGTTCTCTCACTTGTCCCCACCCCACTTGTAGCCCCATTAAAACATGCAGTGGCTAAATCTGCGGAATTGAAACTCGGCTTGGAAGACTGCGTGTTTTGTTGATTACTTTCTCTCTCTCTCTTAAAATTGTGAGTAGACAAACATAATGGAAACATGTTTCACTGATTGTAAATGAGCTCGGGATAGCTTGTTGCCCCTCCCTCTCTTCCCTCTGTTGTTGAGAGATCCACCTGGTTTGGGGCCATTCGATTTCAACGCAACTCCCCCAGGGCCATGTGGGAGACAGGACTCTGGCCTCTCAGTATCAACTCCAATGTTTCCAATATTTCCAACCAGCCTGCATTCATTCCCAAAATATAACACTGCAATATTCTAATTGAACGTGCACAACCATTCTCATCTATTTGTGAATGCTGAACACATTAAATATCTTCATTTCAATGCATGCTGTACCAGGAAACAGTATTTAGAAGATCACAGCATTTTTTCAAATTATCATTTTACATAAGTGTGGGTGGCGAGATCCCACCCAGGACTTGATGGCCAAGGAAGATGACAGGTTAAGTGTGTCAACCTGCAAAATCCTTCCAAACACACCAATGGCTGGAGGTAAGAGTGGGACAGACTCCCGGTCAGTCATGTTTGATGTGGAGTGGTGCTCCTCAAGATATAAGACCCTGGTGACAGACTAGCTATAGAAGCAGATGAAAGTCTGCCTTTGTGCACCCCATGTGTGTGTGAAAAGATTAATGTTTGGCATTGAACTTCCATAAAAGCATAGAATTTGAAATGCAGAAGGAGGCCATTTGGCCCATGGGGTCTGCGCCAACCCTTGGAAAGAGCACCCTACTTAAGCCCATGTAATGTCCATAATAATCCACCCTATCCCTGTAATCCTACCTAAAGCTTTGGACACTAAGGGCCAATTTAGCATGGCCAATCCACCTAACCTGCACATCTTTGGATTCTGGGAGGAAACCGGAGCACCCGGAGGAAACCTATGCAGACACAGGGAGAAAATGGAGAAACTCCCTGAGGCCGAAATTGAAAATGAAATTTAAATCATTTATTGTCACAAGTAGGCTTCAATGAAGTTACTGTGAAAAGCCCCTAAGTCACCACATTCCGGCGCCTGTTCGGCGAGGCTGGTACGGGAATTGAACTGTGCTGCTGGCCTGCCTTGGTCTGCTTAGCCAGCTATTTAGCCCAGTGTGCTAAACCAGCCCCTATTGAACCCAGAACCATGAAGTTATGAGGCACCAGTGCTAACCACTGTGCCACCGTGCCGCCCAAACTTTGTTGGCAACTTTCCCTGTAGAATTAGAAAGATTGAAGCTTAAGGTTTGTGTCATTATTTAATGTGTTATTAAAAAGAATGACTTGTCCTGGCCAGCACTTGTCTATGGCCCACAGAAGCCAGGAATCTGAATAATAATACTGTAATAAACCTTATTAGTGTCACAAGTGGGCTTATATTAACACTGCCGTAAAGTTACTGTGAAAAGCCCCTAGTCGCCACACTCCGGTGCCTATCCAGGTACACTGAGGGAGAATTTAGAATGTCCAATTCACCTAACAGCACAGGCGGAATTCTCCGCTCCCCACGCGGCGTGGGAGAATTGCGGGAGGGTCTGCCGACATTTTTTACGCCCGCCTAACGCCCCCAGCGATTCTCCCCCCCCCTCGTTTTTCACAGCGACCAGCGATTCTCCGAGCCCAATGGGCCGAGCGGCCGGCCCTTCACGCCCGTTTCACCACGACAGCAACCACACCTGGTCGCTGCATTTGTGAAACGGGCGCCAGATGCCCGTTTAGGGCATCTAGGGGCCCGATTGGAACGGGAGCACCACGACTGTCCAAAACCGACGCACTCTTTTCCCTCCGCCGCTCGGCAAGATCAAGCCGCCACGTCTTGCTGGGCGGCTGAGGAGAAAGACGGCCACCGCGCATGCGCGGTTTGCGCCGTCTGCGCGATGAAGTCATCCGCGCATGCGCGGGTTGGAACCGGCAATGCGCGGATGACCTCACAAATGCGCCGTTTTGCGCGTCATTTCCGGCGCGGCAAGGTCGCGGCCGGGAAAGACGGGGGCCCGCTCCTAGCCCCCCCGGGTGGGGGTGAATTAGGTGCCGAACTTTTGTCCTAGGTTAATCATAGAATTTTGGACAATTTGTCATGGCCAATCCACGAAGGAACATGAAAGCATATTTATTTTCTTTTAACAACAGTGTCACTTAAAGAAGGGGTGGCACCGTGGTAACACCTATCAAAGAACGTGTTAATAAACAGAGGAATGTGCGATGATCTTTCCAGCAACACCATGTCATCAATAGTATTGGCACCACACATTTGTGTGTGTGTGTGTGTTCATATGGCTGCTTTTTTAGAAGCAGCTTTATGCTAATTTCTCCAGTCGGAATTCCCATCATTGAGTGAGCCATATCTGTCAAGGAATAGGAGGTGTGGGAACTTTGAAACTGGGAAAACTAATGGCTTCAATGTCCTTCAGTGAGGTAGGCCAGACTTCTATGTTGCAAGTTGAAAGAAAAAGGTATTTTTTATAATAATCTTTATTGTCACAAATAGGCTTACATTAACACTGCAACAAAGTTACTGTGAAAAGCCCTAGTCGCCACATGTTCGGGTACTGATGCACTATCAATTACCACAAAGACGAGAACATTTATACGCCGCCTACTGGGCGGAGCCAGTTTGCAGTGATTTACCATTGTACCTCTAGAATACAAGTCTTACCGTAATACATATAATACTGCTAGTGGTGACTACCACAGATACACTGAGGGAGAATTCAGAATGTCCAATTCACCTAACAGCATGTTTTTCGGGACTTATGAGAGGAGACCGGAGCACCAGAGGAAACCCACACAGACACGGGGAGAACGTGCAGACTCCACAGACAGTGACCCAAGCCGGGAATCGAAGCTGGGACCCTGGAGCTGCAAAGCAACAGTGCTAACCACTGTGCTTCCGTGCCACTCTTAAACCAGGCACGAGAATGACAAAGGAGTACGATTGGGGACAGCTCCACCTTTGAAATCCTTCCTTCCTACAATAGAGGCGTTCCCTTTTTCTTTCCAATTCTCTCCCTGCACCTAGTCATGTACTAAGGCAGATTTTCATCAATTTCCATAGATAGTAATTCCAGGAACAGGTTGTTTGTTACCAGCAGCTTATAAGTTCAGATGTGCCACTTCACGTCATTCATGGCTGACCAGGAATGTCTCTCGCTCTTACACCAGCCATTGGCATGTTTGGAAGGATTTTGCAGGTTGACACACTCACCCTGTTTTGCCAGGTCATGAACACATCTTCCAGGGCCATCAGGTCCTGGGTGGGACTCGAACCTGCAGCTTCTGGCTCAGAGGCAGGGATGCTACCCACTGCACCACAAGACCGTCATTCCCTTTTTTTGGGTCTACGCCTTTTTCCTCTCCAGTGTTCAACACCCCACAATCGTCCACCCCTGTACCCTCCCCGCTGCCCCCCAATTTATTTTTGGAGAGGTGTGAGCATGATTATCCCAAATAATTCTCGGCGCGATCTTCTGGCCATGCTGCGCCGGAGAAGCAGCTCGCCATGGTTGAGCATGGCCGGTGAAAGGCAGGAGACCCCACTCCTTGTATCTACCCCACCAACGCAATCTCACGAGACGTGCAAGGGGAATCCCGCCCACAATGGGCGGAATAAGTTCTTGGCAAATCTGCATATTAGGGATTCAATCCCTTCACCTCGGGAACCTTGGGCGAGCGCCGTTTGTTACTGGTCCCCACAAACAGGGACCAGACAGATTGGAGCTTGTGTCAATCTGTCTGGTCCCCTTGGAGACCCCCTGCTGCATGCCCTTTGGGCAGGGTGGTGCCCTGGCATTGCTGGTGTGATCTGGACATCCTGGCAGTACCACATAGGTGGCAGCTGGCAGGGGCACTGCCAGGGTGCCAACCTGGTATTTTTTGCGCACGATTGGACTGGGGTTGCTGGGTGTTGCGGGGTGTGTGGGGGGCTGGGGATCCTCGCATGTTGCGTCTAGACTGGGAGGAGGTTGGGAAATTGTTTTGTGGACTCGGAGATCAGGATGCTGTTTAAAAAAGGTGTCTCGATCTCTCACTATAACGGGGAGTTCCGGCAAGCGATTGTAATAAATGGGGCGATCGGCCGCGCATTCTCCATTCAGGTCACTTATTCAAAGTGAATAGCCATGTGTTTCTCGGCAGTGCGAATGCCGGGAAACACATGGCTAGACGCGCTCACTTGAGGACTTTGCTCCCTTTTGGGAAGATTGCGGTGTGAGGTGTAATGTTCGGCGGGTTTGCAGGTGAGTTTCTTGCTGGCTTTTTGGGTGAGATCCAGGTCCGGATTCACAAACACTTATTCATTTTTTGGGGGACTTTGGATGTTTCTTTCGGTCTGGCCCATGCTTAGAAATGTTTTCAACAATGGGGAGCTGAACTTGCCGGCAAGACAAGCTCCTCAGCGATTGGGCAGCTATTTTGAAAGGATGCCCAATGTCTAAGTGAGCTTGAGGGTTCCCCACACACCCCACCCACAGGCTATGTCACTTCCCCCTGACATGGGCATTACCGTGCCCTCCCCACCCTGCCAAGTGACATCACCCCTCTATGGGGTCGCTGTCGGCCCCCTTTTAAGGCCCCCTCAAGCCCATTTCAGGACACCCCCTTTCAGGACCCCCCTTCACCCCCCCAACTTGCATGAGGCCCCTCCTTCATACTGCCTCTTGATCCCCTCTTTCATGGGCATTGCCTCCCTCAGGCTCTGACCCTTGGCAGTGCCAACCTGATACTGGGACATCTGGCACTGCAAACCTGGCACCCAGGAAGTGCCCCAAGCATCCTGGCAGTGCCAACCTGGCATTGCCACAGTGCCCAGGTGCCAGGGATAGTCCCAGAGTACTGCCCTGCCCTGTCCCCGACTACTCAGGGGGCGCCAATGGCCTCCAAGAACCCCGAGTGGCCATCACGACTGGTCTCTGCTTGTGGAGACCAGTGCTAGTCAGCACCCGGATGAGGCCTTGCTGGTGCGACTGGTGACTCTCGGGCGCCAGGTGAACATGGTGTCAGTATATTTAAATGATCCTCATGGCTTATTTAAAAATTATTATTTGGATCACACCCAGTGAGGGAGTGATTCAGATCGCAACGGCACCGCAAGGCGGGTGGCTCGCGATCGGCTCGGCACCCGGCACAAAGCCCTATGTAGGCCTCTCCGAGGATTCACTCGTCACACCCTGATCTGCACTGGGCGTAACACGATGGCTGAATCACACCCCATGTGTCTGCTGCCCTCATCCTTCTACATGATAGAGGTAGCGGGTTTGGAAGAATACCACTTTTTGGTTGAGAACAATGAATGGACAAAGTAATAACACTGGCTCACTTTGAGGCATTGAGTTCCTGCTCAGGTGCGCTGGTACTTTCTGTTGCAGTTCAGTTGAGATCGACAAAACCAGTGCAAAAGACAGCGGAATTTCGTTCAAAGAGAGTTTTTTAAAAATCACGCGAGAAGCCCACCCAGCTTTCAAAACGAGCCACAACCCAGAGCAAAGTAATCATCAATTAGGAGTTTCCATTAGCTTATGGAACTTCGAGGAAGCCCCAGATATTAAGTTGGTTCTTTTGGGTGCAAAAGGTGTTGAATTGTCTTTTAATTTACTAAGGAGCTGATCACTGACTGATTTCTGAGATTTAGCAATTTAAAATTGGGTTCCTCACTAGCGCCGGTCTGATTAAAGTGTGTATTTTTCTTGATAAACTCACTTTCAGTTGTGTTAATCAAACTGCACCAAGTTACCACTCTCAAATATTGAATGCAAAATGTCTTTGGGAACAAATCCAGATCTATAACGCTGCCTGATTGTGCTGGTGGTGTTTGCTGATATGCAGATGAGTTTGAACAGATATTTCACTTGAGGAAGGAGCTGCGCTCCGAAAACTAGTGACTCAAAACAAACCTGTTGTTGCAAGACTTCTTACTGTGCGCACCCCAATCCAACGCCAGCATCTCCACATCATCTTTAACACAAAGGTCAATGACCAGGTGGCATAGATTTAAAATGTGAACACTCGAATTAGGAGTATGAGTAGGCCATTTGGCCTGATGCGCTATCAATTGCACTTAAAGACTCGAATCAGTACAAGAGAGGCTTTATTACCGTGAGATGTTTATCCTTCGACTGCAGCTGGTAGAATGGCAGCTCAGGAGATCTCATGCATATTTATACTGCTCCCTGTGGGCGGAGCTAGCCGGCAGGGGCTGCCGACGAACCTGTAATACAGGTAATGCTGTACATCCCCTAATACAGGCACACGCACAATTACACAGTGATGGATCACCACATTCACCACCTGTTAAAAATGAATCCGGCGGGGGTGACGTAGAACTATATACATAATCCGTGAATTATTTACAGAGGGGAGGGGGAAAAAATCAAGTGTCAATCTTGCAACCCGGTGCCCGCCAGAGGTTAAGTCTGACCGGTGGTCTGACGGTTCGTTGGGAGCGACGCAGCAGTGGTGGCGACGTCTGTACAGGTGGTGTCGGCGTCGACGGCATCGGTGCTGGCGGTGTTGGTGCTGGCCAGCGGCTGGATGACTCCGGGAGCGTGCCGAAATCTTCCATGTCCTCAAGTGTGGGCAGGGGAACGAGGGATGGACCTGGTGGGGCTGATGCTGGGAGCGCCGGGGGATGGGAGGGTGGAGCATGGGTGGGGAGGTGTGTGGGAGTGGGGTTGGCACCCGAGGGAGCCAGGTCCCTGAGCGAGACTGTATCCTGGCGGCCATCGGGGAACTCCACGTAGGCATACTGGGGGTTTGCGTGGAGCAGGCGTACCCTGTCCACCAGAGGGTCCGCCTTGTGGAGTCTGACATGCCTACGCAGTAGGACCGGCCCTGGAGCTGCGAGCCAATTCGGGATCGACACCCCAGATGTAGACTTCCTAGAAAAGGTAAAAACACGTTCATGGGGTGTGTTGTTAGTAGCGATGCACAGCAGTGACCGAATGGAGTGGAGTGCATCCGGGAGGACCTGCTGCCAGTGAGCGGCTGGGAGGTTCCTGGACCGTAGGGCCAGCTGGCTGGCCCACCAAACCGTCCCGTTCTCCCTCTCTACCTGCCCGTTTCCCCGGGGGTTGTAGCTGGTCGTCCTGCTGGAGGCGATACCCCTGCTGAGCAGGAACTGACGCAGCTCATCGCTCATGAACGAGGATCCCCTGTCACTGTGGATGTAGTCGGGGAAACCGAACAGAGCGAATATGGAATCAAGGGCCTTGATGACGGTGGCAGACGTCATATCCGGGCATGGGATGGCGAAGGGGAACCTAGAGAATTCATCGACTACACTAAGGATATAGGTGTTGCGGTCGGTGGAGGGGAGAGGCCCTTTGAAATCCACGCTGAGGCATTCAAAGGGGCGGGACGCTTTCACCAGGCGCGCGCGGTCTGGCCGGTAGAAGTGCGGCTTGCACTCCGCACAGACCTGGCAGTCTCTGGTGACTGTCCGTACTTCCTCGACTGAGTAGGGCAGATTGCGGGCTTTGACTAGATGGTACAACCGAGTGACCCCCGGATGGCAAAGGCTGTCGTGCAGGGCACGGAGCTGGTTCACTTGTGCGCTGGCACATGTACCTTGGGAGAGGGCGTCTGGGGGCTCGTTGAGCTTGCCGGGGCGATACAAGATCTCGTAATTATAGGTGGAGAGCTCGATTCTCCACCTCAAGATTTTATCGTTTTTGATCTTGCCCCGCTGCGTGTTGTTGAACATGAAGGCTACCGACCGTTGGTCAGTGAGGAGAGTGAACCTCCTGCCGGCCAGGTAATGCCTCCAGTGCCGCACCACCTCAACGATTGCCTGGGCCTCCTTTTCAACAGACGAATGTCGAATTTCGGAGGCATGGAGGGTGCGGGAAAAGAATGCCACGGGTCTGCCTGCCTGGTTTAGAGTGGCGGCAAGGACGACATCTGAAGCGTCGCTCTCTACTTGGAAGGGCAGTGTCTAGTCTACTGCGTGCATTCCGGCCTTGGCTATTACATAGAATTTACAGTGCAGAAGGAGGCCATTCGGCCCATCGAGCCTGCACCGGCTCTTGGAAAGAGCACCCTACCCAAGGTCAACACCTCCACCCTATCCCCATAACTCCGTAACCCCACCCAACACTAAGGGCAATTTTGGACACTAAGGGCAATTTATCATGGCCAACCCCAGGCATCGTTTGAGAGCCTTGGGGCAGTGGGGGAGGAGGAGCTCCATGAGGGGGCGCATGCGGTCGGGATCGGGCCCCAGGAATCCATTTTGGACTACGTAGCCGAGGATGGCTAAGCGGTCTGTGCTGAACACGCACTTCTCCTTGTTATAAGTGAGGTTGAGGAGAGATGCGGTGTGTAGAAATTTGGCAAGGTTGGCGTCATGGTCCTGCTGGTCGTGGCCACAGATGGTGACATTATCTAAGTACGGAAACGTGGCCCACAATCCGTACCGGTCAACCATTCGGTCCATTTCTCTTTGAAATACTGAGACCCCGTTAGTGACGCCGAAGGGAACCCTAAGAAATTGATTGAGGCGACCGTCCGCCTCGAAGGCAGTGTAGGGACGGTCCGATTTACGGATGGGGAGTTGGTGCTAGGCGGATTTCAGGTCAATCGTTGAAAAGGCCCGGTACTGTACAATCTGATTGACCATATCAGATATACGAGGGAGGGGGTACGCATCGAGCTGCGTGTACCGGTTGATGGTCTGGCTGTAGTCCACGACCATCCTGTGTTTCTCCCCAGTTTTAACCACCACCATTTGGGCTCTCCAGGGACTGTTGCTGGCCTCGATAATACCCTCCCGAAGCAGCCGCTGGACTTCGGACCTGATGAAGGTCTTGTCCTGGGTGCTGTACCGTCTGCTCCTGGTGGCAACGGGCTTGCAATCTGCAGTCAGATTGGCAAAGAGGGAGGGTCAACCTTGAGGGTTGCGAGGCCGCAAACGGTGAGTGGGGGTAGGGGTCCGCCGAATTTGAGGGTGAGGCTCTTGAGGTTACATTGGAAATCCAGGCCCAGTAACAGTGTAGCACAGAGGTTGGGGAGAACGTACAGGCGGACACGGCTGAATTCCACGCCTTGTACGGTGAGTTTGACCAGACAGAAGCTCCGGATCGGGACAGAGTGGGATCCGCTGGTTGGTGGGATGGACCGCGAGGGAGCAGCGCCTTATCGTGTCCAGATGGATGAAGCTGTCGGTGCTCCAGGAGTCAAGAAGGCAGTAGGTCACGTGGCCGTTGATGAGCACCGTCGTTGAAGCGGTAGCCAGGTTGTGAGGACGGATTGGTCAAGCGTCATGGAGGCGAGTAGCGGGCGATCGTCCGAGGAGTCCGACGAGGAGCGGCAGCGACCCGGGTCTCGTGGTCCAGACCCGAGGGGAGGACAAAATGGAGGCATCCAAAGTACCTGTGGGGGAGAAGATGGCGGGGCCCATGCAGCGCATGTTGCGGGGGTGGGGCAAGATGGCGGTGACCATGGAGCGCACGTTGTGCGGGTGGGGCAAGATGGCAGCGCCCACCGGCTGCACGTGGACCTGGGGGGGAAGATGGCGGCGCCCATGATGCACGCATTGCGGGGGCGGGGCAAGAATGCGGCGCCCACGGGCCTTGCGTGGACCTGGGGGGAGAAGATGGCGGCGCCCACTGGTCGCACGTGGCCCCGGGAGCAGAGGACGGGGGCGCCCATTGCGCGATCTTCTGAGGAAAGGGGGAGAGGTCGGGCGCGATAGCGGCAACTGCGCGGGTCTGACACCCCGCTGCAAAGTGGCCTTTCTTGCCACAGGATTTACAGGTCGTGGCGCGGGCCGGGCAGCGCTGGCGGTGGTGCTTCTGTTGGCCGCAGAAGTAGCAGCGGGGAACCCCAGAGTGCGCGGTGTGGCGAGCAGCGCAGGCATATTGCGCGGAAGCGGCCCCAGTCGGGGGGGGTCAGTTGCGGGGTCCACGAGGGGTAGGATGGGTGGGCCGTGCGGCGGGCGGTGTAGGACTACATGTTACAGGAGGCGACCGTCATGGAGAGCGCTAAAGTCTTTGTCGCCGCTAGATCGAGCGCGGTCCCTTCCAGCAGTCGTTGCCGGATGGGGTCCGATGCAATCCCCATCACAAATGGATCCCGCATGAGGAGATTGGAATGTTCCGTGGCCATGACGGCCTGGCACTCGCAGTCCGTACTAGAGGGATATGGGCCCGCCAGAAGTCCTCAATCGACTCACCCGGCAGTTGGACGCGAGTGGCGAGTACATGCCTCGCAAACAGAGTTTACGTCGACTGGACGTAATTTTCTTTGAGAAGTTCCATGGCGTGTGCGTAGTTCGGCGCGTCCTGCATCAGCGGGAACACGCTGGAGCTCAACCTTGAGTAGAGGAGTTGAATTTTCTGAGCCTCCGACGGTGCGGGGTCCGCTGAGGTGATGTAGGCCTCGAAGCAAGCCAGCTAGAGGTTAAAGTCTTTTGTGGTGTTTGGCGATTGCGGATCAAGCTGCAAGCGATCAGTTTTTATTCTGATGTCCATTATGGGGAAAATCTCATGGTAATAAATTGACGCGCTATCAATTGCACTTAAAGACTCGAATCAGTACAAGAGAGGCTTTATTACCGTGAGATGTTTATCCTTCGACTGCAGCTGGTAGAATGGCAGCTCAGGAGATCTCATACATATTTATACTGCTCCCTGTGGGCGGAGCTAGCCGGCAGGGGCTACCGACAAACCTGTAATACAAGTACTGCTGTACATCCCCTAATACAGGCACGCACACAATTACACAGTGGTGGATCACCACATGGCCCCTCAAACCTGCTCTGCCATTCAATAAGATCATGGTAGATCTAATTGTGGCCTCCACGCCACTTTCCTGCCGATCTCCAATAAATTTTGATTCCTTTGTTAATCAAGAATCTATCTTCCTCAGCCTTAAAGATAATCATTGATCCAGCCTCTGCCACTTTTCAGGGAAGAGAGTTCCACAGGCTCATAGCAACTGCTTGGCCCAAGACTGTACAAAACTACAGAGAGTCGTGAACACAGCCCAGCCCATAACGTGAGCCTGCCTCCCATTCATTGACTGTCTACACCTGCTTTGGGAAATCAGGCAGCATAATCTAAGACCCCTCCCACCCAGGTTATTCTCTCTTGCAACCTCTTCCATCGGGCAGGATATACAAACGTTTGAGAAGACGCATGAACAGATTTAAAAACAGCTTCTTCCCCGCTGTTACCAGACTCCTAAATGACCCTCTTATGGACTGAACTGATCTCTCCACGCATCTTCTCTACTGAGTAGCACTACACTCCGTATGCTTCACTCGATGTCTCTATCTATATGTTTACATTATGCATTTGTCGTATGTCCTATGTTTTCCATATATAGAACGATCTGTCTGGACTGTACGCCGAACAATACTTTTTACTGTGCCTCGGTACACGTGACAATAAATCCAAATCCAATCCTTGGAGAAAAAACCATTCTCCTTCTCTACGTCATAAATGGGAGGTTCCTTATTTTTAATGTGTTTTCCCTAGTTCAGGTCTCTTCCTCAAGGGGAAACATCCTTTCGGCATCTACGCTGTCAAGACCCCTCAGGATCTTATATGTTTCAATAAAATCACCTCTTGTTTTTCTAAGCTCCAATATTTACAGGTCCAACCTGTGCAATCTTTCCTCACAAGATAACCCCCTCATCCCCGGGAACGGTGAAGTGAACTTTTCCTGGAACTGCTTTGAAAACAATTGTATTATTTTTTTAAATAAGGAGACCAAAACTGTACACAACTCCAAATGTGGACTAACCAATGTCCTGCACAACAGTAGCAAAACATTGGAAAATATTTTAAAGGAAGGCATTTAAAGTAATTGACAGAAGGATTTGAAGGGATTTGAGGAGACTTTGTATCACTCAGAGGGTGGTCAGGATCTGGAACCCGCTGCCTGATGAAGTAGTTCATTGTATTTAAAAAGCACTTGGACATCCATTTGAAGTGCCGTAATCTGCAGAGCTATGGACCAACAGCTGGGGAATTGGATTAGGCAGCATAGCTTTTTTCAGCCAGCATGGATATGATGGGCTGAACGGCCTCCTTCTGTCCTGCAAGGTTTATGTGTTCTCAGCTCTCTACCTTCATTAAAATGTATCCACTGGACCCCCTATATTCCCTGTGGCCTGAAACTATTTATTTGTTTTTCGTTTAAACAGGCTTGTCCAACCTTTGTGGGAGGGGGAAGGGGAGGGCGGCACATTTCAATTTTTCTCAAACTCGGGACCAATGAGCAAATTTCAGAACGATAAGGGCCAGGATTCTCCGAGCCCGCGCCTGACTGGAGAATCGGCACCAATCGCGCCCGCACGGTGGCCCCGGCGCTGATTGCCCGCTGAGTTCCGTCGAGTCCCGCCGATGTGGTTTACATATGGTCCTACCCGGCGGGACCTCGGTGTTCTGGCTGCGGGGGTCGTCCTGGTTGGGGGGGGGAGGATCCGACTCTGGGGGGGGCCTCCACGGTGGTCAGGCACGCACTCAGGGACTACCAATCGGCGGGTGCTCTCATTCCGGGGGGGGGGGGGGCCTGTGTTCCTCCGCACCGGGACCCTGCAGGGCTCCGCCATGTTGCGCGGGGGCCGGCGCGGAGTCGGCAACCACATGCATGCGCCGGTGTGGAGACGGCTGTCGCGCACATGCGCGGACCCGCGCTGGCCTTGCAGGGCCGGCTTTCGGCACCAGAGCAGTGCACAGCACTCTGGCGCCATTCCAGCCCCTGAAGAACAGGAGAATTACTGGGCCTGGCGGCCCATTGACGCTGGCATCGCTCACGTCGGTTTTGACGCCAGAGTCAACACTTCGCCGTGATATCGGCCATGGTTTGGCACAATATTTTTAAAAATAAATTTAGACTACCAATTCTTTCTTTTCCAATGGGCAATTTAGCATGGCCAATCCGCCTTCCCTGCACATTTTTGGGTTGTGGGGGTGAGACTCATGCAGACATGGGGAGTATATGCAAACCCCACACGGGCAGAGACCCGGGGCCGGGATTCGAACCTGGGACCTCATCGGTGGGTTTGCACAACATTAAGCATGATTTTTTTTTAAGCAACTTGCCGATCAAAAGAAAATGCCATGGCAATTGATTAATAATTGAAATAAATAAGTAATATATAAAGACAACCATTAATGTGTAAAAGGGTGAGAGGAGAGACTTCTGGGCACGATTCTCCGAAAAGGGAACAAAGTCCTCCTGAGAGCGCGTTTAGCCACGTGTTTCCCAGCACTCACTATTGAGCCTATCATCAGCTGCAAGCTTGGGAGAGAAGCAGGCTGTGATTGGAGGAGCAACCGCTGCAGAAATCTTCAAACTCATTTACCAACAGTTTCAACAAACGATCCGAGGGCCACGTAGAGGAGGCTTCATGGACTTCAATGCGGCCCTTGGGCCGTGGGTTAGTAATGTGTATTTGCTTATTTCCTGCATATATTATTACGCTATTAAAGAATTGTTTCAAGTCAGAATGATTTTAAAGGTAATGGAATATGGATCCACAACCAAACAGGGGCTGTTTAGCACACTGGGCTAAATCGCTGGCTTTGAAAGCAGACCAAAGCAGGCCAGCAGCACGGCTCGATTCCTGTAACAGCCTCCCCGAACAGGCACCGGAATGTGGTGACTAGGGGCTTTTCACAGTAACTTCATTGAAGCCTACTCGTGACAATAAGCAATTTTCATTTTTCAAACAATACAGCACCTACCGTTATACATGTGGACAGAAACCTTGGTGACCTCTATCAGGGTCGGGCAATGCTCCCTGCCTGAGTCCAGGCAATTATATCTCCTCCAAATCCAAATGACGAAAGTTTGTTCCTTCAATTAAGGGAGTTGACATCAGAAAATATGTTTTGTTGGGTTGGTGTTTTGTTCAGCTATTTCAGCATAGAATCAAGGATCAAACATCGGCCTTTGCTAGTGTACACTTGGCTGAGTGATGGTCATGTCTTTATCTCTAAGCCATCAAGGGAACACTTCAGTTCTGTCTTAATAAAGACACAAACAACACATTGGAAAAGTTTGCAGGAAAATTATATTACTCATTTCGCAGCAGGGCTGGCAGGGTTGATGGAATCAGTTATTCCTGATTCTTCCAGGAATTAGGCTCCCTATTGAAGTATTAATGTTTCTTTAAACATTGCATTGGGCAAGCAATTACCAGAAATAGCATGGATCGTTCTATATTCTTTCCGTTGAGCAGCCAAACTCTGCTCGTTTATCAGTGGTGTTCCAGTCTTTGCTCCAGATTCTCTGGTGGGAACATAGTCAAACCTTGGAACTTTGTGCCAATTCTTTTTTTTAAAAAAGCTCCACAGATGAATAGGCCATTTCCACATGTAGAAGAGACATATGTGGACATATGTTTGTTACCAGGTCTGTGCCATGTTAGCTAATCTTAACTATGCTGTCTTTAGATGGCATTACAATTGCCCACTGCACCTCTGTGTGTGTGTGTGTGGGGGGGGGGGGGTCCTTTGAGGTGGGAGGGTGCTAGCCCAGAGACAGATCCTGTTGGGGTGGAGGGACTCGGAGCCTCCAAAACCAGGGGTATGGGTGAGTGAGTGACCTCGAGGATTTCCTTAGATTGGAGAAAATTAAATTTGCCTTAAGGGGGCCGATGGAAGGATTTGCTCGGAAATGGAAACCGTTCAATTACTTCTTCCGAGGCAGTTAAATCCATGGGGGGGGGGGGGTGTAAGGTTAACAAGAAAAAGTGGAGGCAGTGAGGTTGGGGGGTATGGTAGGGAAGGCGGGTTGTTGGCTATTTATTGAGTTGTGATGTATTCTCTTGTTTGTTATCTGTTGGTTATCTTTTTTATATTGTTTGTGGTTTTATTTTATGTTTATTTATAAATGTCTTAATAAAAATATAGGAGCAGGGCGTTTAAAATATCAATAATAAAAACCACAAGCCCTCAAAACCACTTAACATGTGTGAACAAACATTATGACATTGATTGCAGTACTTCGACAGCCTGAGCTGTCAATCAAACTATGTTTTCTTTGCTCCTCAGCTTGGAGTGAAATAACTTTTTACACATAGGGGAAAGCTATCAATGAATTATTTTTTTTCCGAAGCTTTCTCATTACACCTTCAACTATTCTCTGTAGGGTCATTGGTTCTAGGCAGTTTACAGTGGGTCAATGGGTATGAAAGTGCAACAACTTGCCCTAGGGAGCATACAAGGCCATGGAGGGAGGGTGGGTGGGATGGCAGAGGGGGAATGAGGTGGCATGGGAATGTTTGGAGGATAATGGGCTATAAGGGAACAGAGGCTCGTAGGCCTTTGTGTTTTCATTTTAACTGGGGCAAAGTCGCACGGCACTAAGGCAAAACTTCTGAACAGCCTGCCTCAGTGCCCCGCAGCCACTATGGCTGCCTCCAAACTTCTTCCAGGGCCGGCTGCTCCATCTCCAGCCCACATTCGCCCTGCAGCCTGAGATCGGTCAGCCAAAACATTAATTTTCCTAATTCCCTCCAACCAACTTGAGATGAAAATCCAGACCATATCAAAGCTGAGCCAAAGCTCTGCTTTCCGAATTCCACCCCCCCCCCCCCCCCCCTCCCCCCACACACACACACACACACACACACACACCTCCTCCAACGCTGTCTCCACGGGGCTGGGTAAATCTCGGCCTGGATTCTCAACAGCAAAGTGATTGACAATATTTGATGACCAACAGGACTCACCCTGAAAAAGTAATTTTATACTCATTGAGTGCTATTAAATGCTGAATTAATAGATTTTGAAGCTAAATCTTTCAACATAATTTTCTTTCTCAAAGATGTTTCTTCAGGATATTTTGCCTTGCACACTCATTCCACCTGCATGTCCCAATATTTCATTTTCTCACTGAAAAAAAATGTTTTAAAGTGTTTGGAGGGGCCTGTGAAAATGTTTAAATATGTTTGGCTGTTTGGGAGTCTGATTCCATCACTGTTATTCCAGTAAATAATGCTGAAATCAGACACAAATACCACTGCATGGTAATAGAGATGAAATACTCATCAACGAAGATTTACTTCATGGTCAGTGATGAACTTACCACCAACACTGGGCATCATCTTTCAGCGATACCGGTTGAGAGAAGAACATTGACCAAGATTGCCCTGCTGTTTCATCCACTTGGGGCGACATAGTGGTTAGCACTGCTGCCTCACAGCACCAGAGACCCAGGTTCGATTCCAACCTCAGGTGACTGTCTGCGTGGACTTAGCATATTCTCCCCGTGTCTGCGTGGGTTTCCCCCCAGGTGCTCCTTTTTCCGCCACAGTCCAAAGATGTGCAGGTTAGGTGGATTGGCTATGCTAAATTGCCCCGAGGTGGGGTCAACGGGGATAGGGTGGGGTACACGGCCTGGTACGGTGCTCTTTCAAAGGGACAGCTTGGACCCGATAGGCCAAATGGCCTCGTTCTGCACTGTAGGGATTCTATGAAATGACAGAGAGGACCCCAGTTCCTCATCTGAAAGATAGCACTCCTGACAGCTCCCTAGGTACTGCACTGAAGTGCCTGTGTCGGTTATATCCGCTCAAGTCTCTGGTCGGATTGTAGCCCCCTGAGTTTTGACTCAGTAAAGTGCTACCAAGTCATGGTTAACACTTAAGAATGGAAGCTTGGTTGAGCTACTGGAAGGCAGCTGCTGCCATGCGTGGGGGAGAGGAATCTTGAGGGATGGCTTGTGTGGGTGAAACAGTCTTAAAGCAGTGAAACCATCAACCCTTGCCATGGCGTCTTATTTTACTGATATTGGGGTAGATTTCCAACTTGCTCTTTGAATGCCAAACATCAGTGGAAATGAAAGTTAGCCAGTAAAACACCCGTTTTACACCCAGGCAGTAAATTCAAAATCGACACCATTCCGTTTAAAATATTTTCAACCCAAAGCGGAAGTTATCTGCAGAGTGAATAGCACAAGTTATAAATACTTAACCCTCACCCTAATTCCACCTACTCAATTTTCCAAATGTCCCGCCTCCCTTCTGTGTCCTTCATCTGTGGAGTGTGGTTTCCATGTGACTTCCTACTTCTGGGGCATTACTATATACAAAATGGCTGCCATATTCACTTTAGTAACTTGAGGAAGCCGGCGGTAATGGAAAAAGAATTTATTGAATTACATGCAATATCCTGCCCATGGTAGTAACTCTCTCCCAATCCAGCCCTTGTTGGGACAACCAATAACTCCGGGCCCTGCTTGGGCCAGTTTTTATGTGTAGTCTTTAACGAGTTTCAGCTGGGTAGCCTCCAACCACCACCACCACCCCCCCCCCCCCCCCCCCCCACCACCCCCCGCCGCCAACCTGAGAAGCTCATACGCCACAGGACCCATGGGGTGATGGTCAGTGATTTCCCCAAGGTCCTTGTGGGGGTTATGACATTCACCTATACAGGTAGTCCTCAACTTTACAATGTTCGAGTTCCAACAAATGGCACTTACAACCTTTATAAGTTGACAATCTGCTTTGACTTTACAACGCCAGTTTCAGTTTACCAACACAACACCCAACAAACCAATTATTATGTTCCACCTTTCACAACCTCAGGAAGGGCCAATTGCTTCTCAGGTACAGTATAGAAGTGGTTTTGAAAGTGTAGGCATGATTACATGATGGAAAATACACTGAATTATACTGAAGCAAGGTCTCAAAAATGTTTCTCTATTCAGTGAAGATAGGGCATTGGTTCAGGAACCAACCCCCCTTTTACAACATTGTTCCCATGGGAAAACCGGTTCCGACTTAAGATGCTTCAACTTTTACAACACGGTTTTCAGGAACCAATTGAGTTGTATGTCCGAGGATTCTCAGTACTTGACAGAAGGAGTAAATACTGACAGCCCTAAAAGATAGACAGGGACAGGATGTTTTTTAATGAGCCCGTGAAATTTTAATTTTATTGTATTGACACTCGTGACCACCTTAAAACTGTATCACTTTGTCTTCATGTAATCATTTAGGAATAAACTACACAATTGGTTTGAGGGGCGCACACTTCACTCCTTTCCTGCTCGCAACAATCGCTTCTGTAACAGTAGTCTCTGTTCCTCTCAGTTTCTCTCTGTTGCTCCTCTTGAACGCCAAAATTTATAAATGGAGATTTCTTTGCTGCCTCCCTCAACTTGCAAACCTCAAGTTGTCACAGCCAAGTTTGGCTGCGCCTGGTCGCTATATCCCAATTTACCTGAGCTTCTTCTTCACGCCGACCATGCCAGAAATAGCCCGTACACTGGACATTGATTGCTCAATGAGGAAAAAGCACTGAAGCTGTAGATGGATAGTCATCACCAGAGCTCCCGCCTCCTTCAGAAACCTCTGTCAAAAGACAGATGCATCACATCTGTGTGTCCATCAGCAAGTGACGGAGTTCTGTCCCATGATGGTGTCATTTTTCATGACTCCTTTAAAAAGAAAAGTGAACATAGGACGGGAATTTACTGCCTCGTCTCAGAGGGAGCTGGGCCGTAAGATACGGCGAGCCCTTCAAAACTCCATGGACTCCATCAGGAACAGAAAATCCCGCCGGCAGGAGAGGCCATCAAACTCCACCCTATAGAAATGGGTCATTTTGGAAGAATGCAATGCCTGTTACCTCTGGCTTTAAATGTTGCCCGGGTCAAGTGTTTGTATAGTTTGGACAATCTCTACCTCGTTTTGAATAGGCATGGCCCGCAGTGTGAAATGCCAATCATTTTGGCATTCTCACTCAGAAGCATCAAGGAGCAGAGATTCTCCGGCCGCCCCCGCCCGGTGACCAGAAATCCTCGCCTGAAGTCAGCGGAAACTTACGTGGACCCCGTCCCGTCCATGCAGCAAAGAATCCAGCCCATCTTCTGTGTACCAAATGCAAATAAAAGCACACATAGATTTTATTTTTCTGCACTGTAGGGATTCTATGATTCTGAGCTTGGGTCAAAGATGCATGGGGGGATGGGGGAGCAGGATCTCTGGTGTGCAATTCGTCTTGGGCATTGGTGCAAAACTAAAGGTAAGGTCAAATGGCCATAGTCTCCACTGACCATAAGCTGCTTTCCCCTTTGAGCGGGAGAGTTGACTGGTGTTTGTTTTTAACCTAAGGAACACCACACCTCAGGCGAGGGGCAAGGTTGCGAAGATGGGGCATTCATGAATAACCTATGCAAAACTATCAATGGCGAATCGGCAGCATTGTTTTCCATTTGCACGGTTCAATTCCCGTACCAGCCTCCCCGAACAGGCGCCGGAATGTGGCGACTAGGGGCTTTTCACAGTAACTTCATTGAAGCCTACTTGTGACAATAAACGATTTTCATTTCATTTCATTTTGCATGGAATTCCTATTCCATCGGCTGATTGAGCAGAGTAGGCTTGGAAAGATTCCTACAAATGAATGGGCGAAGGTGCTACCCTAACCCAATGGTGCTTAAAGTTGACCACTTCCCAATTTCAGTTGTTTGTGTATCAATTTGGCTTATTTTCCTTGCTATGTTCAGTAACTTCCAGATGTCAGCTACACTTTATTTGAATCAAAAAATTTCTGGCATCTAGTGAAATAAATTTGACAAATATTACAATCAATAATGATCCTTTCATTACTCTATCTTAAAAGCCATTGACAGTTAGGCTCACTTTCAGTTGATTGTAACGCTCAACCTGTATTTAAATGGTGCCTTAGTGAAATTGTATTCCTGAAAAGGGTCACTGTCTTTCAAAAGATTCTCCATGAGGGAAGCTGCTTTAGCTAAGGGGCACCTCATTGGGAAGCACCACTTTGTCAGGGGACCTTGGTGTTGATTGCTCTCCACATGAGGGAAACCGCACTGAGGAATCTTCTGTGGAATAAATTGCATGTTGCTACAGAAGATAGTATATCAAAGCAAACGCATATGTCAGGTAAAAAATAAATTTGTGTTTTTAATTATGTCAGCAGTAAATGATATGTTCAACCATGAAATAATGTTACATATTGAAGTAATGGCTTCAGTGCACAAAATGGCAGCAAGAACTCGGAAAGGCTGCTATATTCCACATTCACGCAATGCTATCAAAATGAACAAAGCTGGCTCGATGTTACGTCTGAGAAAAATATTATTTCTTGTTCAAAAAGATTAAGACAGAAATAGATGGACTTTTGAGACACAGTAGTGGGTTTAAGCCGTTATCTTTTCATGCTGTGGGTCCTGAGTTTGAAAGTTACCAGACTGATGGGATGCAAATTTCACACAGTATGCTGACTGGAGGAAGTATTTCATTGAGGTGGGAATGAAAGTGAGCCCTGGTGCCCCCTCTTTTCCGGAAGGCCTGCCACATTAGGTGGCAATCAGTCACTTAGCTGGGCTGCAGTTGGCCTCCTCAGGGATCAAGGACCCCACAGGTAGGAATCGAGAGCTGCCTGCTGACGAAGGTTGACAACTCTCCATTGCTCGTCAGCGCCACCAGGGAGGTGATGGTTGTTGCTAGTACTACTCTCGTCCGAGGCGCAGGATCGCCAATTGCCCCAAGCATTGAGGAATGAGTGGTGTCACAGAGTAAGTGTCATTGGGGGACAAAGGTCGCAGCAAGGCCGAGAGTGGAGGTGCAGTGTCGTGGGGTGAGGGGGAGGGGATAGCAGGCCACACCTTCCTGGAGCCAGGTCCCTCGATCAGGCACTGAATGATGAACCGCTTGCCACCCTGGAAGCCCACATGCAACACACAAACGTTCGCTATGCGGGTTTTCTGCACGACCGGCCCCCTCACCCGCCTCAGGGTGAATAGCAGCGGAGGCGTCATGAGGTCCGAAAGTGGGCCTTCCCAACACAAACATAGTTGGGACAGGGGCAGGAAGTCTGTGGGATCACATACACCACCTTTCCCCCAGTTGAATGCCCCTCACCGCCAAAAGTTCCTTGAGGGAGGGCATTCTATTCTGTCCTTAGGAGTGAAATAAGCTTGGAGAGCCAATTGATGGAAGCAGAACAAAATCTTTCACAAAATTCAACACTTTGAATCTGAAAGGCCACAAGGACAGTTGTTGCGGGGAATGAAATTTCACAGTGCTGTGGTTGCCAGTCAGACTGGAGGTTGAAGCCTGGGGGCTGAATTTTCCTGACCCCAAGGTACTTGGAGGCAGGGAGGCAAGTTGGGTGAGGAAATAGGGTGGGACCCACACTGGGACAGCTCCCAATGCATTCCCAATGGCAATCTCAGGGGGCTGTAGGGAGGCCACCATCTCCATGGACACAGCCCCTCTCCAGCAGATTCGGCAGCCATCGGAGTCAGAGATTCTGTGCCCAAAAGAAGAGGTTGCCAATGGGGAAGACTAGACCTGGTCCAAACAATGCATCTGAGGGGAGGAGGGAATACCATGCAATTCAAGGAGTCTAATGGCTTTGCACCTAATAATATTTAATGGCAGGTTTCCTTTCACGTCAATGGGACTGATGTCTTTGCACTCATAATTTTTAAGTCATACCCAACTGTTGGAGGACACCTCTGTGTTCAGACACCCTCCTGGTTTCCAACCTGCCTCAGCAACATTCACCTCTACCAATGAGGCCCCAGAACTTCCAGCCCTCTGATTAGGTCAGCAGCATCGGGGGCCCCACCCACCATCTTCAGTGGAACACTCCAAAGCATGGGCAGCCTATCAGGGGGCCTTCGCTGGGGAGACTGTGTCAGTGGCATACTGGAAAGTGGGTGTTCAGCACCTCCATCTGGTCCTGACAGCAGGAATTCCAAGCCATGTGATCAGGGCAGTGGGCAGTGCAGAAGAGGTTTGACTATGCTAACTGTGCTGTACCTGCCCTTGAGGTGATCAGTGTAAAGTCTACAACAAGTAGAACAACCTGGAGTGCAGAAAAGTTGCACGATTCATATCGCCGTGGGATAAACATGTGTTGGAAAAGGCAAATGTACTCTGATGGGTTTCCTTAGCAGGTCTTGAAGAAGATCAGAATAGAAAGAATGACGAAATGTGACTAATAGCGAGGCCAGAAAGAGTTCAGGATCAACTTCACTTCTAGATCCCTCTGTGCAACAGCAAAATATACAGGTCTCCCCCCCCCCCCACCCCACGAGCAAAGCGAAGGTCAGTGTTTAGAACTGGTGCTGGGCGCAGAGGAAGGAGCAGCGAGATCAGAGTGAAAAGTAGACTGAAGATTATAATCAGTGCACCGACAAATCTAAGCACACCGATATTCCCAATCCCGTCAATCAGGTCAGCATTGCTCTGAGCCATCAGTCCTGTGGCTGGTATTGATACTGCTGGAGGCTGAACTGATTAAATGTTTTAGTTGGCCCAGCCAACGTGAGGCATTAGAGTAAACGATCATTTAAATTCCCCTAAACAGGACACAGCCAGAGCTAATTTGTCAACAGCAGCCCCGTAGCTCCCTGAAAGATAGTCTGAAAAATGCGTCATCCTTTCTTCGAAGGCTTCGGAAATTAAAAAGTGAAGGAGATCCGTCTCCCAGAGAGTGTTTGCTGGGCTGAATCCCAGTCAGAGAAGATGTCCACGCCAAGGGAGGGGGTTGGAGGGGATGAGGGGCGGGGAGGGGGGGGGGAGGGGGGGCATGGAGTGGTGAGCAAAGGGTTTGATCTTTAGGGTTACATATTTTCAGTTTTCTCCATCCTGGTATTTTGAAACTCATGAGAAGTGTCAGCCATTTTGGCTTTGTTCCTGCAAAGGGATAAGAAAGAAAAATGATGAGTAATGTTGCCACGCTCGATCAAATGGCAAAGGACGAGCTAGACCATCTGCGAATGAAAGTGAGTTTGTGACTTAGAACCATAGAATGCCTATAGTGCAGAAGGAGGCCATTCAGCCCATTAGGTCTGCACTCTACCTAGGCCCACTCCCCCACCTATCCCCGTAACTTAACAAATATCCCTGGACACAAAGGAGCAATTTTAGGATGGCAAATCCACCTAACCTGCACATCTTTGAATTGTGAGGGGAAACCGGAGCACTCGGAGGAAACCCACGCACACACGGGAGAACGTGCAAACTCCACACAGTCACTCAAGGCCAGAATTGAACCCAGGTTCCTGGCGCTGTGAGGCAACAGTGCTAACCGCTGTGCCACCGTGCCGCCCCAGAGCAGGCAAAAAATACATAGCCGGTCAGGTAACATTTGCAGAGATAACATCTCAGTTTTATCAGAACTGGGAAAAGTGAAAAATGTAACAGGTTTTGAGTAAGGCAGGAAAAGAGGGAGGGGAGGAATGAACAAAGAGAAGGCCAGTAAGAGGGTGGAAGGTAGGAATGATTGCAGAACCAGCAATTCAAGGGCAAAATAGGGATTGGTGAAAGGCAAGAGGGATGGTAATGGGAAAAATAATGAGAGGTGTACTGGAGAGCTGAAGATGAAAGTAAGCAGAATCGCCACCAATAATTGCTGCAGAAAAAATAGGAGGTGGTTATGATGTGAAATTATTGAAAACCACGTTATCTGTAATTTTCCGTCATCCGCCCCCCCCCCCCCCCCCCAATCCTTCTGGAATGATGTTAGAAGGAGGGTCTTTGTTGTTTAATCAGATGGGATGGTGGGAGTTGGGGGGTGGGGTTTATTACCCCTGTTGCCTACCTGCCTCTGTTGGTATTTAATCTGTGGCGGGATAGCTGGTGCGCAGCTTGTCCACTCTTAGGCTAACTGGAGCTCTTAAGTGGCCAATTAATTGTGTTATGGGAGCGGTGTTTTCAGAAACCCAAAATGTATCATGGAGTTCAACCAACCCCCACTTTAATGTATTGTTGCTTTTGAAGCACACGGCTAGTTCTCCAGGTGTGGTACTACAATTATGGATGATGAAACCATCAATTCAGCAAACACGTGTAGTTGGATCTGAACAGAGGCTTTAATACACTTACAACAGAGCCAGCCTATTCGTCGTTGAACTTCACATGAACTGCAGGCTGGCTCTAAGGCACTGATCGTTATACATCGGTCCCAAGGGGAGGAGTCCTGGGTGGAGCCAAGGGAGGAGCCCAGTACAAACTCTCACGTACTCCCAGAGCGACTCCCCCTGGTGGTCGGATAGTGCAACTGCATTTACAATGGTGGATAGTGAACATATATACACGGAGTTGTATTGGCAACTATATACAGCATTGATCTTACAACGGGTTGATAACGAACATATATACATGGAGTGATATTGGCAACTATATATAGTGTGAATCACATGCAGCACAATGGACATGTGGGTTTTTAAACACAAAACAATGTTTATTCCATGAATTCAACTTAACCTTCTTAAATAAACATTGGATCCCTTAACACCCCTTCAAAGATAACCCCGAAAAAATACAACACTAAATAATCCCTCAAAATGTTCCTTCAAACCTCCAAAAGACTTAACACCTTTAACAACAGAAACACATCAGGTTAAATACATTACTATTATGAGTTTAAATCCCCCAAATGATTCAGAGATAGTCTTTCATGGCAAAGATCACAGCAGATCCAGCTTACTGCAAACACAGACACACCTAAGCTCTTTTCTCAAAACTGGCTTTCTCCTTTCAAAACAGCTCACAGCAAACCAGCCAGGCACTTTTCAGCTGCTCTCTCCCAAAACTGAAACTAAACACTGCAAAATGGCTGAGCTAAAAACCCAGCTCCACCCACACTCTGATATCACTTCAGTAATATGAGCTGCCTCATTTTTTAAAGGTACATTGCTTAAACATCCATTTCTTAAAGGTACTCTCACATGACAATTGCCACATCTTGCCACTGCTGGTGTTGTATCAGCGGCAGATGGGCATTCATCACTTGGGAGTCTGCTCAGTAGGTGGGGGCCATGTGAGCTCGGTGGGGGTATCCCTCCTGATCTGGCGTCCTGTGTCACATGGAGACCCCCCTCCCCCAACCACCACCACCACCCAGGCCAGTGGAAAGAGCTGCCTCTGTTGGAAGACCACCCTGCCCTTCAACTGACTCTTCCCCATCTTTTGCAGGGGCCTCAGTGAACCCCCGACCTCACGTATATACACTCCAAGACTCCTACACGATGGCTGGTCTTGGGACGGCGGCATTCCCAGCTGTGGCCACCACTCACAATGGCCTAGCTGGAAATAAAGAACTTCCTTCCTATTGATTGACCAGCAGATCTATGAGGAGGGATATCGGCAGCCATGACGGCCAAATAATTATAAACAAAAACAGAAAATACTGGACAATCTTAGCAGGTCTGGCAGCATCTGTGGAGAGAAAAGGGAGCTGACGTTTTGAGTCTGGATGACTCTTTGTCACAGCTTGAATTATCTGAGCAGCGTAAAACTGAGTTGTAGCTTCCATAGTTTGCGGAGACAGGCTTGCCCCTGACTTTCCAGTCAGTGAACAGGGTCCCCACATTCATGGCAAATCCAGGCCTTTAAGTCTGAAAAGGTATAAAATGGCGTATCAGAAAACAGAGCTATCAGCTATGTCCATTGTATTTCTGCTCCCACTCCTTGCTCTCCCTCCTAGAACCTCAACAGAGTTCCAATTGTCCTCATCTTGCACCCCATTAGCTGGCACCCCATTAGCTGGCACCCCATTAGCTGGCGCCCCATTAGCTGACACCCCATTAGCTGACACTTTCCCATGCAACAGAAGGTACAACACCTATTGCTGTCCTCCCTTCCCACCGTTCAAGGTCTAAAATACTTCTTGCAGATGAAAAAGTGAATTAGCTGGACTACTTTCACTTTAACTTGCACTATTTGCTATTCAGAATGTAGTCTCCTCCATGTTAGGAAACCCAGATACAGAGTGATCCTGAGCTCAAAGAGAAAATGCTGGAAAATCTCAGCAGGTCTGGCAGCATCTGTCGGAAGAGAAAAGAGCTAACGTTTCGAGTCCAGATGACCCTTTGTCAAAGCTAAAAGACAGAGAAAGTGGGAAATATTTATACTGTGGAGTGAGAGAATGAAAGATGAGTCATAGCCACAGAAACCAAGGGAAGAGTGCGAACGGCAGTCCCCAGAGAGAACTAAAGGTGTGAAAGGCCAAACAGCAGAAAAACTAATATCAGAGTGTAAACTGTGACAGATGTAGATGTGGGGGGGAGGGGAAAGGAGCAAAGGGGAGAAAAGTTAAGGAAAAGGGGATAGGATAGTGGGTAAATATATATAAAGAAAGACAAGAAAGAAAGAAATGGTAAAAGATAGTTAAAATAAAATGGGATGAAAACAAATGGGTCGAGGTGGGGTAGAGCTAATCATCTGAAGTTGTTGAATGCGATGTTTAGACCAGAAGACTGTAGCGTACCTATCCGGAAGATGAAATGTTGTTCCTCCAGTTTGTGTTGAGCTTCACTGGAACATTGCAGCAGGCCAAGACAGACATGGGAGTAAGGTGTTGTGTTAAAATGGCAAGTAACGGGAAGGTCGGTGTCCTGAATGTGCACAGACCAAAGATGCTCAGCAAAGCGATCACTCAGTCTGCGTTTGGTCTCTCCGATATAGAGGAGACCACATTGGGAGCAGCGAATGCAGTAGACCAAATTGGAAGAGGTGCAAGTGAAACGCTGCTTAACCGGAATGAGTGTTTTGGGCCTGGAATGTTAAGCATGAAAGAGGTAAAGGGGCATGTGTTACACCTTCTGCGATTGTATGGGAAGGTGCCATGGGTGATGGGAGAGGTACTGGGTATGGTGGAGGAGTAGACTAGGTTGTCTCGGAGGGAACAGTCTCTGCAGAATGCTGACAGAGGGAGTGAAGGCAAGATGTGTTTGGTGGTGGCATTACCCTGGAATTGGCAAAAATTGCGGAGGATTATGCTTTCCATACGGAGGCTGGTGGGATGAAATGTGAGAGCAAGGGGGACTCTATGCTTGTTCTGGGAGGGAGGGGAGGGAACGAAGGTAGTGGCGTAGGAGCTGGACTGCACACTGTTGAGGGCCCTGTCAACAACTGTAGATCATGGGCTTGTCATTTCAACTCT
Organism: Scyliorhinus canicula; assembly: GCF_902713615.1. NCBI lineage: Eukaryota > Metazoa > Chordata > Chondrichthyes > Carcharhiniformes > Scyliorhinidae > Scyliorhinus > Scyliorhinus canicula. Next base: position 62,061,889 of record NC_052146.1, read on the forward strand.
CTGCGCCCATCTCACTTTGATCTCCAGTCTTACGCCTCCTTCAGACTGTGGGTTGGAATGCCCCCCTCCCCTATGGCTTGTTTTCTGGTGGCAGAGGTGGCTCACTATTGACCAGTGGAAAGGGTGGTGGAGAATCTCTTGAATGTGGAGGCTGATGGGGTGGAAGGTGAGGGCAAGGCGAATCCCATTAAGGTCCTGGAAGGGAATGGGAAGGGGTGAGTGCAGGGTACATGAAATGGGACGGAGACAGTTGATGGCCCAGCTTCTCAGTCAGGCGCTGTACAGCCTTCTAGTATCGCCAATTTCAGACCATAGCCATTGCTCCCATTTTCAGATAGCACCTGTGGGTAATGATTCCGTTGTTGCAGTTTCTCTACCTTTTCTTTTAATTTGTCCCATTGCCATCTCGTTTTGCCTTGAACCATATCCTTTTAGTCAATTCATCGTCCATGCCCATCCTGCATTGTTTATTCCTTTGTCCCCTCCCCCCTTTTTTCTCTACCTCCTTAAAACCTCTTCAATCGTTATTTCTTTTCCACCTTTAATTGAAAGTCAATAATCTGAAAATTAACTTTGTTTCTCTCGCTGTAGATGCTGCTTGGTCTGGTGACTATTTCCAATGTTTTCTGGTGTTATTTCAATTGTCCAGCATCCACAGTATTTTGCTTTTCTCTGGTTCTGTGCTTATAAGGTTATTCTCTTAAAATAGTCAAAGTACTGAATCTGTTCACATTGCATCTCGGATCTTTAGTAGCCACAGACATGGAAGCTAATGAAGCCTTAAGCAATATATCTGCACTCAGCTCTAAAGGATTGGAAATCAGCTGATGGAACTCTTTTTAGAAAGGGTTAGAGTAGAAGATCTCTCAGTTAACTCTTAATAGGGTTCATCGATGGCGTACTGTCACACAGTTATGGTGAGGAATGCCCCCTTAAACCAGCTGCACACTTATAGAATTCCCTACAGTGCAGAAGGAGGCCATCCAACCCATCGACCCTCTGAAACAGCACACCACCTAGGCCCACTCCCCTGCCCTCTCCCCATAACACCACCTAACCTGCAACTCTTTGGGTGTGGCTATTACATCAGCTGCCTGTGTCCTAAACTCTGGAACCCAGAAGCTCCTCACCTCACTACCTCTCCGCCTCTGAGACCCCTCAAAATCGTTGATCAAGATTTTTGGTCACCTGCCCTAATATGCCATGACGTGACTCCATGTCAGTTTTTTGTTCATGTACACTCCTGTGAAGCACCTTGGAATATGTTATCATATTGAAGATGCAAGTTGTTAAAAACTGAAATTTGAAGCAAAATAAAACTGTCATCGAATCCAAATGCACAATGGCTGTAAACTGCAAAGAATTGCTACTTTACTGCTGAGATACCCTCAATTACGACACAGGAGAGATCGGTAATTCAAAGGCTTTAATCATCAGAGAACTGAACAGCAGCCGAGAAGTGTGCTCACCACATGCTGCCGAGTGAGCCTCATCTTATATACCGTTTCCTGGGGGCGGAGCCAGAGGCGGAGTCCCCCAGGGTTCCAAGGCCGGTCTTAAAGGGCCAATGTATTAAAAGTAAGGTACAGTTACAGCAGCTACTAATACCATTCATCACAACTGCAAAATGTCAAGCATTGCAGCTTTATCAGTACTTGTGATGGCAGTTTCCGCACAGCAGTATACTTTGAAAGGCATTCAGTAATGGCTTGACGGCTAAGTCACAATAGTTAGTAATTTCTGATTTTAAAGACAACACTGACAATTGACCCACAATAAATGCACTAATGAGAGTCATTGCAGAGCCAGTGGAGGCCTATTGGTCCAGTGTAAAATGAGCACAAGGTGCCGAATTTCCAATAGGATGTGGAGATGGTGCCAGAGATGGGTGAGCCTGCAAAATTCGCACTACTGGCTGGCATGCCGTCATTGTCCCACCTCTGGCCAATTTTCCTTGAGGTTGAATCAGTGGGGGGACAGTGTTTGGGACTGGTGGTACTCATCAGTCAGAGGAAGGCAGCCAATTAGGTCAATTCAATTGCCCATTTATTGTCAGAAACTGTTCTCCGAGATTTTCCAGATGATGGCACAAACGCCTCCTCCGAGATCGTGACCTGGCCAATGTATTGAAGCTACGTCCTGGCAGCAAACCAGGGGCTATCAACGCTGAATTTACCCCATCTGCCCCCCATGGCTGTGATTGCCGGAAGACATCCTCGCGTCTGAGGCCACATTTTATTTTTAATCTCTGAAAAAGTCTTCAGAGACTGCCTCCACCTTAAGGTGCACTCTAAATTCTGGCCTACTGTGGTGATATGCATGTGCACATCAATGTATATAATTATCTTTCAATGTATAGAGTTATCAGCATGGCCTCCGACCACCAGGTGGCGATAGAGATACACCATGTGACTCGAGAGATTCAGCAGTTGGTAGTAAGTCCCTGCATCGGTTATTGTGGGTTCTTGACTGGCATTTCCTCCCGACGGTAGGAATTGAAACCAGAAACAATATTTTTGCCCATTGTCTCTGTGCTCATTTTTCTGCTCGATTAATGGTTGTTTTTCTGCCCTGTCTGGCTCAGGTTTTTTTGATCCTGGATTCTTGCACTCTCTTTGCCTGTTTTCTGCTCCCAGTTCCATTTCCTTTGTGCCCAGGTTGATAATTTCTTCTGGGTTCAGTTTGCCTTTCCCTCTGTACCAGTTTTAAAATCACTCCGTATCTGTGCCACTAGGAACAGACGCAGCACTCCAATCCCAGCAGATGCTGCGCCATGAACAAATTATGGCAGTTACGTCAACCTTCTCCTCCACTATCTCACTGGGTTGAAGCTTCCATTAAAATGGCTGACAAAGGAAGTGAATACAAGTTCTGCATTGCTGCCAGCCCTCAGTTCAGGACTTTGACAAAGAGACAGATAAGGAGGGTTAATTTATGAAAATGAAATGGGCTTGTCGAGTACAATAGCTTTATCCTGCGGCTGATGTACCTGATAGTTTACGTTCGGAACATGGATGAGTCCTTTGGATAGACAAGACGCACTCACCACTGCATTTAACAGTCTCCAAACAAATCACTGAGCGATCTAGATAACCAGAGTTCCCAATTGGCGATCACGGACTGCACACATACAATCCCCTCCTCTCATTCCACTCGCATTAAAAACTTAAGCAGGAATTTGGCAGGAAGTATATGGTATCGCCAAGTGTTAAAAGTATTCCTGCCTGCTCAACACTGTCCGCACTTCCAAATGATTAATTTACTGGTTGTGAATCATCCGGAGGATGAAGCAGCTCCGTTTTGTTTCTCTTTCTAGCCGTGGGTCCAGTATTCTCTCCATTGAACTCCCCATGGTTAGCACTGCTGCCTCACAACACCAGGGACCCGGATTCAATTTCGGCCTTGGGTCAGGTGAGGCCTTTGTGCCCAGGGCTGTGCAGGTTAAGTTATGGGGTTACGGGGATACGGTGGAGTAGATAGGAGTGTGGACATGAGTAGAGTGCTATTTCGAAGGATCGGGTGCAGATTCAATCGGCCAAATGGCCTCCTTCTGCACTATAGAGATTCTGTGATTTGGCTACAGTGTGTTTGGGGCATGGACATTTCACTGAACCAGTGAGAAGTGTTTCAAACTGGCCATCTGTTATCTCCATATGATTAATTAACAACATCTCAGCAAACACAGAAGCACAACTAGCTCATAAATGTTAAATGTGATGACAGCGTATGCTATTCTTTCATTTATTTCCCATTGATTTATGGTATACACAGTGCTATAGTCCGTTAAAGTCATTGTTCAATGTAACACTCTCCTAATAGCAAACAGCCTTGCGACTGGCCTCATGATTAAAGTATGGCACTCAGCTGCACTAACCGTAAAGTCATAGGTCCAATCAAACTTGGTAATGAGTTAACTGCAGCAACAGCTCAGGCACTAGACCTATCCTCAGTGGCCGGGGAAGGGGAGAGGGGGTCAGTATTGCCCAGGCTCCCACCCTTGATCTCTCTCCAGTGACAGCCCACTATTAGAAAGAAATGAATGGCTTGCAGCTAATAGATCTGAGGCGTTTGAACACAGTTCACAGCTGTTCTCCCTGCAGGGATGGACACTTGGAGCTTCCAGGTAAGTTTCCAGCTGTGGTATTTTTCATTGCCCCTGTCTGGACTGCTTTCTAGCTTCCAGACATGGATCTCTTGTTTTGGGGGGAGGAGTCTATGGCGGGGGCTCCCTTTAGTCAGGGGGTCACTGCAGTGGGCCCCTTTAATTCAAGCATCTCTGTGGGAATGGGGATTCCTTTAGTTCGGGGGTCCTTCTGGGGGGTTCCATTAGTTGGGGGGTCCCTCTAGTTAGGGGGTCTCCTGGGGGGGTGGTCCTTTAGTTATGGGGTCTCTGTGGGGGTCTCTCTAGCCAGGGGATCTCTGTGGGATGTTCCTTAAGTTAGGGGGTCCCTGGGGAAATTCTCCCCATTAAGGAGGTCTCTTGGAGGGATTCTCCCATTTTGGGGTCTTGGGGGGGTCTAGTAAAGGGGGGGGGGTGTGGGCAGGTGGGGGGGGGGGGGGGGGGGGGGGGAAAGCAGCCCTCAGATGGAGTTTGAGGGCAACTCCCTTTAGGAATTACCCCCTTGGGCCACTGCGAGGTCCACCATGTCAGGTTGATGTTTGGTGAGACCTGTAGTTATCCCGGCCCACATGATTCCTGGCCGAGGGGACAGAGAGTCATGGAGGGCCGGGGAATAGAATGCTGGGCCTGCTAAATGAATGCAAGGAGGTCATTAATACCCGTTTCCATTCATTTACATCTTCCCGCTGGCATGCGCTGTGAACTTCGATGCTGCCGACAGTGGGCAGTCGGAGCAACGAGTCCGGTCCGGTGCCTGACGACATTCCTGATTTTCTGATTCTCCGCCGCATCGGGGACTCTGCTACCAGCAGCAGAAGGTGGAGAATCGAGGACCATGTGTCTGCAATTCTGAGACAAGAGTGTTCTGAACTCAGTTACAGCCAATACAATGCTGACTACATTGTTTAGCTGGGTGGAATTATATTCCAGACCATGAAACATACAGAAAGACACTTTGGAACCTATTTTGGAGAATGTTCCAGACTCGTAACACCCATTCAACTGCCTTTTATTCATCCACGCAGCCACTACCAACTCTGTGATGTGATTAACCTATTTTCTTGGGGGACGTGAAATTTTTCTTGGGTGCTGCACTAACCTGAAGGTGTTTTTTTTATTGAAACCCCCGGCCATGGTGGGACTCAAGTCAGGGACTCAAGAGCATTGCTCTAGGTTTGTGGTTTGTCAGTTCAATGGCCCAGACCACTAGGCCGCAGGAAGAACTTGATTCATGGGCAGCCTGTTGTATACCCCACCTGATTTTCTTTTCAATTGGAATCGCAATGGCCAAAGGACAAATACACCTTCTTGGAGTCTTACCAGGAGTACCTTTGATAAAATACCATTTCTGACAAGGAAGGTTCACTGTAATGGCCAGAGATTTTCTTACAGCTGCTCCACTCAGCAGCTGTCACTTTGCTGGAGGTGAGACATCAAACACATTTGCCTAACGGTGAATTTATGTAAATATATTTATCCAAAAGTATGCCATAAAAAACTGAGTGTAGGGCTGAGGTGCTTAAACATGAGTGAGACACTTCATTAGCATATTTGAGGGCCCGAGCACTTATTTCAGGCAACTGCTAGGGACACTGCTGCCCCTTCTTTCCCGATTTGACCATAGTTTTGCTGCCTTTCCAAGGGGTTCTTGAGGCAAAGACGATGGGCCGCTTGGAATCATCCGCCATCTTGTGGGATAGTACTGCCCCTATTCCATAAGGAGGTGCATCGCATGTGAGGACAATTATTTTCCCAGGGTTGAAGTGAACTGAAAGGTATGAGGATTGAAAAGCTTGCTTTACCAAGCAAAAGGCTTTTTCGTGTGGCTCCCTCCATTGCCACTGTTGTTGATTTTTTAGTGGCTGGTGTAATGGTGCCAATGTTGTGACTAAATTCAGAATGAGCCTACAATTGAGGGGATATGGAGTTGTTGCATGCACACGGAATCCTAAATATATCACTTCTGAGGCCTGAAGCGTACATTTTTTACATTTGACACCTGTGTCTCGGAAGCTTTGGAGCATGACTTCCAGGCTAGACATGGTGTACTTCGGGGGGTAGTCCCAGTAACTAAAACATCACTTTTGGGATCCCTTGAAGGAGGTTTTCATCGTACGCTGGAAAATAGCTCAGGCTGACGCTATGCCAGAATGTAGCCTCATGCACTGAAATAGGTCCTTATGGGTATTTATCATGGTGAAACTCTGGGACACTTTGTCCCATTTCAATAGTAGGTATGCGTGGCTGAGATTTAATTTAGAGCAGGTAGGGCCTCCTGCCAGCTTGGTGTAGAGGCCTTCAATCCTGGGGATCAGATATCTATCCACCTGGGCGGCCTGATTGATTATTAATTTGTAGCACCACAGTTTCTTATCAATTTGCAAGAGAGCAGGGACTATGGGGACTGCCCACAAGGAGAACTGAACTGGTCTAATTATGCCCAGTTCTTCTGATCACTTCAACTCAGTTTCGACCTTATGATGCAGGGCACAGATGATTGGTCTGGCTCTAAAAAACTAGGGTGTCAAATTTAGATTGACATAAATTTTGACTTTCACACCTTTGATCTGGTGTAGCTGGCTGCGGAAAACATCCTCATATCTTCACAGGACATCTTGAAGGACACTGTTGAAAATTTTTAAAAATTCCAGCCAGTTATATTTGATTTTCTGTTACCAGTGCCTTCCCATTAGGCTGGGTCTGTGCCCTCTGTGACAACTAAGGACTGATAGGCCTCTTCCTCTTTATAAGAAACTGGTGAGTTAATGGTGCCAAGGATTTTCAAAGCTTCTCCAATGTAAGTTCAGTAAGAAGTCTTACAACACCAGGTTAAAGTCCAACAGGTTTGTTTCAAATCACTAACTTTTGGAGCCCTGCTACTTCCTCAGGTGAATGGAGAGGTAGGTTCCAGAAACATTTATATAGACAAAGTCAATGACGATACTTTGAATGCAAGCATTTGCACCCAATGAGACAACCAATGAACCAGAACAGCAGACCAAGAGATCTGCGGTGCGGCAACCAAAGAGGAAAGAGCCGAATTGGAGCCCTCCAGAAGGCCGCTGCCCTAGACTCGACATGTATGCTCAAGCCGTCAGGAGTTGCGTTAATGCCAGATTCATCAGTCACATTCACAAGACAGCCCTGAACGTCACCCAAGCACAACGCAACCGCAACAATGTCATCAAACCAGCAAAGGAGGGGCCACCGTCATACTGAACAGAACGGACTACTGCAAAGAAGTGTACCGACAACTCAACAACCAGAAACACTACAGACAGTTAGCCGCAGATGCGACCAAGGAACTCACTCAGCAACTCAACAGACTAATCAAGACCTTGGATCCAGACCTTCAGAGCATCCTACGTGCTCTCATCCCACGTACTCCACGCGTTGGAGATCTCTACTGCCTCCCTAAAATACACAAGGCCAACACACCAGGCCGTCCTATCGTATCAGGCAATGGGACCCTGTGTGAGAACCTCTCTGGCTACATCGAGGGCACCTTGAAACCCATCGTACAAGGAACGCCCAGCTTCTGTCACGATACGACAGACTTCTTACAGAAACTCAGCACCCACGGACCAGTTGAACCAGGAACATTCCTCGTCACAATGGACGTCTCGCCACTCTACACCAGCATCCCCCTTGACGATGGCATTGCTGCAACAGCCTCAGTACTCAACACTGATAACTGCCAATCTCCAGACGCAATTCTGCAACTCATCCGCTTCATTCTGAATCACAACGTCTTCACCTTCGACAACAAGTTCTTCATCCAGACGCACGGAACAGCCATGGGGACCAAATTCGCACCTCAATATGCCAACATCTTCATGCACAAGTTTGAACAAGACCGCCTCACCGGACAGGACCTTCAACCGATGTTATAAACCAGATAAACAATTACATTTTTTTTCTTTGGACTTACGGCGAAGAATCACTGAAACGACTACACAATGACATCAATGAGTGCCATCCCACCATCAGACTCACCATGGACTACTCTCCAAAATCAGTTGCATTCTTGAACACACTCATCTCCATCAAGGACGGTCACCTCAGCACTTTGCTTTACCGCAAGCCCATGGATAGCCTCACGGTGCTCCACTTCTCCAGCTTCCACCCTAAACACATTAAAGTACTTCCCTGGAGCGGAGAAACTATGACTTCTTCTTCGCAGCTTTCAACACGTCATCGATGAAGACGAACATTTTGCCAAGGTCATCCCCATACCTCCACTACTTGCCTTCAAACAACCGCGCAACCTCAAACAAACCATTGTTTGCAGCAAACTACCCAGCCTTCAGAACAGCGACCACGACACCACATAACCCTGCCATGGCAATCTCTGCAAGATGTGCCAGATCATCGACATGGGTACCACCATTACACGTGAGAACACCACCCATCAGGTACGCGGAACATACTTGTTTGACTCAGCCAACGTTGTCTACCTCATACGCTGCAGGAAAGGATGTCCCGAAGCGTGGTACATTGGCGAGACCATGCAGATGCTGTGACAACGGATATACGGACAATGCACGACAATCGCCAGCCAGGAATGTTCCCTTCCAGTCGGGGAACACTTCAGCAGTCGAGGGCATTCAGCCTCTGATCTCCGGGTAAGCGTTCTCCAAGGTGGCCTTCAGGACGAGCGACAACGCAGAATCACAGAACAGAAACTTATAGCCAAGCTCCGCACACATGAGTAAGGCCTCAACCGAGACCTTGGATTCATGTTGCATTACATTTACCCCCCACCATCTGGCCTGGGCTTGCGAAATCCTACCAACTGTCCTGGTTTGAGACAATTCACACCTCTTTAACCTGGGATTACCCCTCTCTCTGGCTCTGTAAAGACTTAATTACATGCAAATGCTCGCATTTAAAGCATTGTCTTGCATCTTTGACTTTGTCTATATAAATGTTTCTGGAACCTACCTCTCCATTCACCTGAGGAAGGAGCAGTGGTCCGAAAGCTAGTGATTTGAAACAAACCTGTTGAACCTTAACCTGGTGTTGTAAGACTTCTTACTGTGCTCACCCCAGTGCAACGCTGACATCTCCACACCAATGTAAGTTGACAGCTTGGCCGTGGTGCTGCTCATATTTAAAGTTTGAGCTACTTCACAGAGACCCTGGTGTTGACTTCCATTTTCAAGGGTTAATCATTCACAATAAGGATGATTTCAATGCGGATGTCCTGTTTACCTGGACTACATTCAGAAGGCACATGTCGTGCTCCTCCTCAGAGTTCCTCTCCACTTGGTGCAGTGATGCTGTGGACTGCCGCTGCTACTGTTTTTTGTGTATTGGTGTACTCTGCCTTACGTGGCAACATTCTTGAATATGACCTCTATAATTACAACAGAAACACTCAAACTGGCGACAATGGCAAGTCTCTTGGGGACATCGATAACAGTCCATCTCTGCTATTAATGGCCATCATAGCCAAGCCAAGCCTGGTGCTTGACCTCACTCGCTGTCCACACAAGTGTACTCTTTGTCTAAGGTTCTTGTGCAACGCTAAACAATGGAAACACTGGAAAATATCTCAACTGCCCTTGACCAGGGTAAATGAAACTTCTACCACTAGTTTCAACTGGGACCAGGCTTAGAATTCCAATGTAGGGTTAAAAACTGACACCTGGATGAAATCCAGGTCCTGACCCCCTTCCCAACCTGCATCGCTCTTGTGATGCTCTTTATGAATTCAAAAAGCCTAATCGTGGAGCATGTTGGACCTGCCTACGTGGCATCAGTAAGGCAGGCAGTAGCCATGTTGGAGCCTGCCACTGCTTAGCCAATGGAAGTAGACAGCTACTTTGAGGGAACGCAGCATCAGTGGCGATAAAAGGTGTCAATAAAGCTAAATGAAGGTCAAACATTGGGACCTGCGCAAGGAGGTCCAATAAAGGTCAGCTTTATTTGAATGAAGGGAAAGTTTCTGATGGCCCTGCAATGAACCCAACAGTTGTGTACTAATAGGCACCAGAATGTTTGAGTTCAGTAAATTAAAGATTAAGGATTGCAACCATAAATGCACAGGCCCCGTAGCAAGCTCGTTAAGGAGCTTAATGAGTCATTAATGGGTGGGCATTCCCTGTTCCCTTCCCCTGCTTTCCCTTTGAACATTCAAAACTGACCCAGAAGGGTCAGGATTCCAAAACCACCTATGGAACAGCGACCCCACTTTGTCCCAAATCTGCAACCATTTGAAAATTAGGCCCCAGTTTCCTCAGCACCAACCAGGAATTGAACAGTGGAGTCTTCCATGGTGTGAATGACTCAAAGTGGGGTTTTATATTTGCTCACTGTGCCATTTAGGTTTGCCAAACTCATTCCTGGGATGAAGGGATTATCCTACAAGGAAATATTAAATAGACCAGCCCTTTATTCTCTGGAGTTTAGCTGAATGACAGGTGAGCTCATTCAAACATACAGGGCTCGACAAGGTAGATGCGGGAAGGGTATTTCCCTTGGTTAGGCATCAAAACCAGGGCATAGCCTCAGAATAAGGGACAGACTGCAGTGAGGAGGAATTTCTTCACTCAGAGGGTTGTGAATCTTTGGAATTCTCTACCTCAGAGAGTTGTGGAGGCTCATTCATTGAGTATCGGCGATGGAGATGTGCTGAGCAGACACACAAAAGATGACTCTCCTCCCAGAACCTCAAAATAAGGCACTTTTAACCCAAAATAGCCCACTAAACCTTGGGGGGGGGGGGGGGGGGTGTTCCTCCAACACCACGACTATGAAAGAAACATCCCAAGCAACAACAACCAGGGGACTGTCCGTCATGGTTAGTGTTGTGGTGCCCTGGAAGGGACACTCCTGATATTAGTAAACATGGCAGGCCCCAGACAGACCAATGCACCCATAATGGGGACAGGACACTTACTTTGCCTCCCCAAGATAATTGCCGATTCTTTGGTGAACCTCTAGCGAAGGGTAGGGAATTGTGCTAAGAATGAGGTGCAGAAACAGGGGTATGAGCATGTTGTTGCAATAGGAAGGAACATGCAGGCAGATAGGTTACTCCTAGATTCCTTGGTCTGGGGATAATACTGGGTTCAGATCCCATGATTTCTGGTGGGGAGTTGGGGGGGGGGGGCATAAAGAGGTGAGACTGGAAATCCAGGGATGCCTCCTTCTACCTTATCAACAGGAACACAGAGCCTGAAAGAACAGGTTATGAAAGACCCATTAAGAGAGGCCCAGGAGATGCCTGGACGATGTAGCAGGGTTGAAAAATTGATGCAGTCCTCTTCTGTGTGACTGGAAACGGAGAAGAGGAAAATGGTTCTAGTTTCAAGATTTCGAAGCTACTTACTCAAAATCTAGACCACCTGACTCACCCATTGGAGGTTAAATGTTGAGTGTGATAGTGGGACGATTCTGCACCGACTATCCCATGCAAAATTGAAAAAGCAACAATACCTTCATGACATGGAATAATCTGACTATAAATGAGGGTTGGCCAGGGATGAGAGCTGTGTGGAAGTGCCAAGAAGCTTGGATAAAATAAAAATAAAAGAATTGGATGAAAGGAAACTAGTAAGGGCTTAGCTGCCTCGGGGAGGGGGGTGGGCAGGGGGATGGTGCGAATTAGCTTTACAGCATACAAACATGTTTTACTGAAACAAAATGGAGAACAATAGAGGATAGAATTGTAGATGATATAGAAGACAGAAGTTCAAAATGGAGACATAAGAATGCATGCCGCATTTACATGCTAAAAGACTTCCAAGAATGTGTTGTTTAGATAGGATAAGCTAAAAAAGGATAACAGATATATCGGTTAGGGTTAGCTCTGTGCTGCAGGAGAAGGACAGCTAATGAGCAAGTAAGCTCATAACCATGATAATCATGAAAGAGAAGTTCTCCCGAAAGCAGGATTCTACGACAGAAGCTATTATTTGAGAATCTCAAGGTCAACACTGAATCCGAAGAAAGGCTTCCCAAAATCAAGATACAACTCATGTATGGTAATTATCTGCTGTATTTGGCTCATAGAGATAAAACTAATGGGATGTTGTTTTGGGACAAGGGACATTCTCAGAGTTTAGGATTGTAGATAGATGTGGAACGGGGTTAATTGAAGTGTGTGTGGCCATGAAGAATTGAACAAACGAATGTGATATAAAATAGGATTATTAGCTAGAATAATGTAGATGTGAGCCAGTCTGATAGTAGTGAGCTCACAAACAAAGGACAAAGGGATTCGGAAAGCATGGCCAGGAAGCGGGGAGGGGAGCCTCGTGGAGGATGGGGAAAAGGATGCTGGGTAACAAGAGGCCCAGGGTTGAGGAATGCGAAGTGAGCCAATCAAATTATATGGCCAGGTCAGGAGGTGTATAGGATGGCCTATGGGAATCTTGTATGTGAAACCTGATGCCATTTGAATGATATTTGCAGAGATTTCTTTGTCTTCGATTTCACTTGGTTCTGGGGCTTCAGAAGACTGCCTGTGTGTTCTGAATCTCTGTGGACTGAGTCAGTCTTGCAAGTTGGTTAAAAATAAATAATATTATACCTACAAATCTATCTCGAGTTTTATTGAGGCCAGACTGACGGGTAAAGAACTTAATATTGTCAGCCATTATTGTCATTAAGTGTACCTTTGTTTTGGTATGCATTTTTTACAAATTAATAAATATCTTTTATATGAATGACTACAGAAAGTATACCCTCACATCTAACCTCAATAGGGTTCTTAACAGGGACTAATACACCAACAGATTGGGGAGCTGTGGCAGGTAATATGCAGAGGCATCGACAGATTAGGGGGCATTAACAGATTGGGAATTTATTATAATTCGAAAAACCAGATCCAAGAGGAAAACCATTTTTTTTCTGCAGTGTTGTGTGATCTGGAATTGATTTCCTGAAAGAGTGTTGGAGGCAGATTCAATAGTTACTTTGAAAAGTTAGATAAGTACTTGAAGAGAAAATAAATTGCAGGGCTCCTGGGGAAGAGCAAAGAAATGGGACTAACAGAACAGCTCTTGGAAAGAATCAGCACAGCTGGCACGATGGACCAAATGGCCTCCAGCTGTGCTGTATCATTCTATGATTCCATGATTAGTAAATAGATCTATCACTCATACGCAGGTAATAAAGAGGCTGCAGTGAAAGCTGTCAACTTACTTTCAATCTGAGGATTCAGGAACAGACAGAAGTAAAGAAACAAACACTGAAAAAGACGTGGAAACAGAGATTGTGAAGATTATGATCAAAGCAAAATATCCAAACACTGAGGGAGAATTCAGAATGTTCAATTCACCTAAACAGCACGTCAATCGGGACTTGTGGAAGGAAACCGGAGCACCCTGAGGAAATCCACGCAGACACGGGAGAACGTGCAGACTCCGCACAGACAGTGGCCCAAACCGGGAATCGATCCCGGGTCAGTTTGGTGTTTTTCAGTTTGGTGTTTTTCCCTTTGATGGAATAGATGCTGGATAATTGAGCACGACAATTGCGCAGCTAATAACTGAGTCATTCTGATGTCCTATTCGTTTAAGTCAAGTCAATGTTCAAAATATGAAAGGCTGGTGGATTCCATTAGCCATGTGATCCTCCATATCCAGTTTCCCCTGTCTGTGTCCCATTGAGGTTGATGACTTCATGTCCAAGCACAAAAAGGAAAACATCTATCCCTTATTTCCACCAAAAGTAGGTAATCTCAGCCAGTGGCGGCCACGCGAAGTGCCCGAGAAAAAGCAAAGCTTTAAAAAAAAATCAGGTAGGTGCCCCACTCCCCGCTGACCCTTTCTGAAATGTGTGGTTTGTGTAGCCATGAGGGGGAAAGGTTCAGACTTGACTTTTCCACAACTTTGCCCCTTTACACCAGGATAGCAGTTCAAGTAATTATCAATACAATGCTTTTTGTATCTTCTTCCAGCTAGACTTTCTCTTCAAGGTTAATGCAGATATGCGGAGAAGAGTTTAACTAATTGGAGTATGAATTCTTCTGATGCCGGTTTCACAGAAAAATAACAAGAACTAATTGTGATAGGGGCTTGTTTTGATTCTTTCAAGTGCAGTCAAATATAAATTAATAATTGAAGCATTTTGTAAACAGATAAATTATGCAGGAAAATTGTAGCGGATCACCAAGGGTTCAACAACTTATTGGTATCACATTGGCGGACATTACAGACAGCTCTGCTTTCTCCATTCTTTAATTAAATAAGAGGTAAATAGTTCCCTTGGTGGCTCCATTGCTCAGTGAATTGCTCAGCTTTAGAGGCCAGGGAGGCCTCAGGCTCAATCTTTCCTGGCAGCTAATCTCAGCCACAATGTGGTGGACTCTTAACGACCCTCTGAAACGACCCAGCGCGCCAATCAGTTCAGGATTAATTAAAGATGGCCTTGTTACCGAGGTGCCACATCCCACAAAAGAATAAAGAAAAGAAAAACTGGAGATGTTAAAGCACTCTCTGAGTAAGAGCAAGAGAGTCAATGAACGTATCAAGCAGACATCTTACTCTGAATCACTCTCCAGTTGCTTGTACTCCATAGTAAATGATAGGCTGTTCAGCTCCTCAAGACTATTCTGTCATTCATGGATTCTCTGTCACTTAATTTCACTGACCTGCTTTGATTCCACAGACCATATTGCACCCGATCAAACGGCCAAGTCTCACCCAACTCATGACGTGACAAGGTCGTTAAATCTCGCAAGAGGCCTCTCACAAGATTTGCGATGCTCCGAATGCCTCGCAAGATCGAACGGGATCACGGGAGACGTCGCAATCGGGATCATGCTCTCGCTGGGCGAGATCCAGATTAACAATGGTTCATTTAAATATGTCTACGCCCGATTATCCCGAGGACTGGGAGCAAACACACCCATGCCTGGGAAACCTCGCCATGGCGTTGTTTAACACTGGTTGTGGACCAGGTGTAACGGCACCAGGGGAGGTCTCCCAGGCCATTGGAGGCCCCGGGTTGTCAGGCTCTGGGTGGGGTGGTCTCCTGGCAATCCTGTTGCCATCTGGAATCCTGGCAGGGGCACTGCCAGGGTGTCTGGGTGACATTGCCATGCTGGCAGGGGCACTGCCAGGGTGCCTGGGTGCCAGGTTTCCTATGCCAGGAATCAGGCATCGGGGTGCCCTGCCCTTAAGAGGGCAGGTGGGGGGGGGGGGGGGCTTGAGGACTCCCTAACAGATAAGTTGGATGGATCCGGATGCCGTGGTGAGGTAGCTGAGGTGGTTGAGCAATCAGGCGGCATTTAATGGCACCTAGATCTCTTCCTGCACTGACGATCAGGTAGTGACTCATGCTGGGCAGTAACCCAGCATGAGTTACTCATTCGGCTGAAGAGGTAGGGGGGAGAATTGAGGGAAGGAAGGAGCAAGGAGATGAGAAATGGCAACAGTGAAGAGCACCACAGAACCGTAACTCACATTTTCAAACGCTTTTCGTTCAGCATTAAGATCACTCCAATTACAACCAGGGAGAACACAGCGAGTAGAGTTCCTAGCACAATGCCCAGAATGTTCTCTGTAAAACAAAAAGACATTTCAAAATTACTCCATTTGTGCCTCCTCAAAATGTTAACAAACACTAAGGCAAAACATTGTGGTGTTTTCCCCCCTGATTTGTACTGGTAACAAGATGGCTCATTTATGCCTAAACACTTAAGAGGGAAATAGTTGGATCTTTTCCATTTTTATGAGTTTGGGGCAAGTGTACGGGCAGTGTGAGGGAGGTGTTCTGTGAGGGGGTGGGGTTGCATGGGTGGATGTTCCATGTGGAATGGGAGTGACTGTGTGTGTGGGGGGGTGTGGGGGGGGGGGGGGTCTGTGGCGGCGGGGAGGGTGGAGATCCGTGGGGAAATGCAGCAGTGGTGTCGGCAATGGGGGAAGTTTGCGCGCGGGGGATGGGAGGGAGCTTCTTTTTTTTTTTAAATCGGGGCGTCCTATTGAAAACCAAAGTTGCTGACGGGGCAGGCTCATTCAGAGTCTGGAGTTCCACCTCTCCACTCTTCCTGAGTTTCCATTACCCTCTTTTGAACATGGTAAACTTGGTGCCATGGTGGCTTGTAGTCACTCGCCCAAGTGACTATTCGTAGTGTACGAGCTTGAAGGAAGTGACAACCATGGTGTCATCACCCCTTGCGCCAGATGTGGCCACCAATCAGTGACCAAACAGATATATGCCAGAATGCAGTACCAGAGAGCGCTCATTAATTTAAACTCTGGGTAAGTTTTCTCTTCCTTGCCCGGGAGACAGTGATGCCAATTACAGTGACCCTCCCCCCTCCCACACTCACCAGCCCGGCAGCTCACTGATGAACCCCTTGATTGTTTTTTCAGTTCAGTCCTATTCCCCCGTGGTACATTTAGCCCAATCAGAGCTCTACCAAGAAAACAAAATTCACAAACATACCACAAACAAAATCAAGTTGAAATTTCCATACAACTTTCAGTACTCTCAGTGCCAATGTGTTGATCTGTTTGCGATTTTACTGCACTCTCTGCACATGCGGGAGCACTGCTGTTTTCATGATCGCTGCCTCATTCCATGCTGGTAAAGAATCTAATTTATTCTGCTTTACGATGTGATGTGGGCCTTTGAAATGCTCTAATAATATTCTGGAGATTTGCCAATACAGGTTCAATCATATTCTCCAATAAATAAAACATGTTTCCACCAGATAGGTTTTAGAATCTTAAATGAGGCCCTACCCTGTAATTTCTAACTATGTTCTTTAGGTGGAGTTTCATGTCTGTCGGATACAAAGGAGGGGTAAAAATGACAGAATTGTCATCAATCTCACATGCAGAAAGTGAATTATTGTCTCTGATCTGCATATGTGGTACATTATCTTGTCATCATGACATCCTGCGATGTTTCCTATTTGAAGAGCCATCACTTCAGTTGGACCTTCCTGAGTCAAGGGGGTCCCACGCCGTCCCCAAAACTCCAGTTGCAGATTAGGTAACTGCATAGATGGGCAACCAATTTCTACCCCAGTAAAGTCACCCAGTAAGGGGGCGACATGGTGGCTCAGTGGTTAGCACTGCTGCCTCACAGCGCCAGGCACCAGGATTCGATTCCACCCTTGGGTTACTGTCTATGTGGAGTTTTCACGTTCTCACCGTATCTACATGGGTTTCCTCCGGGAGCTCCAGTTTCCCCCCAGTCTAAAGATGTGGAGGTTAGGTGTATTGGCCATGCTAGATTTTC
Organism: Scyliorhinus canicula; assembly: GCF_902713615.1. Lineage (NCBI taxonomy): Eukaryota > Metazoa > Chordata > Chondrichthyes > Carcharhiniformes > Scyliorhinidae > Scyliorhinus > Scyliorhinus canicula. Next base: position 62,079,212 of record NC_052146.1, read on the forward strand.
CCTCAATGTCCAGGGATGTGCAGCTTAGGTGGCGTTTCAGGGTTACAAGGAGAGAGCGGGGCGGGGAGAGGTTGCGCATAACTAGGGTGCTCATTCGGAGGGTCAGTGTATACACGATGGGCCAAATGGCCTCCTTCTGCACTGTAGGAATACTGTGGATCAATCTGCAAAGGATTGAATTACCGGGTAATATGTGTTTTGGTTGCTTTGGCAAAGGAAGAAATGTTCGTCGGGACACTGATTGTCTTTCAATGGTGCAACAGGATCTTCTGCATCTACCTGATCCAACAGATAGGAAGGGCTTCACCTTAAATGTCGACTGAAAGACCTCACTCTGAACAATGCCTGCCTCTCCAACTAATGAGACTTCACTCTGAACAATGCCTGTCTCTCCAACCAATAGGGGCTGGTTTAGCACACTGGGCTAAATCACTGGGCTTTTAAAGCAGACCAAAGCAGTCCAGCAGCACGGTTCAATTCCCGTACCAGCCTTCCCGAACAGGTGCCAGAATGTGGCGACTAAGGGCTTTTCACAGTAACTTCATTTGAAGCCTACTTGTGACAATAAGCGATTTTCATTTCATTTTCATTTCAATACAGAATGAGGCGCCCCCCCTCCAATTCAAGGGGAAAAAAACTGCAGCATTTTTGGAAGGGCCTGGAGGCTGTTAGTCAGCAGTTGTGTCAAGCCTACTGTGTGCTAACTGCTCATACATAGACAGCAGTTTGTAAAGGTCTGTATCTGCTTACCAAGAGCCCGTGAAGGCAGTTCCCTATGGTTGTTGCCAGGCAGCTATGCCAAAACTCTGCATTTATGGTTGGTGGCATCATGGTGGGTGTTGCTAATTAGGCTCTCTCTGCATGTCTCCCTCTCTGGCATACTGAATTCTGCCAATATGGCTCTCCTTGTAGCTGGTTTCCCAAGCTTGCCTTCTTTCCTGCAGTGCCACTTAAAGTGCGGAACACCACGAAAATTCACTGACTTAGAGATCAACTTGGAAGTTGCAAGGTCATAACATCGTCCCATTCCAGGTCCCAGCTGGCAGACAGCAATGCTAATAGCTCTGACAACTTCCCCAAATTTCCAATTGTCCATCAGCAGGTGAGCCCAGGGGTGTTTTATGAGCAGCAGGATCCTATTAGTTACTGATGAAGAATAGTGAGTAAGAACAACAGTACAGTTTTTCAGCTTCAATACTGTGATCTGTGCTGAGTTAGCCAACCAGAGGAATAGTTGGGACAATATGATTTGGGGTCAATATCAACATGGCCTCCGGGTGTTCATTAAGAAACGCTCAAAGAGGTGGACAGTTGGGCTTCAGCCGGGGACAGAGTTGAGCATGCAGTCAATCATCTACATTCACATATGACGAACGATAACCTGGACAATACACTGAAAATGAAACTGATGCCAAAGATGTGCACCAGAGCAGGAGTCAACACTCAGGAGTGGAAGCAAAGAAAGAGTAATCCAAAAGCAAAATACTGCGGATACTGAAAATCTCAAATAAAAATAGGAAAAGCACACTACTGTGTGTGTGGAGTTTGCACATTCTCCCCGTGTTTGCGTGGGTTTCGCCCCCGCAACCCAAAGATGTGCAGGGTAGGTGAATTGGCCATGCTAAATTGCCCCTTAATTGGAAATAAAATGAATTGGGCACTCTAAATATTTTTTTTAAGAAGAAAAAATAGGAAAAGCTGAAAATACACTATTCTGAAGAACGGTCACAGGCCTGATATATTAACTCTCCAAAAATGCGACAGCACAGTATGTCCACCATTTTCTGTTTTTATTGAGGATAATATAGTGTGAGTGTGTTTATGAGGGAATGCTCTCACCAGATATACAGAAGGTAGGTTCTCCTGACCACTGGCCTGTTGGCAGACACGTCCGTGTGGCCGATCCTGAAAGCACGTGGCCCTGATTGCAAGTAAAATTTACCAATGCTCCAATCAAGTAGAAGTTCCCTTTCTTTTTCCCATTCTTGGGGTCTTCCAGAAACCCACAGGAGGTCACTGAAGAAGAAAAAGAAAATCAAAAGGTGATTTGGTCAATGATGTGAAATCCAATACTCGGAAACACAAAGAAGCGTTAGAAGACAATGAAATCCTTTCTGTCACAGGAAGTCCTTCATTTGTTGGGAAAGTCTTTGTGTGATAGGACTCTCAGCAACAAACCTTTCATCGAACCCTGACAGCTTCAGGAAACCAAGATTTATGAGTCCTTCCTCCCGAGCATTGATCTGAAAAGTGCTTCAAAAACCTGCAACAGAAGCTGTATTTAAAACTCTGAACCTTTAGATCACTGATTCAAGGCACACAAATCACATATTCCTGTGGGATTTCATAGCACTAGGTCAGGGAGGATTAAGAGTATCGGTGATTCCGGCAAGCAACCCATTTTTCACGAAGCTTGTCTGAATCCAAGTCACCAAACATTATCATTTTGTGTCTCCGTGATCTTCCTGCTGCATTCAACATGGCCACTCTCTCACCCCACTGCCAACGTTCCAAATTGCAAGTGATTGAAAGAGAAGAAGTTGGGGTGCAATTGGGAAAGGGCAGGCAAATGCGACTGTTTGGATTGCTCTTTTCAAAGATCTGGCACAGCCATGACGGTTAAATGACCTGCGGTAAGTTCCTAGCTTTAGTCACTTCCAAGTCTGACACCTCCTGCCCACGCTGCCAAGTTCCACCTTACATAAACTCCAGCTACCGCCCACACCTTGTCCTGCAGATCCACCATCCATATCCTTAGCATCCCCATTAGTTCACCATTCTTGTTTTAATTGAAGATTCTTTCCACCGCCTTGTCCCACCAAACTCTTTGCAACTCACGCAAAGCCAATATCCCAGATCACACCCTACTGTCTTCTACCTGAGATCTTCTGTCTACTTCCCTGCTCCACTCTTCAACTGTCAGTGCCTCATGTGCACACTTTAACATCATCTCCCCCACATTCTGTCTTCTTTCCTCCATTACAGAGGCCCCACTCAAACATAATGACCCTTCCCGCCAGTGGGATCTGACAGTCCTGCCAATGTCAATCCCACCCCCCCAACGCAGTGGGTTTCCCAGCAGTGGGGGAGGACGGCGAGCCAAGCAAATTGCCATTGACTCTGACGGGATTGACAGATCCCGCCGGTGGAAAATCCCAGCCACCTTTAACCCTGCCTTCCAGCCATCAGTTCAGTCTCCTCTCCAACTGGATCATGGTTCAGTCCCCACTCAAGAGAGCTGATAGTCCAGGTGACATTTCAATTCAGTATTGATGTATAACTGCATTAGTGGAGGCAGTATCTTTCAGGTGAGATGTGTCCCATCTGTCTGCTTCGCTGAATCGAAGGGAATACCATCATGCCATGTGATGATGAGCAGGGGTTCTCCTGAGCAACATTGTTTCCCTAACAAAAGCAACCAAAAGCAGATTATATGGTCCATTGATTTGTTTGCTCTTTGCAAACCTTTGCCTACCCAAATTGGATGCTGCATTTGTGTACATAACAATAATAACTATACTGCGGCAGTAATTCACTGACTGTAAAGCACTTTTGGGATCACCTGCAGCATACGGTACTATATAAATTCACTTCTTGTTGATGTCTGTTTCTCTTCTGTGAAAGGCCTTGGAACATTTACACTGTTAGTGGTTCAATATAAATAGTTGTTCCCATCATTGTTCCGTCCCAGTTACTCATGTTCCCAGTATTGCCTTCCATTTCAGAGCCTTAAATCAACAACAACAACAACTTATAATTATAACCTTTTATCCTGCAAATACCCAAGTATCTGCCTATTGTTTGGAACAGTATTTATACTGTTCTTCTTTCTAGTTGTTTAAAATATGACATTAAACCTATCTACTGCCTCCTTGTGAAAGCAATTAGTAATTTTAAACTCTTGACCTCTACAATTGCCCGGTTCTGCCATGGAAAGGGTGTCTCTGCCTGGACTGTGTGTGATTCCGATGGTTCTACATACTTTTGACTTGTTTTTGTGAAGTTGAATTTCTCGGCGTTCTTTATTAACGATCATGCTGAACTACCAGACAGTTTAGAATCGGGTGTCAAATCATTGGCCCCAAATCCTGTCAGCCCTGACACAGTCTGAACAACTTATTTGCACCGATGTTACTTTTATTCGCTGCCCTGTCCTGTTTGAGTTTTATGTACCTGGTAAGTTCTGGAAATGCATGGTTTTCGCACTGTTGTCATGTTGGCAGCAAAATCCGAAATCAAAGTAATCGAGATCAGTCAGTCTGAAGAAGCAACTGAGGTAAATGCAAATTAAAGGGCCTAAAGATTGGACTGCAAGGGACTCTCAATGGTGCATAGCCATACAGTCCACAAAAGGCAAAAGAATAGGCCAAAAAGTTTTGTGGTCCAACAATTTTTTTTAAAGTTTGTTTATTATTATTTTGACAAACAATGCAATGGAATGACAAAAATGATACAGCACAACAAGCAAAATAAAAGGCTCCACATACATGAAGACAGAGGAGGACAGAACAGCAGTATAAGTAACTCAATACAATCATCAGACAGAACGGTAGCACAGTGGTTAGCACAGTTGCTTCACAGCTTCAGGGTCCCAGGCTCACTTCCCGGCTTAGGTCATTGTTTGTGTGGAGTCTGCACATTCTCCCCATGTCTGCATGGGTTTCCTCCGGGTGCTCCAGTTTCCTTCCACAGTCCAAAGATGTGCAAGTTAGGTGGATTGGCCATGCTAAATTGCCCTTAGTGTCTAAAAGAAAGTTAGGGGGGGTTACGGGGATAGAGTGGAGGAGTGGGCTTAAGTAGGGTGCTCTTTCCAAGGGCTGGTGCAGACTTGATGGGCCGAATGGCCTCCTTCTGCACTGTAAATTCTATGATTCTATGATAACTTGATGCCTCTATGAGCCAACGAGAGAACAAGGGATAAACAGGATAAGGCCATGAAAACATGGTAAAATGGTGCACACCATTCCACGCAGCGATTGCTCACAGATACCACCAGAGTTCAGGATAAAAGTTTCATGCCATGTTCGGGCATGCACCAATATACATCTCCCTCCACTCCAGCAGCGCCAGAGGTACCAATGACACACTGCAACTTCCTCTCCTTGGATACCAGACCCATCTTCACCCATGCAGCAACCAATCACGGATTCTTTATACCCACCCTTGAAAAAAGGAAATATATGATGATAATACACGAGAACCCCCAGATCTAAATGGGAGTTACACATATATCACACAACTCAACATAACCTCAGTCTCGGGCCCAGTACAGAACCAACATCATTCCATACATTTATACATAGAGGACCGGCAGTAACATGTTCAGATTATGATCAGTGTCGTCAACACCTCACAAGTAAAACAAGAAAGGAGAACTAAAACTGGCAGGAGTGGATCACAGGACAACAAAGGATCAGGACCCCACCACGGGTCCATATTCACCTGAGGTACACCAATCCCCCATTAATGAAGAAGAGAACAAGCTGCTCATTCAAACAAGAACAGGATATCAATGAAGGTACAGGACTCGGCTCCACCCATGTCCATGTGCACAGAAGAAGCAAACCCAACCCCTCAGGATGTCCCTAATAAGTTCCTTCAAGAAGGAACATTCCAACAGCAGGGGCAGCATGGCGGTTAGCATAAATGCTTCACAGCTCCAGGGTCCCAGGTTCGATTCCCGGCTGGGTCACTGTCTGTGTGGAGTCTGCACGTCCTCCCCGTGTGTGCGTGGGTTTCCTCCGGGTGCTCCGGTTTCCTCCCACAGTCCAAAGATGTTCGGGTTAGGTGGATTGGCCATGCTAAATTGCCCGTAGTATCCTAATAAAATTAAGGTTAAGGGGGGGGGGGGGGGGGTTGTTGGGTTACAGATATAGGGTGGATACGTGGGTTTGAGTAGGGTGATCATGGCTCGGCACAACATTGAGGGCCGAAGGGCCTGGCCTGTTCTGTGCTGTACTGTTCTATGTTCTATAACACACAGCAATCATTACCCCCAGGACCTCAAGGTCCTGACAGTTAATAGCTTAGTGCACTCCATCAAGTGCACAACTCCCACTTCTGTCATCACAGGTTGACGATCCCAGTGCACAAGGATAGAATTTTTTTATTATTCTTTCATGGGATGAGGTCGTCACTGGTTGAGCCAGAATTTGTTGCCCCATCTAAATGAAATGAAAATCACTTATTGTTACCAGTAGGCTTCAAATGAAGTTACTGTGAAAAGCCCCTAGTCGCCACATTCCAGCACCTGTTCGGGGAGGCCAGTACGGAAATTGAACCCGCGCTGCTGGCCTGCCTTGGTCTGCTTTAAAAGCCAGCTATTTAGCGCTGTGCTAAACCAGCCCTCTCTAATTTCTCTTGAACTGAGTGGTTTGTTAGGCCATTTGAAAGGATATTTAAGAGTCAACCACTTTGCTATGGGTCTGGAGTCACATGTAGGTCAGATCAAATAAGGACGGAAGATTTCCTTCCCCAAAGCCCAGATGGGTTTTTACGACAATGAATAAAGGTTTCATGGTCATCATTAGGCTTTTAATTCCAGATTTTTATTGAACTCAAATTTCCGTGTAGCCGAACCAAATTTCATGATGGGAAATTTGGTCAAGTAAAGAAATATTCAGCTCAATCTACAATAAAAAATGCACAATGATGGAAACCACAGGTGTCTGGACACAAGACCTATCGTGGTGAGCCCCAAGAAAGGTCATAATCTTGAGATAGGATGGGGACTCTGGAGCGAAGCACTGCATAGGGTCAACTCCACCTCTACGTGCGCAAGGCTCAGCCTGACGCAGCTAAAAGTGGTACATAGAGCCCACCTAACAAGAACCCGTAATGAGTAGGTTCTTCCCGGAGGTGGAGGATAGATGTGAACGGTGCCAAGTAGGCCCGGCCAACCACGCCCACATGTTCTGGTCTTGCCCAGACTGGTGGAGTACTGGACAGCCTTCTTTGAGGCAATGTCCAAAGTGATGGGAGTGAGGGTGGAGCCATGCCCGAAAGTGGCGGTCTTCGGGGTCTCGGACCAGCCAGATCTATTCCTAGGGAGGAGGGTGGACGCCCTTGCCTTTGCCTCCCTGATCGCCCGCCGTAGAATCCTGTTTGGCTGGCGGTCAGCAGCACCGCCCAGAGCTGCGGACTGGCTGTCCGACCTCTCGGAATCTCTCCAAATGGAGAAAATCAAATTCTCCATCCGAGGGTCGGTCGACGGCTTCCACAGAACGTGGGAGCCATTCACGCGACTGTTCCGGGACCTGTTTGTGGCCAACGAACAAGATGAAGAATAGCCAGGTAGCCAAGAATCAGGGGAACTTAGTCAAGAATCAAGGGAGGGTAGCCAAGGCATGAAAGGGAGAGAGGGACTGGGAGGGAGGGCGGGAGGGGGGGGGGGCAGCTAAACCTGAAGAAAGAAAGGCGAACCACAGGGAGGTTGGGGGGAGGGGGGAGACAGCTGAACTTGAGGAGGGAGGGGTGAACCGTGGAGGGAGGGGGGACAGGAGAGGCGAACCAGCGGGATGGGGCGGGGGGCAGGGAAACGGGAGCCGGAAGGAAGGCACGGGGTGCCAAAACGTGCATGACATCTCCAGGAGCAGGGAACGAGGAGGTTGGGGATGGAGGACGGGAAGGGCAGCGGAGGCGAGCGGGGGACGGCGGCGAGAACCGTCCGGGAGAGGCGGGCGACAGCGGCACGCGACCCGGCCAGGTGTCGCACACTGTGGTTATCTCCCCGGCACCCAAATGTATATTTGCCCCCCCCCCCCCAGTCCCCGCCACCCCTGCCCCCCCTTCCCCCCACCCCACCCCCCTGCAAACAGTTGCGTACTTACGTGGTGTAAATAATTCGGCCAGATGCACAGAGCTGCCGCTGTCGAGCTGGTGCACAGTACCCCACCAGTTAGTCTATTTCATATTTTATTGTATTCTATGTTGGGGTGTGCCCTTCTCTTCTAAATATGTGTGTATATATATAGATATATGTTTCTTATTCTGTGTACTTAATGGTAATTATACCTTGTTCAAAAACCCAATAAAAACATTTATAAAAAAAAAAGAAAGGTCATAATCAAAAGATAGCAATTTCATAGCGAAAAGAAGAAACAAACGTTGGAGCTAGACAACCAAAGACAGTCACAGACCTGAGCAAGAGGGTCATCTAACCTTTGTGGTTACAAAGGGCTGTTAAGGTGGGATACTGCATAGGAAACTGATGTGTCCTATTTTCCAAACCTTTGGGAAGAATGACCTCAGCCACATGAGGGTTCCACACAAATGTCATTGAACATTCTAGAAGGGTAGGAATAGTACAAAGGTATGGGAGATCAAAGTTTCAGGAGCAAAAACCCTGGGAATAACCAGCGCAGAAGACAACCTCGAGTCAATGACTCGGAGATCAGTGAAGCACCCCCGGAGAAGAGCCAGGCCAGCTGTTCTGCTACAGTGATACTTGAGTTTGATTTGTGATTTGAGTAACGTTTATTAGTACATTGAGTTATTGTGTGACATTCAGTGAGTTAAAGAGTCCGGGTGACAAAGTAGTCTGTGTGATATTTGCCCTTAGTGTTGGGTGGGGTTGCTGGGTTATGGGGATAGGGTGGAGGTGTGCGGTTGGGTAGGGTGCTCTTTCCAAGAGCCGGTGCAGACTCGATGGGCCGAATGGCCTCCTTTTGCACTGTCAATTCTGTGAAATCTATGAAAGCTATATTTAGCGAGTTTAAAGTCTGTGTGACGTATTAATTTAAATAAAGAGTCTTTAAGTGAATATTATCAATCTTGTGTAGTTTGTGTGGCATGTCAGTTGTGAACCCTCAAGGAGTAGGGGACAACACCCGGGTCCACAGAGCATTAGCCTCGGTCTCTGGATTACTTAGTCTAGTGACAATACCACTACACCACTGTCTCCCATGAACATGGAAAGGATATAAAAGTGAAATCATAAAAGGATTTGATAGAGTAGCCATGGAGAAGATGGTTTCACTCAAGGGGAATCCAAAATTAGATATCATAAATATAAGGGGCAGGATTCTCCGTTCCCGTGTCGACATCTTAATCGGCGATCGGATCCCTTCCGACGCTCAAATGGGGGGAGCACCCGTTTGCCGTCGGTTTTCTATTCTCCGCCCCTTCTGAAATGGCATCATCGCGTCACGTGCCACACGGCATTGGAACAGTGTTGGTGCGTCATTGGAAGGCCCTCCCCGATGCTACGCCCCCAAGGGTCTTGTTCCTGACAGCACGGGGGACATGCGGTCTCAGCAGTTGGGAACTCGGCGTGGCAGCCGCGAACTGGTCCAGCGCCTCCACATTCGGCTAGGTGCCATTCTGCTGGCCGGATGGGGGAGGCCTCTGCAAGGGCTGGAGGGACTGGTGGGGGGTGGCCAGGGGTTGGCCAGCGGGGCAGTATTTGGCAGGTCAGGTAGGCACACGGCCGGTACCATGTTGTATGGCGTGACCGCAGCAGGTCGTCGCCGTGCGCATGCACAGCCACGGACCTGGCCATTCTGCAGCCGTTTATATCATGGGAGCCGGGGATTTTACCCAGTGTGGCTGCTAGCCCCTCACCGGTCCCAGGATCAGTGAGGGTTCGGTGCCAATTTTGGCATCGTAAAACGCCACAGTTCCCACGCCAGCATCAGCACTTAACCGCAAAATCAAAGAATCCAGCCCAAGATGGCTATTAATAAATCCAATAAAGAATTCTGCAGAATGGTCTTAACCTAGAGAAGACTGAGAATGTGGAATGTGCTACAACATAGAGAAGGTGAGGCAATAGCATGCAAGTGTTGAAGGGGAAGGGAGAAAAGCGCACGAGAAAGGAATAAAAAGAGATGCTGATAGGATTAGATAATAGGATTGAGCAGTCATACTGAATGGTCAGTTTCTCTGCTTTGAATTTTCTCATTTTATATCGATAGTTAACAGATAGAACAGTTACATATCTCACCTGGCTCAAGGCTTTCAATCAATGTAACGTAGCTTTCATAGGAGACTTTTGTTGCATTTCCCACTTTCAGGCTCTTGGTTACAAGAGTATCAAATCGGCAAAATTTATTCTCCTTACACATGGCCAGCATTTCAGCATACAATGGATCTTCAGGGTTGTCCGACACATGGAAAATAGGAGTGAAGTCCAGGTCATGCTTGGGAGCGTGTAAGTAACTGTCCAGCAAGAACTGGCTGTCGTAAGTGAAGAGAGAGCTTTGATTTTCAATCGCCCCTGTCAAAGGAAACATTGAAGTAATGAAGCCAGTACTCATTAAAGGCCACCAGAGAGTGACAAATTTACAGAATCAAAAGCTGTTGCAAAAGGTTCAGAACAAAAAATATTAGCTGCCCCTATCTGAGGAGTCTAGAGAAAGGTCTATTCTGGCTGCTGAAGAGATCACAGAATCCCTACAGTGCAGAAGGAGGCCATTTGGCCTGTCGAGTCTGCACCAGCCCTTGGAAAGAGCACCCTGCTTACGCCCACCACTCAAAGCTATCCCCGTAACCCTACTTCACCATTTCTGGACACTAAAGGGCAACTTAGCATGGTCAATCCACCTAACCTGCACACCTTTGGACCGCGGGAGAAAACCGGAGCACCCGGAGAAAACCCTCACAGACACGAGGAGGAAGTGCTAGCAGTCACCTGAGGCCGGAATTGAACTCTGGTCCCTGGGGCTGTAAGGCAGCAGTGCTAACCAGTGTGCCTCCCCAATTCATGGAGTTTGAGATAAATCTCAAGGCAGGACTGAAGACAGGATTAGAAACCATGAGCATTAAAGCACAAATGGTTCCACATTTCAGAAGTGCTGGGAAAATCTCAGCCAAGATTGGAGCAATGGGCGTTTTCAATAGAAGTCTTGGATTAATACTGAGTAATAGTGACCACACCTTAAAGCTCTAAAATATAAAGCATGATCCCTAATTCCCTAAGGTGTATGTGTAGACACAGTGTAAAGACCAGTAGCTTTCCATAAGTTTCAATCAAGGAATTCTGTGGCCATTTCAGATTAAGTTGAAATTTATACAGGAAATATTGGATTCCCGGCTGGGTCATTGTCTGTGCGGAGTCTACACGTTCTCCCCGTGTGTGTGTGGGTTTGCTCCGGGTGCTCCAGTTTCCTCCCACAGTCCAAAGGTGTGCAGCTTAGGTGGATTGGCCATGATAAATTGCCCTTAGTGTCCAAAATTGCTCTTAGCGTTGGTTGAGTGGGGTTACTGGGTTATGGGGATAGGGTGGTGTGGGCTTGGTTAGGGTGCTCTTTCCAAGAGCTGGTGCAGACTCGATGGGCCAAATGGCCTCCTTCTGCACTGTAAATTCTATGAAAAGTGCTAAATTAAGAGGGAATAGCATTGCAGAGGAATTGGATTATAAATTCCAGCAATGTGGAGGTAGCACGTATCAAATCACGGGGGCTGAGACAGGCCTACATAGATACATAGATATATACATAGAAGATAGGAGCAGGAGGAGGCCCTTTGAACCGGCTCCGCCATTGATCATGATCATGGCTGATCATCCAACTCAATAGCCTAATCCTGCTTTCTCCCCGTAACCTTTGATCTCATTCACCCCAAGTGCTATATCTAGCCGCCTCCTGAATATATTCAATGTTTTAGCCTAAAATTGAGCCTCATGTGAGGTTATCCATTTTGGTAGGAATAACAGCAAAAGATAAATGATAAAATGATAAAATATTAAAACATGCTGCTGTGCAGAGGGACCTGGGTGTGCTGGTGCATGAGTCGCAAAAAGTTGGTTTACAGGTGCAATAGGTGATTAAATGGCGTATGGAATTTTGTCCTTCATTGCTAGACGGATGGAGATGTGTAGAGGAGATTCACTCGGTTAATCCCAGAGCTGAGGGGGTTGGATTACGAGGAGAGGTTGAGTAGACTGGGACTGTACTCGTTGGAATTTCGAAAGATGCGGGGGTGATCTTATAGAAACATATATAATTATGAAGGGAATAGATAGGATAGATGCGGGCAGGTTGTTTCCACTGGCGGGTGAAACCAAAACTAGGGGGCATAGCCTCAAAATATGGGGAAGTAGATTTAGGACTGAGTTTAGGAGGAACTTCTTCACCAAAGGGTTATGAATCTATGGAATTCCCTGCCCAGTGAAGCAGTTGAGGCTCCTTCATTAAATGTTTTCAAGATAAAGATTGATAGTTTTTGGAGAATAAAGGAATAAAGGGTTACGGTGTTTGGGCCGCAAAGTAGAGCTGAGTCCACAAAAGATCAGCCATGATCTAATTGAATGGCAGAGTAGACTCAAAGGGCCAGATGGCCTACTCCTGCTCCTAGTTCTTATGTTCTTATGTCATTAGGAAGCCTGTCAGCACCAGTTGTGTCTCCACAGGGGGCCTTATCCATTTGAAGACTGGAATATTGGGTCACTTGCCTCATTGGCAGCAGCCCATAAGTAACTCCCTGGAGATGGGGGAAGTGGGTGGAATGGCAATCAGGGCATTGCAGAGTCAGGGAAGCGATCCCGATTTCCACAGCTGTGTTTTAACTTTTGCCATTTGTTGGCAACCAGTGCTCAGGCTGCAGTGGCCAGTGAAGAATCCAAAGCAGAGCAGGACCTGACACTCACCCCACTCTGCAAAATCTAATTTCTGAAATGGGACCGAGAGAAGGCATTAAGCTCCTCCCTTAAAATTGCAAAGAGCTGAATGCTTGTTTTGGGCGAGCTTCAGGAATGGCAGAGAACATCCAAGCCCATTTTTGCAGAGATCTCGGAGGGTTGTAGGAGGCGAGGGCAATAATGTGCAGAGAGGCCAAGGAGAAGAGAATTTTAAAGTGTGACTGGAGCAAGACCCAATGTAGGTGACGAGGACAGGTGCGATGGCTGAACGTGACTTAGTGCGAGTTAGGATACGGAGAGTTTTGAACGAACGTTGCAAGATGGGAGGTGGGCCAGAAGGGAATTACAATGGTTGAGTCTGGAGGAAATAAAACCATGATGAGCCAAATTGGCTGAGGCAAGGGTGGTGACAGGTGACATTGACAGAGATTGAATTTGGTGGTTTTGGTTTATGGAAAAGTTGATTTTAGACATTCAGCTCATAGTTGAACAGGACATGGACGTTGTGCTAGAATCAGTGAATGGAAAGTGTGACGGGGACATGAAGCCATTGGGGGAGATTTTGCGGTGTCATTAATAGTGACAAGCCCCGCATTTGCATTATTAGACATTGGTGCAGTCCAACATCTGGAGTGCACACCTGTAGTGTAAATCTGGAAGTTTCAGTGGGCCACCATCACTGCCCCCGAGGCCTTGCAACTTCTTTTGCCATGGTGCAGATTTAAAAGGCTGGTTGGAACACGTCTGAAATTCAGCCTATTGTCAACTGATAATGAAGTACTCACACTGATCATTTTAGCCCTGCCTTATTTCCAGGTGTTAAGGAGCCTCCTCTCAATTTGCGAAAACCTCTCAAGGAGGCCAACACCAGAAAGTAAGAAGTCTTACAACACCAGGTTAATGTCCAACAGGTTTGTTTCAAACACTAGCTTTCGGAGCACTGCTCCTTCCTCAGGTGAAGGAAGGAGCAGTGCTCCGAAAGCTAGTGTTTGAAACAAACCTGTTGGACTTTAACCTGGTGTTGTAAGACTTCTTACTGTGCTCACCCCAGTCCAACGCTGGCATCTCCACATCGTGAACATCAGAAAGGATCTTTTAAATGTTAAAATAGATTCGATGAAATAAATCTGAGATAACATTAATCTGACATTTGAAATGTTTTAAGAAGATTTACCAGACCTTTACGTTGTTTTAATGCAAATAACATTTTTTATAATCAGATAAATTTTGTCAAAAGGTCAACGTGCAGACTTTGAGAAAGATTTGGTAAATCTTGTTAAAATTCCAATTATTTTGTAGACTGATAAATCTTGTTAAAAGTAAAACCCCATGACTTTCCAGTCTGATACATCAATCTTTTTAAATATTTCAATATCTAAACTTTTTTCTTCAATGATTTCACCGATGTCCTTAAAATATGTTAAAATGTATTAAAACTCAGCTTCTTGCCATGGAGTCACGGTGCGTAGATCTGTAGTGAGATTCAAGGTCAGTGGTGAGCGCTGTTGCTCTGAATTCTAGCCTCAGGCAACAATCCTTCAGATGTTTAGTCAGAGGAAATTTTGGCTGGTGTCGAACAAGCAACGTGACAAATCAGAAGCAGCAGTTGGTGCCCCCTCCCCCCGCCACCCTATCCAACATACATGTGGAATACAACATTGGGCGGAATGCCGGTCCTTCCTGCCAGCAATATATCCCGGTCCCACCGAAGCCATCCCCCTGGTAGATCCCCCGGTGACGGAATGGGCGAGTCACGCAAAACGCCGCCAACATCAGCAGGACCAGAAGATCCCGCCGATGGCCAATGGCGAGATGCCGCCGCCGCCGGAAAACACGCCACAGGGAAACGAACAGAAAATCCCACCCATCATGTTATCGGTGGTGCTGGCTGCTTTGAAAGTGAGGATGTGGTACCACAGGAGAGGGAACCATTTACAATATTAACTAGCGTGAGAGCCAGAGTACAGATGCGAGTCCCGAGCTGGAGAAGAGGGAGATCTTGGAGGAAGTTGGCATGTTAGCCAAGAGGAAGAAGAGAGAAGCAGTACATAGAATATACAGTATAGAAGGAGGCCATTCAGCCCATCGAGCCTGCACCGGCCCTTGGAAAGAGCACCCCACCCAAGCCCACACCTCCACCCATCCCCATAACCCAGGAACCCCACCCACCTTTTTGGACACTAAGGGCATTTTAGCATGGCCAATCCACCTAACCTGCACATCTTTGGACTGTGGGAGGAAACCAGAGCACCCGGAGGAAACCCACGCAGGCATGGGGAGAACGTGCAGACTCCGCACAGACAGTGACTCAAGCCGGGAATCGAACCTAGGACCCTGGAGCTGTGAAACAACTGTGCTAACCACTATGCTACCATGCTGCAGTAGAGTCAGTTGATCAGATGGTTGCAATCTTAGTGAACTGCTTACATCTATTGTTTGAACTGAAGATGGAGGGAGTAACAGGGAGACGTTTAGTTGGTATTGGGAAGAGAAACTGAGTTTTCAAGGTGATCCTGGAATCGTGAGACGTTTTGGCAGAAAAGAGCAGGACTCAATTGTTGTGTTTTGCCAATTTGTTGTATATTTTATATCTCTGATTTATCTTGTTGCAATGCAGAAATTACACTAGCTTAAAGTCGGCAACAGTTTTATTTACAATGCTTTAAAATAACTGCAATCACAAATTGTTTGCTCCCATGCCTATCCCAGCTCTAGCTTATAGGTCTTTCCATTTACTTTAGCTCTGAAGCATCACCTAGACTTAATTAAACAAGCATAGTGAGCTTAGATCCATTACCAGGCTAACATAGTCAATGACAGATCAACTAAACCAGTGAACCCTACACCAATCATACGGGGAAGCATGTTAGAATCATAGAAAGGAGACAGCACAGAATGAGGCCATTCAGGTCATCTTGTCCATGCCAGTTGTCCCTTCCAATCCCATCTTCCTGCACTCAGTCCAAAGCCCTGTAGCTGAGAGCACTTAAGGTGCAGATCAAAGTACTTTTTAAAAGTTAAGGGTCTCTGCCTCCACCACCAACACGGGCAGCGAATTCCAGACGCCCACTACCCTCTGCGTAAAAGCGTTCTTCCTCATGTCCCCTCCACACCTTCTGCCTCTTATCTTGAATCTATGTCCCCGGTTCTATAATTCTCCACCAAGGGAAACAATTTTAAATTGTCCACCCCATCTCTCCCCTCATAATTTTGTACACCTCAATTAAGTCACCCCTCAGCCTTCTTTGTTGCAAGGAAAATAACCCCAACCTATCCAATCTCTCCTCGTAGCTGCACTTTTCTAGCCCTGGCAACATTCTTGTTGCACTCTCTCCAGAGTAATTACATCCTTCCTGTAATGTGGCGACCAGAAGGCACACAATACTCCAGTTATGGCCTCACCAGTGTTTTATACAATTTCAACATTATATCTTTACTTTTATATTCTATACCACTGCCAATGAAGGAGAGCATTTCTTGCGCCTTCTTAACAACCTTGTCTACTTGAACTACTGCATTTAGGGACCTGCATACTTTCTCTCACTTTGTCTACCCCTCTTAGTATATTCCCATTTATTGTGTACTCCCTACAACTGTTTGACCTCCCTAAATGCATGGCCTCACACGTCTCTCGTGTTAAATTCTATTGGCCACTTTATCGACCACTTTACCAATCCATCTATATCCTTTTGCAGGTTATAGAAACCTCTACACTGTCCATCACTTGGCCAATTTCTGTGTCATTTGCAAATTTAACAATCATGTTCCCCACGTTCATATCCAAATTGTCAATATATAACACAAACTGTAAGGGTCCAAATCCGAGCCCTGTGGAACACCACTTGAAACAACTTTCCAATTGCACGGGCGGCCATCGACAATTACCATTTGTTTCCTGTTACTAAGCCAACTTTTTATCCAGTTTTCCACATTGCCCTGTATCCCATGGGCTTTCGCTTTCATGATCCATCTGCCATGAGGAACATTGTCAAATGCCTTGCTAAAATCCATGTACACCACATCCACTGCACTACCTTCATCAAGCCTTCTTGTCACTTCCTCAAAGTTTTCAATCAAATTTGTGAGACAAGACCTTCCTTTAATAAATCCATCCCTGACTAGTCCATGCCTTTCTATGTGACAGTTAATCCTATCTCTCAGGATTTATTCTACTAATTTGCCCACCATTGACGTAAGACTCTGGCCTACAATTGTTCGGCATTTCCTTCAATCTGTTTTTAAACAATGGTACACACTTGAATTTCTCCAGTCCTCTGGTACCACCCCTGTGTCTAGTGAGGATCGGAAAATCATCCTCAGAGCATCTGCTATCTCCTTCCTGACCTCCTTCAGCAGGCTGTCAAACAATCCATCTGACCCTGGCGACTTATCAACTTTCAAGGATTCCAACCTATCCGAGTACTTCCTCTTTCTCTTTATGATTATCCCATCAGTATCTCACAGTGTTCCTCCTGGACTACTGTATCATCCATTTCCTTTTTAAACACAGAGACAAAATATTAATTTAAACCCTTCCCACAGCATCTGCATCTGCACACAAGTTCCCTTCTTCATCTCTGGCAATACTAGCCAGTCCACCACAGCCAAACCCTTCTCATTTCTACAAAATGTGCCTTCCCCCAGATCAAAATGTTTACTCCAGCTTTATCTCTGTCCTTTTCCATGGTAATACTACATCAAACTGAATTGTGATCACTATCCCCGATATGGTCACCAACTGACACTTCACACACTTTCCCGCCTTCTTTCCCCAAGACTAGAATTGCATCTCCTCTCATTCAACAATCTATTGCAACAACCTATTGTCTTGTCATGCTAGCTTTGTTCATTAAATTGGGCATCAAAAGATTAAAGCTGGGTGCGGATTGATATAAAATGTCGTACGGCAAAATATATTTCTACATGTGGCTCAAAGGTGAGAGGGAACGTCACTGGAGGCCTTCTACTCACAGCTGGCACCCATTTTGTACAGCATTTCCTGGCTGGCATCAGCAGACAGAACGGAGCCATTTTTGTAGGTGAAGTCATCATCTGGATCGTTATTCATCACTCCAAAGAGACCCTCCGTCTGGTTCACAAATGTCTCCGGCAAAAGAACCATGATGCTCAAGATTGTGCCCCGAGCCCGCATCTCCACACCAGCTCCAGAAGCAAACATGACAGTAACATTCTGCGGGTTGGCGGAATACACAAAAACACCTGGGAGAGGACAAACAGCCAATTAAATACTCCTTGACATCACACTATGCTCATGTGGTGTACTTACCTGAAAAGATGGATCATTAGAATGAGAAAAATAAACTTGCATTTAATTAGCACTTCTGATGTTCTCAGGCCTTGACCGCCAATTTAGGACTATTTAAAGTGTCGCCCATGTTGTAATTTTGTAAAGCTAGTGGCCAATTTGGGCATAGCAAAGTTCCGCACACGGAAATCGTTAACAACCGGATAATCTATTTCGCAATGTCGTTTGAGGGGTAAATATTGGCCAGGGTCCTGGCAGAACTCACATTGTCTTCTTTAAAATAGGGCCACAGAATTGAATATGTTCCAGAGAGGGCAGGTGAAATCGTGATATGTGTCTCAACTGAAATATGGCAGCGGCAACAGTGCAGCACGTCCCTCAGCACAGCGCTGGAGTGTCCAACATCTTGGTAACCAAGTGCTCGGAGGACGACTTGAACCAGGTGAGAGTGTTGCCAACTGAAGCACAGTTGATGGGTTCAATGTTGCCAGCTTGGAGACCTCACAAAGTAGCTGGGAGCACTCAGATCATCTGAGCCCTCATCATTTCGACAGGAAACTCACCTTTAAGATCCATCCAGTTCTGTTCATCGAAGGGAACAAACCCATGGTTGAGCAGCACCTCCAAGCTTCCATTACTGGAATGGTTTGAAACACGGACTTCAATCACATCGGAGTCACCTTCCTGCATCGCAACAGCAGTGAGCCCAGTTGCATTTTCATGTTTTCCTGTAAGAAGAGAGTGCGACTAATTGCCAATCAATTTTGCTCTGACGTAACTCTGAACAATATAAAAATTGCAGCTATAAATCTAAGAGAGGTCTACTGTCAAGCTTGTAATAGAATTCACAGTCCAGCCTGAATGGTGATTGTGCTGATAGCTACTGTGTTTATAACTGTTCACAGTTACATAGCCCATTCTTATAGTACCATATTTTCCCAGTGTTATAATCTCTATAACTGTCAACCTCAATTGTGCTAAATTCTCATCACCATAATGCAATAATTAGACACTGTAATTTGCCATCATCAACCTGTTATAATTCCATAATTTACCTGGCTAACTGCTGGAATCAATTTGCACATAGCATTGGCCCCAAAACAGCAGTGAGAATAAATCTGCCTTTGGTGCTATTTGGTGAGGAAAGAATCCTGACATGGCAACCTAGGAGAAGTCCTTGCCCCACTTCAAACACTGTGGAACCTGCCACACATTCACTGCTTTAATTGCACATACTCGGTATTTATGACGTTTACTGTATCTGCACTGCATCTTCTTCCCGTACCAGCCTCCCCGAACAGGTGCCGGAATGTGGCGACTAAGGGCTTTTCACAGTAACTTCATTTGAAGCCTACTTGTGACAATAAGCGATTTTCATTTCATTTCATGTATAGATTGGTACCAAAGAATAGATGCCAAGCTCAAGCCGTCTCACCTCATAGTTAGGAATATTAAATTACTGCCCAGGGTATTAAGTTGAAAAGTATCCGACGTAGAAAACATTTAATGAATACCAAAGCAATGATGTACATTCGACAGGGCCACTTTGTAAACTATCACTATTAGGGAAAGAGCCAATGGTTTATAGTCAACAGGTTCTCACAACAACGACATCTTGTTACAGCACCGTAAACATATTAAAATATCCCAAGGCACTTCAAAAGAAGTGATGAGAAATTTCCAAGCCACATAAGCAGATGTTAGAATAGAGGCCACAGGTGTTAAGGAAGAGAGAGAGGTGGAGGGGCAGAGGTTGAGGGAGGTTGGGCTTAGGGCCACTGATCGTGGAACCAAGCAAATGGGGATACACTAGACAGAGGATGGAAGAGTTTGGGGGGTTTTAGCAGGCTGCAGAGATAGGGGCCATGAAGGGATTTGATCACAAGGATGAAAATTTTGAAATTGATGTGTTGCTTGACCAAGATTCAACGCGGGCCTGTGAGCAAAGGGTGACTGATGAGATGCCTGCCTCTAGAGCACTGGAATAGTCAAGTATGGAAGCAACAGAAGTATAGGTAAGGATTTCAATAGCAAATGGGCCGAGGCAGGAGAAATTAAGAATTTAAGACCCAATCGATGAGAAAATGGTTCCCGGGACCATTAGCTCAGTTGGCTGGCGAGCTAGTCCATGATGCAGAGTGAAGCCAACAATTCCCATACCAGCTGAAGTTATTCATGAAAGCCTCACCTTCTCAACCTTATCCCTCGCTGAGGTGTAGTGATCCTCAGGTTAAATCATCACCAGTCAGCTCCCTCCCTCAAAGGGTCATCTGGGACTATGGCGATTTTACATAGTATTATGGCAGACTTAGGCTATTCAACCCAACAGTGCTAGGCCAGTGATTATACTCCACACTAACATCTACTTTACTCCATCTCACCCCATTAGCAAATGCTTCCAATACGTCCCCTCTCATTTACGTAATCAGTTATTTCTGAAATGAATCCATATTATTTGCCTCAATGTATGAGAAAACATTGGCAATTATATAATACTTTTCATGACCGACACGCATCTCAAAGCGTTTTACATCCATTGAAGTACTTTTGAAATGTTGGGCAGGAAGGGCGGCATGGTGGCACTGTGGTTAGCACTGCTGCCTCACGACGCTGAGAACCCGGGTTCGATCCCGGCCCCGGGTCACTGTCCGTGTGGAGTTTGCACATTCTCCCCAAGTTTGCGTGGGTTTCGCCCCCACAACCCAAAGATGTGCAGGTTAGGCGGATTGTCCACACTAAATTGCCCCTTAATTGGAAAAAATTTTTATTGAGTACTGAAAACAAAGAAATATTGGGTGGGATTCTCCGGCTGCGTTTGCCGCAAGAACGTCACGGGTGAGCCGCGTAGAATGGAAAAATCCATTGACCTCAGGCGGGATTTTCAGGTCGTCAGGCTGTTGGTAATGAAAGTTCCATATTCTAACACTCACCGAGTAAAGTTGTTCCTGCAGAATTCCCTATTGACTATATGGCACAATGACTCCCTGATGGAACCATCAATTCACTAGACACGTGCTTTAAGATATGAACAGTGGTTTTAATCTACTTACAACAGAGCCAGCCTGTTCCGTGTTGAACTCTCGATGAACTGAACGACTGGCTCTGAGCATTGGTATTTATACAGCAGTCCAGGGGGAGGAGTCATGAGCGGAGCCAAGGGTGGAGCCCTGTACAAACACCTAAGCATTCCCAGCGCTACTCCCCCTAGTGGTCGGGCAACGCAACTGTGCTTACAAATGCATGGTCTCATGTATATACAATACAGTGTGAATTACGGAGTTACATTCACCACATTCACCCCCTACAAAAAAAAATCAAGTCCGGCGGGGGTGGTGGTTCATAAATTGAGTCTGTCCGGTGGTCGGACTGTCTGCTGCGATCTGCGAAGCACCGGGGAAGGCAGCCTCTTGTGGTGGCTGGACGGGTGTTGTGTGTTGGGGTACGATGGCGGACTCCAGGGAAGATCTCGTCCGAGCTCCATACCCGTCTGGTTCGACTGGGGACTGAGGGCGCTGGGGGTTAGCCGGTGCGGGCGCACAGAACAGGTGGAGCGAGCTAGTGGGCTCGGGAGCACGAAGGGGTGGCTTGGTTGCCCGGAACTAATGCAGCGAGCTAATGGGCGGCAGGATGGGGTGTAGGGTGAGGGGTGCATCTGTAGTGATAAAGGGGATGCTGGATCCGGCGGGTGCAAGGTCCCGGAGGGTTACGGTGTCCTGACGGCCGTCAGGGAACTCGACGAAGGTGTACTGGGGGTTGGAGTGAAGCAGGCGCACCTTCTCAACAAGGGGGTCGGTTTTGTGTGCCCTGACGTGTTCCCTCAGAAGTACGGGGTCCGGTGTCTTCAGCCATGCCGGAAGTGAGATCCCCATGGTAGTGCCCCTGGAAAAACTGAAGAGCCTCTCGTGAGGGGTCTGATTGGTCACTGTGCATAAGAGGGACCTAATAGCGTGGAGCGCGTCTGGGAGGACTTCCTGCCAATGGGAGACTTGGAGATTCCTGGACCGGAGGGTCAGTAGGACGGTCTTCCAGACCGTCGCGTTCTCCCTCTCCACCTGCCTGTTCCCCCTGGGGTTGTAGCTGGTAGTCCTGCTCGAGGCGATGCCCTTGTCGAGCAGGTACCGCGCAGCTCGTCGCTCATGAAGGACGAACCCCGGTCGCTGTGCACGTGGCTGGGGAAACCAAACAGGGTGAAGATACTATGCAGGGCCCTAATGACTGTGTGGGAGGTCATAGCAAATGGGAAGCGGGAGAACGCATCTATGACGTTTAAGAAGTAAACGTTCCTGTTAGTTGAGGGGAGTGGCCCTTTGAAATCGATCGCGAGGCGTTCAAAGGGCCCAGAAGCCTTGACCAGGTGGGCCGTGTCTGGTCTATAGAAGTGCGGTTTGCACTCCGCACAGATCGGGCAGTCTCTGGTGACGGCTTTTACCTCCTCAGTAGAGAAAGGCAGATTTTGGGCTTTGATGTAGTGGGCGAGCCGGGTGACCCCCAGGTGGCAGAGGTTGTTGTGGATGACTTTCAGGCGGTCGATCATCGCACTGGCGCATGTCCCGCGGGATAGGGCATCTGGGGGCTCGTTGAGCTTCCCCGGTCAATACTTAATATCGTAGCTATCGGTGGAGAGTTCGATCCTCCACCGCAGGATTTTATCGTTTTTAATTTTGCCCCTTTGCGAGTTGTCAAACATAAAGGCAACCGATCATTTGTCGGTGATGAGGGTGAACCTCCTACCTGCGAGGTAGTGCCTCCAGTGACGAATAGCCTCCACAATGGCTTGTGCATCTTTTTCGACTGCCGAGTGTCGGAGTTCCAAAGCGGAGAGGGTTCGGGAGAAAAATGCGACTGGTCTCCCTGCCTGATTTAATGTGGCTGCTAGAGCTACCTCTGAGGCGTCGCTCTCTACCTGAAATGGAGTGGATTCATCCACCGCCCGCATGGCCGCCTTGGCGATATCCTCCTTGATGCAGTTGAAGGCCTGGCGCGCCTCAGCTGACAGGGGAAATAGTGTGGCCTTAAAGAGTGGGCGGGCTTTGTCCGCATATTGAGGGACCCACTGGGCGTAGTTGGAAAAGAAACCCAAGCACCGTTTGAGGGCCTTGGGACAACGAGAGAAGGGGAGTTCTACGAGGGGGCGCATACGGTCCGGCTCTGGGCCCAGGACTCCGTTTTCCACGACATAGCCGAGGATGGCTAGTCTGGTTGTGCGGAAAACGCATTTCTCCTTGTTATAAGTGAGGTTTAATTTCCGAGCCGTCTGGAGAAAACGGTAGAGGTTGGCGTCGTGGCCCTGCTGGTCATAGCCGCAGATGGTGACATTGTCCAAGTACGGAAACGTGGCCCGCAGCCCGTACTGGTCCACCATTCGGTCCATTGCTCGTTGGAACACCGAAACCCCGTTAGTGACGCCGAAGGGGACCCGGAGGAAATGGAAGAGGCGGCCATTGGCCTCGAATGCCGTGTAGTGGCGGTCCTCCGGGCAGATTGGGAGCTGGTGGTATGCAGACTTCAGATCCACCGTGGAAAAGAGCCAATACTGGGCGATCTGGTTTACCATGTCTGCAATCCTGGGGAGGGGATACGCGTCAAGGAGCGTAAATCTATTTATGGTCTGACTATAGTCGACAACCATACGGAATTTTTCCCCGGTCTTCACGTCCACCACCTGAGCTCTCCAGAGACTGTTGCTGGCCTCTGTGATCCCCTCACTGAGAAGCCTTTGGACCTCTGTTCTGATAAATACCCTATCCTGCAGGCTGTACCGCCTGCTACAAGTGGCTACGGGTCTACAGTCCTGTGTGAGATTGGCAAAGAGAGGAGGGGGGGAGATTCGCAGCGTGGCGAGGCTGCAGATAGTGAGTGGGGGCAGGGGCCTGCCGAAGCTGAGGGTGAGGCTCTTAAGGTTACATTGAAAATCTAGGCCTAATAAGAGTGGCGCACAGAGTTCGGGCAAGACGTAGAGTTGAAATTTTGCATTGCTAGCGCCTCGGATTGTGAGTGTCGCGGCGGTGCCGCACGGGGAAAACGGAGAGCGAACAGCGTCTTACCAGATCTGGGTGTATGAAGCTCTCAGTACTCCTGGAGTTGAAAAGGCATGGCGTGCTGTACCCGTTGATTTGGACCTCTGTCATCGAGTTTTGCAGATGCTTCGGGCGCGATTGGTCCAGAGTGACTGCGCTGAGTTACGGGTAGTCGGCTGCTCGATCAGCTGTGCTGGAGTGGCCCGGGATGACTGCCCTCTGAGTTCGTAGTCGTCGAGGTAAGTTTCAGAGTTTGAAGGGGATGGATCCCAAGATGGCCGCCCCCATGAGTCACACATGGCCGGCCACATGGAGGAGGATTGCCAAGACGGCTGCCCCCATGAGTCGCACATGGCCGGTCGCATGGAGGAGGATTGCCAAGGTGGCTGCCCCCATGAGTCGCACATGGCCGGCCGCATGGAGGAGGATTGCCAAGATGGCCGCCCCCATGAGTCGCACATGTCGGGTGGGGGCGGAGTCGGCATATAGGCTGCAGCATTTTGGGGCCTGCGGGCCTGTGAATTCAGGGAACGAGTGCTTTGGGCCGTGGGAGGGTTAGAGGCTGGGGCTTTCTTCGCCAGACACACTCTGGCATAGTGTCCTTTTCGCCCGCAGCTGCTGCAGGTCACGTTGTGGGCCGGGCAGTGCTGCCGCGAGTGCTGATTCTGGCCGCACAAGTGGCAGGCTGGGGCAGCATTGTGGCTGGGCGGCCGCACGGCGCAGGCCTGGGGGAGTCGCTGGACGGGGGCCCATGACGGTGTCGCGGGGTCCGCGGGGAACGAGGTGAGGCTGCGGAAGGAGACATCCATAGTGGTAGCAAGTTCAACAGTCGCTTCAAGATTTAGGGCCCCCTTTTCCAGCAATCGCTGGCGCACGTAATTTGACCTAAGGCCCGCAACAAAGGCATCGCGTACAGCAAGTTCTCTATGTTCTGCTGCGGTAACCGCCTGGTAATTACAGTCACTAGATAAAGTTTTAAGCTCTCTCAGGAATTCTGCGAGCAATTCCGTAGGCCGCTGGCGGCGAGTAGTGAACACGTGTCGCGCGGAGACCTCATTTACAGGCCTTACATACATTTTGTCGAGTAGCGCTAGGGCTTCAGTATACGAACCGCCGCAGTTTAGTTGAGTAGAGATTCTGTGGCTCACCCTCGCGTGCAGTAGGCTCAGTTTCTGCGCCTCTGTTGTTTCGGCTTGCTTGCTTCTGCCAGGTAGGCTTTAAAGCAGCCAATGAGAAAAAAATTATTTTGCCTCTGCATCCTGTGGGTCGAGTTCCAGTCGCTCAGGCTTGAGGGCTGATTCCATGATTGATCCTGACTGTTTCTTAAGTAGATTAAATTGATGGAACCATCAATTCACTAGACACGTGCTTTCAGATATGAACAGTGGTTTTAATCTACTTACAATAGAGCCAGTCTGTTCCGTGTTGAACTCTCGATGAACTGAACGACTGGCTCTGAGCATTGGTATTTATACAGCAGTCCAGGGGGAGGAGTCGTGGGCGAAGCCAAGGGTGGAGCCCTGTACAAACACCTAAGCATTCCCAGCGCTACTCCCCTAGTGGTCGGGCAATGCAACTGTGCTTACAAATGCATGGTCTCATGTATACACAATACAGTGTGAATTACAGAGTTACATTCACCACATTCACCCCCTACAAAAAAAATCAAGTCCGGCGGGGGGTGGTGGTTCATAAATTGAGTCTGTCCTGTGGTCGGACTGTCTGCTGCGATCTGCGGAGCACCGGGGTTGCAGCTTCTTGCGGTGGCTGGACGGGTGTTTTGGGTTGGGGTACGATGGCGGACTCCAGGGAAGATCTCGTCCGAGCTCCATACCCGTCTGGTATGACTGGGGACTGAGGGCGCTGGGGGTTAGCCGGTGCGGGCGCACAGAACAGGTGGAGCGAGCTAGTGGGCTCGGGAGCGCGAAGGGGCGGCTTGGTTGCCCGGAACTAATGCAGCGACTTACAAATGCATGGTCTCATGTATATGCAATACAGTGTGAATTACGGAGTTACATTCACCACATAGGGTAGATGCAGGGAAGATGTTACCAATCATGGGTGTGTCCAGAACCAGGGTTACAGTCTGAGGATTCAGGGTAAACCATTTTTGACAGAGTTAAGGAGACATTTCTTCACACAAAGAATGGGGAGATCCCCCTCACCCGGACCACACACCCACCAGTCCCCCCCAGCTCCCGCCGAAGATGCCCCGGCCAGCGAATGAGCTCCCCCCCGCCCCCCGCCAACTGTGGCAACGCTGGACACAGTCCACAGCCGCCACGCGATGTCCCCGAAAACTGTGAGGACACGCGACTGACACCGTGTCGCCCATTTGGGGGCGAAGCATCGGGGGAGGGCTTCAGTCCTGAGGCCGTCCCAATGGTGTGCGGTGTACTCAGTGATTATGTCATTTTCGAGGGGGGTGGAGCGTCCGAAAAACAGCGCCGCCCCCAATTTTCAGCGGATTCTCCAGTGAATCGCCGAACGCGATTTCGGCGTCGGCAATCGGAGAATCCAGCCCTAAGTGTTGATGCCGGGGCAGGATTTGTGGAGTTCCACGACAGCTAAACTGGAACCGCGCCTGGACTGATTCAGCTACCGTTGGGGGACCGGCCTCACGTGGAACATGATCGATTCCAATGGAAAATAATGTTCAGATTCGCCGGGGTCAGGATTGACATTGAGAGGCTGACAAGCTGCAGCTGCATATTAGCATTACCCACATACTCATCACAGCCAACAAGATGGCACTATCTGCGCTGGAGTACAACCATCTGATTGATGGGTCGGCTGGGGCCAGAGGGTACCCTGGAGGGGTGGTCTGGGCGGGGTACCATACGACCCGTGGCTCTAGGTTCACAGTGGAGTCAGTGGTGTGCGCAGCCGCATGGCTGCCTGGCAAGCTGCGGCAATAGTGTTCCTGCCTGTCCACCCCAACCCCACGCCCACCTCCTGGCCTCGCCCGCGACTTCCCTGAGCCCTCGCAGAAGACCCCCTCGGCCAGCGGCAAAACTGTCAGCACACTATGACGATGTTGGATACTTTTGGTAGCCCCTCTCTCCCCCTCAGCAGCCACAGCATCTGTTTCAGGATTTTTGAAAGCACAAGTGAACGTCGCCATTGGGAATTCCCCAATTCCCCCGGTGGAGTGACAGGATCGCGCAGGCCCCGGAGACTATCAGGTCAGGCCTGGTAATAATAATAATAATCTTTATTAGTGTCACAAGTAGGCCTACATTAACACTACAATTACGTTACTGTGAAAATCCCCAGTCGCTCCGCTCAGGCGTCTGTTCGGATACCATGAGGGAGAATTCAGAATGACCAATTCACCTAACAGGCACGTCTTTCAGGACCTGTGGGAGGAAACCAGAGCACCCCAAGGTAGAGTTGGCCCCCCGCCAACTGTGGCAACGGGGAGAATGTGCAGACTCCACACAGACAGTGACCCAAGTCGGGAATTGAACCCGAGTCCCTGGCGCTGTGATATGCCAACGGTATTTACTGTACATGCGGAGTGGAACACTTTAATGCCGCTATCAAGGCATCAGAAAATTGCGATTTGGCGTGAATCTGGCCACGATTTCACCAATTCTCCACCCAATCGCATTTTGCGATTCTGGCGTCGGCCGACAGAGAATTCCACCCCATATCTTTTGTGGATCCTTTAGCACTTCTGTTGTTAATGCTGACATGGTCAATGATCCAACAGAATGTGAGTCATACAGACCCATCTCACTGCTGAACACAGATCCCAAAATACTGGCGAAAATCTTAGCCAAAAGGCTAGACGACTGCGGACCAGAAGTGGTCACAGAGGACCAGACGGGCTTTGTCAAAGGTAGGCAGCTAACCTCGAACATCAGGCGCCTGCTAAACATGATAATGACCCCATCCGGGGAGAGAACACCAGAGGTGATCGTCTCCCTTGACGCAGAAAAGGCATTCAACAGGGTCGAATGGAAATACCTCATCAAGGTACTGGAGTAGTTTGGGCTTGGAACAGGGTTCACCCCCTGGGTAAAATTCCTATACAACGCTCCCATGGCGAGTGTACGGACCAACAATACCAACTCCCGATACTTCCAGCTGCACAGGGGCACCAGACTAGGATGCCCACTGTCCCCACTGCTGTTCGCTCTTGCATTCGAACCGCTAGCAATTGCGCTCAGAGCAGCAAAAAGCTGGAGGGGGATCCGAAGGGGAGGGAGAGAGCACAGAGTCTCACTCTACGCAGATGACCTGCTCCTCGACATTTCGGACCCGCAAAGCAGCATGGACAGAATCATAGCGCCCCTGAAAGAGTTTGGAGCCTTCTCGGGCTACAAACTCAACATGAGCAAAAGCAAGATCTTCCCGGTACACCCGCAAGGGGGGGGGGGGGGGGGGCGCAGCGCTAACGGGACGGCCGTTTAAACAAGCCCGACACAAATTCCGCTACCTTGGGATTCAAATAGTCCATGACTGGAATGGGATCCACAAATGGAACCTCACCAGCCTGACAGACAAAGTAAAAAAGGACCTGCAAAGATGGAGCACACTCCCATTCTCCCTCGCGGGAGAGTCCAGACGATGAAAGTGAACGTCCAAATACTCAGGAGCCCAGGTACCTCTTCCTATTCAGATCCATCCCAATCCACATCCCCAAGGCTTTTTTCAAAGCAATAGACAAACTAATCATGGCGTTCGTATGGGGGGGAAGAATGCTAGGATCCCAAAGAAGGTCCAGCAAAAAACAAAATACAGGGAGGGGCTAGCCCTCCCAAACCTACAATTCTACCACTGGGCGGCGACGGCCGAGTGAATAAGGGGATGAATCAAGAAGCCAGAAGCCGAGTGGGTGCGCGCGGATGAGGCCTCCTGCATGGGGACCTCCCTCCGGGCCCGCTGTAGCCACCTGGGTTGGCCACTTCCCCACACAAAATGGAAGAACGCAAAGGTTACAGGGAAAAATGGACAGTTGCAAAGAGACAAGCAGTTTGCAGAATCCCCCGTGTATTCTAGCTGCTAAAGAAACCAGACAGCATTGTAACTAACGAGCTGCGCATATTAAGTGAGCGATACCCGGTGATTCCCAGGCACAATGGGCACAACAATTAGAAGAGATTGAAACATTCTATAGAAAGTCAGACATCCCGGCGCCAGTGGAGTCTGAAACAAAGGACACAAATAAGGTGGAAGGAACCGCCCAGTGATCGAGGAACAGCCCCGTTATTGGGGAAATTCAAATCAATCGATTGGGAAGAGACCCAATCGATTGCAGGTTTATAGAGGGTCCGCCCAGAAGGGCGCGAAGCCCCTGGGACCTATAAAAGTCAGGTCCCAGGACTGATTCTTTCTTCTTGACCAGCCGGCCCTCCCAGCAGAACACCTTTGCAGCAGAAGACCTTGAGAAGGAGAGGCCTGGCCAGCAGCCGCCATCAAGTAAGTGTCATACAACGCACGATACAAGAGTAGACACTCCTGACCCCTTTAGTCCACACCAACTGGAAGCCTGCGTATCCAGGACAAAGCAAGAGGCCATTGTTCCCTGATCCGGCAGTTCCCTTATTCCAGATAAGTATTGGCCTGTTAGTGGTAGGAATAGCCTAGTCTTTTAGTGTTATATGCATGAGTAGTAAATAACTGTGTAATAATAAACGTGTCTTGTTTGAACTTACTAACTGGTGTATTGAGTCATTGATCTGAACTTGAACCTGAATTTTGTGGCGGTATCATAAGGATACCTGGCGACTCTAGAGCTAAGGAATAAAACAGAGCCATTTGAGTGTAAAGCACACTCACCCAGAATGAGCAACAGCGCCACGGCGGAACTCCCATCCCCTCCCAAAAACACTCCAGCAGCCCAGTGGCGATAGCCACCCTCCAGTCCTGCAACCAACTACTGGAGCAATTTGGCCTGACCAAAAAGTCGGACAAAGCTCCCATCTGCAACAACCATAGGTTCGTACCAGCGCTAACTTACACCACCTTTAAAAGGTGGGGACAGGACAGAGGGACACTGACAGTCAGGGACCTGTACACTGACAGCAGGGTCGCAACAAGGGACAGCAGGGCAGCATGGTAGCATAGTGGTTAGCATCAATGCTTCACAGCTCCAGGGTCCCAGGTTCGGTTCCCGGCTGGGTCACTGTCTGTGCGGAGTCTGCACGTCCTCCCCGTGTGTGCGCGGGTTTCCTCCGGGTGCTCCGGTTTCCTCCCACAGTCCAAAGATGTGCGGGTTAGGTGGATTGGCCATGCTAAATTGCCCGTAGTGTTCTAAAAAGTAAGGTTAAGGGGGAGTTGTTGGGTTACGGGTATAGGGTGGATACGTGAGTTTGAGTAGGGTGATCATTGCTCGGCACAACATCGAGGGCCGAAGGGCCTGTTCTGTGCTGTACTGTTCTTGGTGTTGCCCAGAGTTGCGGGGTACTGGACAGCCTTCTTCGAGACAATGTCCAAAGTGGTGGGGATAAAGGTGGAGCCATGCCAGAATGTGGCGGTCTTCAGGGTATCAGACCAGCCAGATCTATTCCTGGGGAGGAGGGTGGACGCCCTTGCCTTTGCCTCCCTGATCCTGTTCGGCTGGCGGTCAGCAGCACCACCCAAAGCTGAAGACTGGCTGTCCGACCTCTCGGAATCTCTCCAAATGGAATGTGGGAGCCATTCACTCAATTGTTCCGGGACCTGTTTGCAGCCAATGAACAAGCAGAAGAATAGCCAGTTAGCCAAGAATCAGGGGAAAGTAGCCAAGGCGGGGGAGGGAGGGATAGACCAGGGATCGTAGCTAAACCTAAGAGAAAAGAAAGGCGAACCACAGGGGATGGGGGGATGGGGGGGGGGGGCGGTGGAAGGGGGGGGAAGACAGGGAACAATAGAGGGGAACCAGTGAGGTGGGGGGTGGGGTGACAAGGGAATGACAGCTGGAAGGAGGGCACGAGAAACAACGACAAACTTGGCATCTACAGGAGCAGAGAACAAGGAAAATCTGGGCGAAAGACAGGACGAACGGCTGAAGCGGAGGTGATCGGGAGACGACAACGGCAACAAAAACTGTCCGGGAGAAGCAAGCAACAACATCAACACCAGATCCATTTGCGTAATTGTTCTGTATTTGTTTCCCTGGCGCTCAAGTGTATATCTACCCCCCCCCCCCCCCATAAACAGATGCCTACTTATGTGCTCTTAACAATACTGCCAATTGTACAGAGCAGCTGTTGAGCTAACACATAATACCCCACCAGTTATTTTATTCTAGCATTTTTTTTTGCTGTTTGTTTTGTTTTTTGTGCGGGTTCCCTTCTCTTCTATGTATGTATTCTATTTTGTGTACAT
Source organism: Scyliorhinus canicula (assembly GCF_902713615.1). Lineage (NCBI taxonomy): Eukaryota > Metazoa > Chordata > Chondrichthyes > Carcharhiniformes > Scyliorhinidae > Scyliorhinus > Scyliorhinus canicula. The sequence goes on from NC_052146.1 coordinate 62,110,389, forward strand.
AACGGTAAATATACCTTATTCAAAAACACAATAAAAAACATTTATATAAAAAAATACTGACATGGTCAGCCAGTGTAGACCTTTCCACTTTATTACATTCAAGATACTATATAAATACAAGTTACTGTTGTTGTTCGAGATTGTGGTTCGAAGAATGGAGCTCCAAAATGGAAATGTTGGTGTCAAATCAGTGTTGTTATCTGGATCTGTTTGCTCTGCATGTTGTAATTAGCCTTTAAGGGATATCAGCATGCAATCAATGGAAGGAAAGTGTGTCATGTAATCCAATCTAGGTTCCGTTTCTGCTGTCAGCAGTGCACACACACAGATCTGATGCCTTCAAACTTTATACCTAATGTGGTAGTATGGCTAGAGAGATCATATTACCGGAGAACCATTGGTTCCAAAGATGCCATTGGTACAGCAGCCTCGCTGCCCATTGGCCCAGGCAAGTCATGTGCCTCTCTGCCAATTGGTTGTGGCTGGTGTGCAAGTTAGGTGGATTGGCCATGTGAAATTACCCCTGAGTGTCAAAAGGTTAGGTGAGGTTGCAGGGGAGTGGGCCTAGGTAGGGTGCTCTTTCAGAGGGTCGGTGCACACTCAATGGGTCGAATGGCTTCCTTCTGCTTTGTAGGTTGCCTATGATTCTATGAAATATAAATTCCTTAAAACTACCTTTGGTTTCCTAATATAAAGGTATTATGTCAAAATAACATGACACTGCATACTTCCAGAAAACATTAACTGTACAGATCTTTATCAATATGAAAGTCTGTGCACTTCAGGGCAGAAATGTGTACGTGTACTTTTGTAACCATAAGAGGACATGTGGCATTAAAGAAACGCATGCTGTAAATCCAATAACCTCACCCCCATCATCTCCATATCTATCCTAACAATCTCATTTCATAATTTTATAGATCTCTGTTCAGGTGCTTGTCTGCCTTCACTCTGCTTGAGGAAAGAGCCTCAGAGTCATATTATCATGTCAGAGGTCGGAATCAGGAGGCGGGGCAATCCCACTGTCATGATTCTATCTCTGTCGCAGCAAGTGGAATCTTCCAAGGACCCAGGCCTAAAGTGGCCCGGGGGTGGACCTGCTGCCTTAATCAGGTCAAAATGCCCCCTTCCATTCGCAATAGGTCTTCGCCTGGTGTTTAACTACATACAGATAAACTTTCTGACTGGTTTAAACATCACCTACCCCTACCCCCTCAACATGTAATCCCCGCATATCCCCATCCCCAAACCCTACATCTCTCCACCCCCTCATTCTCTCACACCCTTCACCTCCCTGCATCCCATCACCATTATCCACTTTAGGAACAGAACTTACAAGCCCTATTATAACAGTTGGAAGATGTTGAATAGCCCATAAAACCTCTGGAATAAATGAACAGACTCTTCAAAGAACTGTATAAACTGCGTGAAATCCTTATAAAATAATTAGGCAGTTGGATTGTGGCCATGATCCCATAATGCTCCTTGAATAAACAAGCAGACTTTGGAACTGCCACCTTACTACAGCTCCACACTGAATACATAAGACCAATGGCAAAAGATGAAACATTTACACTTGGTTATCATATTAGGCTAACCTTCCAATATTGTGATAGTACACTACCTTTTTATCCATTCCATGAACATTTCTCAACTCAGCTAACGACTTTTCCACATTTACATTGTTGACAGCTTGCTAGCTGGCAAAAGTAACAATCTGGCAAACACATTGTTTAATGGGCAGTTACATTTTTTATTCATTCATGGGATGTGGGTGTCACTGTTTATTGCACATCCCTAATTGCCCTTGGACTGTGTGCCTTTATAGGACATTTCAGCGTGACCCACGTTGCTGTCAGTCTGGAGTCACATGTAGGCCAGATCAGGTAAGGATGGCCGATTTTCTTTCCTAAAGGACATTAGTGAACACAGATGGTTTTTACAGCAATTGACAATGGCCATAATTAGACTGAAGTTAAATCTCAGCATCCAACTCAGGGGGCATCGATTCGAACCCAGGTCCCTGCATTACTCGTCGAGTGATAATAACACTACACTACCACCATCTCTCTTCTTCCAATCACAGCATTATCATAACAGATCCTGATGAACGATTAATGCTACAGGAAACAAAGATGGACTGTAAAGGAGGCAAAGCCATTTTACTTGCTTTAAAACTCTTGACACTTCCAATCCATGGTCCGTGCCTTTTTCATGAACAAAGTCACCATAGTCCCAGATGACCATAGCTGCTTCGAGGGGGAAAGCTGATTGGTGGTGACGTAGCCTGACAATCATCACACCTCAGGCGAGGGGCAAGGTTGAGAAGGTGGAATCTTCATGAATAACCTCAGCTGGTATGGGAATTGAACCTGTGCTGTTGGTCTTGCTCTGCATCACAAACCAGCGGCCCAGCCAACTGAGCTAAACCAATCCCTGATGACCCATACCTCGCCATGCAGCTGTTGTAATGTTCAACCACTTCCAGGAAAATAAATTGTACCTTGAGCGGGCTGTCAATGAGCTCACAGCACTGTCAGTTTTACCTTTCGTGGAAGTGGCCAAGCTTTGGGGAGCACTATTTCACCCCCCCCTCGCCCCCCTGGTCCCCGTCCCCGGTCTCATGAAAATGGCTGTGTGCAGCTGCTCTTCTTTTCAATGGTGCCATTCGGGACCACAAAAATCCGACCCGCCCAGTCTCTTCAATTATTTCTCACAGTTACCAGTTCAAAATCGCCTAAATGAGTTGATTATTTTTGAAGAGAAAAGCTGATATGTGCTTCCAGCTTGTTGCTTGCGATTGTCCATCACAAAAAATTGAGATGGGAACATCAAAAGATTAAAGGTCGAGCCAACTGGATACATTCCCAGCAAATTTTCCACCATTAAGCATTCATCCAATTCTCTTTGCCAGTTATCACTGAATCTTTTCTCACCACCCTATCCAGATCATGCGTGCAGCTTTCTGCGGGAGAAATGATTTCCTCATGTCACCATCAGTCCTTTCATTGATTACAGACACTGAAACAATTCAGTCAATTTTTCTTTCCTCTCCTCAGACAACTGCCCAGCTTATCATGTAACCAAGCTGGAAGTTCAAATGCAGAATTTTGTGCGGTCCATCGTTCGAATTCCTAAAGAACCCCTGAAGTGCTGCAAACAACTAGTTTTTTAAACCCATTAGATGTTGTAGGTTCACTGTTACCAAAGCTGCAGCTGACACGGAAGAAAGAAATGGCACCAAACGTCACAGTATAGCTGGGAGATTTGGGGCGAGTTTCTCCGTCCCGCCGCGCCAGTTTTCTGGTTCAGCACGCCGTCGGGATTTTCCGTTTCTCCGGCTGGTCAATGGGGTTCATCATTGTGGGACAGCCCCACGCCGTCGGGAAACCCCCGGGTTGCCGGCAAAACGGAGAATCCCGACGGTGGAGAATTCAGCCCATGGACCATTCAACATTATTCGCAGCATGCTTTACAATACTAGACTCGTAATGCTTTGGGCACCAGGGTTCGAACCCGAACCACGGCAGATGGTGAAATTTGAATTTAATAAAAATCTGGAATGAAAGGACTAATGATGACCCATGAAACCATTTTAGATTGTCATAAAAACCCATCTGGTTCACTAATCTCTTTTATGGAAGGAAATTCGCCGTCCCTACCCGATATGGACAACATGTGACTCCAGACTCCAGACCCACAGCAATGTGGTTGACGCTTAACCACCCTCTGAAATGGCCAAGCAAGCCACTCAGTTCAAGGGCAGTTAGGGATGACCAATAAATGCTGGGCCAACCAACGACGCCCACAGCCCACGAATGAACAAATTAAAATAATACAACAACCCAATCTTTTGCATCACTGATTTCGCACAGACCGGCCTGTGGTCCATTCAGTGACATGTTGAGAGATGGAAGGAGGATCATTAACCATGACAGGAGCACGGTGGACCACAGAGAAGCTGTTTCACAGGGAATGTTTGCTGCCAGAGGATTCTTACCATTTATATTCTCGATTAGATCTGTCCGCCCTTGGATTCGTAATGTTCCACTTGTGCTGTTTCCTTCTCCTTTTATCAGTGTGTACTCTCCTCTCCCATTGAAGGTAAAGTTAGCGCCATCAAATGTAAAGAGATGTGGGTCTCCAAATGCTGTGCCTGGAGAAGAGTTGAAGTCATTCAACATCTATTGTTAAACTTTAGAACTGTTGCTCTGTTCTTTTAAAATCAACAGGACTCAGAATGTCGCTGTTTTCAGGGTTCAGATTCATGGCGGGTGGGGGGGCTGGATTTTACAGGATAGCGTATTCGCTGCACCCCCAACAGAAAAGTCCACATCCCACCCACCCAAAACCTGGTTGGGCCGCAGTGATATTACGCTGGGAGCAGCCCCAATAGTTTTAGAGTGGGACCACTGCCCCCAACGGGGAGCAAGTCCTGTCCTGGAGAACTGCCAGCCAATCAGTGCCAGGGTTGAACAGTAGCCATTGCTGGGACTGCAAGCAGTTAAAACTGTTGAGATACCCGCCTTGCCTGGCGTACATCAAAAATCAGCAGAGGCAGAATGAGGCACTTAAGTGGCCCTTAATTGGACACTTATAGACCTCAATGACCCAAGTGAGCGGACTTCCAGGTGCCTCACCCATTTAACATAATAGAGGGGACATGTCAGGATGGGTAAGGAGGTGACAGGTCAGGTACCACAACCCCTGCATTCTAATATGCCAGAAGGGACCGTGAGATTCACCCCATGGTTTGCAATTCAAGAATCAAGAGTGTTTTTCAACTTGCTCCCCAGACCTGGTGTGGTGAATCAGACGCCCATTTTAGACACTGCCCAGATATAGCTTCATTACCCCTCTTCATGACTGACAGCAAACCGAACAGTCAAAGCTGTTGAGCTACCCGCCTTGCCCTGTCGTATATAATATGGAAGGTGACGGGAGACCTGGTCAAAGAGATAGATGTTAAGAAGCATCTTAAAAGAGGAGAGGGAGTTGGAGACGCGGAGAGATTTAGAGTGGGAGTCCCAGAGATTAGAGCCTTGGCAACTGAAGGCATGGCCACTAATGGTGGAGTAAAAGATGTTTTCTACATTTTATCTTCTTCCATTCTTGGAAGACACCTCTAACACTGCCAACGTCCATTGGCTGGAGTAGATTGAAACTCTCAGTATTTTGGGGGCGAACCTTTGTGTTTCACATTTAGCAAAGCCTTTGAATATTGAACTTTGTGCGTTCTGGTCAGGTCACACACCCTGAGGATAGTGCCCCTGGATATAAGTTTGATTTTGGGCAATGATGTAAAATTGAGATAAAAAACAAGGGAGAGATACAACAGGTCGTTGATCCATTAATGGCTGGTTTGCGTTGTTGCCAAGAGTCAGTGGAGCACAAATTTGATAGTGAAATGCCCAGGCCCTCAAATCACCACTAAAAAAAATTTCCGACAGTGAGAGGACAGACCTGCCTCTTGGGGGGGGGGACCAACAGCTCAAGTACCTATGTGGTTCGAGCTTCCTCTGCCTGCCCATATTGGCTCAGTTTAATACAAGTTGTTTTGTTTGTTACTGGCAACAGCAACATTCATCGGGCAGCCTCTTGACAGCCTCCAGAGGCTGAATGTCCACACATCCCCCTCGAAAGCTTTCAAAATGCTAATGCTGGATCGGCATGTTAACGGGGGAATAATCTGCAGTCAATTACCATTAAATGTTATGTTTAGTGTTGCATAATGTTTTGGCTGGCTCAACTAAATTGAGAACAGGCCTGACAAACAAATCCTAACTTTCATCGTGTTTGGCAACTCTCGGGGGCATTGAGACTGTCCATTTGTGTCTAACTGTTGCCTCGCATGTCATGGCACTGGACAGCCTCAATTGTAGCAGGGGAGGGGGGGGGGCTTACTTACCCACTTTTGGAGGCCTGTAGGTCCGGCAGCCACTTGAGGGCCGATGCCGGAAGTAGTATTGGCAGTGATCAGACCACAGGCAGCAGTAGTAGAAGCTAATCACGTCATAGAGGCCGTGAGAGAAGCCGGGAACCCGCGGGGGGTTCACGTACGGCGGGGAGCCCCAGTCGTGCCCTCGGTCGGGGGTGCTGCCTCCGATGGAGTCTCCGGTGAGTATCTGCCTGCCGTTGGCATCGTAGCAGCATTGCTGTCCTGCTCCATACTGAGGGCTGGTGGAGCAAGAACAACAGATCAGTGGGAGAATTTTCACCAACAGGAAAAGCTGCCAGTAACAAACAGGAACACCATTTATTATAAAGTAATAAAATATCCCGAGTTTCCTCAGCGGACCACAAAACAGTCACGTAAGCAGATATTAGAATATGTGACAAATAATTTGGTCAAAGAGATAGGTTTTTAAAGGGAAAAAAAGAAAAAGTAGCATTTATATTACGTGACCAACGGATGTCTAACGTATCTTTGAAGCGTAAACACTTGTAATGGAGGGAACACACCAGCAAATACACACAACACTCTCATGACCAGGTCATTCATTATACAACGCGAATTGAGCGTTAGGTATTGGTTGGGATGCTGGGGTAGCTCCCCTGTTCTTCTCCAAAGCAGTGCCACAGGATCTATCACATCACACCCAAGGAGGCAGACTCAGCTTATCGTCTCATCTGAAAGCTCTGGAATGGAACTTGAACCTGGAGCCTTGCAAATCCAGAGGCAAAAGTGTTCATCAGCCGAGCCACAGCTACCACAAGGAAACTTGCAAAGGGCAACGGTGAGTGAGAGGCAGAGGAGATTAGGACGGAAACTCCGCAGTTAGGGCCTTGGCAGCCAAAGGCATGGCTGCCAATGTCGGGGATGATCAAGAGGGCAAAATCGGACGGGAGCCATCTTGGAGGTTTGTGGGCCTGCACCAGGTGGCAAAGAAAGATAGGGGTGAGGTTATGGAGGGATTCAGACATAAGGGAGAGAATTCTGAGTCATTTAATTCCTGAACCAGAAACCAGGGCAGGCCAGTGAACACCAGGGTTGATGGGCAAACAGGGCTTTGTATAAGTTTGAATACACAAGCTCACAATATTCCAGCAAGCATATCAGCAAGTTATTCTAATGGATACTGCTCAAGATTCCATTGATGTCAAGCAGAGAATTCTTCAACAAACACGAGCAGAGGAGGTTAACACGGGGCGGCCGCGGCAGCTGTCGTCACGGGAGGGATGGGAAATTTTGCGAAGCCGCCAATAGTCAGCTGACAGTTGCTGGCAGGACTGAAAAATCCCAGTCACAGTAACCAACCCTTGGAAAAACTTCTTGGGGTTCCACAAAACAATCGACTAACAAATGATAAGCATGCTTCAACCAAAGCAGCACGGTAGCACAAGTGGCTAGCACTGTGGCTTGACAGCGCCAGGGTGCCAGGTTCGATTCCCCGCTGGGTCACTGACTGTGCGGAGTCTGCACGTTCTCCCCGTGTCTGCGTGGGTTTCCTCCGGGTACTCCGGTTTCCTCCCACAGTCTAACGACGTGCAGGTTAGGTGGATTGGCCATGCTAAATTGCCCTTAGTGCCCAAAAGGTTAGGAGGGGTTATTGGGTTACGGGGACAGGGTGGAAGTGAGGGCTTAAGTGGGTCGGTGCAGACTCAATGGGCCAAATGGCCTCCTTCTGCACTGTATGTTCTATGTTCAAAGAGACGGATGGTCCTGAAATATCTGACTTCTCAATCCGGTGTTATACCACAATGACACATGTAATGCTCAGGATTGCATCAATAATCATTCTGGTTAGCCTTCTTAACTTGACCATCAATGAACCGTGAATTGTTGCAATACAGAAGATGGCCATTCGGCCCATTGTCTGCGCCAGCTCTCCAACAGTGCAACTTGCCTGGTGCCACTCCTCTGGCTTCTCCCTGCAACCCTGCACATTCTTCATGTTCAGATAATAATCCAATTGCCTTTTGAAAGCCTCAGTTGAACGTCCCCCACCACACTCTCAGTGCATTCCAGATCCTGACCACTTGCAGTGTGAATCTGCCTCCACCACACTCTCAGACAGTGCATTCCATATCCAAACCAATCGTTGTGTGAATCTGTCTCCACCACACTTACAGTCAATGCATTCCAGATCCTAACCAATCGCTGTGTGAATCTGTCTCCACCACACTCTCAGACAGTGCATTCCATATCCAAACCACTCGCAGTGTGAATCTGCCTCCACCACACTCTCAGACAGTGCATTCCATATCCAAACCAATCGTTGTGTGAATCTGTCTCCACCATACTCTCACCAGTGCTCCAGTTTCCTCACACAAGTCCTGAAAGACATGCTGTTAGGTAATTTGGACATTCTGAATTCTCCCCCATTGTACCTGAACAGGCGCCGGAATATGGGGACTAGGAGCTTTTCAGAGTAACTTCATTGCAGTGTTAATGTAAGCCTATTTGTGACAATAAAGATTATTAGACAGTACATTCCATATCCTAACCACTCGCTGTGTGAATCTGTCTCCACCACACGCTCAGACAGTACATTCCTGATCCTGACCACTCGCTGTGTGAACCTGTCTCCACCACACGCTCAGACAGTACATTCCTGATCCTGACCATTCGCTGTGTGAATCTGCCTCCACAACACTCTCAGACAGTAAATTCCAGATCCTAACCACTCGCTGTGTGAACCTGTCTCCACCACACGCTCAGACAGTACATTCCTGATCCTGACCATTCGCTGTGTGCAATGTTTTTCCTCACGTCTCCACTGCTTCTTTTGCCAATTACCTTGAAGCTGCGGCCTCTAGTTCTCAATCCTTCCACCAATGGGAACACTTTCTCCTCTATCCAGTTCCCTCATGATTTTGAATACCTCTCAACCTTCTATTCACTAAAGTAAACAGTCCCAACTTTTCCAATTTGTCTGTATAACTGAAGTTCCTCACCCCTGGAACCATTCTTGTGAATCTTTTCTGCACTCGCTCTAGCGTCTTAGAAGTTGACCGTACCTATCTATACTGTTTTTGGCTTCTGTCAAATCCAGCGTCTGGATCTGCAACGGTCATTAACATAGTTGCTGACCAATCAAATCCTTTCCTCTCCAACGTTCCCCCTACCCACCCAAACCAGCTGGTCCCACAAAAGTAATGGCAAAGAGACAGAGATATATATCTTCAATACAGAGTGGCTGGTGAAGTTGTGCCATTCACAGTTAAACCACTAGGTGGAGCACTTTGTCAGAAGAAGCAGTGCAGAGATAGGGATAAATACAGGGACTGAGATAAACAGAGCGAGAGTGAGACAAAGGGAAAGGCAGAGATAGAGAGATAAACACAGTGACAGAGATAAACAGAGAGAGAGAGTGCAAGGGTACTGGCTCAAACCATTCTAATGGGACTCCTAAAGAGAGAGCGTTGAAAACCACAAACACAAATAAAACAATAAAGATTATACCAAGCGTGTTCTGTTGTTATCAACAGCCATCAAATTATGACTTTACGGACAGAATTTGAGTTGTGTTGTTTGGAATGTGCTCAGTAATGATTGGATCGACTGCAGAGATCCACTGCCCAGAGAACCATTGAAATATCAGTGGCTGCAGTCATCTCGATGAAAGAAAGGAATATTTTTGTAAACTCCTTACCTCAAGATATCGAAAATGAATTACAGACAATGAAGTATTTCTGTTGCGCAGTGTTATAACCTGACTGCTTACAACTGGCTGGGGACTAATGGAAATCCCACAATCCTTTGGGAGTATGAACTTCGCCAATGAGGGGGGCGGAGAAATCATTAGCAGATTCCCTGGCCAGTTTGGAACCGGCTAGAGGAGAGTGAACAGCTGCTGCTGTTGTATATATATGTCATTGTAAATAAATGTTATTTCTTTCTATCCTTCAACTCGTGCTGGATTCTTCGTGGCCCTCACAAAACTGGTGACGAGGGTTAAAGTGAATAGCTGTCTACACTGCTGAAGCCACCTCCCTGGATTTTTGTTGGATACAGGTTGGAAGTTGTTTTCTATTATACCATGCCTCTGTATGGACGTTTGGATGTTTTTGATGCTGTGCTGGAAAGCTGGAACCAGTCGCACAACGGATGCATTACTATTTCCGGGCAAACAACATCACCGAAAACGAGTGCCAGGTGGTCATATTGCTCACCGCCTGCGGCCCGCATATGTTTGGGGTGATTAGGAGCCTTACGTACCCAGGTGCGCCGGACACCAAAACATTTCCTGAACTTGTGAACGTAGTGGGGAAATATTTTAATCCAACCCCGTCCACGATAGTCCAACGTTACCAGTTTATTACCGCTGAGAGGACCCCAGGAGAATCCTTTGCCGAGTTCCTATCCAGGCTAAGCCGGATTGCGGAGTACTGTGACTATGTTGTGACCAAATTGAAAATGTTGGTCCAGAGTTATGTCTGGTGGCCAGGCCTCGACACCGACATTGAGGCCCAAAACTGCTCCATTTGCCAGGAGCATCAGAAGCTTCCGCCAGCTACGCCCCTACATCACTGGGAATGGCCAGGGCGGCCTTGGGCGTGCTTGCATGCGGATTTCACCGGCCCTTTTCAAGGATCCATGTTCCTTCTATTAATCAATGCCCAGTCTAAATGGATAGAGGTGCATAAGATGGGAGGCACAACGTCCTGCACAACAATCGAGAAGATGCGTTTGTCTTTCAGTACACATGGCCTCCCCGAGGTGCTGGTCACGGACAATGGCACTCCATTCACAAGTGAGGAGTTTGCGAGGTTCGTGAAGTTGTACGGCATACGCCATATCCGTACTGCCCCATACCACCCGGCTTCAAATGGGTTGGCGGAGCGCGCAGTGCAGACATTCAAACAAGGCCTAAAGAAGCAATGTTCTGGGTCGATGGACACGAGACTGGCTCGTTTTTTGTTTTCATATAGGACCACCCCACATGCAGTGACTGGGGTTAGTCCCGCGGAACTCCTAATGGGCCCGGAGACTTTGCACCCACCTTAGCATGGTTTTCCCGGACATTGGTGAAAAGTACGTTGCACCCAAGAACGGCAGGGACATGGTTTTTCTCAGCATCGGTTGATTCGGCAGTTTGCACCTGGTGACCCAGTTTTCGTTTGGAATTTTGCTGGTGGTGCCCAGTGGGTCCCTGGCGTTATCTTTCATCAAACGGCCCTATCTCTTACCAGGTGCAAGCCCAGGGTCGTCTCCAGCGCAAGCATGTAGACCATGTTCGGTTCAGAAGACCGTTTCTTCCAAAGATTCCCCGCCCCCTGAGCTCATTTCTACAGCCACAGAGACCAGACGCAGTGGAAAGTATTCCTCATAATCTTCCTCTGGTGCCGCACTCAAAGCCTGCGCAGGTCGTTGCAAAACCGCACGGATATAGAGGCGCCGGGATGAAAGAGGCAGCAGACTCTGACTCCGAGATGGAGACACAGGACGCCTCAGAGGGGGAATCCTCGGGCCCACGGGCCATGAATGTACAACCGTTACGCCGTTAATCACGGAAGCGCCATTCGCCATTCTCGTTACATGCCACCTGATCCAGTGCCTCATGCAAATGGTGTCCGGCCTGCGGCAAAACGAGTCCGATGCCCTCCTTCGCCAGGGTCTTCGGTGGATTCCTTGGACTTTGGAGGGGGAGGAATGTATAACCTGCCTGCTTACCATTGGCTGGGGACTAATGACAATCCCACAATCCTTAGGGAGTATGAGCTTCCCCAATGAGGGGGGCGGAGAAATCATTAACAGATTCCCTGCATAAATAAAGCTGGCCAGTTTGGAACCGGCTAGAGGAGGGTGAGCAGCAAGGGAAGTTGCTGCTGCTGCTGTTGTGTATATATATATGTTATTGTAAATAAATGTTATTTATTTTTATCCTTCAACTCGTGCTGGATTCTTCGTGGCCCTCACAAAATGCAGTCACTGTTGTAATGTAACAAGCACAGCAACCAGTTTGTAAATATCCAGTTGCTGCAGACAGCAATGTAAATATGATCAGATAATCTGTGTTTGTGATGTTGGCTGAAGAATATATATTGATCGGGAGTTGAGGGAGAACCTCACTGCTTCGTTGTCAAATAGTACCTGAACTGTGGGATCTTGTGGATCCATCTAAGAGGGCAGACAGGGCCTCAGGTGAATGTTTCACCCAATGTTTGCGATATAAGCACCTTGTTGGTAACTGAGCTGAGCTGACCTCCTACTTGTTGTGGGAGTCACCCGATTTTCAGTCCATCGATTTCAGACCCCCCCACAGAAGCAAAGTTATCCTCCTGGGCCTCCTTCCCCTGCACTGAGGTTAACTTCCCCTTGGCCCCCTCCTCCTTGTCTCACCCACTCCTTGCGCTGTCCTTCTTTCATCCATGCGCCCTCTCCATCTCCCCTCCCCCCTGCATTCCCCTCTTGGTTCCTCACATCACTCTGCCTCCTCTATCTGCATCTTCATGACCTTAATTTGCATTCCCTCCTTTCCGCTTTTCCCCTCCTTTCCTGTCTCCCCTATCCTCAGTTGTGTTCCTGCCTCCAAACCATGTTCAACTTGAGAAGTGTTTTTGGGGCCGATTCCCACCGTACCTCCCTGTTGCAGAGCTGCACTGGCCCCAGCAACTTGCCTTCCATTTGCAGTGACCCTGTCCTCAGGTCTGTGAGCTGTTCATCCTGTACAGGGAAGGTGCGCCACCTAGTGCCTTATCTGTGAAATGATAATGACTGGCCCTCAACGGCAAGATATTTACATTGAATTGACAGCACAGACAGATCATTCGACCCAACACTTTTATGCTCCTCAGAAGGCTCCTTCCAACTTACTTTGTCTAACCTTTTCTGAATTATTCTCTCTCTTTTGTTTCCCCCTTCAATCCATCCATGCTATTTCCTCAACTAATCCATGCTATTGTTTCTCTTCCTGCGCCTAGTGATGCACAAGGCTGACTTTTATCTGTTTCCATAGCTAGTTTTTTACGGATGCACTTTTCTTGGCCATCAAGTCCTGATGTGGGACTCGAACCCGGGGCTTGTGGCTCATAGTGAGGGACACGACCCACTGCGCCACAAGACCTCTGTGGGATTTATTAGTAAATATGTTATATTCGTGATGTTCAGATTTGTGCTCCTGTCAAGTGGAAACATCTTCACTACATCATGTTTAACAGTGCCTTAAACTTTGGCAAATGGTGGAAGATCATGTCCACAATGGAGAAAGCAGGCTTATCTTTGCGGTACAACACCGGGAAGAAACTTGGAGTTCATGAGTTCAACCCCACCATGGAAAGTCAAAGAAAGAACAAAGAAAATTACAGCACAGGAACAGGCACCTTCGGCCCTCCCAGCCTGCGCCGATCCAGATCCTTTATCTAAACCTGTCCCCTATTTTCCAAAGTCTACTTCCCTCTGTTCCCCGCCCATTCATATATCTGTCTAGATGCATCTTAAATGCTGCTATTGTCCCCGCCTCTACCACCTCTGCTGGCAAAGCGTTCCAGGCACCCACCACCCTCTGCGTAAAAAACTTTCCACGCACATCTCCACTAAACTTTCCCCCTCTCACCTTGAAATCGTGACCCCTTGTAATTGACACCCCCACTCTTGGAAAAAGCTTGTTGCTATCCACCCTGTCCATACCTCTCATAATTTTGTAGACCTCAATCAGGTCCCCCCTCAACCTTCATCTTTCCAACGAAAACAATCCTAATCTACTCAACCTTTCTTCATAGCTAGCACCCTCCATACCAGGCAACATCCTGGTGAACCTCCTCTGCACCCTCTCTAAAGCATCCACATCCTTCTGGTAATGTGGCGACCAGAACTGCACGCAGTATTCCAAATGTGGCCTAACCAAAGTCCTGTACAACTGTAATATGACCTGCCGACTCTTGTACTCAATACCCCGTCCGATGAAGGCAAGCATGCTGTATGCCTTCTTGACCACTCTATCAACCTGCGTTGCCACTTTCAGGGTACAATGGACCTGAACTCCCAGATCTCTCTGTACATAAATTTTCCCCAGGACCATATAGTCCGCTCTTGAATTAAATCTTCCAAAATGCATCACCTCGCATTTGCCTGGATTGAACTCCATCTGCCATTTCTCTGCCCAACTCTCTAATCTATCTATAGTTTGCTGTATTCTCTGACAGTCCTCCTCGCTATCTGCAACTCCACCAATCTTAGTATCATCTGGCAGTCATAAAGTTAACTTCAATTAATCTGATAATATATGGGTCACCCCCAGTAAATGGTGATAGAAAGTGTCTTGAAAGCTCAAGTGATTTTATAAATATCCTTATGGGAAGATAACTTGTCACCCCACCAGGCTAATCTCAATTTTGATCGATAATTGTAACATCACTGGTATCAATCACTTGCTGTTCAACACCACTGAGGCTACCCAAATTCATTTACAGCTAATGGAACAAGAAGAATTGTGGGCAGCACGGTAGCACAAGTGGATAGCACTGTGGCTTCACAGCGCCAGGGTCCCAGGTTTGATTCCCGCTGGGTCACTGTCTGTGCGGAGTCTGCACGTTCTCCCCGTGTCTGTGGGGGTTTCCTCCAGGTGCTCCGGTTTCCTCCCACAGTCCAAAGATGTGCAGGCTAGGTGAATTGGCCATGATAAAGTGCCCTGAGTGACCAAAAAGAAGATTAGGAGGGGTTATTGGGTTATGGGGATAGGGTGGAAGTGAGGGCTTAAGTGGGTCGATGCAGACTCGATGGGCCGAATGGCCTCCTTCTGCACTGTATGTTCTATGTTCTTAATTTAGGCCCACTGGTCTGAGCTGGATGTGCACCTAGCACCTGGCACTTTGGCCAGTGGTGTAACCCACTGCCCAGCCTAATTCCAAAAATCACTTCAAATTAATCCATTTGAAACATTCACGTTGTCACATAGCATCAAGAATCCAACTAGGCTGGCCTCTGAAAACAAATGCTGGTTTTTCCACTTACCTTGCTTGTATGGCTCGAACGCAGTGCACAGCTCCTGGGTGGTAGGTACATATGCTCCCCTTCTCAATGTCACACCCATAGTCTGTCTGCATCAGAAATTAGATTTTTTTCAGTCAATCCAGTCTCAAACATACTAAAGTCCCTCGTTTTCAATTTGTACTCCCTCAACAGAATTGAGTCAGTGCCTCTTGGCCATGGGTGGCACAGTGGTTAGCACTGCTGCCTCACAGTGCCAGGGACCCAGGTTTGATGGGGTTTACATGTCCTCCCCATGTCTGCGTGGGTTTCCTCCGGGTGCTCCCATTCCTCCCACAGTCCAAATATGTGCAGGTTAGGTGGATTGGCCATACCAAATTGCCCTTAGTATCCAGGTATGTGCAGCTAAGGTTAGGGAGTTATAGGGATAGGGCAGGATGGGCAGGGGAGTAGACCTGGGTCTGGTGCTCTTTTGGAGAGTTGATGCAGACTTGATAGACCGAATGGTCTCCTTCCGCACTGTGGGGATTCTATGACTCTCTTTACTGGTACAGGCACCACAGAGGGTTGTGAGTCTTTGGAACTGTCTTCCACAGAGAAACAGCACGAGGAGCAGGAGCACGACCTCTAAGGGTCCCTAACCTGCTACCTCGACTCCACTTATCTGCCCACTTCCCGTTCCACTTTATTCCCTGAGAGATCAAAACTACCAGAAGGATGTGGAGGCTTTAGAGAGGGTGCAGAAGAGGTTTACCAGGATGTTGCCTGGTATGGATGGCATTAGCTATGAGGGGAGGTTGGATAAACTTGGTTTGTTCTCACTCTAACAATGGAGGTTGAGGGGTGACCAATAGAAGTCTACAAAATGATGAGGGGCATTGACAGAGTCGACAGTCAGAAGCTTTTTCCTATGGTGGAAGAGTCAATTACTAGGGGACATAGGGTTAAGGTGCGAGGGGTAAAGTTTAGAGGAGATGTGCGAGGGAAGTTTTTTTACAGAGCGTAGTGGGTGCCTGGAACTCGCTGCCAGAGGAGGTGGTGGAAACAGATACGATAGTGACATTTAAGGGGCATCTTGACAAATACATGAATAGGATGGGAATAGAGGGATACGGACCCCGGAAGTGTAGGTTTTAGTTTAGACGGGCAGCATGGTCGGTGCAGGCTTGGAGGGCCGAAGGGCCTGTTCCTGTGCTGTACTTTTCTTCTTTGAATGATTGGAGTTCAGTCAATTAAAACTGCTAATCTTACCAATGCAGTTCACTTGTATCCCTCCTGCTGCTTATCCAGCGAGGGATGCTCTGAAATGTAGTAACTGATGTACCCTGGGGAAATGAGGCAACCACTTAATGTCAAACAGGATTCTCAATAAATGAAATAAGCTGAATTATCTATTTATGGTGGGGGGTTGAGAATCATACACTTAAGCGAGTTGTTTGTCGAGTTGCCTGATAGCTCAGCAGGTGCATGAACC
This sequence comes from Scyliorhinus canicula, assembly GCF_902713615.1. Taxonomy (NCBI): domain Eukaryota; kingdom Metazoa; phylum Chordata; class Chondrichthyes; order Carcharhiniformes; family Scyliorhinidae; genus Scyliorhinus; species Scyliorhinus canicula. Next base: position 62,126,735 of record NC_052146.1, read on the forward strand.
ACTTATGGCAATACTGTAATGAAAAATGAAAATCGCTTATCGTCACAAGTAGGCTTCAAATGAAGCTTCTAGGAAAAGCCCGTCGTCGCCACATTCCGGCGCCTGTTCGGGGAGGCCGGTACGGGAGGCTGGTACTGAGCCATTGGCTCTGGAAATCGCTCAGGATCAATCCACAGACTTCGAAGGGGAGTTGATTCTCCAGCCTGGCTGTTAATCACAGTGCCCTTGCAGGGAAATAAAACAGGTTTCCACTCCCACTCACTGCCTGGCAACCCTACCAAAAGGTTTAGGTAATTGGGCACCGGGAAGACAGAGTTAGGTGAGGCTATAATAACCTCCATGGCAGAGCCTAATTTTCCCAATCCAGCTGCCAATGGGCTTTCATTGAAAATGAATGGGGTTCTGTCAGTGAAGCTTGTAGTCTTTCCAACTGTAACAATGTCAGACCTTACATACAAAGGTTGGTCACATGAACAAAGTACCAGAGATTGCTGGCACCCATGAATCAGGCTGGCAGCAATAAAATGCTCTGTGTTGTGGGTAGAACAGTTTTGTCCATTCTTTTTGCATAGGGGGGGGCCACATCTCAAATTTTTTCTCACTCAAGGCACCGATGACCAAGTTTCCAAAAGATAAAAGTTTTGCACAACTTTAAGCATGATTTTTTTTAAAAATTGTGTTATGAAAGGAAACAACTTGCTGAGCAAAAAAAAAACCAAAGTAATAAATAAAGCCGAGTTTTAGAGTGCAATAGGGTGAGTGTGTGTGTGGCCAGCTCACTGTCAGACTCAGGGTGTGCACTCACTTACCCTTAGCCACTGTGAAAGTGGATGAGAGTGCATGATGGTATGTGTGGGTAAGGATGAATGAGAACTCTGATACTGGGAGTGAGCCAGACCTAGACACATTCTGTCCTCACACTCTCAACCGCCCCCCCATCTAATCCTGACTCACACCCGCACACACTCTCTCACCCCCCCCCCCCCCACTACACACACTCTCTAATCTCCTCCGCACTGTATAAACCTGCCCCCCAACACTCTTTCAGCCCCTACAAACTCTCTCCCCCTACACACTCTCACCCCCACACGCTCTATCCCCCATGCTCTTGCATCCCTCCACACTCTCTCACCAACCCCCCCCCCCCCACACTCTCTCAGGCCCCCACAATCTCTCAGCTCCCCCCCCCCCCCCTCCCCCCATACTCCAGCTGCCCTTTGGACAAATCTGGAGCAGAGGAATCAAGGAATTTTAATTTACCAAAGTTCACTAGACTCTGGGGTGGTCCCGGCGGATTGGAAATTGGCAAACGTGACACCTCTGTTAAAAAAAGGAGGTAGGCAGAAAGCGGGTAATTATAGGCCAGTGAGCTTTTAACTTCGATAGTAGGGAAGATGCTGGAATCTATCATCAAGGAAGAAATAGCGAGGCATCTGGATGGAAATTGAAATTGTCCCATTGGGCAGACGCAGCATGGGTTCGTCAAGGGCAGGTCGTGTCTAAATAATTTAGTGGAATTTTTGAGGACACTACCAGTGCGGTAGATAACGGGGAGCCAGTGGATGTGGTAAATCTGGATTTCTAGAAACTTTTGACAAGGTGCCACACAAAAGGTTGCTGCATAAGGTAATGATGCATGGCATTAAGGGTAAAGTAGTAGCATGGGTAGACGATTGGTTAATTAATAGAAAACAAAGAGTGGGGATTAATGGGTGTTTCTCTGGTTGGCAATCAGTAGCTAGTGGTGTCCCTCAAGGATCAGTGTTGGGCCCACAATTGTTCACAATTTACATAGATGATTTGGAGTTAGGGACCAAGTGCAATGTGTCCAAGTTTGCAGACAACACTAAGATGAGTGGTAAAGCAAAAAATGCAGAGGATACTAGAAGTCTGTAGAGGGATTTGGATAGTTTAAGTGAATGGACTGGGGCCTGGCAGATGGAATACAATGTTGACAAACGTGCGGTTATCAATTTTGGTAGGAATAACAGCAAAAGGGATTATTATTTAAATAATAAAATATTAAAACATGCTGCTGTGCAGAGGGACCTGCCTGTCCCAGAGCATGAGTCGCAAAAAGTTGGTTTACAGTGCAACAGATGATTAAGAAGGCGAATGGAGTTTTTTCCTTCATTCCTAGAGGGATCGAATTTAAGACTAGGGCGGCTATGCTGTAATTGTATAAGGTATTACTGAGGCCACACCTGGAGTATTGTGTTCAGTTTTGGTCTCCTTACCTGAAAAAGGACGTACTGGCATTGGAGGGTGTGCAGAGGAGATTCACTAGGTTAATCCCAGAGTTGAGGGGGTTGGATTACGAGGAGAGGTTGAGTAGACTGGGACTCTACTCGTTGGAATTAATAAGAATGTGGGGGTATCTTATAGAAACATATAAAATTATGAAGGGAATAGATAGGATAGATGTGGGGAGGTGGTTTCTACTGGCGGGTGAAAGCAGAACTAGGGGGCATAGCCTCAAAATAAGAGGAAGTAGATTTAGGACTGAGTTTAAGTGGAACTTCTTCATCCAAAGGGTTGTGAATCTATGGAATTCCCTGCCCAGTGAAGCAGTTGAGGCTCCTTCATTAAATGTTTTCAAGATAAAGATAGATAGTTTTTTGAAGAATAAAGGGTTATGGTGTTTGGGTGGGAAAGTGGAGCTGAGTCCACAAAAGATCAGCCATGACCTCATTGAATGGTGGAGCAGGCTCGAAGGGTCAGATGGCCTACTCCTGCTCCTAGTTCTTATGTTCTTATGAATTGGGGGCAGAGGGGTGAACATTTATAAAACAGCCTGTTTTAAATTAAAAACCAATAATTCAGTTTAGTCCCTTCCTCAATGAAATATTGTTCTTACATGAAATCTGCCCGTATCTGCCCTGGATTGTGCCAAGGTACATGGGCAATCTATAATCTCCTGCAGGAAGTCCGGGAGCATCTCTTCAGTTTTATGCCAGGCCAAACATTTTTTGTACGCCCAGGCCGCTGAGTTTTTCCGAAACGTTTCCTCTAGGTGCCAGGCTAGCGCATGGCTCGGACTCCATAACGCTCTGACGTTGCTGAGTCAAAAAAAATACAAAAGGCAAGATGGGTTATTTACTTTATAAATCACTCAAATCCATAGGAACCCAACTGGCAACATCAGGGGAAAAGACCACATACATATATTTCCTCTGAGTCCTTATTCGCCATGGTGTGGCAGTCCATAGCCATCATCGGATTGACAAAAGCTGGCTAGCTGCAGAGTAAAACTCCACGTCTCTGACTTATCAATGTGTTCAGCTCAAGTCTCATTATGGAAACACTGGAACACTTCTATCACCTCCACCTATGATCCTCTTGAGTGAGAATGTCGGTCAGTGCAGAAGTGTGGGGAATTTTGTGCCGGAGTCTCGCATCCCAGAGAGAATGAAAAAAATAAGTAACTCGAGGCGAAAGGCAGGTTAGGTCAGTCCTGAAAGGAATGCAAAAACAGGGAATGTTGGAAAAGCCCAGCAGATTTGGCAGCACCTGTAGGGAGAGGAAACAGAGTGAACGTTTAGAGTCCGTATGCCTCTTCTTCAGAGCTAAAGAGAGGGAGAAATGTGCTGGGTATTATACTGTATAAGAGAGGGTGGAACAGCAAGAACAGAGTAGCAGGTCAATGATTGATGGGAGCTGGGAGAGATTGCAACGCAAATGTAGAAATATTTAAGGACAAGTGAGAGATAGCCCAGTGGAGGAGGGGGCGTTTTTGTATTGGGACAAAACATGTTTGGGATATACTAAAAAAGATGGAAAGAAAAGGTCACAGTGTAAACTTGTTCAACTCAAAGTCGAGGCCTGAAGGCTGTAACATATCCTACCGGAGGATGAGATGCTGCTCCTCCAGCTTGCACCAGGCTTCACCAGAGTATTACAGCAGGCCAAAGGTGGCTGACGATACGATCATAGTGGGCCGGATCTTGAATAACGACGAGTCAGAATTCAGGAGGGATATAGAGAACCTAGTGGAGTGGTGCAGCGACAACAATCTATCCCTCAATGCCAACAAAACTAAAGAGCTGGTCATTGACTTCAGGAAGCAAAGTACTGCACACACACCTGTCAGCATCAACGGGGCCGAGGTGGAGATGGTTAGCAGTTTCAAATTCCTAGGGGTACACATCTCCACAAATCTGTCCTGGTCCACCCACATCGATGCTACCATCAAGGAAGCACAACAGCACCTATACTTCCTCAGGAAACTAAGGAAATTCGGCATGTCCGCGTTAGCTCTCACCAACTTTTACAGATGTTACATAGAACGCATCCTATCTGGCTGCATCACAGCCTGCCTGGCATGGCAACTGCTCGGCCCAAGACTGCAAGAAACTTCAGAGAGTTGTGACACTGCCCAGTCCATCACATGAACCTGCCTCCCATCCACTGACTCCATTTATACCTCCCCTTGCTTTGGGGAAAGCGGGCAGCATAATCAAAGTCCCCTCCCACCCAGCATCAAGAGGACTTTCAAACATCATGGGCGGGATTCTCCGCGAACTGGCGTAACGGGCAACTCCGTCGCGAAGAAGTGGCGTGAACCACTCCGGCGTTGGGCCACCCCGAAGGTGCGGAATCCTCCGCATCTTCAGGGGCTAGGCCGGCACTGGAGTGGTTTGCGCCGCACCGGCCGGTGTGAAAGGGGCTGAGTATGCTACCAATAAGCCACAGCAATACCTCACTACAACTGAAATCCTTAATATAATCAGGAAACATACTGTGGAAGGAGGAACAAGCCGCATTTAATCATTGCATCTGAGTCAGGGTTGATTTTAATCTTTATGACTTTGTTTGCTGAGAGTTTAAATTCAACGCAGATAAATAAGAGATAACACGTATCTGCCAAATCACAACGTGTGGGTTTGTGCAATTCTGAAAAATTGGCCTTTCCAAAAGTCCAACGGAACTCGAAGAACAAATCCCATTTTTTCTTTTTACCAGCTCTCTGTATTCTGAGTGTAACAAAGAAATAGAGGGAGAGATGCAGATTCAAACATTGCATTGGATCACCCAGCTCTGGTCAGCATTGCGGGCCCCACCTCTGAAGCAGAATGGGTAAACTATTGCTGGTAATATCTTTTGGCCCATCATGGACACCCCAACCCCCACCTAGTCATAGAGTCATAGGTGTTTACAGCACGGAAACAGGCCCTTCGGCCCAGCTTATCAATACCATTCAGTTTCTATCACTAAGATAATCCCACTTACCACATTTGGCCCACATCCCTCTATACCCACCCTGCCCATGTCTAACCATTTTTTGTATAAATTTAGAGTACCCAATTTTTTTTCCAAGTAAGGGGCAATTTAGTGTGGCCAATCCACCTAACCAGCATATCTTTGGGTTATGGGGTGAAACCCACGTAGACACGGGGAGAATGTGTAAACTCCACATGGACAATGACCCAGGGCTGGGTATTGAACCTTAGATGTCAGTGCCATTGTCCCAGTGCTAACCACTGTGCCACCGTGCTGCCCGTCTAACTTTTTTAAAGGAAAAAATTGTATCTGCCTTTATCACTGCCTCTGGCAGCTTGTTCCAGATGCTCACCACCCTCTGTGTGAAAATATTTCCCCTCTGGTCTCTTTTGTATCTCTGATCTTCAACTTATGTCCTCTAGTTCTCCACATCTATGTTCTTTAGTTCTAGTCTCCTCTACCTTTAGGAAAAGATGTTGACTATCTACCTTATCTATGCTCTTGATTATTTTATTGACCTCTAAGATCACCCCGAAGCCTCCTACACTCCAGCAGAAAAAGTCCCAACCTATCGAGCCTCTCCTTACAACTGAAGTCCTGGTAGCATCCTCGTAAATCTCTTCTAGTTTAACAATATCCTTCCTGTAATAGGGTGACCAGAGCTGAACACAGTGTTCCATGTGTGGTCTTCCCAATGTTTTGTACAGCTTCAACAAGACGTCCCAACTCCTGTATTCAATATTCTGACCAATAAAACCTAGTATGCTGAATGCCTTCTTCACCACCCTGTCCACCTGCAACTCCACCTTCAAGGAGCTATGAACCTTTAACCCTAGATCTCTTTGTTTTGTAACTCTCCCCAACTCCCTACCATTAACTGAGTAAGTCCTGCCCTGATTTGATCGACCAAAATGTATCACCTCACATTTATCCAAATTAAACTCCATCTGCCATTCATTGGCCCACTGGCTCAATTGGTCAAGATCCTGTCGTAATCTTATATAACCTTCTTCACTATCCACTATGCTACCAATCTTGGTGCCATCAGCAAACTTACTGACAATGTCTCCTACATTCTCATCCAAATCATTTATATATATATAACAACTAACAGTAGACCCAGCACCGATCGCTGAGGCACACCACTGATCACAGGCCTCCAGTTTGAAAAACAACTCTGCAACCACCCTTTGGCTTTGGTCGCCAAGCCAATTTTGCATCCAATTGGCTACCTCACCCTAGATTCCGTGAGATTTAACCTTTTGCAACAACACACCATGCGGTACCTTGTCAAAGGCCTTGTTAAAGTCCATGAACACAGTGTCGACTGCACTGCCCTCATCTACCTTCTTGGTTACCTCTTCAAAAAACTCAATCAAATTCGTAAGACATGACTTTCCCCTTACAAAGCCATACTGACTTTCCATAATTAGCCCTTGCCTGTCAAAATGCCTGTAGACCCTATCCCTCAGAATACCTTCAAACAATTTACCCACTATACAAGTAAGGCTAACCGGTCTGTAGTTCCCAGGCTTATCCCTACAACCCTTCTTAAACAAGGGCGCAACATTTGCTACCCTCCAATCTTCAGACACCACTTCTGTGGCTGTCGATGATTCAAATACCTCAGCTAGGGGGCTGACAATTTCCTCCCTAGCCTCCCACAACATCCTGGGATATATTTCATCAGGTCCTGGGGATTTATCTATCTTGATGCACTCTAATACCTCCAGCACCTCCTTCTCTGTAATATATACATTCCTCCAGACAGGGGATGGTTCAGCACACTGGACTAAATAGCTGGCTTTTAAAGCAGACCAAGGCAGGCAGGCAGCACGGTTCAATTCCCGTACCAGCCTCCCCGAACAGGCGCCGGAATGTGGCGACTAGGGGCTTTTCACAGTAACTTCATTGAAGTCTACTTGTGACAATATTCATTTTCATTTCATTTCATCATTTCATTTTTATTTCCCCAATTTCCCTAACAGTCGTGCTTTTCTCAACAGTAAATACTGAGGAGAAATATTCATTTAGGACCCCTCCCATCGCTTGTGGATCTGCACATCAATGACCTTGTTTATCCTTAAAAGGCCTACCCTCTCCCCAGTCACCCTTTTACCCTTTATGTATTTGTAAAAACTCTTTGCATTTTCCTTTGCCTTATCTGCCAAGACAATCTCATGTCCCCTTTTTGCCCTCCTGATTTCTCTCTTAACTCTACTCCAACCAGCCTTAAAATCTTCAAGAGATCCACTTGATCCCAGCTGCCTGTGCATGTCATATGTCTCCTTCTTCCTTTTGACCATGGCCTCAATATCCCGAGTAATCCAGGGTTCCCTCCGTCTACCAACCTTACCCTTCACTCTAAGAGGAACATGCTCACCCTGAACCCTAGTTAACACCTATTTGAAAGACTCCTACTTATCAGCTGTCCCCTTGCCCGCAAATAGGCACCCCCCAATCAACTTTTGAAAGTTCATGCCTAATACCCTCGAAATATCATTCTCCATAGCTATCTTAAAACTAATGGAATTATGGTCACTGGTCCCAAAGTGATCCCTCACTAACACTTCCGTCACCTGCCCTTCCTTATTCCCCTTAAGGAGGTCAAGATTTGCCCCCTCTCTCGTCAGACCATCCACATATTGAATGAGGAATTCTTCCTGAATACACTCGACAAATTTCTCTCCATCCAAACCCTTAGTGCTATGGCTGTCCACCTCCCCACTGCCTGCAACATCCCCAAGTTGCTGATGTTGATGATGTCCACCATTTGTCATGTGAGGATCACTTTAAGAAAAGTGTGTTTTATCAAATGGCTGCAGTGATGTCATTGTGTGTGTGGGGCTGGGCTGTGATCCTGTCTTTTATTTTTGTTTTGAGCTGGAAGCTGCTTTGTGGCTCTGAGATTTTAGTTTCGTTTTCAGTTGGGAGCTGCATTCAAACAAAGAAGTTGTATTTTGGGTCTCTCTCTCTGCATGCTGAAGAATATCTCTAGACCACTTGATAACTTCAAAGTAATACCTGTTTTCTGTAAGGAATTTAAACCTACTATTTTGTAGGAAAAGGGTGTTTGGCTAATGAATGTTGTTAGGAAAGTTATTAAGGGTTACCCATAGAGTACTGTACTTTTGGGGGGGGGGGGGGTATTTGTGTTGGTAGTTGAGAAGATGTTTATTGTGTGATAATAAAATGTTAACTGGATTCATCGAATAAACATTGTTTTGTTTAAAAATACTTAAGATCTCTGTTGCATCACAGCTGGAAAGTGGGCCCTTGTGCTCCTCATTACCAAAATCTATTAAAGGTTGTGGATCAGGTGAACTCCATGATATACTTTAGTGTTCTCTAAACCCTGACCCATAAAATGTTACATTTGCGCATATTGACGGCTCCCATATTTGAATCCCGAAAGAGGCAAAATTAGGAAACGACTCTGGATTGATAAGGATGGAGAGAATAGCTGAACTACAAAATGGGAAGCAGTCCAATTAGTTGTTTAACTTTATAACACTAGAAATGAGAAACTGCAACATCAGTTTAACATCTGAGCTCCAAATTGAAAATCTACCCCTAGTCTTACCTTACAATCAGATGCCCAAATTCAGATTAATGTACTCACAGTTTCCCAACAGCTTGTTTCTGGTCAGTGAGACGCAGCATTCCAATTTCCCATTCAGAATAAGGTTCTGCAGCTGGTTGAGGGGTGAATTTAAAAATCCCGTTGTTCGTTACAGCTGTTGCAAGTGAGTACAGGTAACTCCATTCTCCTTTCCAGGATTCCGAGTAAGGTGAACCTGATGGAAGAAGTTATCAAATTGTGAGTTACATCGAAAGAAACATAGGCCAGTAACTTACTCAAGAGTGCTCGCCAGGCTTACCTTGGAAGGAATTCCAAAGCCCCTCTCTCGCCCAACCTTCCTCACTCAGGCTGGGTGAGACCCGGCAGCATTGTCATGGAGTAACTGCAATGCACAGAGGTAAGTCACTCCTCCTTTTTACAGCAGTCAGGTGACGTTTACAGGGTCATTTGAGACTGGGGCAGGGCAATGAAACTGGAGGGGCTGCGGGGGGTGGTCGGATGGGAGGGAGTGTCGGTTCGAAGTGGAGGGGGTGGTTCAGCCCAGAGAGGGGCAGGGCTGGGGTCAGACTGGAGAAGTGGAGGAGGCAAAGGCCAGACTGAAGGTGGGGGGGGGGGGGGGGTGGTAGGTCAGAGCGGGGCAGGAGAGGAGATGGTGGGGTGGGTGGGGGGGGGGGGGGGGATTGGACCTCAGGATGGGAGGGGTTGGCCCTCAGGACGGGAGGGGTTGGCTGAACGAAGATGGGATCAGTCCAGGAGGGTACAGGGTCCACCTGGAACGGGTGGGAGGGAATCAGTCGGGGAGCAGGGGATTGGACCAGAGGGGAGCCAAGGAGAATGGGGTCAGTCCGGGAGAGGGGTTTGCAGTCGGACCGGAGGCCGGGCACTGGGGTTGCCAACTGGGGGGGGGGGGGGGGGGGGGGTGTCGGGGAGGGCGGGGGTGGGGAGGGTTCAGGTTACGTCAGGTCAGGGCACGTGCAGCCGGAATGGGGGATAGGTCGGATCAGGGTGGGGTGGGGATGGTATGGTGGGTCCCCTTGAGGGGTCGTGTGTGTGGGGGTGGGGTGTGGTGTGTGAGGCTGGGTGGTTTTTGAACTAGATACGCTGGAGTTAGAAGTGAATTTTTTCCTCTTACACTTTCAGGGTATCTATCAGGGTAAAACTGGCAGAACCATCCAAATACACAACAGTAAGAGTAAGTTATTCAGTCAATTGAACCTGCTCTGCCATTCAGTGTGATTGTAGCTGATCCTCCATATCAGTGATGTACTTGTGCTCCTAGTGTCCAGAAATCTATCTATTTCCTTCCTAAATACAATCAGTGACCAGTCCTCCACAGCTATATGTAGGAGAGAATTCCGCTCTCTGATTGACGAGGTTTCTCCCCATCTCAGTCCTAAATGGCCAACCCCCCATTCCTCAGAGCCTGACTCCATGTTCTGGACCCTCAGCCAGAGCAAACACCATCCCTGAATCCAGTCTCTTCAGCCTTGTTAGAATTGTATACGTTTCAATGAGATTCCCTCTCATTCTTCAGCAGTCCAGTAAATACAGACCCAGTCGACTCAATCGCTCCTCATAGCACAATCCTGAGCTATTTCCCGTTACCTTAAATTAATATAAATTTGCCCTATAAAGTGTATGTAACGTTTGCCATTCCAAAGCTTGAATTTTTCTAGAACTGAAATTACGATCACTAATACACGATTTATATATGTAACAGCAATCCTCCTGAAAACTGCAGCTCATGGGGGGCGTGGGGGTGGGGGGGGGGGGGGGGGGGGGGGGGGGGGGGGCGTGGTAGAAATCATGTGGTATGAGGGCATCCCACCAACAGTAGTTAAGTGGCGGGATTGGTCATTCCTCAGGAAGTTCCCATGATCAAGCTGGGGGATGCCTCCACACCCATACTCAAAGTCAAAACAAAGTGTTTAAACATTCCTCTTTGGCCCTCTTCTGGCCCCCATCACTGGGAGGTCCTGCTGGGCAATTCATTGCCATTTCCCACTCAAGCCAATGGTTAAAATTGCAGAGCGGTCCTGGTGGCATCACTTAAAAAGGACACTGCTTGCTTTGGATAGGTTTCCATTCCCTCTGCTCAATTGAGGAGAAGGTTGAAAGGTGATTGGTCGGCTCCTAGCCGCCTGAGAGCAAATGGATAAAATATCATAGAATACCATAGAATTTACAGTGCAGAAATAACCCACTAGAAATCTGAGCACAGGAAACTGACCGAGGATTGGCAATTGCAAATGTCGACCAAAGGAGTGCTGCAATATTTGAAAATTTTAGCTAAAAGAACCACCAGCATTTTCAATCGATTGACCCAGGCACCTATTAAGGATTCAGACATACAAGAGCCAAATGAAGAAGACATTTAGCCGAAAGTTGTGTAGATTAAGAATGCTGGTGTTTGACTGTCAGGTGCCGCAGCTCTTTATGATGTGGCTTCAAGAAACTTTTGTTCCAATCTTCAATTGATCAGTATATCAACAACTGCCATGCCCGAAGATTGCTGATAAATGGTACCATCATTAATAGCTTGGAAATTAACCCATGAATCAGTCTTCTCGGTGATCGGAAGGTCTGGCACATCAGTGGAGAAAGGAACAGAGTTAATGTTTCAAGTCCATATGATTCAGAGCCCTACGGACTGGAAATTTCAACCCTGTTTCTCTCTCCACAGATTCTGCCAAACCTGCTGAGCTTTTCCATAATTTTCCGTTTTATATCAGATTTTCCAGCATCCACGGTAATTTGCTTTTATTCACAGTGATCCGGGTCATCATGGAACAGGATATAATAATTTTGGGGTTGTTGCGAAGTCTGTCTAGACATGAACACAGGGTGAAGGTATGGCTATAAATACAATAGCCTCAACTTTCCAACCTGTTGGTACCCCAATTGAAGCTCCAGACCAGCAAAGGAACATCATGAAGGTATCTCCAGAGAGTTCTGGTGTCATTTGTTGCTGTGGTTGACTAGCTTTGCTGTTTTCACAAATTCACAGGATTATATAATTCAATTGCAGTGTGGGTTGGCTCGCATTAGTCCTTTTTGTTAAAATTGGGAAACCCAGGTGTAGGGCCAAGATATATCGTATAGGACAACACCGAGATCGCAAAGTGACCCTGTATTTATATATTGCCTTGAATGTAAAAACATTCCAAGGTACTGCGTAGGTAGCTGCAAGGAAAACAGACGCTGAACCAGTGAGAAAAGTAGAGAATAGGAGGGGGTGACTGAAAGCTTAGTCAAGGAAGTCGGACCCTGAAGTCATTTTTTAAAGGGTTAGAGACGGAGCGGTTTAAGATGAGAAATACAGACGTTTCAACCAGGCAGCTGAAGACGTTTGGACCAATTCTCCCTCTGTGTAACCGAACAGGTGCCAGAGTGTGACAACTCGGGATTTTCACAGTAACCTCATTGCAGTGTTAATGGAAGCCTACTTGTAACACTCATAAAGATTATTATTATTAAAATAATTGTTGCCTATCCCTAGTTACCCTTCAACTGTGGCTTCTGAGCCTTTCAGAGGGGCAGTTCAGAGTTGCTGTGGATCTGAAGTCACATGTAAGCCAGACTGTGTCAGGGTGGCAGATTTCCTTCTCTAAAGGACGTGATCGAACCAGATAATTTTTTATGCCAATCGGTGATAGTTTCATTGCCCCCATTACTGAGAGTAGCTTCATATTCAAAATTTATCAATTGAATTTACATTCCACCAGCTGCCAAGGTGGGATTTGAACCTGTGTCCACCAGGTTATGAGCCTGGGCCTTGGATTACTCGTCCACTAGTATTACCACTCCATCCCCGTCTCCCCGTAATTGTGCTGAATGGTCTGTTTTTGCAGTAAATTCCATGCAACTATTCCATGGGTAGTGGACAAAATGGGAATAAAAGCAGTGGTTGTCTAATTCTATGCAAAACTGCTGACCGTAGTTTTGTGTTGTACACTCCCTCAAAACTGGCTGAATTCACACAGAACTACAGTTTACCGTGTTCTTTGTAACCCCAGAGCTCAACGTTGACAGAAGTTGCTGGAAGCAGTGATGAGTTCCAAATCAGAGTCAGCTGTCCCATAACGTTTGGTGTGCCGTAGTACTGCCATTTGGTGGCATTCACCAAGATGCTTTTCTTGAAGGGTGAAAATTTGCCATGGTGTACTGTGGGGTTGAAAAAGACAATAGGAAGGTGCTTAAAATAAATCACATGAAATTACGCTGTGTAACAAGAGCAGTTCTGAATTTATGAACACCCAAGCAAGGGACAGGCGGGGAGGCGTATTCAACAAAAGCTTTAAGGGCAATACGGTGGCACATTGGTTAGCACTACTACCTCACAGCACCAGAGACCCGGGTTCAATTCTGGCCTTGGGTAACTGTCTGTGTGGAGTTTGCATGTTCTTCCCTTCTCTGTGTGGGTTTCCTCCGGGTGCTCCAGTTTCCTCCCACAGTCCAAAGATATGCAGGTTAGGTGGATTGGCCATGCTTAATTGCCCTTAGTGTCTAAAGATGAGCAGGTTAGGTAGAGTTATGGGGTTAGGGCAGGGGAATGGGCCAAGGTTGGGTGCTCTTTCAGAGGGTCAGTTCAGACTCAATAGGCAAATGGCCTTGTCTGCACTGTAGGGATTCTATGATTCTATCCTATGGATCTGAGACAAGCCTACTGTATCACATTGCCTGAGAATGTGGCTGCCTTGACCATAAGGAGGCATATCCTGTTAGCCCACCCGACATTGGTAGGTGATCCACAAACACTTTGGGCGCTGTGTGAATGGACATTACACCATTACCTAAGTTCCAACAGGTGATCAATGAGTCCTTCTGCAGAAGTTCAATTAATGCATTTTTTTATAACTGTAATGATGGAGGCAACAGATCATAATACTTTCTGATTGCTTTCTTTCCGCACTTTGCAAATTGTATCCTGTATCTCAATTGATATCTGGCAGGTACCATGTTGCCATTTAGTTTAGGGCTGATGTGTTGGGGAGTGCCTGAGTACCACACGCTAGTCCCTTTATGGGCCTCCAGCATGGTACCACTCTTTTGCTATCTGCACAGTCAACCATTTGTTTTTCCCCTACTATAAAATATTTCCCTTAATAAGTGATTCATCAACATGCATCAAACACTTTGCACTAAGTTGTGAATCCATCTTACGAAATGTGTTTCAAAGGAAGTGAAGCCATGAAACACAGTAAAGATCAGTAAATTCTAGGAATAATGTCAAACTCAGCCCGCTGCCCAGCAGTGTCCCTCTCAGCTCCCACTCGTTTTAAATCTGTACTCTGTCTCTCAGTTCCTGCTCTTCTTAAATCTTCCACAAGTCCAGAAAGACGTGCTGTTAGGTAATTGGGGCATTCTGAATTCCCTCCGTGTACCTAAACAGGCGCTGGAATTTGGCGACTAGGGGCTTTTCACAGTGACTTCATTGCAGTGTTAATGTAAGCCTACTTGTGGCAATAAAGATTATTATTATTATGAAGTCCACACTTTTTGATTAAATCACAGAAAAATAGAGCAGTATTGCATCAAGGCTGTTGGGATACTATGGGTCTTAAATTCCAACGGTCCTTTCGAGAATAGAATCATAGAATCCCTACAGCGCAGAAGGAGCAATATTACAGGGCAATATTAATATGGCCAATCCATCTAACCTGCACATCTTTGGACTGTGGGACGAAGCCGGAGCACCCGGAGAAAACACACGCAGACATGGGAAGAAAGTGCAAACTCCTCACAGACAGTCACTCAACGTCGGAATTGCACCCCAAAAGGGTTATTAGCCTGTAGGGGCCTATATATCTGAGGGTGTTGTGTAGGGTACCTCAGATGATACTTGCAATCCTAGAAGATCTCAGAGCCCTGTCGTCGTGCTTGATATCTGCACAGGACAAGAGATGGCTCTGGCCAGAACAACATCCCTCACTTGTCTGATACAGGCATACACAGTTGATTGACTAATCTTACTCACGTTGCCTGCAGATGTTTGTGATTACATATCCTAATAACACACGTAAGATAATTTATCAGATAGATCAGTAAATATTCAGTTATGATTCATGATATTGAATGGTCAAATTTTCTCTTAACATCTATCCCAACAGAATCTAAAATTGATTACTTTTTAATTCTTCGATCATGCTAGAGTCGACTCGGTTATTCCAAATTTTATAAGGCAGTAATTATTGTACACCTGAGGAAATCGTTTTACTGAATTCATTGAATGGTGTTTAATACTTAGGGAAAAAGTTTGATAAGGGCCCAATAATGGGTGCAGGGATCAGTATGCAAGATTAACCCGCGCTCATTCATTGTTATACTTACAACAAATAAACTTGCTGCTACCTGCTCATTACAATGATAGTAGCTTGCAGATCAGTACTGCTGAGAGCCTTTATACCCCGAGAGGAGTCCGAGGTCGCACAAAGCTGGCACCATTTAAAGCTGGCCTGGTGTATTCTGGCTGTAGAAGGTTCTGAAACTGTGAAAGAGTTTCTCACAGGAAGAAGAATGAATGCAGGGCAACAGGGAGCATGATCCAAGGTTCCCTGGTAGCTGAAAATAGGCACGAGGCCTCCAGGTAAACACTGAGAAGGCAGTGGGGAGCAGATGGCCATCGCTGAGAATGCAAAGAGGCTAGCCCTGAGTTTATACTGCAGAAGGAACTTCAATGACCTTGCACATATGGTCAAGGTCATTGAATTCAATGTCATGAAAGCGAATGCATCTGTTGATATCATCACCTTATAAATGAACCAGGGCCTCACACATTGCTCTATTCACAACCCCTCCACCCCCCCCCCCCCCCCACCCCCCACCACCACCTCTCCCTACGTTCGCTATCCAACGCAAGTTAGACATGATGAAAATGCAAATAAGAGTTTCAGCACCAGAGAAACTGACATAGATGAGGAGTCAGGCAATGTTACAAAGATGAAATAGGTGGCATTACTGGTGCTGAGGGTACGCTGGTTGGGAGCTGATCTTGGGGTCAAATGTAATGCTGAGGTTACAAACAGTCTGGTTTAGCCTGAGACAACTGGCAGAGAAAGGGATCACGTCAGTGGCTCGGGAACAGAGTTTATAACAGGTCCCGAAAACAATGGTGGAGAAATTAGAGGGAATTTCTGCTTATCCAGTACTGGATGTTAGATATGAAGCCTGAAGATTTTGAGACAGCGGAGAGATTGAGTGAGGAGGTGGTGAGGTCACGCTGGGTGCCATCAATGTAAATGTAGCAACTGGCACTGTACTTTCAGATGTTGTCGCTGAAGGGCATCATGTGGATGAGAATTAGAAAGAGGTCCAGGATAGACCCTTCGAAAACCCCAGAACTAACAGTGCGGGAGTGGGAAGAGAAGGTGATTCTCAGGTTATGAGTAAATAGGTAAAAATGGAAGTAAGTAGGCAGCACTGTGACGCAGTGGTTAGCACGGCTGCCTCACTGCGCCAAGGACACAGGTTCGATCTGGGTCACTGTCCGTCTGGAATTTGCACATTCTCCCCATGTCTTCATGGGTCTCACCCCCACAACCTAAAGATGTGCAGGATAGGTGAATTGGCCATGCTAAATTGTCCTTGATTGGAATAAAAAAGAATGGAAGTAGGTAAGAAACGTCACACCCAGCTGCAAAACAGTGGTGAAGTGCCAGAGTAGAATGGATGTCATCAACCAAGTCAATGACTAAAGACAGGTCAAGGCATCATAGAGACATGGGGGCACAGAGTCGCATTTTGCATGGAAACTGTCATGAAGTTCCTCAACAAAGAGTGATCAATGCAACAAATACTTAGATGTGTAAAGTAGGATAGTAGAAGATAGGATGGAGGAATGGATCAGTCCTAAATTTGTCATCAATAAGCCAGCGGATTTCTTCCACTGCCCTGGTTTAATTTCAAGTACTAATTTTCCAGATTTACTCTTTATGACATTTGAAGTCATTTTGTCTTTTAACATTTAACTGTATTGCATACTCGTGAATGCAGGAAGGCTATTCAGCCCATCGAGTTGATGTTAGCTCTGTGGAGATTTCCATCTTTTCTCATCATGCAGGTGATGCAGCTGCCCCAATTAGTATGCTGGTGCGCTCGGCGGAGGACACCATTGCATTCCATCTCATCGAGCTCCACAGAGGTTAGCACTGCTGCCTCACAGCGCCAGGGACCCGAGTTCAATTCTGACCTCGGATTACTGTCTGTGTGGAATTTGCATGTTTACCCGTGTCAGCGTGAGTTTCCTCCGGGTGCTCCGATTTCCTCCCACAGTGCAAGGATGTACAGATTAGGCGGATTGTCCATGCTAACATGCCCTTTAGTGTCCAAAGGTTGTGCAGGGGTTACGGAGATAGAGTGGGGAATTGGGCCTAGGTAGAGTGGTCTTTTAAAGGGTCGATGCAGACTTGATTGCAGTGAAGGGATTCTATGAAAAGTAAGGCATAACTTGCATTTAAATGAAGCCTGTCGTCCCAATAGTATATAATAATTTTTTGTTTAGATATTTTATTGGAAACATTTTCTATTATATACAACAAAGAGAAACCAAAACCAACCGCAGCAACAGCAAATAGCTACAACACCCTTATTCACTGCCGGGAAACCTCCCTCCCCTACTCTACCCACTCTCACCCCTTACCTCTCACCCCACCCCACCCCTTTTAACTTTTAACCCAGACCTGAGCTGTACAATTTCTGGTAAAAAGCCTCGAGCATCCCATTCGCTTCCCCCACTCTTGTTACCACCGTACCCCCGTCATCTCTCATCCGTCCAATTTTCTTGCTGCCGCCTGCCTCCTCAGCTGATGCACAAGCATCCTGCTGGCTTTCTCCCCATATTCATTTACTTCCCTCCTGGCCCTGCGCAGTTGCCCCACCGCCTTTCCCGTGGGTACAAGTCCAAATTCCATCTGCAGCTTCCATTTCTCCTTCAATAGCGCCTCCTCAGGCACTGCTGAGTACCCCTGGTCAAACCTCAGAATGGCCTCCACCGCGCAGTGGGTTAGCCCTGTTGCCTCAAGGCGCCGAGGTCCCAGATTCGATGCCAGCTCTGGGTCACTGTCCGTGTGGAGTTTGCACATTCTTCCCGTGTTTGCGTGGGTTTCGCCCCCACAGCCCAAAGATGTGCAGGGTAGGTGGATTGGCCACGCTAAATTGCCCCTTAATTTGAAAAAATGAATTGGGTACACTAAATTAAAGAAAAAAGAATGGCCTCCACAACCTCAACCTCTTAGCCCGCTCCACCCTCTCTTTGTGTGCTGGATCGAGATAAACTACCCCCTGACCACCGGCTCCCACAATGTGGAAGCGGAAAACTCCATCATCTTATTCTGCTCCTCATAGTTCCGGATAACCAGCCCAATCTTTTCACAAACCGCCATATCCACCAATAACCCCTCATCGAACCTCCACTGTTGCTGCTGTGGGCTCCCCTTTGCCACCCGCAATTCCGACCAATGCGACGTGTGGTCAGACACCGCATTTGCTGAATATTCTGACCCAACCACCCCAGTAACAGCACCTTGAAAAATTAAATGAAAATCGCTTATTGTCACAAGTAGGCTTCAAATGAAGTTACTGTGAAAAGCCCCTAGTCGCCACATTCTGGCGCCTGTTCGGAGAGGCTGGTATGGCAATTGAACCCACGCGGCTGGCCTGCCTTGGTCTGCTTTAAAAGCCAGCTATTTAGCCCAGTGTGCTAAACCAGCTCCAATGGTTGGGTAAACCAGCCAATTATCTAGGCCAAAGAAATCAATCCAGGAGTTCACATGGTGGTCATGCGAGAAGTATGAAAATTCCTTCGCCCTCGGCCTCTTAAACCGCCACGGGATTGCCTCTCCCTCCCGTGCGTTTCATAAACCCCAACAGCTCCTTTGCCATGGTCGACATCGTCAGGGACCTGGAACAGGACAGGTCCAAACTTGGGTCCAGCACTGTATTAAAATCCCAGCCCCAAGCCCCACCATAATCAGCCAGTGCGTGCCCAGGTCCGGATTCTGTGCCAAAACCCACCTCAAAAACTCTACATTGTTCCAATTTTGGGCATATACATCCACCAGCACCACTGACGCCCATCCAAACTTCCACTCATCATAAGAAATACACTCCCAGGATCTTTCATGATACTCCCCACCTCAAAGGTCACTCTCTTATTGATCAACACTGTCACTCTCTCGTCCTCATATCCAACCCTGAATGGAATACCTGCCCCGCCCAGCCCTTTCTCAACTTCATCTGGTCCCCCACATTCAAATGCTTCTCCTGAAGAAACACCATGACTGCCTTCAAACACCTAAATGTGCAAAATCAGCCCATTTAATCCCCAAATGTTCAGCGTAATCAACCGGGCCATGGCACCCCCCCCCCCCCCCCCCCCCCCCCCCCCGCCACCCCGCACTCCGCGTTCAGCTATCACCCGATCAACCCCCTCTTTAACCAGCTCCCCCAGGTCCACATCTCACGCACCCTCGAGGCCTCCCCAAGATGTCCGCCAATTTAACCAACACCAACACCACCCACGTCAGCATCCCCTTCTCCCCAAAACAAAGACCTACCCCTCCCCCACTCCCTCCACAGATTGATCCCCCCACTTCACTCCCATTAACTAGCCTACCTGCTGGCATGGTAGCCCCCACTCAAGGCAACCACCTAGCCCCCATCCATCCCTACCACCTCCCACCCGCAATTCTCCAAGAACAGTAGAACACACTTACCCAATCCATGCCCAAACACAATAAATGCAACAATCCACTCGGCATACATACCCGCATTTCCCTGGCATCTCCAAAGTTCAATACCCTCAGAAGTCCCCGAGTTTGTGCTCGCCTCCTCCGGCATATCAAAATAGAATTCCTGATTCTGGTGCGTGCATAGGACAAAAAGAATTCTCCGGCCATTGGGATTCTCTTTTCCCACTGGCAACGCCCCCCGCCCACGGGATTCCCAGGCATCTTACGATGGTTTAAATGGGAAACCTGGTTGAGAAGCAGCGGGAAGATAGAATCCCACCACCAGCGAACGGCATACAGCCGAGAAACACACGGCTGGGGGAACCAGAGAATCCCGCCCACTGTGGAGGGCTGAATGCGGGCAGGGGTGAACTGAGGAGGAATTGCAGAATGCCTGATATTGTGTCCACAAATTTACTGCAGTTTACCAGCTGGAACGCCACTGTGGGCATCGTCCTTCACTTAGAGTGCCCGACTGCGGAATAAACCCTTGTATTAAACTCACACTTAACCTGGGTTCAACAGTAAATCATGTAAGTTCCTGATGGGCGGCCAATGTCCAGCAGTCAGTTTTCCACGTGTGCCCTCTCTTCTTCGGGCGAGTGAAATCACTCGGCATTATCATTCTGTCATGTCAGTATCAATGTTGCCAAATCTTTTGCATCAAGTTTACAACCCTTCCTTTAACACAGAACTTTGCTAATGCTCGGAGAGGCCCATTGTAAACCTATTCAGTTAATTGATCATAAAATGTTGCTGTAATAAGCCCAAGATAATTTTGTCATGATAATGCTGCAATTGGTAAATATTTAGTTTTGAAGGTTGATTGGCATAAGCAGCTTGAAGGATGTTGGCAGTCATCCTCTACGTGTAACCTGCCCCCTGTACAAATATGGACCAAACAAATCCGTCTTGCAAAAAGGAAAACAATGTTTTTTATTAATATTAATTGAGCAGAGATTGATTTCAGGGTCACAAATTGAAAATTCTAAACTACTTGAACTTTGCTTTCCCAATTGGTCTCGTTGGTGTCAAGGCTTTATGGAATTGCCAAGATTGAATCATTGACTTCCCAGCCACACTCTGGGTTGCAGTCTTGTGAACCCTGTTAACTGCTAAGTGGATTTTGAAACACCTTAATCCTCTGGCAGAGCTTCATCAGAACAGTGTTTAAGGAGCCATAATATTCCACTTGGGAAATATATTTCGTCCCTCCTTTCAGAGATCAGTGCCCATCTTCTGCCATTTAAAAAATATTGCGCACAAGATTGAATGGTTTGCGGTCACGATATATGGACTAGTGGATTTCAAGGAATGCTTACAGAGCAGCAATCTAATCAAGGCGTTCATTAAGCACATCAGCTGGGAGAACAAAGTTCAAGGAGATCATGATTGTTAAATCATGATTCATTAGAACTAATAATGAGATCAGGTGTTCCCTTGTGGCGAAGGATTTATGTGGTTCTCGGTTGTATTTGCTTTGAGGCTACCTCTCTGGGCACGATTGAACTAATTGGGACCAAAGTCACAAAGCAAGTGCATTTAGCCGCGTGCTTCGTGGCGTTCGCAGCGTCAAGAAACACAGGGCTATTCAATGGCACTCAGGTTGTACATATTCATCAGGGAACGCGTGGCCGAGGCCGTGGCTGAGGAACTCTGATCAAAGGAATTCCTCGGTATAGCGAGAGATCGAGACATCACCGAGGCTCCCAAATCATCCCACGAATCCCCACAGCTCGAATGCACGGTGGAAGGGTCCACGGCCACACCCCCTGCCAACACCCACACAGGGCACCCCAGCCCAAAACAATGCCGGCTTGGCACCCTGGCAATGCCAGGGGGCCGGGGTCGGTCTCGGTCGGGGTGGCCCGTCAGAAAGTGGGAGGGGGGTCGGGGGGGGGGGGGGGGGGGGGTTGCCTGACATGGCCAGATGGGGGAGGGGGTGTCTGAGCACCCACGGGTCTGCAATGCGACCCCCTGGATCATGTGTTCTCATTCCAGGGGCAACCCCAGCCCCTGCTTGTCTGCCCCACTGACCAGCCATAATTCCCAATGAGCGCAGAGGCCTCTAAATGCTTGGCTGAAGACTATTGCTAATTGGGAATTGGCAATCGTAGTTACGTTAGCACGTCACAGCTCCCAAGTGGATTCTCATTGGTAGGCTTTTCATGTGGATGTGGGAGATATTGCCCAGCTACCCATCAGGCCGTGATACCTGGACACTGTGCCTGAACACTGCCGGAAGCAATACCACGGATGCAGCGGCCAACATTCGAAAACCCAGGGGATGGACCCTGGCACTGGGGACATTTCGGTGAGCAAAGGGTTGGTGTGTGCACCAGGGAGGGGACCAGCGTTCGGTACAGGTCACATTATGTGTGGGTGTCTGGGGTACAGGGTGTGGGGTCCAGTGAGCAGGGCCCCCGCTACGACCAGGGGTGCGTAGGAAGGCATGTCAGATGACAGAGGGTGTGAAGAAGGGAAGGCGAGAGCATTACGGGAATGGAGGATCCCGGGGTCGAAGACACCACTCTATGTCAGTCTCACACCCTCTCTCCAATTCCTTACAGATATCACACGAGATGGATGATATCTTGAACCCCGCGGAAGCTGTCCTCGGGGTGCAGCTGGCAGGCCAGGTGGCCAGACACCACAGAAGGCAGCGGCAGCAGTGTCAACAGAGGCTTGAGGTGGCCCATGTGCAGAGCCCCATGCCACAACCTGAGGACCCGGTCGCCCATCAGCCCAAGGTGCACAGGAGTCGCTGGTCTTTCGAAAAGATGACAGACAGCGTGTGCTGCAGGAGGCTCCACCTCAATAAGGGGACGGTAGGGCATTTGTGCCATGTCCTTGCGGACTTGGCACCACGCGGAAGAGGAGGATAACCGCTCCCAGTGGTCACCAAGCTCACCGCAGCCCTGAACCTCTCCATCTCCAGGTCATTCCAGGCATCTCAGAGGCTGCAGCCCACAAGGCCATCCATTAGGTCATGAGTACCCTGTTTTCCAGGCAGCAAACTATATAAACTTTGACCTGGACCAAGGCCAATAGGATGCCCGGGCAGCAGGATTCTCCGCCATCGCTAGGATGCCTCAGGTACTGAGGGTAGATGATGGCATGCATGTCACCTTGCACTCACTGGGCCATTTGGGAGTGCCCCACATCAACAGGAAGGTGATCGACCCCATGACCATCCAGCCCGCATGAGACCACCACATGAAGATCATGAACATGTGTGCACGCTTCCCAGGGAGTGTGTACAACGCTACATCCTGGGGCAGTCGGACATCCCTGACCTCTTTGTGGTCCATCCCAGGATGGCCGTTTGACTATTAGGGGTAAGGGGTAGCCGCTGAGGACCTGGATAATGATTCCACTACGGAGGCCGAGTACCGATGCGGAGACCCGATACAACAAGGCCCGTGCGGCCAACCGAGCTGTCATTGAGCGGTGCATCGGACTCCTCAAAATGCGGTTCCAATGCCTTGATCATTCTGGTGGTGCCCGTTTTGTGGTGTTCTGCTGTGCCCTCCACAACTGATGTGTAGATGCCGGCATTGGACTGGGGTGAGCACAATAAGAAGTTTTTACTGCCCTCCACAACTGGCACAGCAGCGGGGCGACGTTCTGGAGGTGGAGGGGGAAGAACATGTGGCCACCGAGGAGGAGGACAAGGAGGCACCGTCATTCCTTCCCACCTCCCCACATTCCCCCGCTACCCCTATCCCTCAGCTTTCCCCTTTCCCACCGCTCCCTCCCCCCTCCACTTCCCCAGCCCCCACCACCCTATTCCACCCTCCCAGGGTCTGCAAAATATCAGTCCACGGCGATGGGACTGTGTCTGCACTGTCAGCGGGTCACTGTTGAGGGCAGGGAGGTGATGATAACCTGCAGAGAGCTGGGCGCTGCTGCTCCTCAATCTATGCCATAGTCTGACCCCTGCCTGTCTGCTGTGTGCTCGCTCACACTTGGGTGGTGCCTGGGTGCCGACTTCCATGCCCGGGGAACTGGGACAAGGGAATAGTGCTCGACCTGCTTTGCAGAAGTGCCAGACATGCCATATTTCGCGAGTGCAAAGATATTTAACGCTATTCGTATATGTTCCCAACTGCTCCAATCCCCCGATGGTGCCACCGCAGATTCCTCCCCTCTCACAACCCGCCCCCCCCACCCCTCACCCCTTCCCCAGCCCCTCATTGCACCCACCCTCTCTTACCTCCAATCCCCCTCCTCCCGTGCCCTTTCAATGGTCCTCGACTTGCTTAGCCTCCCATGCTCTATTGCTGCGCCAACGTGTATCCCCAGGATGCACATCAGAGGTGGAAGCAGCCTACTACCTATCATATTCAGTGGCCTTCGATGCCCCTGGCGGGCATCCTCTGGCCATAGGATCCCGACCCAATTGGCAACGGCAGATCCCTGCAGTGCCACCCTGTTCCGGGTGCTGACTCCGAGATGCGCCGTTGTTAGGGAGAGTGGTCTCGGGCTTGTGACCACCATCGCCACTCTATAGAGTGGCTCCAGGTTGGCACCCAGTGCCCCCTCTTCCTGGTCAGTGCCCACAGGGCCCTGGGTTCACCTCGGGATGGAGGAACACCTGGATCGATACCCCTGCATCATCTGGCTCTGCCAGCCCTGGCAACTCCCCAATGTCTGCAGCACAGTGTCGATGCTCTCTGCGATGATCCTTGGTGACTGGGTCATGGTCTGGAGTGCCCCAGCAAAGCCCACCTGTGACTAGGACATGCACAACAACGCCTTGGCAATGCCCACCTGTGACTGGGACAACACCACAACGCCTTGGCAATGCCCACCTGTAACTGGGACATGCACCACAGCACCTTGGCAATGCCCACCTGTAACTGGGACAGGCACCACAGCACCTTGGCAATGCGCACCTGTAACTGGGACAGGCACCACAGCACCTTGGCAATGCCCACCTGTAACTGGGACATGCACCATAGCACCTTGGCAATGCGCACCTGTAACTGGGACAACACCACAATGCCTTGGCAATGCCCACCTGTAACTGGGACATGCACCATAGCACCTTGGCAATGCGCACCTGTAACTGGGACAACACCACAATGCCTTGACAATGCCCACCTGATACTGGGACATGCTCTGCACGGCCTTATTAACATCCGCCTGGGACTGAGACAGGTCCCCCAGTGATGGGACATGCTGTTGAGGCGCTCAGCCATGGCTGTCACTGACTGAGCCACGCCTTGGACACCTCCACTCATGCTGCTGATGTTGTGCACCAGGCTCTCCACTGCAGTCGCCACCCGAGCAGTGTTGACCCCGGTGCCACATTTTGCCCTTGCCATCTCCTGCAATCATAACCTCTGGGACTCCTCCAATCAGCAATGGACCTACTGGAGTGTCGCAGACATCTCCCTCTGAATATCACGGCTGCACCCTATCAACTGCATCATCACCGGGTAAACCTGTTCCAGATGCTCAGCATCTGACTGGGACCCAGCTGGGTCCTGGGAATCAGCAGCCCTCCGATAGCTGTGTCGCCTGGGCATTCCTGCCTCCACCTGATGTGCGTCGGCAACTGTGTACTACTGACCAGAATGTGCCCCAGAAGCCTGGCCACTACTGTCGCCCACCGAGGTGTGTGTCTCTACGCTGGTGGAGGATGGGAAAGTTGTGCCGTGAATATGGTGATCCTGTCGGAGCACACTCTGAGATGTTGTTATGGGAGGCAGGGAGGGAGACTACCCCGAATGGGCCGGCACCATCAGATGAGGATGCAGGAAAATGGACATGTGTTCAGTGGGAGGGAGGGGTCATTCTGCATGGTATTAACAGCTCACGTGTGACTGGTTATCTGGATGGGGGCCAATGGAACCTCACCTCTGTGCTGTACGCCAACCTCTACATCGGTGACATATCTGTCCGCAACCTCCAAGGCCCATTCCTCCTAGCGGGTGAGGACTCTGATGTTTGCCACCTTGCCATCTGGGCCTTCTCCCATCTGTTGTGTGCCAACTTCTCATGCAGGGACACAGAAAGGGCGTCGGGAGCGGCACACATCGTTCATCGCAGGGGTGGTGGGGTGGGGGATTTCAGTGGGGGGGATAGGGAGTGGGGGGGATGGGGTGCATTGGGGGGATGGGGAGTATGGGGGAATGGGAGTGGGGGAGATGGGGCGTATGGGGGATGGGGTGTATGGGGGAATGGGGTGTATGGGGGAATGGAAGTGGGGGGGAGATGGGGCGTATGGGGAGTATGGGGGAATGGGAGTGGGGGGGAGATGGGGTGTATGGGGTGTTGGGGTGTATGGGGGAATGGGGTGTATGGGGGAATGGAAGTGGGGGGGAGATGGGGCGTATGGGGAG
This sequence comes from Scyliorhinus canicula, assembly GCF_902713615.1. Classification (NCBI taxonomy): domain Eukaryota; kingdom Metazoa; phylum Chordata; class Chondrichthyes; order Carcharhiniformes; family Scyliorhinidae; genus Scyliorhinus; species Scyliorhinus canicula. The sequence goes on from NC_052146.1 coordinate 62,152,615, forward strand.
TATGGGGGAATGGGAGTGGGGGGGGAGATGGGGTGTATGGGGGATGGGGTGTATGGGGGAATGGAAGTGGGAGGGGAGATGGGGCATATGGGGAGTATGGGGGAATGAGAGTAGGGGGGTGGGGTGCATGGGGGGATGGGGAGTATGGGGAATGGAAGTGGGGGGAGATGGGGCGTATGGGGAGTATGGGGGAATGGGAGTGGGGGAGATGGGGCGTATGGGGGATGGGGAATATGGGGGATGTGGAGTGGGGAGAGATTAGGGGTGTGAGGAATAGGGTGGATGGGGACTATGGGGGGGTGGTGAATTTGGGGGAATGGGGAGGGATGGGGGCTATTTGGGGTGGGGGGCAGCTTGGGTGGCATTTCTAGACATGGGTGAGCTGGGTAACCGAACAGTGCTGAGCGGGGACGATGCCAGATGCATGCTGCAGTGGGGTGGCAGGCAGGGCTGGTGCCAGGCAGTCGGTGCTCGGTGGAGGTCGTTGACCTTCTTACGGCACTGGGTTCCAGTCCTCCTGGTAATGCTCCCCGAGCTGACGGCCACTGCCACTTCCTCCCAGGCAGCACTGGCTGCCCTGTGGCTGACTGTCCGAGCCCCTCGGGGGAACGGGGCATCCCGTCTGATTTTGACCGCATCCAACAGTCTGGCCAGGTTGGTATTCCCGAATCGTGGGGCTGGTCTCCCTGGTGGCCTGGTTGTGAGCTGCGGGAGGTTGACTGTGCAGGAACGGTTTAACTGCTTCTCTCCCTTGTTAGCAGGGGACTGACGAGCGTGGTCCCAGCGAATCAGCCGGTGGGACAGTCATTTGCGGCGTGAAGCCTGTGGGGCCTCGTTAAGTGGGCTAATTAATGTTTTATAGCAGTGATGGCCTCACCGGGCCGAGCTTTGGGAAGTTCGCAGCAGTTCCCACTTGCTGCCAAACTTGGAAGCTTTTCCATTAAATCGCACCCAATGAATGTGACAAGGTAGGTCAGTGCACAATCTTAGATGTCTTGGCGCAGTCATTCTGTGAAATGCAGCACATTGGTTAGCACTGTTGCTTTACCGCACCAGGGGCCCGGGTTTGATTCCAGACTTAGGTCACTGTCTGTGCGGAGTCTGCACGTTCTCACCGTGTCTGCGTGGGTTTCCTCCGGGTGCTCCAGTTTCCTCCCACAAGTCCCGAAAGACATGCTTGTTTGGTGAATCGGACATTCTGAATTCTCTCTCAGTGTACCCGAACAGTGTGGCGACTAGGGGATTTTCACAGTAAATCCCCTAGCCATCTGTCAAGGCCCACTGTCTCTCACTATATGTCTTTCAAAGGGTTACTCCCAAGAATCATGGGTGGGGGGGGGGGGGGGGGGGGGGGGGACACTGCACCTTGGGGTGATGATGTTTAGATCTGCATTCACAGATCCCCACAGTTTGGGCTGAAATTTCCCTCCAGATTGAGGTACCTTCATGTTCTCCCAGCTACATTGGCAACACCCCCAAACCTCCACATCAGGCTGCTGTCAGGTCATTCCCACAGGCCTCCGATTGGGCCTGATGGTTCCCTGGCCATCCTTAATTGGATGGGGATCCCGGAGGCTGCTTGTTAATCAGCTGCCTCCAGAGAGATCACAACTGACATCCCGTCACATCCGCTTCCGGGCTCCTTATTCAGAATTGAGCCCAACATTATCTCGGCAAAATGCAGTCAGTTATGTCCCCATGGGCAATTACTGAATGGAGATCAAATGTATCACACACCAGGAAAGGATAACTATCTATAATTGTTTCATTAAAGCAATAGTTTCTCTAGCTTATGCAAGCCTTCCACTTGCTCTCTGGATGAGAAGATAGTCCAATCTTCCCAATAATGTTCCTTTGCTTTCTTTCAATGACAGCATAAGAAATTGAAAGAAGTTGGATGCCAGATTTGATGATGTTCTGCTCCAGAACAGCCATGAACAGTGGTTTGGAATTTAGAGCAGTCCGTTTTCTGAAGGTTTCGATGCACCAGGCCCTTGTCAGCTTCATGTCAGCATGGACCAGCTGGGACCAAGGGCCTGTTTCTATGCTATAAACATCTAAACATCGAAGTGGCTTCCGAGATGGTGGGTAGTAGAAATTAAGAAATCTTCCTCCCTTCTGTGTTCCCAAACAATTTAAACTGAACTACCCTGAACTCACTTATTTGATTTGTTTTCATACTACGAGTCAAGGAAGTGACTTGTCTGAATTCCTAACAGCGCTGTGGACATACCTCCACCAGATGAACTCCAGCAGTTTAAGAAGGTGGCTCACCACTACCTTCTCAAGGGAAATTAGGAATGGACCACAAGTGCCGGCCTTGCTAATGACACTCAGATCCCATGAAAGAGTTTTAAAACAATTTAGCCAAAGGGTATCACCTTACCTGATACCCATGTGCCTTGGCGAGTGAAGGTCGTTCCATTATCCGTTGACAACTCAAATGGTATTCTTCCATTTTCATACAGCAATGGTGAGATGCAGTGTGCCTTCCTTTCTTTATCAACATAACCATTGGTAAGAATGTCTGACTTGAACCTGAAATGTGATAGTGTCTGTGGTTTATCCAAGTGAAGCATACATCAGACAGAACTTTTCAATGAACCTCAGAGGCACGAGATCATAGTCTTTAACTCGGAAGAGCAAACATAATCACACAAAGGCAGCGAGTGCAGACGATAACCATTACATTCACAAAGATAGAGCAAAAAGCTGTCTAAAGCTTGCAACCGAAATTAACAGTTAGTCGGCCTTATACTGAGATCAGCCGTACCTCATTTGGTCACTTTGCCACCTATAATGTCAAGAGGCTGTAAGTTCCTCGTCTAAGACTTTGCCACCCTGGCACGGTAATAGTTCCCGTGGCAGTATTTTGAAGAAGAGCGGGGGAGTTATCCCCAGTGTCCTGTATCAGGAGGTGGCCCCAATTATAGGTCATGATTCTGATGCTCTAACAATACAGTGCATTGTCTGGACCACTCAACTACAATAGTGCATTGAAAGCTCAATCTGGCGAATGTATTCCAATAGCTCAGAACAGAAGTACCCATTTCTGGCATGCGATCAAACCGACCAGCAATGTCCCAGGGTCAATTGTGCAGTAAAGACTAACCTCAGCCAAGATGGCAATATGGGTGTCACATCAGGCCTCAATGCCCGTGTTTTGAAGGAAAAGATAACATTTAGAATTCCTACTTCTGGTTGCATGTGGACATTGATGAAGGCAGGATTGAACTGGCTGTGGTGCCCTAATAGTTGAAAAACCTGCTATCTGTCACTATCTGGCCATCACATACAAATGAGGTACTTAACACAAGGTACCAAGAGCTGACATAGCTGTCGAAATTGACTCGGCCTTGAGTTACAGCCTTCATGTGACAGGGGAGAAATGTGGCAAAAACAAACTTATGCCAAAGCCTGGTGTGAATGGAACATGCAGGGTGGAGTTTATATTGTACCTGCATCCTAACTTCCCCTTTGAGTAGGCATGTCCCTTACAGCAGTCAGGAAATGGCCTCATACATATGCCAATGTTGGGGTCTGAAGCCATTGCAAGAGATTGAAGATGGCATTTGAAAGCTTCCACAGGTCGAAGCAGCTACGGAAAGCAAACCTTTGCTTTCCAACAGTTACAGTTGATATGGAAATGAAGCAGTGCAAAAGTATCTCCATCAGTTGGCCTCCTTAAACTCACTGCAGCCAATTTCATTCAGCCCAGGTTCTGTGCCAAAGCAAAACCCCAACTACTTTGCATCAATGTGGAATGGGTTATTTTGGGCAGCATGGTTGTGGTCGTCGGTATTAGGGGTATTACGGTACCCAGGTTGAGGCTGTAAGGCCATTGGTGTGGGAGGTACCTGAGACAGCAAGATCATTGGTGCAGCCTGCCTGGTGGTTCCGCCCAGTAAGGTGGAGTATAAGAGTCTGTGTCTCCCCAGCTGCTGCATTCTGTACCTGCACTGCTGGGGAAAACATCTAGTCCAATAAAGCCTTCAATTGTAATCCAATCTCGCTTCTGGAGTCATTGATCGACCATCAACGGTAGCATAGTGGTTGGCACAATTGCTTCACAACTCCAGGGTCCCAGGTTCGATTCCCGGCTTGGGTCACTGTCTGTGCGGAGTCTGCACGTTCTCCCCGTGTGTGCGTGGGTTTCCTCCGGGTGCTCCGGTTTCCTCCCACAGTCCAAAGATGTGCAGGTTAGGTGGATTGGCCATAATAAATTGCCCTTAGTGTCCAAAATTGCCCTTAGTGTTAGGTAGGGTTACTGGGTTATGGGGATAGGGCGGGAGTGTGGGCTTGGGTAGGGTGCTCTTTCCAAGAGCCGGTGCAGACTCGATGGGCCAAATGACCTCCTTCTGCACTGTAAATTCTATGAAAATTCCACCTGCAGTAATCGAAGAGCATTTTTGCAGCAACGCCTTTTTAAATGTGTAGGAAAGTGATCTGAATTAGCCTGCCAAAATAAAAGGTGAATTGTAACTGTGGAAGTGAAAAGCAGGCAGATTCTAGACTGGGAGGCACATTTGCGACATCCGTTTCACGCCTCGAGGCAAAGTGATAGGGTTTGAGTAAACAAACGTGGATTGTACATCTGGTTTGTAATGAGTTGAAAATCTGCCCTGACGAACAGAGGTGGGAAACTACTCCAGGCTGTACATCCAATTTGTACACCCAGCCTTTTATCAAACCTTTTTAATGTGGAAACATCACATTTTTAAAATATATATTGAAATAGATTAAAAGAAAAATTGGCAATAATTCTGTAGCACATTAAAAGATAAACACATTACTTCTTTATAATTGCAGGGAGATGGTTCTTAATGCATACTGACTACAATGGAGACTCACTTGCAGACTATTGTGGCTTCAGCATTAAATGTTGCACCAACAATGACAAAATCTGCTCCTCCCATTAAGGTTCCTGATCGAGGAGATATCCGGAGACAGAATTCCCTGTAATCTTGGCAACATGTTTCCAATGATTCGCAAGTCACATGGCAGGAACATTTCGCCAGCCTTTGTCCACAACTGTTTTCACATGAATTCTGAGCATCTGGAAGTGAAAAATAAGACATGTTCAAGATTTAATCATGTACTTTCAAGTTGGCCATGATCAAATTGAGAGGTAGAACATAATCAAGGAGTTCCTATAAGCTAAAGGCCCATTGACCCCACTGCTCTCTTGGCAACATTTCCTCATATCCTGTTTCCTGCAAGGATTCAATTCTATTCTCCCAGTTTCTCCATCTCAGTCACATCTGTTAAGACAATACAACCATTCACAACAGCACTTCTAACATGCCTTCCTCCTCAACTGAGGAATCTTTCCCTCACGTGGGTTGACAGATGCTGAACTGTGTCCATTCCGTTCTGTGCACATCTGCTCTCACCTCTTCCCCTCCCTCCCAGGACAACAGTAGAGTTCCCCCTGTCCTCACCTTCCACCCCAGTAGTCTTCGTATTCAGGAGGTCCTCTGCCATTTCTGCCACCTCCAGCATGATGTCACCGACAGACACATCCTACCCCGCCCACTGCTTTGAGCATTCCAAAGGAACTGTTCTCTCTTCGACAGACTGGTCCACTCCTCAGTCATCTCCAACACCCCTTCCCTTTCTGACAGCACCATTCCATGTAAGCGCAGGAGATGCCCTTTTAAATCCTCACTCCTCAATGCCAATAGCTGCAAATACTCCTTTCAGGTGAAACAGTGACTTACTTATACTTCTTTTAATTTAGTATTATGTTCACTGCTCACTATTCATTTCATAATTTTGGAGACCAAATGCAGACTGGATGACCACTTTGTAGAATCCCTCTGTTCAATTCATAATCATAAAGCTTCCAATCAGCTATCTTGTTAATTTCCCACATTGCTCCCACGCTGATCTTTCTATCCTTGTTTGCTACAGCATTTTAATAAAGCTCAAATTGAGAAATAGAACTTTGGGGATGACTCTCCGAGCCACGCGCCGGGTCGGACAATCGTCGCAACCGTGCCATGACGCCCCGACACCGGCGTGTGATTCTCCGAGGTGCGGAGAATCGGCGCCATTTGAGGCTCAGTATTTCTTCTATGGCCCACAATATACATATATAGAGAGGCCCTCCAGGTGAGATGTGCAGAGCTTCCAACTTCTTTAGGCATGGCTCATGCTGCACCCTATGCTGGGGATGACACTTCATGTGTGCACCAGAAACTTCCTAAGTGGCCACACCAAAGTCAAACTGCCATTTTAGCTCCAATGCAGGCATTCCAAACTTGACACATGTCACTCACCAAAGAACATGTTACAAGTGGGATTCCACCACCGCGGACCCCCCACCCCCACCACGCCTTTCTCACTGTGTTATATAAAAGAGCATCAAGTGAGGTGATTTGGACCAGGCTTGTCCAAGGCACAGCCCATGGGTGGGATGTGGCCCACAAAACCCCTTCCTCAATGTTTCCCCTGAGGCACGGTTTTCAAAATGCCGGTAAGTGGAGTGGAAAATTCTGAAAGAAACTGCTCTTTCTTTCAATCAGACTGTTCCTCCCCTGTGTCAGAGAGAAGCGGGCTGTGACAGCAGGAACAGCAACACTGGCAGCAGCAAGCGTGCTCCAGAAAGAGAGATACTGACAGAGGTACTGAGAGAGAGGCTGGCTGCGGGGCCACGTGAGGGAGGAAGAGGCTAACTGCCAGGCCGGGGTGGGCAGGGGAGGAAGAGGCTAGCTGCCAGGCCAGGGTGGGCAGGGGAGGAAGAGGCTAGCTGCCAGGCCAGGGTGGGCAGGGGAGGAAGAGGCTAGCTGCCAGGCCAGGGTGGGCAGGGGAGGAAGAGGCTAGCTGCCAGGCCAGGGTGGGCAGGGGAGGAAGAGGCTAGCTGCCAGGCCAGGGTGGGCAGGGGAGGAAGAGGCTGAATGGGGTGGTGTGGGCGAAGAGGCTCACTGCCGAGGGTTAGTGGGAAAGAGAGAGAACACATGGAGGGGGGGGGGGGTTGGAGAGGGAGAAAGAGAGAGAGAGGAGATCTGGTCGGGATTTTCCGTCCGCGAATGCGGCAAAACATTAGCCGTCTGCGGGATCCTCCTGTCCACCAAAGCTTTTGCATGGAATTCCTGCCTCATCACTGGAGCACCCACTGCAGGGAATTGTCTTCAGCAGGACTGGAAGTTCCTGCCTGTGGGAAGGGCTGGAAAATCCCAGTCAGAGAATGGGTGAGTTTGGGAGAAAGCAAGAGAGTGAGTGAGAGAGAGAGATTGCGTGAGTGTGGGACAGAGTACAGGCAAGTGCATGTGGGAGACAGAGAGCGTGAGTGAGTGAGTTTGGGATTGTGTGTGTCTGGCTCACTCACAGTCTCAGGATTCCCACTCATCCCGACCCCCACACACCAACACACAATCACACCCACTCACACAGTGGGTGATGGTGAGTGAGCATCAAGAGATTGGGAGTGATCCAGACAAGCAGACTCAGTCCCTCTCGCATTCAAATGATGATCACCATGAATTATCAATTCATTGCTTTAACATTGCTTTATTTTTGCTCAGCAAGTTGCTTATTTTCTTCATACCCCAACTTTGTTTAGAAATTCATATTTAATGTTGTACCAAACAGCATGGAACTATGATGCAATTGCCATTACGGAGACAAGGTTGAAGGAGGGACAGGACTGGCAGCTTAACGTTTCGGGATATCATTGTGTTAGACAGGACAGAAGGGGAACAAAAGAGGTGGGGAAAATGCATTGCTGATGAGGGAGCAGATCACAGCTCTGTTGAGGAAGGACACATTGGAGTGACCTTGTAGTGAAGCATTATGGGTGGACAGGGCCGGCTCAAGGCACCGGCAACTCGGGCAGTCGCCCGGGGCGCCATGTGCTAGGGGGCGCCAGACTCTGGTCCCGCGCATGCGCAGTTGGGCCGGTGCCAACCAGCGCATGCGCGGTGGCCGCCCTCCCCCGCTGTGGCCGCCCTCCCCCAGGGCGGCCCCCCCCCCCGGTCCGCCCCCCCCCTCGGTCCGCTCCCCCCTCGGTCTCGGTCCGCTCCCCCCCCCCGCCCCCCCCCCCCCCGCGGGTCTGCCCCCCCGCCCTCCCCTCGGGTCCGCCCCCCCCGCGGGTCCGCCCTCCCCGCGGGTCCGCCCCCCCCCCCGCAGGTCCGCCCCCCCCCCGCGGGTCCGCCCCCCCCCCCCCACGGGTCCGTCCCGCCCCCGCGGATCCGCCCCGCCCCGGCCCCGCCCCTGCCCCCCCCAGGCCCCGACCCCCCCCAGGGCCCCCCAGGCCCTGCCCCACCAGGGCCCCCCATGCCCTCCCCCCCCTCCCACGCCCCCTCCCTCCCCCACCAAGGGCGCCGAAGTTCAGCTTGCCCGGGGCGCCAGCAACCCTAGGGCCGGCGCTGTGGGTGGAGCTCAGGAATAAGAAGGGTGAAATCACAATGTTGGGAGTATACTATAGACAAGCAGGAGACAGAAGAACAGTTGTGTAGTCAGATACTGAAAAGGTGTGAAAAAAGCAGGGTAATTGTGATGTGTGACTTTAACTTCTCCCATATTGACTGGGAACCCCTTACAGCCAGGGGCTTCGATAGAGGGCAATTTGTTAGATGTGCCCAAGAGTGCTTTTTGATACAGTATGTTGACAATCCAACCAGGGAGGGGGCCATACTGGACTTGTTATTGGGAATGAACCAGGCCAGGCGATTGATGTTTCAATGGGGGAGCATTTTGGATTTAGCCACTATAATTCCATAAGATTTTGAGCAGTCATGGATAAGGACAAGAGTGACCCGTGGGTGAGGGTGTTTAATTGGGTGAGGGCCAATTACATCCAAATTAGACAGGAATTGGGAAATGTGGATTGGGAACAATTTGAAGGCAAATTCACGTCTGAAATGTGGGCGACTTTTAAAGGCCAGTTGATTGAAGTGCAGGACAGGCATGTCCCCACAAAAATGCAGGACACTGGATGACAAGGGATATTGTAAGCATTGTCAAAAGGAGAAAGGAAGTATACGATAGTTTTAGGCATCTAAAAACTGACAAAGCCCTTGAGTACAGTGAAAGTAGGCAGGAACCTAAATGTGGAATTAGGGACAATGGAGTTGTCCAATGGACAATGGATCCACCTAAGTTATGTGTGGAACCACAGGAAATGGGTGAAAGCCTTAATAAGTACTTTGTATCGGTATTTACCACGGATATTGAGGTCAGGGATAGGTGTGTGAACTCTCTTGAGAACGTCAATATATCAAAGGGGGAAGTGTTGAGTACGCTAAATTGCATTAAGGTAGACAAGTCCCCGGGGCCGGATGGGATCTATCCCAGGTTACTGCAGGATGCAAAGGGAGAAATAGCTGGCACCTTAACAGATATCTCACATCCTCTTTGACCAGAGGTTCCAGAGGACTGGAGAATAGCCAATGTTATTCCCTTGTTTAAGAAGGGAAGCAGGAACAATCCAACAAATTATAGGCCGGTGAGCCTGAGATCAGTGGTGGGGAAGCTTTTGGAAAAGATACTGAGGGAAAAGATGGAAGCACATTTGGAGGAAAATGGACTAGTTAGTGACGAGCAGCAAGGTTTTGTACGGGGAAGGTCATGTCTCACCAACGTGATTGAGATTTTGAAAAGATGACAAAGAAAATTAATGAGGGAAGGGCTGTGGTTGTAGTTTATATGGACTTTAGTAAGGCGTTTGACAAGGTCCCACATGGCAGACTGATACAAAAACTAAAATCACATGGGATTCTGGGTGGGGTCGGCTAGATGGTTACAGAACTGGCTGGGTTATAGAGGACAGAGAGTAGCGTTGGAAGGGTGTTTTTCAGAATGGAGATCCGTAGCTAGTGATGTTTCACAGGGATCAATGCTGGGATCTCTGTTGTTTGTAGTATATATAAATGATCTGGAGGAAAATGCGGGTGGTCTAATTAGTAAGTTTGCAGATGACACGAAGATCGGTGGAGTTGCTGATGGTGCTAAGGATTGTCAGAGGATACAACAGGATATAGATAAATTCGAGACTTGGCACAGAAATGGCAGATGGAGTTTAATCAGCGAGTTGATGGATTCTGGAGGATCAAATCTAAGTGTGACTTACACTGTAAATGGCAGAAAACTTAGGTACATTAACATACAGAGGGATCTGGGCGTACAGGTCCACAGTTCCCTAAAAGTTACACCACTGGTGGCCAAGGTGATTAGGAAGGCATATTGCATACTTGCCTTCATCAGCCGGGGCATTGAGTACAAGAGTTGGGAAATCATGCTGCAGCTATATAAAACCTTGGTTAGGCCGCACTTGGAGTAATGCGTGCAGTTTTGGTTACCAGATTATCAGAAGGATGTGGAAGCTTTGGAGAGAGTGTAAAAAGGTTAACCAGGATGTTGCCTGGTCTCGAGGGTGTTGGCTATGAGGAGAGGTTGAATAAACTAGGATTGTTTTCATTGGAAAGACGAGGCTGAAGGGGAAACTGATACAGATCTACAAAATTATGAGAGGCATAGACAGGGTGGACAGTCAGAGGTTTTTTTCCAAGGTTGGAAGTGTCAATTACAAGGGGGCACAGATCCAAGGTGAGAGGGGGAAAGTTTAAGGGAGATGTGCAGGGTAAATTGTTCTCACAGAGAG